>NC_088792.1:203484124-204084124 GCF_011386835.1 Chrysemys picta bellii
AATCACCAGTTGTGGCAACATTAACACCGACAAGAACTTCAGTTCTCAGACATTATTACTACTCAAACCTCATGATAACCAAATACACTCAGGCTTCATCTAGCTACATGGGAGAAATAGTTATTGTGGAATAAGCTCATGTGGACACTATTCCAGAATAAAGTTATTGTTTTTTTTCGCAGTAACATCCACATGGGGAGTTATTCTAGGATAGCTATGCCAGTCAGTTTCCCCTTGTAGACAAACCCTAAGACTCCTCAGCTCCACAACTCCCTTTCAGTGCAACATATCAACAACCACAGTGCACACACATCCAGTGCCTCATAACCACAATGCAATCGGAACCTAAACCTCAGCTAGGTTAAGATATGTTTCCTGATGGCATATGTGTAATGTTAAAGTCTGTGTGAACAAGTATCAGGTCACTGGGCATGTGCATTGATTTACATGTTGATACCCAACTCCATTATAAAAGTTGTCAGGGAACACTGGTGCTTTTTGGCTCGCTCGGTGGGGGGGGAAATCAGTTGAGGCTTTTGGCACATGAGGAGATGTGAAAGTCACTTCTGGATTTTGAGATAAGTACTTTAGATTAATGTTTATGTTTAAAATGATCAATGGCGAAATAGTTAATTCAGATTTAAAAATGAGACTTACAGTGTTCTCTGCAATGTAGTGTGATTCGCAGGATATTGCAGTGTCAACATTCCCAACTCATTGAGATGATTGGGGCAATTCACACTTTGCAGAGTACAGTAGAACCTCAGAGTTACGAACACCTCTGGAATTGAGGTTGTTCATAACTCTGCAATGTTTGTATCTCTGAACAAAACATTATGGCTGTTCTTTCAAAAGTTTACAGTTGAACATTGCCTTAATACAATTTTGAAACTTTAGTGTGCAGAAGAAAAATGCTGCTTTCCCTTTATTTTGTTAGTATTTACATTTAACTCAGTATTGTACTGTATTTGCCTTTTTTTTTTTTTTTTTTTTGGGTCTCTGCTACCTGATTGCATACTTGCAGTTCCAAATGAGGTGGTTGACTGGTCTGTTCGTAACTCTGAGGTTCTACTGTAATTTTAGCAGGCAGTTACTAGGGTGGACAAAACTGTATCAGTTTACACTTGAATCATCTTTTCAAGTTCACATCCAGGAGAATTAGAAACCACTTAAAAACAAAAAAACCTTAAATTCTGGAGTACAGTTCCATGACTAAACAGCTGCAGAACACATGAGAGCTTGGTGGAGCTAAATTGAATTTTGATAAATGAGAAAAATGAATACAAAAGACTTAAGTGTAAAGCTTGAAAAGTACCCAGTCTATGAGATATTAGGAAAAAGTATATGTTTGAGAAGTTACAAACTTGTCTGTGGTAATTTGCTATAAGAGGACATAAAGATATACTTTCAGGTGACAAAATTAAAAAAGGGAGCATTTTAAAATGTTTCCCCAACAAAGGTAGAAAATGATTTTTCCAAACAAATGTTATGAAAAATGTAATCATCTTCTGAAGATGTATTGTGTTATTTGGAGTCTAAATGCAATCATTAAAGTTTGAAGTAGACATTTTAAATCCTGATTTGAAGTAAAAATCTCAACCCAACTTTATTTGTATTTAGAGGCCTGGGCCCGTTGAACTAAGCCCTGTGCAAACATAAAACACAGATATGGTTCTTGTCCTGAAGACCTTACAGTCTGATTGAGTAATAACCTTAACCAATGCCTCCATAATCTGTAATTTGTGATGACGACTAAACCATTTGTTTTTGTTTGGTTACAGTTTGTATTTTATAGAATTAATAATAGCAATTGCAGTTTACTCTGATATAAAGAAATCTATCTTTAGGCTGCCATAGGACAAAGCTAAGTAGGAAGAAGAGGTGGAGAAGTGAAAGTGGAGAGAATGAGGGAGGGTTGGATATTTTTCTCTTTTCATCTTTGGCATTATTTTTGTTAGTACATTTTTAGGAAATATAATGCAAAAGACTGTACTAATGTAAGATTGAGATTGTGGATCTAGGTCCCTTTTCAACAAGGCACTTAAACATGTGCCTAAGTGCTTTGCAGAATTGAGACCTTAAACACGAGCGTCAGGGAACTTGGAAGTTTAAGGTTCTCGCACAGCAATAGTATTGCATATATGATGTATATTGAATTATTAACTATGCTGTTAAATGTATACACTTAATTACATGAAAAACTACATTAAAAGAGCATTATTAAGGTTGTAAAGTCAAGCTCTCTGAAATTAGGAAATGCCAGAATTAAGGCTGCCCGAGCAACCTTATTTTGTCCCCCTTGTGCATGGACATCTTGATACAGTGTTTAATTACATGATCACATACTATAGTTTCTACAGAATCCTTGTCTCATTCAGAGCATGGAATAAAGTGGTGCTAACTTAATTAGAAGATTTTCAATATTTTGCTTTATCAGTGTGTGGCTATTAAAACCGTGCTCTGAATACAGAATTTTTAGTTTCATCATTCGTTTATCTATGGCTTTTATAGCTATAATCTCCGAGTGCTTCACAGATATTAATGAACTTATTTTCACAATATCCTGGTGAGGTTAGGGCATGGTATCAGGTCCTATTTTACAGATGGGGTGCTGAGGCATGAAGAGATTAAGTATCCAAACATTTTTGGTGACCAATAGGACCATATTTTTCAGAATAATTAGCATTATTTAGCACTTTATATATTGAAAATGTAGTTCCCATTGACTTCAGTTGCAGCTGTGAGTGCTCAGCAATTCTGCAGATCTTGTGCTGGGCCCCCACAAAATGAAGAACACTCAGTTAGTGGCAAGCTGTGAATATTTTTGGTTTAAGTGACTTGCATAACATCACATAGAAATTCTGTAGCAGAGGCAGGATAGAATCCAGTTTCCCAAGATGTCATTCAACTGTCTTAACCATGAGATCATACTTTCTCTGCCTGCGATCTACTGTATTCACTACGCACTTCCCATCTTCTGCAACAAACGAGGCATGGATCCAATAGACAAGTCTTCTATACTAGACAACTCTGATTCTTCTTCAGAGCAGAATCTTCCTGTGCACTGAATGAGTCTGTGGCCCTATGAGGGGAAAAAAAAAAAAAAAATTCCACCTCCACCCCCCCCCCCCTTTTCCGAACTGGTTCCGGTTCCAGTTCTTCCAACTCCTAGTCAGTTTTTCCTCCCCACCTCCTGAGTCCCAGTTTCAGCAAACTCCTTGTCCCAATTTAGCCCTTTCCCTTTCTACTATTCTGGCTTTTGTCCTGCATTTGAATCAGCGTCTTCCATGCTGCATGGGTGCCAGTAGGGTAGCCGTTGAGAGCACAGGAAGGACAGGCTCCCTGCTCTCAGTTCCCATGGCTGGCTCCATTCTGACTCAGAGTAGTTATTATAGGGAAAGTGTGACGACTCCCCCGTAGTCCTGGGCAGGAGCATGGTCAATTGCTCTGTGGGGATTGTGCAAGCACGGTCTGATCAGCAGTAGGCTGGAACATGTTCAGTCACAGTCTGGTCAGTGCTAGGAGCTATGAGAGGCACTGAGCAAGCTTGGTGAACGTGTAATCTTTCATTTTTAGCAACTAAAAATCTCATGTCTGTACTGAGCATGTGCAAACTGAGATTTCTCAAAGGCTCATAATTTAGCATGGATTTTCATAGGGATGGCAAAAGGCACACCACTGATACAAAGGCCCCTCCCCTGCCAAATGTGAAGTCCCTACCCCAAAGCATGGGGAAGCAAGAACTTTTCAAAGAAGAGGGGCCAGAATTTTTAACATAGGTACTAACAATGTATTTTTCTCAAACTTGGAAACAGTTGAACAGTTTTGGCTAAAATTTTCCAAAAATATTCACCCTGAGGCAGACACCCGAAGTGTATAATTTCATCTCAGAGAGTTTGGCAAAGTTTTATAAGCAACTGAAAAACAGGGTTGTCTTATTGAGAAGTATCAGGCAACATCAATAGTAGCTGGTGCTATCAGCTGTGACTATAATGCTACTCTATAAACTTTACAATTTACATATACTGGAATTTTTTAATTATAAATTTTAAATTATTTAAACATTTTTGTTGTGTTTAATATAATGTGTTGAAATGAATAGTCTCTTTGGCTGCTCAGTTTCTCTTCCTCCTTCTTAATGGCTGCTTGGCTCACTGACATTGTTTGTACTGCCAAAAATGTGCATTCAATCAGTAAACTGGAGTCTACCAGATTAAAAAAAAGCTTAATGTTCACTACGTCAGTTCTGATGAAAGTTCAGATTTAATACATTGAAAGGATTTTTAGGGTCTTATTTTTAGACATTTGTTTGATTGTATAGTTTTTCGATTTGTACTTGTAGAAGAAGAGAATCTTCTTTTTAAAGACATTTTATGTTTCTCTCATACAAGTGCTTAGTAATGTCTTTTGAAGAGAAACAGCCCAAGACTGTTCATTTGCACTTGTCTGTCTTCACTGTAAATAGTCAAAACAGCCACTAACTTGATTATTTTGGGACTTTCTTAGTGGCTTACAAAAAACGAACTCTTAGAAAATACTTTTGTGCATTCTTCCTAGCTTCTAAATAAATTTAAAATGTGTAATATGAAGAAATGGAACTGCTAGGCAGAAATTTTATTATTTTATCACTCAGAACCATTGCTTCTAATCTAGAAACTATGCAGCATTAACAACAAGGAGTCTGGTGGCTCCTTAAAGACTAATAAATTTATTTGGGCATAAGCTTTCGTGGGTAAAAACCTCACTTCAGATGCATCTGAAGAAGTGAGGTTTTTACCCACGAAAGCTTATGCCCAAATAAATCTGTTAGTCTTTAAGGTGCCACCAGACTCCTTGTTGTTTTTGTAGATACAGACTAACACGGCTACCCCCTGCAGCATTAGATTTGCTCTATCCACCACTGGATATAGTAGTGCAAATAGCAAAATTTGTCTTGCTCACTCAGGTTTAATTGCAGCATGCAGTTAGTCAGTACTAAGAATAAATAATATTCTCCCTCTTAGAATAAGGACTTCTTTTCACAACCACTCTGTTTTGATGATTGCTATATGTTCTGTAATAAGATTTACAGTGAATGTGCTCAACAAAATGAGGAAAGTTAGTGCCATATAGACTTTACCTGAAAAGTTCATGTGTGAATTTCCAATAAGGAACAAATGGTAGAATATACACCTATGAAAGAATATTACACAAAGACTTTTAATCCTCAAAATTACTGTAATTTGAAGGTATTGTCTTTTCATTATGTATGGTTGTAACAAATCTATTCTCTAACAGCAGCTACAGGTGTTGAAAAATTCTGGAGAGGCAGATTTATCCAGTGGTTAGGTCTGAAATAGGTTGTTTTCTGGGCAAATGGAGTATTGGGATTCAGTAATGTCCCACTGTCTATTAAAATTGAGGATGTACAAAATACCCAATTTGAATTTGATCCATATATCTTCAGAGATATGTGAATCCAGTTTATGAAGATATTCAGATTAACTCAAGTAGTGTCCCACTTCCTCCACAAAAAATGAATTAATAGTCATGAAATTATTAAATATTATGCAAATATACAATAAATGAAAAATAGAATGAATAACTATTAAATACAAACAGAATTTTAGAAAAAATGTTAGTAATTGTTGCCAAAATTAAAATTCCAAAAGGAGCTGCTGTGATCGTGTGATCACTACTAGATGCTCTGTTGAGCAGGGTCTCATCTGAGATGTGTTCAATTCACAGCCAATCAGGTTTTCCTTTCTCTCCCAAATAACTTGAGTGAGTCATCTTGGTGGCAAGTGTGTCGCCGTAGGAGTTTTGTCCACTTCCCCCAAAACAATTCCTCCCTATCCACCCAGTATTATGGAATTGCAGGGGTTCATGCACCGATATTTTGATATTACTAATCAAATGAATGTGTGAAGCAAGAATGACAGTGTAAATGTGAAGCTTTTACAGTGCTCTGGTTTTTGGCCTGGTGTGGAGAGGAGTCACCTTGGCATAAGATCTGTTCTGTCACTTGCTTTGAGGAGGTAAAATATCTCTTTCCCATTCTAGTTCACACACTATACAGTAACTCCTCACTTAAAGGCTGGTTAACGTTGTTTCGTTGTTACGTTGCTGATCAATTAGGGAACATGCTCATTTAAAGTTGTGCAATGCCCTTGCAGCTAGCTGGTGGGAGCTTGTAACCAGGGTGGACCGGCACTCCCCCATCAGCTCCCTGCTCCCCTAAGTTCCCTGTGCAGCAGCTGCCCAGCAGGCTATCAATTGCCAGAAGTTCAGCTGTCCCTCCCCCCACTGCCATGTGCTGCTCCTGCCCTCTGCCTTGGAGCTGCTCCCCGAGCCTCCTACTTGCTGTGCGGGGGCGGGAAAAAGGGGGTCTAATGTCAGGGTGTCCCCATCCTCCCTGCTTCTACACCCTGCTTACCCCTTCTCCATATAGAGCAGGGTGGGGACACGGATGAGAGAGCTTGGGGCAGCAGCTGCTGTCTCAACTTCCTGATCCACTTAAAAAGACAATGCACTTAAGGGTGGGTCAGCTTACTTAAAGGGGCAGTGTGCCTCTCCTTCCCCCTCCCCCCACCACACACAAGGTGTGTCTGTGTCTGTCTGCTATGCTGTCTCCCCTCCCCTCCATTCGTGCTTCCTTGTAGAGGGCAGGAGCAGCACACAGCAGTGGGGGGAGGGACAGCTGGACTGCCGGCAATTGATAGCCTGTTGGGCTGCTGCCACACATGGAACTTAGGGGAGCAGGTCGCTGAGCGGGGAGCTGCTGGTCCACTCTGGTTCCAAGTCCCCAGCAGCTAGCTCCAACGGGGAGCTCTTTCTGCAAGCAGTGGACGAAGCAGGCAGCTGCCAAACAACCTTATAAGGGAGCATTGTGCAACTTTAAATGAGCATGTTCTTTAATTGATCAGCAACGTAACAATGTTAACTGGGATGACTTTAAGTGAGGAGTTACTGTATATCAGAGTGTCACATTACCAAAGAAATGAGAAGCTAGGTATCAAGAAATCAGGATCCCTTCAAGTTTTTGCATGTTATGGCTTACTCTGCTGTGCTTTGGCATCTATTTTATTTTGGTAACAGTACGGGTGTTACTGATGTGATCTGATCAGAATTGTTGTTAGCTGGCATGCAATTTTGATGCCACTGTGTACCTGAGAATCATAACTGCTATCTGATGACTTGAGGAAGTTCTTATTAGGCATCCATTGGAGTGAAAATGTGGAATTTTACATTCCTAGTTTTAAATGTCTCTTTGCATATTTACGTCTATGGTCTGTGTGTGTATTCTGAATGATGGAAATGCTGCTTATCTATTTTTCTCACTGTTCTATTTCTTCTTTGAGTAAACAGGAAAATATAAGCTCTAAAGGGGTGAGTGTGCAGGTGGGATTTATTTGGAAACTCTGCTAATGCAATTTCAGTTTTTTTCAAGAATTATATATACTCGTTCATAAGCCGAATTTTTTTAGTAAAAAAGGGAAGCACCAGAGACGGTCGGCTTATGAACAGGTATAGAGAGGGAGAGGTGGGACACAGCCTCTCCCCCCAACAGGGGGAGTCAGGAGAGGCAGCACAGCCAGCAGAGACAGAAGGGAAGAGGCGGGGCCAGAGTCTCTCCACTTCTGGCCATGCTGCTCTTCCCCCAGCTCCAAAGCAGCTGCAGCTCCGGGGCTGGCCAGTTGCAGCCGTGCTGCTCAGCCCTGCCCCCCAGAGCAGGCTGTGGCTGTGGCCACCCGGCCCAGCCCACTAGAACATGCTGCAGTAGCGCCGCCTGGTCTGGCCCGCCGGAGCAGGCTGCGGCTGCGCTGCCCAGCCTGCCGGAGCAGCTCCAGCCAGGTCAGAGACATCCTCCCCAGATAAGGTGGGAAGGGGATGGAATGGGGAGAGTGTGGGTGTCCCGGGCTATGGGTGGGGTCATGTAGGGAGTGGTCACAGGGGTTACTCCTCTGACTCCCAGCTTCTCCCCCCAGAAAAATTTCCCCGCCGGTTGCTGTCCCGGCTCGTCAGGGTAAGCAGCTGGCGCGCCGGGACACTTTGTTTACCTCCGTGCCTGCGGAAGCTTGAGGTAAACAAACCATCTCAGCCCTCCAGCAGCTTATCCTGATGGTCCGGGAGCCAAAGTTTGCTGACCCCTGAATTATAGGGTCGGCTTATGAACGGGTTATAAAAAATTTCCATTTTTACTTATCCATCTGGGGTGGGGGGTCGGCTTATAAATGAACCGGCTTATGATTGAGTATATACGGTAGGTATTTGCCCCAGTTATACTGTATCTTGTCACTCTTTCCCCACTCATCAACAGTATGTTCCCTTAGGATCCTGTCATTTGGCTTCTCTCACTCAGATATGGAATCCTCTGGTCTGGATTTTATTGTTTGGTTAACTGCACCCACAAAGGCTGTAGAAGCTGCTGAAATTTTGTTTGGTGCCCAAACTGTTCTCCCTATTTTGAGTCCTGAAACTGCATCATGGCCTGATCTGTCTGTTTCTATGCCATAGCAAACAGCTTCTTCTGCACTTAGTGGGTGGCCTTGGGGGGCTTCCTTCTTCTCTTTCTCTTGCCACCTTGCAGTAAAAAAACTGGGCCCAGATTGTCAGCAGGTTCTGTGATGCAACCAATATCTGCACCCTGGGTTGTAAAAGGGTGGTGGTTACCTTATCAAACTGTTTTTAGCATAAATACATTAGGATGTGATTCACCTGGACAGCATTGTAAAAAGAGTTTAATATTATTGCAGATACAATGCCTTTTTTATTTTATTTTATATTATTTTGACATTCTTACAGAGCCAACTGTGCGAGCAGAACTGATGGAACAGGTGCCTCATATCGCTGTGTTTTGTCAAGAAAACAGGCCTTCAATACCATATGCTTTTTCCAAATACTTATTGCCTATTGTGGTGAGATACCTTGCAGACCAGAATAACCAGGTAAGAGTCATTTATAAACAGTGTTATGTTCTAAAATTGAATGGATAATACACTTTCTCAAATAGGATAATGCAAACATTTTATACCAAGCAAATAAGGTTTAGAGCAACAAGAAATAAATCTAAGTCTGAACTTCTGTGAAAAATTAGTTTGATATTTTTTATAATAGGATCTGAGCTGGTCTTAGGCATTTGTGGTTTCCCTTACGTAATGCTAAAGCACCACTACCAAAACAACACTATCCTTTTATAGTCTTACATATTATACATTCCTTGTAAGGAAGAAAGAAATAAAACAAATTTTTAATTTTAATTCATCGAATTTAAGGCCAGAAGGGATCATAATGATCATCTTTAATTTCTCATCTAACAGGCTGTAGAACCTCACCCAGTTATTTGTGTCTTATGCCCATAGCTTTTGTTTGAGTTTTAGCATAAGTTTTGGAAAGGTATCTAGTCTAGATGTAAAGACTTCAAAGGATGAAGCATCCACCATGTTTTTAAGTAAGTTCTTCCAGTGGTTAATTAACCTCACTGTTAAAAATTTGGGCCTTTTTTCTAGTCTGAATTTGTCCAGCTTCATCTTCCCATCATTGAACTTCATTATGCCCCTTTCTGTTAGATTAAAGAGCTGAATCTCTTTTCTATGTAGGCACTTGCACACTGTGATCAAACCAGCTCTTCACCTTCTTTCAAGAAGGTCAGTCTAGTTTCTTATAGTCTGTCACTGTAAGGCATGTTATCCAGACCTCAAATCATTCTTGTAGATCTTTTTTGAACCCTTTCCAATTTTTCAACATAATTTTAGATGTGTAAATACTAAAACTAGACACAGTATTCTGGTTATAGTCTCACTAATGCCATATACAGAGGTAATATCACGTCCCTATTACTTGATATTCATCTTCGAGTGCTTTCTCGTGTCCATTCCAATAGGTGTGTGCGCATGCGGCGTGCACAATCGTCTGAAGGTTTTTCCCCTAGCAGTACCCGTCGGGTCGTCTGTGGAGCCCCCTGGATTGGTCCCCTCATGGTGGTGTATATAGGACACTGCCTACCCGCCACCTCAGTTCCTTCTTACCGCCAGTGATGGTTGTTGGAGCTTCCTTCAGTCTCTTGCTTCGCAAGTGCCTACCTAGTGGTTACTGTTTATTTAGTTGTAAATAGTTCTTGAAAGTTGTAGTTAGCCTCTTGCGGGAGGTTTTCCCCCACCTCCCTAGCTCCCCTGACCGGTGTATGCCTCCATCTGAGGGATTTAAGTCCTGCGAACGCTGCGGGAAGCCTATGTCCAAGGGCAGTCCGTATGTGTCCTGCCTTAAATGCCAGGGTGAGAGCCATCAAACAGATAAGTGCTCCATTTGCAGGAGCTTTAGACCTAGGACAAAGAGGGAGCAGGACTATCACCTCAAGCTCCTTTTAATGGAGGTGGCTCTTCGCCCTCAGCTGGCACCAGAAGCAGCACTGGCATCATCGATGCAGGATTCCTCGGCATCGGAAAAAAGACTACTCCAGGGAGCATAGACACTGCTCCCTGGCTCACAAAGCGGGTTTGAGCACGCGGCACCGCTCTCAGTCCCCGGTGCCGCATAAGAAGAAAAAGGCAGACAGGGGTCGGTCCCCTGTCAGGAAACAGCACAGGGATCCCAGCGGGGTGTCTCCTTTGTCACAGGCTGGCCCTCAGACCATCGATTCTAGCCCTGACAAGGGTTCCATCAATTCAGGTGCTTGTGGACTCCTCCAACTCGGGAGGAATTGGAGGATGAGATTGATCTCCCGTCCACGCCAGATACTTTTGAGGCCATGTGGGACCTTATTGCCATGATGGCACAGTCCTTGGCCCTGCAGGCGCGAGCACCGGCACCGGTCCAGGCGGCGGAGCAAGGCCTGGCACCAGCGATGGCGCAGTTTGCGGCACTGACGGGGCAAGCCAAAGATGCTACGGCGCTGCTCCCCGGCATCGCGGTAACGTTCCCTGCACCATCGGGCTTTGCCTCTCCATCGTCTGGCACAGGCTATTTGTCGGACTCCGTTAATGGGTCATCGATCTCCCGACATAGTCGGTACAGGTCTCGGTCCCGGCACTGTAGATCACGGGATGTGCTGGCACCCGTGGTATCCTGGCCCCCACAGTGGCAGGGGCTGGTACAGTGGCCTTTTTGGACTCCTTGGGCCTACCATCAGGCTCATGGGCTGCGTCCGTGGTGTCTGTGCCCCGTTCTCCTTCAGCCACATCGGTGCCATGCCATACTCCCACAGCACCTGAAGACCCCCCACGTGACAAGGACCCTGAGTCTTTGCAAGTGGGTGCAACTCTCAGGCCAGCACCCCATGTGGTACCAGCGCCACAGTCCACCCCAAATAGGACATACATACCCAAGCCAGCCTCCAGCCTTCTCTTGCCCCTTATAAAGACCATACAAAACACCACAAAGGTGCTATGGCAGACCCCGGCCTCCATGCCTCCCATGGCCAAAGGAGTGGAAAGGAGGTATTTTATGCCACAGAAGGGGTACGAAAACCTTTTTACCCACCCTCAGTCTGGAACATTAGCGGTGGATGCAGCGAACCACAAAGAGCGACAAGGTCATCCGGTTCCTGCGCCAAAGTCATGGGATGCTAAGAAGCTGGACCTTTTCAGCTGTAAAGTCGACTTGACCGGGGTGCTCCAGCTTCGTGTTACTAATCAGCAAGCAGTGCTCAGCCACTACGCCTTCAATTACTGGAGAGCGTTAGCTAAGTTCCAGCAATTGCTCCTGTCAGACTCACGCATGGAGTTCATGGCGCTTCTTGCCGAGGGCAAGGTGGCATCAAGGACCTCCTTCCAGGCCGCCCTAGATTCAGATGACTCTGTGGCTTGGACCATGGCCACAGCAATCACCATGAGACAGAGCTCCTGGTTACAGATTTCGGGCATACCCCCGGAGATCCAGAACACCATTCAGGACCTACCCTTTGACCGTGCGGGCTTGTTTGCCGAGAACACGGACTCCCACTTGCACAGTCTGACAGACTCGAGGGCAACATTGAAGTCGCTGGGGATCCACACCCCAGAGGAAGTCCTTCACACCCCAGCTCCCCTCTGGCTTCTACTCCAGACCCCCGAGGTAGGACTCAGTCAAGAGAAGAGGCAGGAATAATAGGAGGCGCCAGTCGCAGGCACCAAGGCCAGGGCTTGTCCAAACAGCCCTCGGGGCCGAAACCTAACTTTTGAAGTTGTGCCCGAGGATGGAGCACCAGGATTCAATCCAGATCCTTACCCTCCCTTTGTGAACCAGCTAGCCCTCTTCTACCGTGCTTGGTCCCAGATCACAACAGATCCCTGGGTTCTGAACACGGTAGGGGTGGGATATTCTATCCTGTTCTTTTCCTTCCCGCCTTTCCACCCACCTTCCCTGTCCCTCGTCAGGGACCCATCTCATGAGCAACTCCTTCTCCAGGAGGTGCAATCGCTACTCGCTCTGGGGGCGATAGAGGAAGTTCCTCAGGAGTTCAGGGGCAAGGGATTTTACTCCCAATATTTCGTTATCTCCAAGGCGAAAGGTGGATTGCGAATTATTCTGGATCTGCGAGACCTCAATGCATTCATCAAGAAACCCAGGTTTCACATGGTCTCCCTAGCTTCTATCATTCTTTCCCTGGATCCGGGGGACTGGTACGCCATCCTCGACATGCAAGATGCTTACTTCCATATTTCCGTTATCCCGGCCCACAGACAGTTTCTTCGCTTTGTGGCCAGCAGCCAGCACTACCAGTTCACGGTGCTCATGTTTGGGCTCTCGACGGCCCCAGGGTGTTCATGAAGTGCATGGCAGTTGTGGCAGCCTTCCTCTGCAAACATCAGGTACAAGTATTCCCGTACCTGGACGAGTGGCTCATCAAGGCCAAGTCGCAAGCACAAGTGGAGGTGCATGTGGCCCTGGCCTGCACCACGTTCCTCAGGCTGGGCCTCATACTAAACGTGCCCAAATCCACGCTGGTCCCTACACAGAGAATAGAGTTCATAGGGGTTCTCTTGGACTCTGCGCAAGCCAGGGCATACCTGCCCGAGCCGCACTTCCAAGCTCTCAGGGACATCGAGAACCTCCGCCAGTTCCACACAACAATGGCCAGAAACTGTATGAAGCTGCTGGGGCATATGGCGATGTGCACGTATGTGATCCAGCACACCAGACTACATCTCAGATCCCTCCAGGTGTGGTTGGCCCAAGTGTACAGACCCAGGCGAGACCCACCGGACAGGATAGTTACCCTTCCCTCTCCCATTCTCGAATCTCTATTCTGGTGGTTACGGCCACAAGTGGTCTGTGCGGGAGTTCCCTTTGCCAAACCGCAACCCCCCATGTTGCTTGTCACTGACTCCTCGGCGCTGGGGTGGGGGGCGCATGTAGGCAGTATCAGAACTCAAGGCCTAAGGTCGCAGGCAGAACTATCACCGCACATCAACGTGCGGGAGTTGAGGGTGGTCCCTCTGGCATGCCAAGCATTCCAGAACCACCTTCGAGGCAGATGTGTGGCAGTGCTTACAGACAACACCACGGCGATGTTTTATATAAACAAACAGGGTGGTGTTCGCTCCTCTCCCCTCTGCCAGGAAACCCAAGTGTCCTGGGAATTTTGCATCGCCAACTCGATACATATACAAGCGTCTTACCTCCCGGGGGCGCAGAACAAGCTATCTGACTGGCTCAGCCGCTCATTCCTCAGTCATGAATGATCCCTCAAGCCAGACATCGCCCTTTCAATTTTTCAGAAGTGGGGCTTTTTCCACATAGACCTGTTCGCGACACGGAGCAACAGGAAATGCCAGTGATTTTGCTCCTTTCTGAACCACAGCCCAGGCTCCATCAGGGACGCTTTTCACTTCACATGGACGAGTCACATGCTCTATGTGTTCCCGCCCTCCCCTCTCATACACAGAGTCCTCCTCAAGGTCTGCCAGGACAGGGCTTCGTTGATCCTCATAGTGCCGGTGTGGCCCCGCCAACACTGGTTCACCATACTGTTAAGCCTATTGGTCGACAGACCAGTAACCCTTCCCTTATGCCGGGACCTCGTCACTCAGGACCATGGTAAGCTCCAGCACCCCAACCTGGAGTCCCTCCACCTCACGGCGTGGAAACTCCATGGTTGAACCCGTTGCATCTCCAGTGTTCGGACTCAGTGAGACACGTTCTCCTGGGAAGTAGGAAATGTTCCACCCGAGCCACATATCTGGCAAAGTGGAAGCGGTTTTCTATTTGGTCCCTGCAGAAGGGTATCCCACTGCAGCAAGTGCCAATTCCCCTCGTTTTGGACTACTTATTGGACCTGAAGCAACAAGGGCTGGCAATATCATCTATAAAAGTGCACCTGGCCACCATCTCGGCCTTCCACCCGTGGGCAGCGGGTAGATCAGTCTTTGGAAACCCCATGGTGGGCCAATCCCTCAAGGGCTTCGATGGGCTTTACTCCCACGTGCGGCAGCCCGTTCCTCAGTGGGACCTCAGCCTAGTCTAGTCCAGGCTCATGGCCACTCCATTTGAGCCCATGGCCACTGCCCTCTCTCCTGCCTCTCTTGGGAGGTTGCCTTTCTGGTGACTATAGTATTGGACAGAAGGGTTTCTGAGCTCAAAGCGCTTACCTCCGAGCACCCCTAAAGACAAAGACAAGGTTCAGCTGCGTCCTGTGTTTCTACCCAAGGTGGTCTTCTGGTTTCATGTGAATCAGGACATATTTTTACTGGTCGTCTTCCCTAAGTCTAATGCCACTGGCAGAGAGCAGATACTCCATTCCCTGGACGTCAGGCATGTCCTAGCCTTCTACATTGAATGCACAAAGCCATTTAGTAAGTCACCACAGCTCTTCATTGCAATCAGCGAGAGGATGAGAGGGCTTCCCATCTCATCCCAGCACATTTCATCGTGGATCACGTCCTGCATTAGAATGTGCTACGACCTGGCCAAAGTTCCGCCCCCACCGTTGATGGCGCACTCCACAAGAGCTCAGGCTTCAGCCGCAGCTTTCCTTGCACACGTCCCTGTTCAAGACATATGCAAGGTGGCAACGTGGTCTTCCATCTACACCTTCATGTCGCATTAGCCATCACCAAACAAGCGAGGGATGACATAGCATTGGGCAGGGCAGTCCTACAGTCAGCAACCAGGTGAACTCCACCCCCTCCTCCAGAGAACTGCTTGAGTGTCACCTATTGGAATGGACATGAGCAAGCACTCGAAGAAAAAAACATTTCCTACCTCTCGTAACTGTTCTTCAAGATGTGTTGCTCATGTCCATTCCAGATCCCACCTGCCTCCCCTCTATTGGAGTCTTCTGGCAAGAAGGAACTGAGTAGGCAGCAGGTTGGCAGTGTTCTATATACACCGCCACTCCAGGGGGCTTCACAGCCAACCCAGTGGGTACCGCTAGGGAAAAAACCTTCTGATGACTGTGCACGCGGTGCACACACACATCTATTGGAATGGCATGAGCAACACATCTCGAAGAACAAGTTACGGGAGGTAGATAACCATTTTTTCTTCTGCTTATACATCCAAGGACTTTTTTTACCCCTTTTACCTACAGTGTGCACTGGGAGCTCATGATCAATTGATGATCTACGTTAACTCCCAAGTGCCTTCCAATGTCACTACAATCCATGGTACAGTCCCCCATCTCTTGTTGCCTCTATTCTTTGTTCCTAGCTATATAATCCTTGAATTTGCTTGCATTAAAGTGTGTTGTCAAGGTTCCTTCCCCACTCTGAACTCTGGGGTACAGATGTGGGGACCCACATGAAAGACCCCCTATGCTTATTTTTACCAGCTTAGGTTAAAAAATTTCCCAAGGCACAAAATTTTACCTTGCCTTGAACAGTATGCTGCCACCACCAAGTGATTTAGACAAAGAATCAGGGAAAGGGCCACTTGGAGTCCTATTCCCCAAAATATTCCCCCAAGCCCTGCACCCCCTTTCCTGGGGAAGGCTTGAGAATAATATCCTCACCAGTTGGTACAGGTGAACACAGACCCAAACCCGTGGATCTTAAGAACAATGAAAAGTCAATCGGGTTCTTAAAAGAAGAATTTTAAAGAAAAGGTAAAAGAATCACCTCTGTAAAATCAGGATGGTAAGTACTTTACAGAATAATAAAAGATTCAAAAACACAGAGGATTTCCCCTCTAAGCAAAACTTTAAAGTTACAAAAACAGGGATAAGCCTCCCTCTTAGCACAGGGAAAATTCACAAGCTAAAACAAAAACTAACCTAACGCATTTCTTTGCTATTACTTACTATTTCTGCAATATTACATGCTTAGCTTAGATATGGCTTAGGGAGATGTATTTTCCCTTCCTTGGTTCCTTGTTGACTCCGGGAGACACAGACAAACAACTTTCCCCCACAGATTTGAAAGTAACTTTTCCCCTTATTGTTCCTTTTGGTCAGGTGCCACTCAGATTATCTGAGCTTCTTAACCGTTTACAGGTAAAAGAGGAATTAACCATTTACAGGGTAAAGAGGGATTTTATGCTACCCTTAGCTGTATGTTTATGACTGTGTTGTTAAATAAGTCCAATTTACCAAGCAATCCAGATCAATCTGCATAGCCAACCTTCCCCATGATTTATCACTCCACCAATTTTTGCCATCTGCAGATTCTATCAGCAGTGATTTTCTTCCAGATCATTAATAAAGATATTGAATAACACTCGGCCAAAAACAGATCCCTGTGGGATCCCACTAGAAATGAGTCCATTGGATGATGATTCCCTGTTTACGTTTATTTTTTTAAAATCTGTCAACCATTTTACACTATTAATATGTACTTCTTGATTTTTGAATAATGCTACATTTTTCTTATCAGAAGACCATAATAATAATAATTATTAATGGAGATATTCCATCTCCTAGAACTGGAAGGGACCTTGAAAGGTCATCGAGTCCAGCCCCCTGCCTTCACTAGCAGGACCAACTTCTGATTTTGCCCCAGATCCCCAAGTGGCCCCCTCAAGGATTGAACTCACAACCCTGGGTTTAGCAGGCCAATGCTCAAACCACTGAGCTATCCCTCCCCCCTTACAGGTAAAAGGGTTGAGAAAAGTAACTATATTGATAATCTTGTAATCCTTTCAAAAAATGGAATTTGTTTGACAAATACTTTCCATAAAACTATTTTGGATTGGCATTAATGATGCTCTCCTTCTTTAATTATTTATTGATAATGTCCCATACCAGCCTTTGATTGTGCCTATTTTGCATCGCCATTTTGACTTTTGGGAAACATGAGGGAACACTCTTGCAGTATTTGTAGTATTACAATAATTTACAGTATATAAGTGTTCCTGGACATGACTCTTTATTTTTTAATGTTATAGTTTGCAGAAGGATTTAAGAACACGTGCCCTCAACCTTGACAGGGGCTATGAGGGCATGTTGGTGTATCTTCCAGTGTATATCTAAAAACTATCTCATGTAAACTCGTTTCCATTTTGTTTTTCCTACAATAGGTGAGAAAAACAAGTCAAGCAGCATTGCTAGTTCTGTTGGAGCAAGAACTTATTGAGAGATATGATGTAGAGACCAAAGTATGCCCTGTTCTTATAGAACTGACTGCGCCAGACAGCAATGATGATGTGAAGACAGAGGCTGTGGCTGTGAGTAAATCAGTGAAACTGAGCTTTAAGGTCTAAGATTTGAGTGAACATTTGGTGTTGTAACATACTCATTCCTATATATTTGCTTTCTACAGCTAACTCTCTGTATAACTTTTCATGAGTGATGTACCTGAGTATTTAGATTCTAATATCTAAATTGTATTGTTAACCCAAATTTAGGTGAATAAATTTATTTCAGATTATGTGCTATATGTATTATATGACTTTTAAACCAGATTTTGTACTTTTGTGTAATCTAAGCACTATACCCAGATGTACAGACACTTTCCTTAACCTGTGTATTAAAGCTAATGTTAAAAATTATATAATAAAAGTACTCCGGTATTTCTAAGGCACTTACAGTTGTGGTGCCTCAGAGAGAAATGGCTGTCAGTAAATTAATCCTTAGCATTCTTTGCACTGTATTGGTCATGTTTGAAATAAATTACTTGTACATTCCCTAAAAGAAGAGAGACCCAACTGGACAAGAAACTCAGATTAATTGTATTATCTGATAAAGTGTGTTCTATTTTGGGAGCCTCCTTTTATGGCCATTGGCACTTGATTTTTTTGTACTGTGTTTCCTTTATTTATTCCTTGCATCTGAAGAAGTGAGGTTCTTACCCACGAAAGCTTATGCTCCCAGTACTTCTGTTAGTCTCAAAGGTGCCACAGGACCCTCTGTTGCTTTTTATTTAGTAGAGAATTCTTGGTACATGAATTGTGTTGACATTTAATTTGTGGGCTTGTTTTCCCTTTTATCACCACCAGCATCTCTGAATATAGTGCTCATTCAGATAAACTTGAATGAATTTTTTCAGATGGAATTTAGAGTAATGAATAGACTAAGTTGAGCAACTCAGTGGTTTAAACCGGTACAAATTTAATAAACAGTCCTCATAGATTAATTTTTATTCTTCAAAAACATGTATAATCATTTAACTAAACCATTTAACGAGTTAATTTATAATAGTATAATGCCAAATGTGGTGAAAATCCTCAACTTCTGTCAAATGCATTGTAAACCACTCTATTTATTCTAGATTTTCTTTTTACACTATAAGAACAGCCATACTGGGTCAGACCAAAGGTCCATCTAGCCCAGTATCCCCTCTTCCGACCGTGGCCAATGCCAGGTGCCCTAGAGGGAACGAACAGAACAGATAATCATCAAGTGATCCATCCCCTGTCGCCCATTCCCGGCTTCTGGCAAACAGAGGCTAGGGACACCATCCCTGCCTATCCTGGCTATTAGCCATTAATGGAGTTATCCTCCATGAACTTATCTAGTTCTTTTTTGAACCCCGTTATAGTCTTGGCCTTCACAACATCCTCTGGCAAAGAGTTCCACAGACTGACTGTGCATTATGTGAAGAAATACGTCCTTTTGTTTGTTTTAAATCTGCTGTCTATTAATTTCATTTGGTGACCCCTAATTCTTGTGTTATGAGAAGGAGTAAATAACACTTATTTACTTTCTCCACACCAGTCATGATTTTATAGACCTCAATCATATCCCCCCTTTGTCATCTCCTTTCCAAACTGAAAAGTCGCAGTCTTATGAATCTCTCCTCATATGATAGCTATTCCATACCCCTAATTTTTTGTTGTTCTTTTCTGAACCTTTTCCAAGTCCAATTTCTCTTTTTTGAGATGTGGCGACCACATCTGCACGTAGTATTCAAGATGTGGACATACCATGGATTTATATAGAGACAATATGATATTTTCTGTCTTATTATCTATCCCTTTCTTAGTGATGCCCAACATTCTGTTTGCTTTTTTGACTGCCACTGCACATTGGGTGGATGTTTTCAGAGAACTATCCACAATGACTCCAAGATCTTTCTTGAGTGGTAACAGCTAATTTAGACCCCATCATTTTATATGTATAGTTGGGATTGTTTTCCAGTGTGCATTACTTTGCATTTGTCAACATTGAATTTCATCTGCCATTTTGTGTCCCAGTCACCCAGTTTTGAAAGATCCTTTTGTAGCTCTTTGCAGTCTGCCTGGGACTATGCAAATCACTTTGAAACAAAAACACTAATATTTATTAAATGTCGTTATTTTATTTAAAATTGTGGCTTGTGCCTAAAGACAGCAACCAGGTTGGATGCTAATGTATTAGGCACCATACAAATATACAATAAATGACAGTACCTTCCTCAAGGAGTCTAAAAATAAACATACATGAGGTGGAATAAAATTTAAAACTGAGTTGCTTCACACTGTCCATTTTCATTGTTATGAAGGTATGGAAGCTTTGATAATCTAGGGTTACCATACGTCCAGCTTTTCCCGGACATGTCCGGCTTTTCGGCAATCAAACCCCCGTCCGGGGGGAATTGCCAAAAAGCCGAACGTGTCCGGGAAAATGGCGGCCGGGCACTTCCCCTCCCGCGGCTGCTCTGCTCCTCCCCTGACTCTTGGGCTCTGTTTAAGAGCTGAGCGCTACGGGCTTTGGGCAGCCCCCATGCCTCCGGACCCCTGCGCCGCCGGAGCCCGGGAGGGGAAGTGCCCGGCCGGGGGCGCAGGGTCCAAAGGCATAGGGGCTGCCCGAAGTCCAAGCGCCCCCGGCTGGGCGCTTCCCCTCCCGGGCTCCAGCTGCGCTGGGGAAGCACCGGCCGGGGGCGCAGGGTCTGGGGGCTGCCCAGCAAACTGTGAAGCCGGTAGCGCTCGGGCAGCCCTTTTCGCGTGGCTGGGAGTGGGAGGGAGGAGGGGGCGGAGTTAGGGCGGGGAAGGGGCGGGGTTGAGGCAGGGCTGGGGGTGGGAAATGGGCGGGGCCAGGGCCCCGTGGAGCATCCTCTTTTTTTATTTGTTAAATATGGTAACCCTAGATAATCTAAATTGGCACTAAAGAAACTTATCTCAAGCATCAACAAAGTATAGAAATGTATACTTGAAAATTATCGGAAGTTGATTTTGAAGGATAGTTTATTTCATCAAAAGTGATCTCACAGCTTATCACAGTATTATGTTCAGTTACCTCCATTTTTTCTTAACAAAACTGCGGTAAAAATTAGAGAGAATGAAAGAACAATTAGAAGGAGAAATTGTCACTTTCTTTGGGCTAATTGCTCCATGACCCACTTTTTTCAGTAACCTACACATAGGGCATTACAAATGAGCCATAAAGAGAATTTTAGAAATCTTTGTAAATATGGAATATTTTGAGAGTTGTGGGAATCATTTTATTATACTAAACTTTATATTATTTATTCTGTTAAACTTAAAGAACTAGAAATCAAGCACTTTGGTTTAAAATGTCAGAAAATTGCTTTTAAGTGTTGAAGTGTTTTAATAAGTGGAGGTGAGAAATGAAGTCCCTGAATTTGACCGTTTTAAGGCTAATTCATTTGCTATTTCTGTACTGTTCAATATACAGTATTGTGAGATAGCTGCATTAATATTAAGAGTTCATTCCTACCAACTTTCCAGAATGCCTTGTAGTCACTTTTTTCCATAACTTAACTCTCTGATTTTGTTGCTTTATATTGGGAAGAACAGTTTCTCTCATTCTCTATTGCAGTTTGACACAGGGAAAGAAAATAATCAATTGAGCTGCCTACAAAGCACACACTTTTCAATATGAGATTTAAAGGTATCAGAAAAATTCAAGATCATGTGCATCAGGATTTAACTTGCCTGTAGTTACAACTTTAATAATACAGAAAGGTTATTTAATGCTTGTGAAACTAGTTTCTCTGTTGCATAGGCATTCCTAATCAGTGTTTTTCTTCTCATTAGATAATGTGCAAAATGGCCTCTATGGTGGGGAAAGACATCACAGAGAGACTCATTCTTCCTAGGTTTTGTGAGATGTGCTGTGATTGCAGAATGTTTCACGTTCGTAAGGTATGAATTTTTCCCTGTCTGGTTTGGTTCAGCTGTTTACTTGAGATTTAAAGGAATATAGTCAACCTAAAAATCACATTTGTCTGAAATTATTTTTATCTGCTATTGTTACCTGAAATACCGAAGATAACTATAAATGAAAGCTATAGGGCCCCATATAGTCTACGACTGAGCAGCTGTGGAAATTGCTGCAGAATTGTATTCTAGAATCTTGGCTTTTATTTAAAAATAAAACTCTGCTTCTAGCCCTTATGGGTGTAGAGATAACCTTGAAAACATGAATCAAGTGTAAACTGATGCAGTTTCGTTTGCCTGACCCACAGCTCTCTGGGAGGGAAGGACGGGTATATCAAGGCAGAGCCAACACTGAGCATAATCAGACTAAGCAATTGCTTAGGGCCCTGAGCAGCTCAAAGGGGCCCCCTATTCACTTTTTATTATAAGAACTTGCCTGGTTTAGTATTGTGGGGGGAGGGGGGGGGGATATTGCTGCTTAGGGCTCCCATTGGGCTAGCATTGGCTTTATATCAGTGTATTAAAATAAATTAATGCTTCCATGGAATTTAGACATTGCAGCTATGTAATTTGGTTCCATTTTGTACCAAAGAGCACCTGATACTACAGAAGAAAATATTTTTCTCTTCTTTTTTTATTTTCAGTTTTACTGTGTGTATTTGATAACACTTTGTTTATAATAACTTTCACTTTCTCCTTTGTATCTAGTTAGTGTCTCACATTCTTTGTATAGTTCTTTCATATGGAAGAAGGGGAGATAAAACATTTAAAAAAATAATAAATTGTGATTTTTAAAACCACAGAAATTGGCAGGTGTAAGGTGTAGTACCTGAAACTACTTCTAACAGTTTTTTGAAACTGACTTGATTTCAGGTTGACTTTATCATGGTGAGTATACACCTCTACCCCGATATAACGTGACCCGATATAACACGAATTCTGATATAACGCGGTAAAGCAGTGCTCGGGGCGGGGGGCTGTGCACTCTGGCGGATCAAAGCAAGTTCGATATAACGCGGTTTCACCTATAACGCAGTAAGATTTTTTTGGCTCCTGAGGACAGTGTTCTATCAAGGTAGAGGTGTATTAAAATTGTGGTTGTGCGGGCTATTACAATACCTTTGCAGAAGATGAAACATTGTAATGATCATAAATCAGTTATTATCAATGAATATAATTTACTTATCTCTAACTTTTGTGTACAGGTATGTGCAGCCAATTTTGGAGATATCTGCAGTGTGGTTGGGCAGCAAGCCACTGAAGAAATGCTTGTAAGTCTTTTGTACAAAAGTCAGGTTTTTGAGTTATGGCTCTAGGTGTATATATATTCTCCTCACTCTCTCATCTAACACCTTCCTTACCAAAAAACTACCTAAGAGAACTCAAAAGTTGAGAAATGACAAAGTTAAATTTGCACATGCACCTGAATCCTGTCCATTTAAAGACTGTATTGCACTACATTTACACAATTACATAACATTATTTATGCAGAACCACTTCCTCTTTCATCACTCATTCTCTGAACATTTTGTAGTTAAATGACTTTCATCAGTTCTGTCTGAAGTACATAATACCACAGAATTTTATTTTTTTTTCACCCCTGCAACCTCGGATACATGTGTAAGGTGAGGAGTTGTTTGAAAAATAGTATGAGATCATGAAATGATCAAATGCTGTCAGGCCTGTGCATACGGGGGTAGAGTCGAGGTTGCCTGCATATCCTCAGCTTGGGCTTTTTCCTGAATTTTGAGTGCTGACACAGCTTGCATGTACATTTAATATAGTTTTTAGTAGGGTTTAAAAAAAAAAAAAAAAAAAAGATGGTGGTGGGACAAGAAAGGAACTTATGCTGCAGGACTGATAGCTCTTCCAGCTTGCAAAAAATTGGCAATAGTGTCATAAAAATGTAGGGTTGGAAGGGACCTTGATAAGTCATCAAGTCCAGCCCCCTGCACCGAGTCAGGGCCAAGTAAAGTGAGACCATTCCTGGCAGGTGTTGGTCCAATCAGTTCTTAAAAACCTCCATTGATGGGGATTCCACAACCATCCCTTGGAAGCTTATTCCAGAGCTTAACCATGCTTATAGTTAGAAAGTTTTTCCTAATATCTAACCTAAATCTCCATTGCTACCAATTAAGCCCATTACTTCTTGTCCTACTTTCAGTAGACATGGAGAACAGTTGATCACCATTCTCTTTATAACAGTCCGTAACATATTTAAAAAGCATGTGTGCATCTCATAATCTGAAACTAGTAGGGTAGACCCCATCAGGCTACCTTGTCTCCTCTAAGAGGCTGATAGGAATGTAGAGTGGGGCTCCATCTTGAGCACTTTTACGAAGAGTGAAGGAGCTCTCCTTAGCCCCTTGGTGATTTATGCTATCCGCTTATGTTTTCCGTGGTAAAATTCAGCTTTTGGTCCCCAACTATTTCAGCTGCTGAGTTTTAATAAAAAAAAAAAAGGCAGGAATCTCTTTTCATGATGGAAGAAGTGTTTGTTTCCCACTCTTCTGGTACTTCAAAAACAGTTGAATGACTTCTGCTGAAATTTTATTTTTTTAAAAACCACATTTAGTCAAAAAGTCTGGAAAATTTCAACCCAAAAGGAGATTGCTTGAGCAACTGAAAATAGGGTTGTGATGAAAACTGTAGTACTATCTTGATAGAAGTCACTGCTGGTCTTGCTGCAATACCACAGATGGTGATAATCATGTGATGAATTTTATGCTGTGATTGCCTCATCTGCACCTTGCCCACTAATCCATTCCTGCTGGGATTACTTCAAAAATTCAAAACACCTAAGAAAGTTCAGTCACCAATTTTTATAAAAACAGTCTCCGTAAAACTGTTTTGTCTTTGAGTAATGTCCATCTGGGTGCTCCACTTCAGGTTGATCAGAGATTTTTCAGTAGCAGTGCCCATTCGGCCCATGTACACATTCCGAACAACCTTGTACCCCATACTGAGGATATATAGAGCTGTTCAGGTGAACTTCCCACAGTATAGTGTGCCTGTTTCAGCTTTGCTCTAGTTTAGCCTTGAGTTCTTAGTTCTAGGTTTAGTTTAGTTAGTTCCCTTATTTATTTTGTAATCGTACCTTTTTAGTTAATTTGGGGTTTTTCTGTTTAATACCACCTTTTTCTCCCTCTTCCTTCTGAGGGATTTGCCTTGGGGGTCGTCATTGACCTGGTAGACCGGGATTCAAGTGTTTCTGTGCCTGCCAGGAATTTATCCCAGTCAGCAATGGACATTCCTGGTGTAAATGCTGTCTAGGAGACACATACATTCCAGACAAGTGCAAGATCTGCTCAGATTTTAAAAGCAGATCTCGAAAAAACAGTGAGATTAAACTTTGGCTCCTCATTATAGAACTATCCAGAAAACCTGCCTGGGATCCAGGTTCAGATACCCCACATATGTCAGCCTCCTAGTGAGCACAGTGCCCAGGGGTGAAAGTAAGGCGTACGGGCCGGTACGGCGTACCGGTAAAAGGTAGCTACCTGTACCAGCCCATACCGCTGACTTCAAAGCGCTGCCGGATCACCGCTTTAACGTTGCTGCACCATTTGTGCCCCCCATCGGCAGCCCTGCCAGGTCCCTACCAGCAGGGCTGCCAGTGGGGGGCGCAAAAGGGGTAGCAACGTTAAAGTGCTTTAATGTCGCTGTCCCTTTTGTGGCCCCCCCACCTCCCGGCTGCTGACAGAGAATGAAGGGGGCAAAAGAAGTAGCTGCCCCAGGGCCGCGATTAAAAAGCACCGGCCGCAGCCTTGGACCCTTTAATTGCTGCTTGAGCCCCAGGCAGCGCAGGTCAGGGAGCTCAGATGAACTGGCTGGGGGACACTGACCTCCCCCTCCCCAGCCCTGCCCCTTCCGCCCGAGGCCCTGCCTCTTCCGGGGTGGGGTGGGGGTGGAGAAGCGGTCCTGTACTGGAAAGAGCTCCATTTTACTTTCACTCCTGACAATGCCCCTTCAACCTCCATGCCCCACTTGTCTAGGTCTTTGCAAGATAAGAATACAGAGGATACCAGTAAAGCTCCTAAGAGAAGGAGTTCTGGATCTCCTCACAGAGAGCTGCTAGTCAACGCAGTTGTTTGTTTTAATGGCAGGCAGAATGAAAGGTCGCCCAGTGTCTGCTCAAAGGTTTTCATCCTGGATCACGGCCTGCATCAGCTACTGCTATGAGCTGGCAAAAGTGCCTCCGCCGGCAATCTTGACAGCACACTTGACTAGGGCGCAAACATTGTCATTGGCTTTCCTGGCGCAGGTGCCTTCAACTTCTGGGTCATATGGGTCATAACACAACATGCCACAACAACTTCACTGCTTCCAGGAGTGGCACAGAACAGTCTGTATCCCAATCAAGCTGGTGTCTGCCCATCAGGCGCTAGACTTGCTCCGTAGGTGGAAGAACTCATCCAGAGTCTGTACTGGCATTCCTTTCACCCACCCTCTTCTACTATCACCATAACTTTAGATGCATCACTTGTGTGAAGGGACAAACACCTATGGGGACACACCATCCAAGGCAAATGGTTGCCCCAAGAGTGTCTCCTACAGATCAACCTCCTAGAATTACAAGCAGTCTGGAACACCTGTATCCACTTCCTTTCCTTAATCAGGGGCCAGTCCATCAAAGTCATGACAGATAATGTAATCTGTACATTCTACATAAATTATCAGTGAGGGACGATTGTGCTGAAGCAATAAAGCTGTGGAGCTGGTTTATAGCCAGTCACACTCTCATTTCAGCCTCTTATCTTCCAAGCATTGCAAAACACCATGGCCGATGATCTGAGCAGGCGTTTCTTCCAAGATTACAAGTGGGAACTGGACTCTTGGATCCTCAAACAGTTTTTTTCCAGGTTTCCGAAAGTGGACCTCTTTGCAACGCCTGCCAACAGAAAGTGCAAGAAAATTGTGCTTGAGAGGACTGGGTTATCAATCCTTGGGGACATCTTTCTCATTCCTTGCAGGAGAGATCTTCTCTATATCTTCTGACATCATTGATTCTGAGGGTGTTGAACAAGATCAAACAAGAAAAAGAAACGGCGTCATTCTAATTTCCCAACTTGGCTGAGGCAGGTCTGGCACACTTACCTGATTTACTTCACCTCCAGTCCAGCATTGCAACTTCCAACCATTTCCCATCTGCTGTCTCAAAATGCTGGTTGGACTCTCCATCCCAACCTGGCCATCCTCTGACTCAACGCTCGATTCTCAGAGATAGAGATTTTCTGTTTGACAGGTAGAACAGGTCCTATTAAACAGCAGAAAGATCTCTACTAGAGATACTCACCATGGGTGTATCCAGCAACTCTTCATCTCTTCATTCTTCTCTTTCCACTGTTCTTGATTACTGATTGGATTTAAAGAAGTTGGGTTTTTCTAATGAGTTCTATTAGAGTTCATTTGTCAGCTTTTGTAGCCTTTTAGTCCCCAGGGGTTCTCAGTCTTTGCTTATCCTACAATAGCAAGATTCATCAGGGGATTGCTTAAACTTTTTCCCCAAATTAGATAGCCTGTGTCCGTATGGGATTTGAACTTGATCCTTAATTGTCTTATGAAACTTCCTTTTGAGCCACTCGCTGTGTTTTTTGCTGAACTTATCTATGAAAATGGCATATTAGTGGCCATCACTTTTGCTTGCAGAGGCAGGAAATTAAGTGCAATGATGGTTGATCCCTCTCCATCCCACCACTCTTACTGTTTTCTTCAAGGATAAGGTACCATTACGCCCACATTCTAAAATATCCCCCAATTTCCACATTAACTAAGTTCTTGATCTTCCTGTGTTTTGTCCCAAAACCACATCAGATTAGTGAGGAAGCTGCCTTGCATACCTTGGATGTTAGAAGGGAGTTAGCCTTCTATTTGGACTGATTAGACCATTTAGAATGTCTCCAAGACTCTTTCAGTTGCAGACAGATCTAGGGGATCCACAATCTCCACCCAAAGATTTTCAAAGTGGGTTTCCAGTTGTGTTCTTGTTTGTTACCAGGCTGCTAATGTTTAGCCCCCTTTGAGAATAAAAGCCCATTCTACAAGATCCCAAACTACCACTATTAAAAATGTATCAAGGGCTGAAATTTCCAAATGGCAACCTGGGTATCAGTGAACACTTTTCCCAAACACAATATCCTAATATATGCCTCTCGATCAGAAGCTGCTGTTGGCACAATAGTCCTTTCTTTAGTGTTGGATCCAGCTCCAAAGCTCCCTCCTCCTCCAAGGGATACTCTGGGATACCTAAAGTGGAGTACCGATAGGGACGCTACTTGAAAAAGAAGTCATTACTTACATTGTGCAATAACCGGAGTTCTTTGAGAGGTGTCTCTCTAACTGTGCTCCACTACCCACCCTCCTTCACCTCTACTTCAGAGTTTTGTTTCGCGGGACTTTATGGTAGAGAAGGAACTGAGAGTGGTTTGCTCGTGCAGCTCCATATATCCTTAGTATAGGGTATGAGGGTGTCTGGAGTGTATTTGCAGGCCGAACGGGCAGTACTACTGAAAATCTCTGATCAAAGGCAAATGTGCAGCTGAAGTGGAGCATCCATAGGGGGACACATCTCAAAGATTGATTTGGTTACTGAATGAGGTGAGTAACCTCTCCTTTCTTTGCACCAAATGTGGAATTTTTCACCGAAGGACCAGGATGGGCAGTGTTCTGTTTATAGGCAGTGACAGGTTTAAAGTCTGATGTTCACAACCTATAAGAGCTAGCAATGGGAGTTTTATATCATTAGAAAGTAGAGATTCTTCATTTTTTGAAGAAGCTCATCATTTGCTTTTAGCTGGGAGTCTTCTCTTTACAATGGCTATAGCAATCTTAAATGTTTTCTGACAGTAGTAGGTAAAGTTGTCAGACACAAGTGTGATTGTGTCCCTTTAATATTACCTCTTTCAAAAGGAATTACATAGTGAAGAGTTTGTCTTTTGAAATGCTTTTTGTAGTTTATGGTCAGGCAGTTACTTGGATGTAGGAGAGAGACAGTGGTAAGAGAGAATTAAAGAAAAAACTTTGCTGTCAAAAAAGGAATTTTGCATCCAGGTGCACACACTTTGATGCCCATCCGTCAGATGTAATTTGAGGGGATCTAATTAAGAGGATAGTAGAAATGGCATGCCATTTTGCTTTGCAAAACCTATATAAACAGATCCTGTTGCGAGCAGCAGGACAAAGAATCTTAAAAAGGAAAGTAGTGAGGTAAAGGAGCATAAATTGCAACCAGTAACCCCTACAGAAGCTTGCATAAAAGTTTATTTACTGTGTTTTATATAGTTACCAAGGTTTTTTCAGCTCTGTTCTGATAATGTTTGGGGAGTTCGGAAGGCTTGTGCTGAATGCTTCATGGCAGTTTCATGCGCAACATCCCAGGAGGTCCGGCGGACAAAACTGTCAACGCTTTTTATCAGTCTGATCAGTGACCCTTCACGATGGGTAAGAGTTTTGTTTTATTTATCAAATACCTATTTTTCGGTTTGCTTTTTCTTTGATGTTAATATTTTAGAGATAAATAGCTTATTCATGTGCATGATTGTGTCAAGTAATTGTGTATAATGGTGGTTTTGCTGACTGGAGGAAGGCTGTTCTACATTATCCCACTAAAATGTACTGGACCCTTCCATTGAGAAAAGGTATGTGGAGCTGCAGGCTTTCCTGCTATTCAGTGTTGCCAAAAGTCTGCTTATCACCAGTAATATCAGAAAATTGCAGATGTAATTAAATTGAATTTATTGAGATTTTTTTCTCCATGTTTCACATCTCCCCTCACCCCCACCTCCCTGGTCTTGAAAATCCATCCTTCAAATCTGTGTTAGGGTTGTCAACAGGGGCTCCTTCTCAGAGCCAAAAGGAAGCTTTAATGCCCTGGATCACCAGTTTTTTGGCTCTGAGAAGGCATGTGAGCCATAATCAGGTACAATAAAAGAAGTAATAGAAATGGAGGTGAGAGAGGCTCACCAGAAGTAAATAGAATTCAAGCCTGTGGTTCTTATTGAATCAACATAAATTCCTGACAATGTAAAATATGATGTTTCCACTAAACCATCATTTCTCCTTTCATAGATTCATAGAATATCAGGGTTGGAAGGGACCTCAGGAGGTCATCTAGTCCAACCCCCTGCTCAAAGCAGGACCAATTCCCAACTAAATCATCCCAGCCAGGGCTTTGTCAAACCGGGCCTTAAAAACCTCTAAGGAAGGAGATTCCACCACCTCCCTAGGTAACCCATTCCAGTGCTTCACCACCCTCCTAGTGAAATAGTGTTTCCTAATATCCAACCTAGACTTCCCCCACTGCAACTTGAGACCATTGCTCCTTGTTCTGTCATCTGCCACCACTGAGAACAGCCGAGCTCCATCCTCTTTAGAACCCCCCCCTCAGATAGTTGAAAGTAGCTATCAAATCCCCCCTCATTCTTCTCTTCTGGAGACTAAACAATCCCAGTTCCCTCAGCCTCTCATCATAAGTCATGTGCTCCGGACCCCTAATCATTTTTGTTGCCCTCCGCTGGACTCTCTCCAATTTTTCCACATCCTTCTTTTTGTGTGGGGCCCAAAACTGGACACAGTACTCCAGATGAGACCTCACCAATGTCGAATAAAGGGGAACAATCACATTCCTCGATCTGCTGGCAATGCCCCTACTTATACAGCCCAAAATGCCGTTAGCCTTCTTGGCAACAAGAGCACACTTATTGACTCATATCCAGCTTCTTGTCCACTGTGACCCCTAGGTCCTTTTCTGCAGAACTGCTACCTAGCCATTCCGTCCCTAGTCTGTAGCTGTGCATGGGATTCTTCCGTCCTAAGTGCAGGACTCTGCACTTGTCCTTGTTGAACCTCATCAGGTTTTTTTGGTCCAATCCTCTAATTTGTCTAGGTCCCTCTGTATCCGATCCCTACCCTCTAGTGTATCTACCACACCTCCCAGTTTAGTGTCATCTGCAAACTTGCTGAGAATGCAGTCCACACCATCCTCCAGATCATTAATAAAGACAGTAAACAAAATCGGCCCCAGGACCGACCCCTGGGGCACTCCACTTGAAACCGGCTGCCAACTAGACACGGAGCCATTGATCACTACCCGTTGAGCCCAACGATCTAGCCAGCTTTCTATTCACCTTAGTCCATTCATCCAGCCCATACTTCTTTAACTTGGTGGCAAGAATACTGTGGGAGACCGTATCAAAAGCTTTGCTAAAGTCAAGGAATAACACATCCACTGCTTTCCCCTCATCCATAGAGCCAGTTATCTCATCATAGAAGGCAATTAGGTTAGCCAGGCACGACTTCCCCTTGGTGAATCCATGCTGACTGTTCCTGATCACTTTCCTCTCCTCTAAGTGTTTCACAATTGATTCCTTGAGGACCTGCTCCATGATTTTTCCAGGGACTGAGGTGAAGCTGACTGGCCTGTAGTTCCCTGGATCCTCCTCCTTCCCTTTTTTAAAGATGGGCACTACATTAGCCTTTTTCCAGTCATCCAGGACCTCCCCCGATCGCCATGAGTTTTCAAAAATAATGGCTAATGGCTCTGCAATTTCATCCGCCAACTCCTTTAGCACCCTCAGATGCAGCGCATCCGGCCCCATGGACTTGTGCACATCCAGTCTTTCTAAATAGTCCCAAACCACTTCTTTCTCCACAGAGGGCTGGTCACCTTCTCCCCATACTGTGCTGCCCAGTGCAGCAGTCTGGGAGCTGACCTTGTTCGTGAAGAGAGAGGCAAAAAAATCATTGCGTACATTAGCTTTTTCCACATCCTCAGTCACTAGGTTGCCTCCCTCATTCAGTAAGGGGCCCACACTTTCCTTTCCAGTCACTTGGATCCTCCACTTGGTTGGCATTCAGACTTACTCACTTTAAACATTGAAATAGTGTGGGAGGGTGAAGCATGCTGTCAACTGCAGTCAATGTGAAGATGTGCACAATGATCTGTGAATTGACCACTTTGTCCTCCTCCTGTATTTCACTTCTCACCCCAATCTTTCCCTGCTCAAGGCTCTTTGCCTGGTACTTTCCCATATCCAGCTAGTTGGCACTGTTACCAGATGCAAGTCTCTCCTGTCACTTTCCCCAGTGCCCTTACAACTCTTCCCATTCCTAACAGCTGGTGGTGTATTTATACAACAGCTGTATTTAAATTATTTTCTCTGGAACCCATTTTTCTAGGTCCGCCAAGCTGCCTTTCAGTCCCTGGGGCCTTTCATATCAACTTTTGCTAACCCATCCAGCAGTGGTCATTTTTTTAAAGACGAAGAAAGTAAGAACACAGAGGATCATAGATCTGCAGAGGAAGATAGGTATGGATTTTCTTGGTTTTGTAGTTTTCATTTTTCTTCTGCATATAGATATTGCTGCTTAGGAGACTTTAATTTTTCTTTTAATTTGGTTACACATATGGGTAGTGAAGACACCAATTTTGCCAAAAATTGGCCTCTTTAGCTAAGTTGTTGTTCAGTTATTTAGGGTACTTCACTTAGGTCAGCTATCTATATCTATATATATTATATATATAAAACTAATTCTATAAATACTAAAATAAGAACACGACTATGAACTTGCATAAGTGTCTAAATTATAACCAGTATGTTGGGTTTTTTTAAAACTCATGCCTATTTTCTTTGACAACCAACAGTGAGAAGATCAGGGATACAGAAGATGTCACAACAGAGGATGTACATAGCAGGACAGAGAAGCCACCTTCAGATGCTGATTTTAGTGATTTTACAATAAAACTTGAAAACACCATGGAAGACCATAACCCTGTGCCAAGTAATTCTCAGAGTGAAACTGATGACCAGACTGAGACATTCTTACGTTGCACTTTGTCTTCAGGATCTTGTGGGGAAATAGCTGATGAGAATGAGCAAAGTTCTAGCTTCTGTCGTATAGCAACGCTGCAGGAATCTGGGTTGAGGTCCCAGGAAAACTCCCTCTCAGAACAGGAATTGTACAACTCTTTCCATTTTTGGAGGACTCCGCTTCCTGAAATAGATATTGATTTAGAGCTTCAGCAAACTGATCAGATAATGCCCGACCCAGAAATTCAGGAAGGAACGAAAGACATGACTGTGCCAGTTTCTTCAAACATTACTATGGCCACAAGAAAGGAGCTGGAAGAAATGATAGAAAATCTGGAGCCTCATATTGATGATCCAGATGTTAAAGGTATAGTGAAGATATTTATGTATATTTAGTGTCTGGAAATGTTTTTCTGTAATAATTAATGTTTTGTGGAGGTTTTAATTTTTAACCTTTTGAATGAAACTTTAAAAAAACAAAAGCATTAATTCTTTTGATTTTGAGTTTAACCAAATTTGTTCTAGCTATTCTAATTTAACTGTGGAAAAAGGATGACAAACCAAAACGTTCTTATTTTTGAGAAGCAGCCTCTGATTTTACAGATGCAGTTTTGCTCCCATTGTTAATTGCGAGTGCATAATTGCACCTGTAATTCTTAGTACTTTGACGTCTAACTATTTGATTTGTCAGTATAATCAGGCAGACAATCACCTGAGTGCTGTGAATCATCGTGCGCAGTGTTGCATATGCAGTTACTGTGTGTGCAAAATAGGAAGCCAGATTGAGGCCCTTTTGAAAAATCAAGGCCTGAATATAAGAATGATTTCACCTTCTGAACAATCAAGTTTATTTTTTAAGGAAATAGCCTTAGGGTATCCATGTTTTCAGAAGCTCTTCTATAGCAACTTTCATTGCCTGCTGATGTGCGCCAGGATTATGGTTGGGACAAGGTTAGAAGTGACCCAAATCCTGTCCATCTCCTAGATGCACATAAATCTTGTGAGATTGAAGTGTAATTAATGTTCTCTCCCCTACCTTCTTTTTAATAATCGACTGCCCTTTATGTGGCATCACAGGTTTGTCGGGATATCAGCACTGGAGAAGTCTTAAAGCATGCCAAATTCAAAAAGGGCAGCAGCAAATCCAGCACTGTGGCTAGGAAAGTGGCCATGGAGATTGGAGTATTCTTGATTTCAAGACTCCTGTGGGCTAGAAGGGTGCACACTCAAAAAAGGAGAGAAGAAAAGAGGGATGGGAAACTCCTGTCAGAATAAGCAGCAACGCTTGGATGCTTTCCTGAAACTTTGGTGTTTCTCCTATCACTAATTATACAGGATACACACTGATAGCCTAACTTTAATTAGACTTGGCCTGTTCCTGTTTAATCTACCGTAAAATCAGCAGATGAAAATGTTCTGCTTTAAGAAAACTCTAGCCCATTGCTCTGTAAGACGAATGGGTTCTAGAAAAAATGTACTAGTTCAGTTACTGGTGAGAAGCACATTATTTAAACTTCTCTTAATAAGCACATTAACCAGTGCTGTTTAGGTTTGACTCTAGAGACTTGTTCTACACGGCTACAAAATGTATATTAAACTGTTTCATGAGGATCTACATAGCTAACGCATTTGTATACTCAGAGGTGCTCTGTATTACAAGATTGTTTCTGAATCTATGCTTTGATGTTGGCTGGTCTTATTCCAGAGCTGCACTTTAGGATGGTTTCAATATAAAGAAGCTCACGGGTGCAGTTTACTGGTGTGTGGGTGTGTGTGTGTGTGTGTGTGTGTGAATATATATATATATATATAGAGAGAGAGAGAGAGTGTGTGTGTGTGTATTATTCAAGAAAACTACATGGAAAAAAAATCTAAAGATGCAAAATCAAATACTCCAAAGTTAGGAAATGCCTGAACTAGGGTGCCTGTGCAATAACAATTTGACCCCCTTGTTCATATGTATTCTGATACAGTCTTAATTATGTGATCACATACTTTTTTTTTCCCCCCCCATACAAGTCCCCTGCCTCATTCAGGGGATGGGTAGTTACTCAATATTTCTTTTTATTCCCCTCATTAAATGTATGGCCTTAGAGCTTATTAAATGCACGCCATCTAAATCCTGCACTGAATACAAAATTATTAATTTTATGGTCGCTTTCACTATCATAAAAGAGTGTTTTACACATAAAACAAATGAATTTTGTTTTATTTGTAATGCGTGTGAGAGTGGGTAATATTACTTTCCCCATTTTATAACTGGGGAATTGAGACACAGAGAGATTAAGGCCAAAATTATCAAAAGTGTCCACCAATTTCAGGTGCCCAATTTGACACCTAGCTCCTGATTTTCCAGAGTATTTAGCATTTTAAAGCATTTTCTATGTTCAGAGCACAGCTCCAGCCAATTTCAGTCGAGTGCTCAGCACATCTGCAAATGGGGTTTTTCACATTGGGCACCCAGAAAACTAGGAAGATGCTATTTTAGTGGCCATCTATGAAAAGTGAGGTTTAAGTGACTTGCCCAGCATCGCACAAGAACTCTGTACCAGAGACAGGGATAGAATTCAGTACTCCAAGGTGGAATTCAGTTTCTTTAATCGTGACCTGCAGTCTCCTGCTATATCAAACACCTTCCAACTTCTGCAACAAATGAGCCAGGGGACCAGAGAAATTCTAACACATGGAACCATATTGACGCACAACTTGAGTATCAGCAGGGTTCAGACCTTTGGACTACAGTATGGACCTTGAGCACTCTACCTCACAGAGTAGCTGGCAGTAGTAGACTGTATCCTCTATTGGACCAGCCAATAGAGGGGGATGAGAAACTCACTTTGCCAGTAGGTTTCACAGCTATTCACTAACAGCAGAGGAATGTAGAGATGCAGGACACCTGATTTCAATTCCGGTTTCTATAGGGGAATGTTGTCTAAAGGTTACAGACCGTTCTTTCCTGTGCCCCGAGCTTGTCACTGTCCCCCTCTGCATCTGTGTTTCTCCTAACTCCCTCTCAATCGGCTCTTGTCTCCCTGCTGTTCTGGTCCTCCCCATCCTCTGGGTCCTGCAACACCCTCCCCCGCCCCCCCAGCCCTTCCTCACCCCTTTGCATTCCAGTGTGACTGCTTCCTCCTCCTCAGTACACTTGGGTGCCAGCATCAGTAGTACAGGAGAGAGAATCTCCTGCTCTCAATTCCTCTGCCTGGTGCAGCAGCAGCCGGAAAGAGCAATCGTAAAGGAAGCCCTGCTCAACCCCGGCAGCCATGAGCGTGCTCAGTGCAAACAGAAGCTTCAGAGAACTTAGCTGCCAAACAAGCCTCTATTGAGCATATGCAAACTGCAGTTTTTCCGAGGCAGAACTTGGCTAAATTTGGGGAAATTTTCATGGGGACAGCAAAAGGCATATACCTATCACCAAACCAGTCACCGTGCCAAATTACAAGTCCCTGCTCTAAAGCATGGAGGAGCTAGATTTTCTCAACAAAATAGTTGTAAGAATTTTTTTTAATATGGGCAAAAGAGCATTTTCCCATAATCTCATTCTCAAAAATGGCTGAATCATTTTAGCTGAAACTTACCCAAAAACTTCAGTCTGAGGCAGATACCTGGCATGGAAAATTTCAGCCCCCAATGAATAGTTTGGCAAAACCCCAAGTAACAGAATATAGGGACTTATAATGGAAAATATCTGTCAGCTTTAAGTATGTGTCTCTCTACCATATCCACCCATAATAAATATCAGTTAGTTAAAGTTGGGGAAAAAAACCTCTTGTTTGTGTTCTATCATTAGAGCAGCCTCAAAGGAATTTGATATTCCTAGTGGGTGTTTCAGGGTAGATTTTATTTTTTTTAATACAGTACCTGCACCATTATAGCACTTAAAACAATCACAGGAGCATTTTTTGTCTGCTAATAATGAGTGAACACTAAGGAAAGAAACAGAAAGCAAAAGAGTGAAAACAAGGGAAGCAGAAAAGCGAAACTGCAGAAAATAAAGAGGGAAAATGTGCTGCCATGTAGAAGAATTTTTTTCTCCTGAGTTATGTATTTTTCTATAAACACATACACATTTGAAGTGTCGTGCATCTATATACATTGTCTATTTAGAAAAAGACCCTCAATCTTTCTTTAATTTTAACTGAAAATGAAAGGCGTATATTTTGATGTTGGTTCTGGTTTGGGGGGAAGAGAGGAAAGGTAAGTTCTTCTAAACGTGCATCGGGATAAAGTTCAGTTGAATTATTTTTCCAGTTGTTTTGCCTCACAAGAACTAACTCTCCTGAAAATCTGGAATAACATTTCATGCCTGAATAGTCTGGTAAGAGTTAGTCATCGCTTTCATTTTTTAATTTATAGTAGAAACTCACTCATTCATTTTGTTTATCCATATATCTATTGTTTGTGCATTTAAAAAAAATTGGGGTCTTTCCCTCACTTCTCAGTAAAGAAGAAACAACTGAATACTACTGTGAGGTCTCTAATTATCAAGGTTTCATTAATTTTACAAAGTTTGCTGTAGAGATCTTTATAATGTTATATGAAATATGGTATTAATTAAAACCAAATTATACTTTCTAATGAACCTGATGCATTTCATGGTACAGTATTAGTACTTTTTTGTTTACTTAGTAATTTGTAGTGGGCTTCCCTGTCAGTATGGATTATTACAATCCTACTGTAACTCTTTTTTCTTTCAGGTATTTTATTAAATGCTTGTCAGTTACAGAACCGGCCAGGCTACATAATGACCAAATCCTTACTCATTTGCTCCTGCTGTTCTTACCCCCAGAGATATAAGACAGCAGTTCATGTTTGGCCTTCACATGTGATGTTCCTTACCTGTCCCACACCATTGTGTGTGTCTCAGTTGTCTAGCTGTGTGTTCAGTGTTTAATATTGTGCTGAGTTATAATTCTGCTTTATGTAAAAGTCAGTCATAATTGTGTAAAAAAAAAAAAAAAAAAAGTTAGGTGTGCCATACAAATTAATCTGGTTTTTGATAAATTCTGGTGGCCTTAGGTGAGTAAATTTAGGTGCAAGGATAAATGAGACAATTAAAATTCCAAGATGGGAGGTAGAGTGAGGCGGATGATAAAAACAGATTCAGTTGTTTAATTTCAGAATGTGTACACAGTATTGGAGAGGCCTTGAAAAAAGGGCGAGTAGAGTTTTAGCTCAAGCAAGTGGGCTTATTTGGATCAGAGAGCCACTTGATCCTTCCCTGGAAGGGAGGAAAGAGGAGAGGAAGAGAGCAGCCCAATCACTGCTGCTTTGACAGGAGCGGAGAAGTGGATGTGGAAGACAAAGTAGAGCAATCCCTGAGCCACTTGCTCTTTTCCAGGAAGGGAAGTTGATAGGCAGAGAGCAGAATGGCAGGTGCTGCTGCTCTTTGAGGAAGGAAAGGAGAGAAGCAGGGAAGCACCAAATAGTAGTGGCTTCACTTCAAGAGAAGGGGAATGAGGAGCCAAGTGGATTTTACGGAGAAGCGTTGCTGGGAGGCCAAGCAGCTCCTGTGTGCCCTGGAGCCCTGCAGTCCTAGAATGGCTGTGCAAAGAAATAGAGGGCCCAGTAGTTTCTTTGGAGTAGGAGTTGTAATTCCCTTCATTTGGAGGAGGAGAGCCCGGAATTCATTAACAAGATTGGGGAGGTATGAGAGAGAGCAAGCCAGAATTAATTAATTTTGTGGCGGGGAAAAGAGTGGCAAGAAGGGCCAGTGAAACCTCAGATTTCATTTTTATCTCTTTTCAGGGTTTGATCAAAATTTTCTAAGTCCTGACTGAGACTTACAATTGTCACTGAATAACCTACTCTCTGTTATGCTGCGTCTGCATTTCCAGAAGAGTTGCTTTGTTCAGAATTAGTTCAGCATAATGGGACCAGTCAACCTTCTAGCAATTTGCGGCGTGGGAGCATCTGAATATGTATTTTCCAGGGCCCCAGACCTACCCTTCTATTCTCATTTGGAAGATTTAGCAATCCTGCTCTCCACTTAGATTTACAGGGATACAGCTAATTGCACTTTTGCAGCTCATTCATTTAGTCCCTAAAAATACTTGCCCCCGATCTCATAAATTTAAAAATACAACTTTTTAAATCAATCAATACAGTTAAAAACTAGAGTCAAACCTATTCCCACCCTTTACTTGCCGTATTCTTTTAACTATAATTGCCAGTAAGCTGTTGTGTATGTTCTGCCTGTTACAGATTGTGCACATCTGTTTATTTACCGAGCCTCAACATAAATAGTTTGTCACATTTTTGTAAAAGATACTTCTTTAAAGATACTGTTGCCTCAGCAGCCTCTCGCTCTTGAGTTTCCTGCCTCATAGACAAGATACTCCCTTAGCTCCAGTGCTGTTTTAGCCTTCTGAGGCAATGGCAGCCAACGTGAGACTACATCACCTCCTATCCTCGCTGGTTTCCTCTGTTGCAGGATTTACTAACCATTGATAATTGAGTAGGAAACTTTCAGCTTCTCTCTTTGGCTATTCCATAAATTAAAAATTATTTTTCAAAGGTAGTTGCCATCAGCAATTTTGTTGCTGTGTAACAGTTCTTTCCACTTCCATTAATGTGTTTCACTTTGCATACAGCACAAGTGGAGGTGTTGTCTGCTGCACTTCGAGCCTCCAGTTTGGATCCTCAGGAAGAGACAATGGCAGGTGTTGGCAAGGGAATGGACTCTCAAAATGAACTGAGCATCAAAGACCAACTAAATTATAAACTAATTCAGGATGATCCTGTGCCTTTAATTAGCGACGCTGTTGAGGTAAGAGACGTGGCTGTGTTTGGCATACAAACAGTTTGATTCAGAAATACAGGGCTACAGTCAGAGGGAGAGCTGTATTTTGCACTCTTGCAGCAATCATAGCTAAACTGTTCCCACTTCAGGCTGAAATGATGCCAAGTTTTGTTTGCTAATTTTGCAGCTCTGCCTGTTGCATAAAGTAAAGTTTATCCTCACAACGTTCTGTATTTGTACATCTGAATCATTTGAGGACTTGAAGTTAAACCTCAGTCCTAACTAATGGTCACTTTCAACAGACTGTGTTACTATAGTTTGCCGCAGTGAAATAGTCTTACTGGAAACAATGCCCTTCTTAAAATAAGTTAACTGTTCTTTTTTCTGTTTGGAGAGAGAGATGCATTTTGTTTATGGTGGAAACATTTTACTGCAGCAGGCAACACGCTTTTCTGACCAGGAGACAATCAGGACTTGAGGCCGTGTTGCAGTGGGCCTCTGGCAATATCTGGACTCTGGAGAATGAGGGCGGGTACTACCACTCAATCTCATTTTGAGTTTTTACTTGTGGATCATCTTCCCATTTTTTCCCCATCCAATCAAACAACAGCATTTAGTACTGGTGTTCTGTTCTTCACTATGTGTTGTGGCAGAAATGTTGTGACTACTCCACTCCACTTGGAGGCACAAGTGTGATGGTCTTTGAAACTCCAGTGCTATAGAAGAAGAATAAAATCTTGATGCAACCCTCATGGATTGTTGCTTGCCGGTTGTCAATGCAAATAGTTTTCAGATTATATTCTGCTGCCATTAACCTGCTACAGTTGATAGAATTGCTCACTGTGTTGATAAGAAGCTCCTTCCATACATTGGGATATGTGTAAAATCTGTTTTTTTGTTTTTGTTTTTTTTGTTTTGTTTCGTTTTTTTTTAATTTGGATTGTCTGATGGAAGATGTGCAGATTGCCCTCATTCCAAAATCTTAGCGATATCACCATGACCTAGATATTGACGTACCCTGCCAGCTCTCTTATATTGAAGTTCTTACCTTTTTAAAGTGAAGTTATGTTTTGAAAAGTGCCTAGGTAAGAATGGCACCTCTGTCAAAATAAGAGGAGGGGATCTATCGGGCGTTTTCTGCCCCTTGCCTGAGGTATTGGTGCCCTGATACACCCTGCCTAGGGAAAATCCACTCAGAATTATGTACCAAGAAGACTTAATCCTCCAATGGCGTAAACGGTCAGAAGGGAACACTAACCAATCAGGAGCCAGTAAGCAAGTTAAGAAGGCTTGCCTGCTTCTTCCCAGGGGGAGTGATGGGTGGAGCTGGGACAGGAGGGGAGTTCCTCTGTCCTAACCCCTAATGAGCCTTGCATTACATCAGCGGCCAGACAGGCTGGGGTTGACACCACCCCTTGTCTGAATGGGCCATCACTAAGACACATTATCTCCTGGTGACTAATTTCTACTCCAAGTCCATAAACCATACTTTCAATATAAATATATACATCTCTCAATGATTATGAATCTTGACAAGTTACAAGCTTTTTGTAGATCCTTAAATGTTACTCTTTATGGATAAATATCCTATAGGACATATTTGGTGTAGTGAGTTTGTCAGGTCTGAGGTGAGCGATGTTTGCAAAGAGCAAGGGACCCTTTGCCAAGGGGTCTCTGTCTCTCACCCACCTTACACTAATTTAATCAAATACCACATTTCCATAGTTTGCTTATGAAAATGTCATGTGGGACTGTGTCAAAAGCCTTCCTAAAGTCAAGATGTGTTACAACCACTCGGTCAGTAACCTTGTCAAAGGAGGAAGTTAGATTAGTTTGGCATGATTTGTTCTTGACAGATCCATGTGGTGATTCCTTATAACTGTATTAATGTCTAGGTACTTACAAATTGTTTAGTAGTTTTTTCCAGTGTCTTTCCAGGTATCAGGATGACGGGTCTATACTTCCCCAGGTCCTCTTTGTTGCCCTTTTTAAAGATAGTTACTATGTTTGCCCTTCTCCAGTCCTCTGGGACCGTACCCATCCTCCATGAGTTCTCAAAGATAACTATTAATGGTTCTGAGTTGCTCAAGTACTCTAGGATGAATTTCATCAGGTCCTGCTTACTTGAATTCATCTAACTTGTGTAAATATTATCTTTATCTTGTTCTTTCCCTATTTTGGTTTGAGTTCCTTCCCCTTTCTTGAGAAAACAACACGTGACAGGAGTTATTGCATTAATGGAAGGCACTCAGATAATACGGTGGTGGGCATGGTGTAAGAATCTGTATAGAACAGAATATGATTTAATTATATCACCTCAAGCCTGGTGAAGCATCTTTATTATTTTGAATCTAAATAAATAAAAGTTGTCCGTTAAGATTTTTATTTTAATTTGGGCTACAGCAAGGATATACTGAAAACAAAAATACATCTCTGGAATCTTGAAGAAAATACCCACAATCTCAGGCAACCTTTCATGGTATTTAAGTTCAGTGTGTGTGTGTGAGTAATCCTTGCATGTCCCATTTTGTAAGTGACCTTTTTCCCCCCCACATGCAGAACATAGATTCCACTCTCCGCTATATTCATAATGATTCAGACTTGAGCACCAATAGCAGTTTCAGCCCTGAAGAGGAAAGAAAGTCCAAAGTACAGGTAAATGAGAATTTTCCCCCCCCCCCCTTGTAATTCTGATTAAATTGAAACTTTATAGACAGAAGATAATGATGGAAGGTTCACCTTTAGTAGTCCATTGGCCCACTTTGCTGTAGTAATTTTCAGAGGATGTAAAAGCCTCATCAATAGGTCTCTGTATAATCCAGCCTTGAGTACCTGCAGTGACAGTGGTTACATTGGCAGTTTATTCTGTTGTAACTGACCAGGCCAGTCTTTTTTTTTTTTTTTTAACGGAGTAGTGTAGCTTTGACAGTAGAGCTGTTAATCAAGACTCCGAAGCTATTTATTTTAATTTTTCCTCTGCCACTGACTTGCTATGCAGCTTCAATGACTTATTTACAGAGCCAGTTGAAAATTTTCCATTAAAACTGTTTTTCAGGGGAAAACTTTTTTTTTTTAATTGAACAGAATTTTTCACAAAAAGTGTGTTGTCCACTGAAAATTTGACTTTAGCAGAAAAAAACAAATTTAGATTTGTTACCAAATAGAATTATTTTGGCTTAATTTGATGTTAAACTATATCCTCCTGAACAACTGATGGGAGCTGTAGTGTGGGAACCTCATCCACTCATACTTCTCTGTGGGCTGGGTTCTACTCTCCCATGAAGCACTGCAGCAGCTCAGCAAGAGCGGAGAATGTGCTGCATCATGGGAGAAGTAGTTCTAGCCAAGAAGTGCAGCCCATAGGGAAGAATGAGGGCATGAGGCACCCAAATGCCATTCCTATGAGGCACTTTAGCAGCTCAGGCAGGCACAGTTTAATATTGAACTGACCCAAAATGAAACATTTAAAATTAGTTTTCATTTTTTGCCATAAGGTAAAAATTTTCTGCAAGGTGGGGAAAAACATGTTCTGACCAGCACTAGTCACTTATTTTTATGTATTTGTTAAACAGGCATAAAGTTTGCCAGTCTCACAGGATATTGAGTCTTTAATGTTTGTAAGAGTGTTGAGCAGTTTGAGAAGTCCAAGTTAAATTGTTTCTTCTTAAGTTTCAAACAATGCTCCTACTCTGTTTCGGTAGTCTGAAAGTGTTCCACCCATTCATCCTTGTTACTTCAGCCTGGGTATTTACAAGGACTAATCATACCTTCTCAGTTACTGTGTTTCTGTATTAATATTGCTTAAGTAACCTTAATATTTGCTTAAAATATCAACTTTAAACAACTAAAGTTAGTCTGATTTTTATATATGGTACTTTTATGAATTATAATATTTACATTCTTAATCTTTAAGCATTTTTGTCCATTATTATGAGGTGAGAAAAATTCTTTCTCTTAAAATGTAAGCTAGTTTTATATAATAGGTTGTATGGAAATTACTTGAAAATGTGGCAAACTAAGTCTTGCGCGCTCTCTCTCTCTCTCTCTCTCTCTCTCTCTCTCTCTCTCTCTCTCTCTCTCTAGGATGTTGTACCTCAAGCCTTGTTGGATCAATATTTATCCATGACTGATCCTTCTCGTGCACAAACGGTTGATACTGAGATTGCTAAACATTGTGCGTATAGCCTGCCAGGTGTGGCACTTACGTTAGGAAGACAGAACTGGCACTGTCTGAAAGACACCTATGAGACACTAGCATCTGATATGCAGGTATGTTAAAGCATTTAAACTCAAGCAGCTTTGAAAACTAATTGTATATACACCTTTATAACTGTGTTTCCGTATAATGGGCATTTTTTAATTTTTTTTCATATCCTATCACTGGTGTTGGTAATTTAGTAGATGATGCTCTTCCTCTAAGTAATAGTTTGACCAGTATCCCAGAACAATGCTTGGGCACCATGTTTGTGAGGTGCTCAGATACTACGGTAATGGGGATTATATAAATACCTAGAATAGATGCACAAATGTTGCTGAGCCTGTCACCTTGTGGGTAGATGAGAAACCAGAGGTCTTGATCACTTCCGGTTGCTACAGTTCTTGTGGCACTTTTAATGAGAATAGGTGTATCCACTTTGATGCACTGGCCAGTTCCTGAAAGTTAGTCATAAAGGATTAACAGTATTGCAGTATCATTGGTGTGTTAAAAACAAATGTTAAAATATTGGAAATGGCTGTTGCTTTCTTCTCTGTTCCTGTTTGCTGTTAAGGAAGCAGCTTTCCGTTTATGGGCCATTTTATTTTGTAGTAATTTTCCACTCTTTCCTTTCTTTTTCAAAGACACGCTTCCTTTTTTGAGTAGTTATTCTTGATCCACTTAACCCTGATAAATTAATTCACTGATGTACCAGACTGAAAACTCACTGACATATATTGTTTGTTTATACAATATATTCCCAATTTTCTGAATGGGGGGTGGGGGGGGGAATTTTATTTGGATAATTGATTGTTTGGATAATCAAGAGGGCTCTATTGTCCGAACCATCGCATCATCCGAATCTCTTCTTTGTCCTCAACATGAGATGCATGCTGCAGAGGGCATATAGTTCATGTATCTCATGATGAGGGACAAGGAAGGGATTCAGATAATGTGGCGCTTTATTAAAAATCCTGTTATCAAACTGGAGAATATTGTATATAGTATCAGTCACATTTCTCAAAGTGCCTTACAGTAAGGTGAAAAAAAATTAGCACACTAATAATCAGTAAAGAAACTAAAAAAACCCAACAAGAATTAAAAAGTAACATTGCTAACTAAGTTTGCGGTGTGTTTTAAAATTACTTTGAGAGTCTGCCACAAGAATAATGAGGGAGAAAACTGCATCACTAAAATAGGATTAAGTCTGCAAAGATATCATTTGGTAGTTGGAAAGTGCTGGTCAGAGGGGGAAAGTAAGGTTAAATAACAATACTTGTTTTTTATATAATTGAAAATACATTATCCGTTTGAACAGTGTGTCGTGTTCCCTCCCTCTCCCCTCCACCCCCAAAATAAGACCACATAGAAACTAAAAGGACCTCTGTGACAGGTTGGATCACAGAAACCCCCTTGGGAGCGGTCACTCGATGTGCAAAGACTACCCCTGGTCCTGTTTTCCCCGCCAGCTAGGACTCCAGCACCCTGTCTTGCTGAGCCAGACACTCCTGTCTGCTCCAACACAGACCCAGGGTCTGAATCACTTGCCCCGAAGCTGCAAGTTTACCTGAAAACAGCTCACAGAAGTGTGCTTGTCTTTAGCACTCAGATGCCCAACTCCCAATGGGGTCTAAACCCAAATAAATCCGTTTTACCCTGCATAAAACTTATGCAGGGCAAACTCATAAATTGTTCGCCCTCTATAACACTGATAGAGAGATATGCACAGTTGTTTGCTCCCTCAGGTATTAATACATACTCTGAGTAAATTACTAAATAAAAAGTGATTTTATTAAATACAGAAAGTAGGATTAAGTGGTTCCAAGTAGTAACAGACAGAACAAAGTAAGTCACCAAGTAAAATAAAATAAAATGCGCAAATCTATGTCTAATCAAACTAAATACAGATAAGTTCCTCACTAGTTCCAGAATGCTCCCTTTTACAGGCTAATCTCCTTTTAGCCTGGGTCCAGCAATCACTCACACCCCCTGTAGTTACTGTCGTTTGTTCCAGTTTCCTTCAAGTATCCTGGGGGGGTGGAGAGGCTCCTTCCTTAGCCAGCTGAAGACCCCATGGAGGGGTCTCCCACGGGTTTAAATAGACTCTCTCTTGTGGGTGGAGACCCTCCTCCTCCCTCCTATGCAAAGTCCAGCTCCAAGATGGAGTTCTGGAGTCACCTGGGCAAGTCAAATGTCCCTGCATGACTCAGTCTTTACAGGCCGAAGCCATTGTCCACATGGTATCTTGCATGTCTCCAGGAAGACTTCTTATGTGGATTGGAGCATTCCAAGATGCATTGTTCCCCAAGTGTTTCCTGATCAGGTACTTAACCTGGCGAATTCCTTCCTAAAGAAGCTGACTAAATGCCTCACAAAGCTTACTCAGGCCTTGGCTACACTCACGGATTCACAGCGCTGCCGCAGCAGGGCTGTGAAGCGCGAGTGTAGTCGCGCTGCCAGCGCTGCGAGAGCTCTCTCACAGCGCTGCAAGTACTCCACCTCTCCGAGGGGAGTAGCTTGCAGCGCTGCAGGCGCTGATTATACTGGCGCTTTACAGCACTGCACTCGCTGCGCTCGGGGGGTGTTTTTTCACACCCCTGAGCACAGCAAGTGCAGCGCTGTGAATTGCCAGTGTAGCCAAGGCCTTCGAAACCAAGCCAGCATACAGCCCATATTCTTAACCTCAAATAGAAAATGATATACATGTACAAATAGGATGAATAGATATAGTAGACCATAACCTTTACGGAGATATATTACATGGCACAAGCAGCACAAAACATATTCCAGTTATGTCATACATACACTTATAAGCACCCCCACCCCCATAAAGCCTTATAGGGTACACTGTCACAACCTCACACCTCTTAATTGGACCAGTGCTTGTGCCAAGATGTTTCTTGGAACAAAATATTTGATACTGTGTATGGATGTCAGATGTTGGCTTCCCTGTGAGGAAAAATCTCTTGTAACTCTCTGGGATTTACAGTTTCCAATCAAAGTATAGCAGAGTACCTTCTTTCTTCTTCTGCTTTGTAAAGTACAGATTAGAGAAGCTAGAGAGGAACAAGAACTATCAAATTCAATATGCATGAGAAAAGTTTGAAGCAAGAAGAGAACTGCAAAAATGTGGATATCCAACATCATTTTTGTTTTGTTTCTGTTAATTAAGAACACAATAATTTTGTTACTTGTTCAGTTCCTGGATATGCAGATGGAACAAATGATCCTTGAACAATCCCATTCGTGTCTTATTTTTCGCTTTTGAATAAAAAATGAGTTCTGTTTAATTGAAAGAAGTGAGTGAATTAAGTGGTTGTACTGAGGATTCCAATATTAATGTTGGACAATATAAGAAAAATAATCCTATCGTTAAAACAAAAACTATTGTTTGGGGATAATTTATTAATAAATGCAATTATTTGTATTTTTTTGCAGTGGAAAGTTCGAAGGACATTAGCATTCTCTATACATGAGCTTGCAGTTATCCTGGGAGACCAACTCACAGCTGGAGACTTGGTTCCAGTCTTCAATGGATTTTTAAAGGACCTAGATGAAGTCAGGATAGGTGTCCTTAAACACTTACATGATTTTCTAAAGGTACATTTCATGTTTATTTCACTTTGGACCATAATATATTATGCCTTCTATCCACTTGTTTTCCCTGCATAGACCTGTGCCCATAGATTTCACCAGTATAATCCTTTACAGTAGTCTAGCCAAATGCCTATATGGTACCAGAGAAGGTATTGCAAAAGCTTTATGAAGCTAATACTTTTCCTTCTCTGAGACAGTTGAAGACGTAGCATTTATTTACCACTTACTCTTCGTTATTATTAATTAAAGTATATACAGCATAAAATGTTAAGACTACCCCATTAACTTTGCTGACTTTCTTGCAAGTCACAGCAAAATTTTACCCAAAATGTTTTACAAGCATTATACTGTATATTTCAAAGGGTGCTTTTTTAATCCAAGTGGCTGTTTTATGATAGACATTTTGTTCATATTCCATCCATTCACATTAAGTGCTTGCAATCTGCACTGCTCTGATTAAATTTATATTTATTGTTCCAGCTTCTTCATCTTGACAAAAGACGAGAATATCTTTATCAGCTCCAGGAATTCTTAGTGACCGATAACAGCAGGAATTGGCGTTTTCGATATGAGCTGGCAGAGTATGTTGTTCATGAGGTTTTGGTTTGGATTTGGATAGTTTTTCTGCTATGTGGATTTTAACGTTTCAATTCATCAATCAATCAATCAAATACACTAGAACTATATTATCGAGGCATTTTGACACGTCTTCATGTGCTCATCTACATGAGCTCACAACTTCTACAACACATACTACTCATGTCTGTGACACACTAGTAATATCTACTAATAATTTAACTCCTTATAAACTATTTTATAAGTCCCCTTGAATGTAGAATGAAAAAATGAATTGAGCACTTCCACTCAGATTGTCCAAGCAGTAAGTATTTTAGCATGCTGGAGGGGGGAGGGAAAGGGAGCACCTTATACTTATTTGATCAAATCTGCTCTACTCATTTTAATCAGAAAAGCTGTTGATCTTGTTATCTGTACAACCAGCTTGGTCACACTGTAGCTTGCATGTACCTTGTAACATTGTTATTGGTTATATGATCTAATGAGTGCAAACTTTTGTACCTATTAATTTTTTTCTTATCCCAGATTATTTTTGCACTCTTTTATTGCTCTCATGTAGCATTAGGGTCATATTTACTGAATAAGTGGCAAATTACAGGGGTGGAATTATTCAGTATTATGAGAGAAAACAATTAAAATGAGAATGAAGAATGGAAAATTGTCTTAGTGTATATGGTTTGGTTTCTGTTATGTTAAAGGGCAGGCAATGTTGTGTAAACTGTAATTTTCAAGGTTAGGGATACTTTTTTCATTTTTGATTTTGTTCTGCTGTGTTATGCTTTGTTCTTTCTTTTAGGCAGCTCATCTTGCTTCTAGATCTATACAGTGCCAGAGATGTTTATGACTATTTGCGCCCTATTGCCCTCAGCCTCTGTACAGATAAGGTTTCCTCTGTTCGATGGATTTCCTACAAGCTGGTATGAGCTAAGAAACAAATTTTAATGTAAAATAATTTAAATGAATCCAATATCTCAAAGTTCTGAGTCATGGTCGGAAGTTGTTATATTTGTGTGTTTATGTATTGGTAACTTAACGTTTCTTATAGGTTAGTGAAATGGTAAAGAAGCTGCATATGGCTTCAACATCAACTTTTGTGGTAGACCTCATGAACGAACTCGTTGAAAAATTCTGTAGATGCCCAAAGTGGTCCGGTCGGCAAACGTTTGTCTTTATCTGCCAGGTAAGAGCTTTTATTTATGTATTTGTTTGGGAGAGGGTGGGCAGGGATTCATCTGTATTTTCCTGAATAGTTCGTAGAAATCATTGCCAGAGAATCTTTCCTCTGGCGGGAGAAGATGGGGGAGGAGGGCACAATTCATGGCTTTCTCTGCTCAGCACCTCTCCAGAGAAGACATCAGGAGATGCTGTAGAAACGGGGCTCTTTCTTCCCTACCCAGGAGAGTCACTCTTGCAGTCTAAATTCCCATGTTGCATACCACTGAAGTTCAGTATACAAACTTCATGTGTTCTCCTCAGTATGTTCAGAGAATCAAAGTATGGTGTTGAGTGTAAAACAACAACAAAAGTGACAGTCTGAATAACACATAGGATACCTGAGTTTGGGAGTAACTTTCAGCCACTTATTCCATGGTCTGGTATGAAGTGAGCACCCTCTAGTGGTGAGTGATACAGTGCTGGCAGCTGCTTACCGTTTACTGAATGATCTGTTCAGGCAGCAAGGGCAAGTAGGTGTCATTGCCCACACACCCAGCTAGCATAGGTTGTTCAGAAGCTGGCAGAAATACCATCAAGAAAAACAAGCTGGCTCTGAGCTGTGGTGGAGGAGTAGACCTCAGGTGCAGCTGGAGTGGCCAGTGATGGCAAAGGAGCAGTCTGGGCAGTTGCCCTGCCATGTGGGAAAGGGTTCCCATAGTGTGGCCCAGAAGGGATATCCCCTCCCTGGGGTTTGATCTTATTTAAAAAAAACTTCTGGCGATTTGCATCTGAGGGCTGTTGGTAGTGTGCCCTTGTTTCCACAGCTCCGTCCTTCCCCTCCCAGCAGCTGAGGAGAGAATTTGTCAGGATCTCTGTTAGGCAAGTTTCATGGAATTTCATGGGCCCTCTCTGGTTGCCCAGTGAATTTTGCCAGGGAAGACTACCACCCGGTTCTTAGTTCTCTACTGTTTTGTGTTTTACTCAACTAAATATTGTGCTTTGTTGTTTGGTAGGGGGAGGATATTTGCATAAGTCTGTGTGTTATGACAACTCTTTAAAATATGGGTTATGGTGCCTGAAATGGGAAAACTGCAGCATAACATAACCCTGTTCTTATCACTGCATCTAATTACAGCACTCTAAATCAGTAAGAATTTCTAAATTATCTGTAAGATTTAAGGCCAACTTCAGTTACAAAATGCTCCTATTACTGTAAGCAAACATGAAAAGGTTATTTAATTTACTGTAAAGTAACTCACGCTGATTTCTAATGCTCTCTTTTTGAGCCTGAATTTTCTCAGACATGTATTCTGCTTTAGAAGGCCTCACCTCCTACTGGGAAGTACAGTTCCCTGTATCTGTAAAGCATCTTGAGATCTATAGGTGGAAAGTGCTATATGAATGCTAAATATTCTTATATGTTGATTATTATTAAGTTGGTAGGATCCATGAACTGTCATTGTGATCTGTATTTGTTTTTAGCTCCCTCTTTATGGGGAGAAATCTAATGCAGTTGCTTGGTTCTCTTTGACAGACTGTCATTGAAGATGACTGCCTCCCAATGGACCAGTTTGCTGTGCAGCTACTGCCTCATTTACTACACTTGGCATCCGATAGGGTTCCAAATGTTAGAGTACTACTTGCAAAAACTTTAAGGCAAACCCTTTTAGAGAAAGGTTGGTGGTACTGAAGTTCAGAATGTCTTGTTTAATAGATGATGAATGTCAAAGATAACTATTGAATGTTTAACATGTCTCCTTTTTTAGTTAGTTTGCTGTAGCCAAGTGGAGAAAATAGCACGAGTGTGAGAAACCACTTATGACATTATACTCTCCTGAACCTTACCCCTAGGGGGTGGCAAGGCTTAGCCTGGACTGACCCTTGAGGCCCTGATAGTACCTGCAAGCTCTAGAAGTTATGACAACATCATAACTTCTAGAGCTATTCTGTAATGTTGGAGAAATGGATGGATTCCTTTTTCCCCCTTAGCCCGTTTTCCTTGACCGATTTTCCCTAAATGGGCTAGTTTTGGGAAATTAAGGCTATTGGTCAGCCTGCATATGGGTGATTCACTGATGTGATGTAGAACAAATGTGTTGTGTTTGAGTCTAAAAATTGATGCTGTATGTAATAAAGGCTGGGAACTAGAAAAACAGCCTTCACTGCTAACCCTATCTCTTGCCTCTCTGGGAGAGGAGAGGTGGCTAGTGCTGTTCTGTTTTCCTTTTGGGAGTGAGGGGAGAGCCTTTGTGACATTTCAGCAAGGGAACTGCTACTGTCAAACTGTAGACTTCCCTTAGGGAAAGCATCCCCAGTGCTCAGAAAAGCTAGCAATGTTAGGATGTTAAAAGAGTGGGGTGGAAAATAATACTGGAAATAGTATGCCATTAGATAAATCAGTGTTATTCTCTCATCTGGAATACTGTGTTCAGCTCTGGTCACCCTCATTTCAAAAATATAGAACAGAAATAAGAACCTCTAGATGGATGGAAAAAATTATTAGAAACATGTAAACATTTTAGTATATGGAGAGATTGAAATTACTAGGACAGCTTAGTTTAGAGGAGACAAAATAGGACATGATAATTATGGAAAATAATGAATAATACAGGGGAGACCGTTTCAGCATTCCTGTTTACCATTTATAAATATAAGAACAAGGAGACATCCAAATAAACTGAAAGGCATTACATTTAAAACTGATCAAAGAAATACTTTTTTTTATACAACTCTTAATTAAGCTGTGGAACTCATGAACTCTTGTAACAGAGAGCCTCGCTGTAGTCAGGAGACATTTACGTGGCTAATATTCATAGATGCTTTATCATTTATTTGTATTATGGTAGCACCTAGAGGACCCAGCACGATTGCGTAGGCACTGTACAAATGTATAACAGAAACAGTCCCTGTCTCACAGATCTTACAATACAAGTATAAAATGAGAGACAATGGGTAGATTAAATCTAAATTGAATAAAAAATAAAATTAAAAGGTATATTAACTGGTATACTTCTGGGAATAAATCAACCACAAACTGCTGTAGAAAGGGAGGATTTTTTAATACAATTGTATCATATAATTTTTAAAAAACTGTCACATATTGGGGTTTCTTGCATACTGTTTATTCATATTACCATTTGTATTGAGTGGTAGCGTCTGTCAGTAGAATGGCAGTTTATTTGTATTACCTTCCATTGGAAATGTAAACACATTGATTTTGGGACTCCTGTTCTTAGCAGGAGTTTTTCCCTTTGCACATGCTGTCTGCCACTTACTATATTGAAGTAATTTAGGGGACTTGTACTCCTACACCACAAGGACGACCATATTATACTTGAGTCAACATGTATTAATCACCCCAAGTATTTTAAGTTAGTTTGTGGATACATTTAAATGAATATATTATTTGCCTGATTACAAGGATTGGGTGTGGCTATAGTTAGAGTAGATATTGCCCTAATATTTCATGTCATGAAGCAATATCTGCCTACAGCATAAGGATTAAATTAAAATATCCAAAAACTTTGATTTGTTAATACAGAATTTCAGTCTCACTAATAGCCTTTCTGTATTAAAACAGAAGCCTCTGTTTGCCCTTGGTGTAGAAGCATGCTTATGCTTTTGAATATAACACTGTAGCATCGTAGCTAGGGTTTGCGCCAAAATATAATATTGTAACTCTTATTTTTCTTATATATCTCTTGTATTCTCCATTATTTACAGAATATTTTCTGAATTCTGCCAATTCTCATCAAGAAGTTGTGGAACAGACAATTATGGCCCTTCAAATGGATGATGACAATGATGTCAAATATTTTGCAAGCATACACCCTGCCAGTACCAAAATTGCAGATGATGCCATGAGCACTGCTTCATCAACTTATTAAAAGAAGTTCCTGTATGTTACTATAATTTTAATAAAAAACAAACAAAACACAAACTATCCTCAAATGCTCCTAAAATGGATGATTTAGGACAACCTCTTCTGAAGGAGGAGAGATCTCTTGCCGGACTTAACTACGGGTGGATGTTATCTAAACCTGATACCAGGGATTTTAAGAGTCAAGAAAAAGTAAATAGTACCTATCTCATCTTGACTTTAGAAAAACATTGCTCAGAGGATTATATTTGCCACTGAAGCCTTAAATCTTCTGTCTTCCTGAACAAATGAAACTTGAATTGGCAGAGCATTTTCATTGTAGAAGGGATGTGATTTCCAGAGACCTGCGTTGTTTCTCCTGAGGAGTTAACTTAGCAAGTTTTTTCCTTAGCAACTGATAGTTCAAATTCTTATAGCCAGAGAGGCAGATTTATATCAAGATGTAAGACCTCCAGTATTAGCTATAAAAGTTTTTATCCATGCAAAGAACCAGATTGTGTGCAGCTGGGCACATCCTTAAGTGTGAATAGTTTTGATGTGTGTAAATGGGGAACAGTAGAGATTTGGATTTCTCTTAAGGGCTCAGTGGTAACACTAAACTAGAATCTGATTTTAATCTTTAAATGCAGCATATTGCTGTACCCGTTAGCAGAAAACTTTGCTGAGTACCTGTGTCCTAATTATTTTCATGCTGGTCATGACCTGAAGGAAATTTATTAGCACATGTACTTTAAGTCAGGTATTTTTAACTTGATCATGATCAGCTCTGAGGTGCAACTTTTTCTTCATATACTGTACATATCTGTGACCACTCTTGGGAGTGCTGCAGTCTTTAATCATGTTGTTTAAAAATGTTGTGATACAAGTTGTTCTCTACTTGTCCAAATAAAATTTATTAATAAGATTGAATACGTTGTGACCTTTTAAAGATATTAAAGAACAAATTTGAAATGACTTCGTTTCCTTCCTTTTCTAGTTCTTGCATGGATTTCTGTAAATATCATTTAAATTTGAATGACTTTTTCCAGAGGGATTTTAATGTAAAACTTAAGATTTATATTTAGAAAAGAAATATACCACAACACAGAGATACAGTAGTCAAGTTAGCTTACAAAAGTACAGAAATACTTTAAAAAAAAAATTGGTGAAATAATTGGGTGAGAAGTTCGTAAGTGAATCTTTATCAAGAATCTCTCTACTCATACTTGGGAGCTGTTTGGCTCTCCTATCACCCAAATGCAGAATGACATCTTAGCTGTGGGGAACCTGGACAACCATCTCAACCCAGATTTTTAGGGACCAGGTTGATCAAAATTCTTTCATCTAGCTGAATACAGTTTCCAGGGTTGCTAAGAAATCCACTCTACCCTTGGATCTCTTCTACTCCTCTCATAAAAAAAACTAACTCGAGTGACTGAGGAGATGACATCTTCCCCTCTGTCTTTTATGGGACTTCTGCTTATAGCTCCTCTCTTCCCACCAACCATAGGGGAGACTGAGGTGGGTGAAGCTTATTCTTCTGATGTAATAGAAGTAGTTACTGCATCTTCTTAAAAGGGTGCAGGAACTACGAGTGCTGGAGCTTGAAGCGGTTTCCATCATATACGGGGTATACACTTTTTTGTTCAGTGGCTTTCAGCACCCCCACTATAAAAATTGTTCCAATGCACTGAGAGCAGCATGTGCATCATCCCTTCCTATCTTCTTGGGAGATTCTTTTGTTGAAAAGATCTTTCCAGTTCTGGCTTCAGTAAGTAAAATAGTATTAGCTGCATGGCTCTCTCCCAGATTCTAGAATCCTTCTGCTTCCTTAACAGTATAGACATGCATATGACACACAAGAGGCCTGCTGTCTGCTCCTAAGATTGACCTGGAGTAGCTTCAGGTACCAAGTCATCTTCCATTTGTCTTGAAGCTAGTTTCTCCTTAAGATAACCTTGGGAGGAAAATGGAATAAGTATTCATGAGGAATTTTGAAGCAGCAGTCTGCTTATATTTTAAGTCTCTGTGGAATGGACAGTGGCACTCCAGCCAGATTTTCTGTTCATCTTGTCTCATGAATGGACTAGCAGAAGTCTTGTGAAAGTTCCAGATCTCTATTAATTCACTTTGTGATGTTGCACAGGATGTTACCAAGCTCTCTGAAAATACTATGAGCTCCTCATTGATGGGCTGTAGCTGTGATCTGGGGACATACAGAGACTGAATTGATGGAGAATGATGGGGAAAGGTATTCTCCCAAGTTCTGCTCACAGACCAACATCTCCCACTTGAGAAAAATGAGATGCAACCAAGTAGATTATGAACAGGAGTACTTGTGGCACCTTAAGGGTATGTCTACACTACGAGAGTAGTTCGATTTTACTTAAATCGAATTTGTGGAACTGATATTACAAAGTCGAACTTGTGTATCCACACCAAGGACAGTAATTTGACTTTGTGAGTCCACACTAATGGGGCAAGCGTCGACATTGGAAGCGGTGCACTGTGGGCAGCTATCCCACAGTTCCCGCTGCCCATTGGAATTCTGGGTCGAACCCCCAATGCCTGCTGGGGCAAAAAATGTGTCGAGGGTGGTTTTGGGTAACTGTCATCATCCAACCGTCACTCCCGCCCTCCCTCCCTCCCTGAAAGCGCCGGCGGGTAATCAGTTCACGCACTTTTCTGCTGAGTGACAGCGCGGACGCCACAGCACTGCGAGCATGGAGCCCGCTGCGACCATCGCTGCAGTTATGGCCGTTGTCAACACCTCGCACCTTATCATCCACCTTTTCCAGAGGCAGATGCTGAGAAATCGGGCGAGGAGGCTACGGCACCGCGGTGAGGACATTAAGTCTGAGAGGGGCACAGACCTCTCTCAAAGCACAGGACCCTGCGCCGTGAACATCATGGTGGCAATGGGTCATGTTGATGCTGTGGAACGGCGATTCTGGGCCCGGAAAATGAGCACAGACTGGTGGGACCGCATAGTGCTGCAGGTCTGGGATGAATCACAGTGGCTGGGAAACTTTCAGATGCGGAAGGGAACTTTCCTGGAACTTTGTGAGTTGCTGTCCCCTGCCCTGAAGCACAAGGATACCCGGATGCGAGCAGCCCTGACTGTCCAGAAGCGAGTGGCCATAGCCCTCTGGAAGCTTGCAACGCCAGACAGCTACCGGTCAGTCGCGAACCACTTTGGCGTGGGCAAATCTACCGTGGGGGTTGCTGTGATGCAAGTAGCCAACGCAATCGTTGAGCTAGTGCTGTCAAAGGTAGTGACCCTTGGAAACATCCAGGTCATCATAGATGGCTTTGCCACGATGGGATTCCAAAACTGTGGTGGGGCTATAGATGGAACTCCCATCCCTGTCCTGGGACCGGACCACCAGGCTAGCCAGTACATTAACCGAAAGAGCTACGTTTCAAAGGTGCTGCAAGCACTGGTGGACCATAGGGGACATTTTACAAACATCGTCGGATGGCCGGGCAAGGTTCATGACACTTGTGTTTTCAGGAACTCTGGTCTGTTTAGACGGCTGCAGGAAGGTATTTACTTCCCGGACCACAAAATAACTGTTGGGGATGTGGAGATGCCTATAGTGATCCTCGGGGAACCAGCCTACCCGCTAATGCCCTGGCTCATGAAGCCCTATACAGGCGCCCTGGACACTGAAAAAGAACTCTTCAACTACTGGCTGAGCAACTGCAGAATGGTGGTGGAGTGTGCTTTTGGACGTTTCAAGAGGAGATGGAGAAGCTTACTGACTCGCTCCGATCTCAGCGAAACCAATATCCCCATTGTTATTGCAGTTTGCTGTGTGCTCCACAATCTCTGTGAGAGCAAGGGGGAGACCTTTATGGCGGGGTGGGAGGTTGAGGCGAATAGCCTGGCTGCTGATTACTCCCAGCCAGACAGCCGTGCAATTAGAAGAGCACAGCGGGACGCGCTGTGCATCCGGGAGTCTTTGAAAGCTAGGTTCCTCAGTGAACAGGGTAACCTGTGACTATTAAGTTTGTTTAAAGAGAAGCTGAACCTGCCCCCGTTTCTTTACCCAGTTAACGTTGACTATCCTGTCCAGTTACATACCCCGTTCCCTTCCTTCCAACACACGTTTAAAAATCAAATAAATGGAACTTTGTTAATGAACACCGTTTTCTTTATTACTTTTCGGGACTCTTGTGTGTAGGGGCTATGTGACTTTGTGGCGGAGGAGGACGGTTACAGATCCCCTGCTGCGTGGCTCTGTGATCCAGGCTAAGGACCGCTGCATAAGATCTCTAACCGCCCTCCCCCGCCACAAAGTCACATAGCCGCCCCCCCCCCCCCCCACACACACACACACACACACACAGAACATGAAAACCACCTCCCAGACTGACCAGGGTGCCTAGTGACTGCAATGTGTGTGTGACCTTCTGCTGAACCTGCCCCCGTGTCTGTACCCTGGTAAAGGTGACTGTCCTCTCCAATTACCAACACCCTTCCCCCCCTTCAAACATACTCTCCTCTAGAAGAACAAGATGGAAACAGTAATGAACAGAAACGTATTCTTTATTAGCAACTACACAGTTAGGGGATGACACTGGGACGGCTTGGGTGAGGTGCTTTTGGAGTGAAGGAAAGGACTTATCAAAACTTTGGGAATGACAGCTGTCTGGTACTTGAGCAGTCTGCTGGGGTGGAGTGACAGTTTTCACGCCCCCTGCCACCCCTCCTTCTTGGGACTTTGGGTGAGGGGGGTATGGGACTTTGTGGCAGGGGAGAGCGATTAGAGAGAGACTGCAGCGGGGCTCTGTCCTCCTGCCTCTGGTCCTGTAGAACATCCACAAGGCGCCGGAGTGTGTCCGTTTGCTCCCTCATTAGTCCAAGCAGCGTTTGAGTCGCCTGCTGGTCTTCCTGCCGCCACCTCTCCTCCCGTTTGCTGTGTGATCGCTGGTATTGCGACATGTTCTACCTCCACTGGGTCTGCTGGGCTGCCTCGGCTCGGGAGCAGACCATAAGTTCTGAGAACATGTCATCCCGTGTCCTTTTCTTTCTCCGCCTGATCTGCGCCAGCCTCTGGGAGGGGGATGCCAGGGTAGGTCGGGAGACAGTCGCAGCTGTGGGATGGGAAAAAGGGAGTGAATTCCTCACAAAGATAAATTTTTGTGAACAATGAACATAGTCTTTCTCTGTGAACAAGACCATGCACAGCACCTATCACATGCGCACTCAGGACAAGGTCGAATTTTCGGCCTTCACGTTCAGTGCCTGGGGTCTTGCAGTGGAGATCACACAAACGGGGCAGGACAGCGGAATTCGGGTAGCAGGCTGACATGGTAAGCCGTAGACTTTTGGCTGCTTAAAACTTAAATTATAGAAGTGCCCTCCTTTCACGTTCAAAGCAATGCTCCTAGCGTTGGCCAGTTCCTGCTGCCGGCAATCCGGCAAGCATGAACTCTGCCCCGGTCGCACCCCCTCGCGGTTGTCCCCGGGAAAGATCCCTGTATGCTGCCCCTCTCCCGTCTCCACCGCGTGGCTGTAAACCGCCGGTTACAGTTCTGTAAAGGAGCAGGCAAGCAGTCCCAATACTAACATTCCCCTAATTCAAAGCAGGTCACCATGAGCGACATCACTCTGCTGAGGATTTCTGAAACAGAGAAAGACTGCATGCTGCGTGAAAGCCAGCAACAACCAGGGCCGTATGCCGCCATGCTCTGCAAGGCAATGATCCCAGAGTACTTGATGATAGCCTGGCGAGGAAAAGTTTCCTACCACGGAGGACACAATAAGGCCGCTCTTCCCAGGAACCTCATGCAAAGGCTTTCCAATTACCTCCAGGACAGCTTCGTGGAGATGTCCCATGAGGATTTCAGCTCTATCCCCGGACATATAGACCGTATTTTCCCGTAGCTGCACTGGCAAGGACTGAAAATTAGAGCTCCTAGGGCAAAGTAATCATGATAAGCCGGACATTGTTAGATTCTTTTGCAGTAGTTGCACTGCCAAGGACTAAAACGTTAAGTGCCTAGGGCAAACTAATCATGAAAAACCCATTGTTAATGTTCCTGTTCTGTTCAAAATAAATGTTTACATATTTAACACACTTACCGACTGATCCTTCCCCTGATTCAGGGTCCGGGTTAATGCATGGGGAGGGTTGGTAGGGGATCTCTATGAGGGTGATGGAGAGATCCTGGCTGTCGGGGAAATCAGCGTTGTAAGCGCTGTTGACTGCCTCGTCCTCTGCATCTCCTTCCTCATCTTCCCCGTCCGCTAACATCTCCGAGGAAGCGGCCGTCGACAATATCCCATCCTCAGAGTCTATGGTCAGTGGTGGGGTAGTGGTGGCGGCCGCACCTAGAATGGAATGCAGTGCCTCGTAGAAACGGCATGTCTGGGTCTGGGATCTGGAGCGTCCGTTTGACTCTTTGGTCTTCTGGTACCCTTGTCTCAGCTCCTTGAGTTTCATGCGGCACTGCGTTGCATCCCGGCTGTATCCTCTCTCTGTCATGGCTTTTGAGATCTTCTCGTAGATCTTCGCATTCCGTTTCTTGGAGTGCAGCTCCGAAAGCACGGACTCATCGCCCCACACAGCGATCAGATCCAAGACTTCCCGATCAGTCCATGCTGGGGCCCTCTTTCTATTCTGAGATTGCACGGCCATCACTGCTGGAGAGCTCTGCATCGTTGCCAGTGCTGCTGAGCTCGCCACGATGTCCAGACAGGAAAAGGAATTCAGATTTTCCCGGGGCTTTTCCTGTGTGGCTGGTCAGAGCATCCGAGCTCGGATTGCTGTCCAGAGCGTCAACAGAGTGGTGCACTGTGGGATAGCTCCCGGAGCTATTAGCGTCGAATTCCATCCACACCTACCCTAATTCGACATGGCCATGTCGAATTTAGCGCTACTCCCCTCGTCGGGGAGGAGTACAGAAATCGAATTTAAGATACCTCTATGTCAAACTAAATCGCTTCGTTGTGTGGATGGGTGCAGGGTTAATTCGATTTAACGCTGCTAAATTCGACATAACCTCCTAGTGTAGACCAGACCTTAGAGTTATGATGGAGAGACTCTGGGTCTCCCTTCTGCTCCCCTCCACCAAAGGTTCCAAAGGTCTGGGGAAGTCGTGGAAAGATTTGGTCCCATAGAGATAATCTTAGGTCCTGTATCTGACTCTCTCTAGGTTAGAGTTATGGCTGTAATGAATGACCTCTTTAGAGAGAGATGGAACAGAGAGGAGTATGTCCAGTGTTTGAAGACAGGCCAAGTAGTTCTTCAAAGTCAAAGGGTGCTGCATTGCTGTCAGTGGACTTTGTCAACCAGGATGGAGCCAGGCACTTTGATGCCCCTTACATCAGCCATAAAATGCAGTGGTGAGCAGATGTCTAAAGGTGATGCTGGTTTTGTAGACAGACTTATTTGACTGGGCCTGAAGAGCCTCTCCTGTCTGTGAGGGGTTATGAGGTAGCTCTTCTGTTCCGTTGCACAGCTTCTCTCCTTGTTCATTACTAATAGGCTAATAACCTATCCTGTGGAATTTGGAGTTGTTACAACATTGTTGCTGGATGCTCCAGGACTAAGCTCTACCCTTCAGCTCAGGCCAGCAGATTTTCTGCCTCCATCAGTAGAAGTTGACAATTCGGTTTCCCCTCACCATTTTGTTTTAAAACCTTTATTTGCATTAGTTTTCATGCAGTTGTGACTTATAATCCTCTTCCTCTCCCGGAGCGGGTGGTTTCAATCAGCTGGACCTGCACAGTGCCTCCTTGTCATGTCCTATGCGAGGCTTCATTTACAGGCTCTACAAAGGGTGAATTATACCCCTGCCTGTTCCCAACCAGCTGACCCTCCACTGCTAGAGTATAAAGCTCAGAGTTGGACTGGCATGTTGGGTTCCAACGTGGCCCAAGGAGCTGCAACTTTCTGTGGGAGAGTCTAAGGACGAACAGGAATCTATCCAGCCAGCCTTGGAGGTAAGTCCTGGTCTGGAGAGGGGTAAACCCTGAAAGGGTCCAGAGTCCTGTCCCTCCAACATTCCCCAGATACTGAAGTGGGTTCTTAGCTCCCCGGGGAAGGAACCAGGGCTCCTGCACAGCTCCCCTTGATTTTGAAGAATTGGTGGCTATGAATCCTTTCCTGCAGCTGTTCATTTATGAATGGATCTATTTCTCTGGACATGGTACAGACTGGCATGTTGTCTATGCTGGGTATAGGTGCATAGCATGCAACCTTTGCTTTGCTGTGCTGTGAGTACCACCGCCACTTAAGGCTCTGGGTGTAGAGGGTGGATCAGAAGGAAGAGCCTTGTAGAGGAATTGTGACACAAATGCTCTTTTTGTCTCTGTCATGCTGAGAATTTTGTTGGCTTGTAGAAAAATTTACCTATGTTTCCTTGGGCACTTCTGCTCCAGACTTTTCCCTCTGCCAGGGAAATAACCCTTCTTGGATACCCCTGGTGTTTGTAGTAACCAGCAAATTGCTATATTGGCTTTAACAGGGAGGATGAGGTCTCTCTGCCATCTCGGCTACTAGTTTTTATCTAATGTTTTCTTCAATAGCTCCTCACCTGTAAGTTTGGATGCACAAGATACCCATTTAGGATGAATGCGATGGCTATTCGTGGGTATTAAAACGTCGCTTCCTTTGGACCACATTATAACCCATTGATCGTCACATCAAGGGTTTGACCAAGACCGAACCTGAGACATCTCACTCCAAGCAAGGATCGTACCCTTAGATGATGAGCTACTTGTTTGCCAGTAAACTTTCCATACTAAATATACAAAAATCCTTGTCTGGAAGGCTATACCTGAGGCTGCGCAGTGTGTCATCACACTCATGGTCTATGGGGTTTGGGAAGGAAGTCCCCTTCTGAAGGTGTGACTGTTGGTCACTAATGGAGCTAATGCTGCACCAGCCTAGGCACCCAATATTTATGAAATTTTAACATTTGGTTTAACCAGATGTCCTCATTTAGATCTTTTGATACCTCCAAAGGAGGCATTAATGGGAAAACATGTATCTAATAATGCTAGAAAGGGAAAACATTTTATTAATATGAATGAGTTCCTTGCAAGCCACTGGCATCCTGTCCTGGGAAAATTGTGTAGGTGTTGTGTGTGGTGGTGGTGTGTTTTGGGATGGTTGGGGTTCTGTGTGTGTGTGTGTGTGTGTGTGTGTGTGATGCACATGTGGTACTCTGTCTGTTTACACAGAGGAGGTAGAACACTATTCATCCTGTCAGGGGATCACATAACAGAGGTGGGATATTGGAACCATACCTTCCTTGTGCAAGTAACTTGCCAGATGTCCCTGGGAGCCTGAAAGCTTCCCCGGGGCAGCTAGCACACAGGTAAATACTGTAGTAGCAACCTAGTACTACTCAGGGCTTTACTGAGTAAGCCAGGATCATTTTAAACATGGGAGGGGATTTCTCACTTAGAACTCTGTAATCCCAAGATGGTGCAGCTTCACAGGGAGTGGAATTCTCAAGTGCCTCTGTTCTGGTCACAAATTGCCTGGCTTTGAATGTGGAGCCAGCCTGTGGAGTGGGGCAGGGGTGGAGATAGAGAGACCCTCCCTTTCCCACCTTTCAGAGTGGGTGGCAGAGCAAGAGCTCTTGGGCTGAGAAGCTAACGGGCACCATTTCCACTAGGCTACAGCCTGAGGCAGAGCTGCATAGGAGGAACAGGCTTCTCTGCTTGCCCAGACAAGCTTCAGGATGGGGGAAGGGATGTGAGCAACACAGAGCACCTCTGTGTAGGATAAAAGCCCCAGAAAACACTCGGCAAAGAGCTTTTCATCCCCGTGCAAAGAATTTCTCACCCAGAGGTCAAAACAGATCTGGCTCTGGCTGTAATTTTACCATAGTGGTAAAGATTTGCAAAGATTTAAAATTGTACTGTATCAAGCATTTCCTGTGAGGAAATCATCTTTAGCCAGTTATCTCCAAGAGCTAGTGCCATGCATCTCTTCATCCCCTGAGTGGGTCTTCCCAAAATGAACCTGCGGAAATTTTTCTGAGAACATAGGACCATGCACTTGATGCAATGTAAAGTTAGGTGTCATTTTCAGATAACATCCAAATGCCCCATTGTAGGCAGGTAGGTACAAACAACATGCTGTAAGCCAATCCAGCTTTCACTCTAGACTCTTGCATACTTGGACCACAAATTTCTGAAATCTTATTGTACACATCCTATTAGTTCATTTTGACACCTCTATATTTAAAAAAAAAAGGGGGGGGGGAGACCCATAAATATGACAAAGGAGATTGGACCAGTGGGCCATCAAATCCGGTGTTCTGTCTAAGACAGTGACCAGCACCATTGCAAGAAATCATGTAGTGAGAAATTGTTACTTGCATAAGTCACTTCCTACTTCCCATTAGGGGTTAGCTTATGATTGAGTCATGAGTGTTTATATCCCTTCCAAAACCAGGGAGTAACCAGAAGTCAAAGCTTCTCCAGTGCAAAAGAAATAATGTCCTGGGTAAAGAAGAATCTGCTGCCTTTCAGTACAATTTTCATAAAAGATATAGAAAAGAGGGAAAGGGAGTGTTGAAGATCCCCCTCCTGGTCCTCCACTGACCCCGAAGGCACTTTGGACTTGCTAGATATCCAGAAATCCCAAATTGTACCTGCAGAAAACACTAGACCTCTGGAAGCAGGGTCTCCTTCATTCAGACAGGGAACACCTACAGGTAACAGCCTGGGCATTGAAAGAGGAGTGCAGTTTAGCATGAATGCTCCATTAACCTCTGATACAGTTTGGTATCCAGAAAGATCTCAACCAGGATATTTCACTCATTGAGCTGGTCAAATTTACATTTCAGGTTTGAAGGGAAACAAAAAGCTCTTTGGGGCAGTGACTGCCTCTTTGTGCAGTCCCCAGCACAATAAGGCCCTGACCTCTAGACCGGGGATGGACAAACGATGGCCCGTAGGATTGCCAGCCCCGTGGCGCAATGGGCTAAGGCAGGCTCCCTGGCTGTCCTGGCCCCGTGCTACTCCCGGAAGCAGCCACGTCCCTGCGGCCCCTAGGAGATTGGGGGCAGGGGGCTCCATACGCTGCCTTTGCCTGCAGGCACCCCTCCCCCCCCCCGGAGCTCCCATTGGCTGGGAACGGGGAACCGTGGCCAATGGGAGCTCCGGGGGTGGTATCCACAGGTGAGGACAGCACACCATCTGCCCCATCCCATCCCCAGGAGCCACTGTATGCTGGCCACTTCTGGGAGTTGCATGGGGCTGGGGCAGGCAGGGAGCCTGCCTTAGCCCCTCTGTGTGCCGCTGCCACCCCAGAGCTGCTTGAGGTAAGTGGTGCTGGGCCAGAGCCCGCACCCCAACCCCCTGCTGCACCCCTCCTGTGCCACAACCCCTTGCCCTGAGCTCCCTCCTGCACACCGCACTTCTCCCACACCCCAACCCCTTGCCCCAGCCCTGCATACAATTTCCCCACCCAGATGTGACCCTCAGGCCAAAAAGTTTGCCAACAATTTGTGATACAAATAGAAGAATAATTCACAAAGATCTGGAGATCTCAGCTACCCTAGAGTCACTCCAGGAAGTTTGGTTGAAGTCCTGCAACCAAGCACCTTACAAATGTGGATGGGTACCAGCCGTAGTGGCACTTTGTAGACAGGACACATCACACCCTCCACTTGGGGCCAAGTGTCACAGAATGACAGCCTGTGGTTGCCCTTCCTAGTCACCATTACTTCCAAAAGGCAAGTTTGGAAAAAATTAGTTTTGGTATCCACACACTAACCACATGCCTTTGTCATGAGGAAAAGGTGATTCTTACAGTTCTAGAAACCTTCCTGTTCAGGTACATTCCTCGTTCCACAGTTCTTGGGGAAAGAGCTCTCCCATTGTTTTGTTCTAACCCTTGGAAGGTTGTGGCATAAATCTCTCTAAAGAGAGATCTCAAGCATATGGGTACATTTGCCAGTTATACCCTATTCATCTCTTTGTATCCAAAATGCCAAGGCAATGGGGCCTCGAGGTTACTGCAGGCAAGACATAAAAATCCTGCACCAGTTGGCATGCTCGGCATCTAGGCAACTATTCACAGAGGTCCCTAGCGGCACAAGTGTCTAACCCTCACCTGGGGAAGATTTGCAAAGTAAGTTGCCATTTCTGTGCGCAGGTATCCTTTGGGCAGAAGGTGCTAGTGGGTTGGGTCCTACATAATTTCTTAGTTTATAAAGCTCTTGTTTTATATGATGGGAACTTCTATTGCTGACAATTATTTTTCCATAATAATTAAACTCTGCTTATCCTTCCCCTCCTTACTTTAGTGATGCATTGCTTTCTACTTCCCATTTGTAATGAATGAGGAGAGAAGCTGTGTGAGACAATCAGGGGCCAGACACCCCAGAGGGAGAATTGTATACAATGTTATTGTAATATAAAAGTATAGTTTGTATCACATAAAAATTGGGGATATGCTGGTCATGAATATCATTGCCTGATGTATGTACGGGTTGTGTATAAAGAGTTATGTATGTGTTCTGGAAATATGTTTTTTAAAATGTTTTGGAGGCAGTGGATAAACAAGCCTGCTTTACACAAAGGAATGTGGATTTACATCTCTGCCTTGCTTGATTATGGGCAAAGGACAATGATAGTACATTTACATATAAGATAAACAAAGTGATTAAGCCAATTTAAAAAGCATTTTGCCCTGAGGATGAAGAAAGGGGCTTGGTATCTGCACCCAGAAGAGCAAGCAGCAAGGGAGAGAAACTATGTCTGGATTTATTTTATAAAATACATTTCAATGATTTTCCTGGACTATAAAAGGAAAGAAAATGAACCGCTTAGTTAGCTATCTCTTAGGGGACAAAGGATTCTGTGAAAGGTTGATCCTCCTAGCTGAAGGGCTGGAGTTACTGGTAGCTTGATATAAGTAAGAAACTTTTAAAGCAAAGATATAGCTTATTAGGATTAAGTTGTAGGCACTAGAAAGTGTGTTATTTTTGTTTTGTTTGTAACCGTATCTGTCTCTGTTACTCTTGCTTAGTCTCACTTAAATTTATGTTCTTTATTAATTAACTTATGCTTAATAAGTTATAAACCATCTCACTGCTGTATATTAAGGTGTAGAGTGTGTAATCAGTAAGCTAACAGGCTGGTGTGTATACTGTCGACTTGCTTTCTGTGCGTGTATCGTGAGAGCGCCTGGACACTGCAGAGAGTCGTCGCTGAGGAACTAGGGTTCACCGAATGTTACCTGCAAGGTACGGTTTAGACTGGCAGAGTCTCAAAGAGTTTGCTGATCAGGTAGACAGACATGAGTGGCAGGGAGTGGTCACACAGTTTAAGTCCAGCAAAGCTCCCTCTTGCTGAGTCAGAGGAGTAATGCAGTGGCTTATGGTTCTATGGTGTCACATGTGCAGCAGCACTGAAATTTCTTTCTGTTAGCAGCTTCTCTCCTCATTCAACTCAGCCGGGTAATCTGGTAAATGACCAGAATAGACATTGAAAATTTTCTCTAAAGGGAGACTTAGGCATCTATTGTTTAAGATTAATTTAATACATTGTATTAGGTTGTCTTAATGCTAATAATCAGTTGCTTGAGAGTTTCTACAGCTGTGGAAGAACTGAGCTGAAGGGCAGACCTTAGTCCTGGAGCCTCTAGCAACAACATTGGATTGCCGCTGAATTCCAAGGTTTGGGGGCCTTAGCAGCTTGTCTTGGAATTCATTACCCATGGGCTAATAGGGAAAAAAGTAATTATCCGGTAACAAAGTTCTCATTCTTCTGCGAGTGCTTGTTCATGTCTATTCCAATCAGATGTGGGCGCGAGAGCCAGAAGATTATTCCCCTAGCAGCATCTGTAGGGTCGGCTTGGGTACCCCCTGGAGTCAAGCTTTCATGGCGCCAAATACAGGGCTCTGCCGACCCGCCACCCCCTCAGTCCCTTCTTACCGCCGGTGATGGCTAGCTGGAACAAACTGTTGCTCTTGCTTTGCAAGTGTGTTTGGCAGTGTCCGCTCTGTGTTTATAGTTCTTAGTATCAGGGGGTAGCCGTGTTAGTCTGTATCTACAAAAACAACAAGGAGTCTGGTGGCACCTTAAAGACTAACAGATTTATTTGGACATAAGCTTTCGTGAGTAAAAACCTCACTTTTTATGCATCCGAAGAAGTGAGGTTTTTACTCACGAGTTCTTAGTAGTTACTGGTGTTAGTAGTTAGTTTAAGTTTCCTTTTGGGGGTTCCCCCCCAACACTCCCCTGCTACTGAGGTATGCCCTAGTCCCCAGGGTTCAAGCTCTGTGAGGACTGTGGAAAATTTATGCCTAAGAGCAATTTGCACCTTTCCTGTCTGCGATGTCTCGGGGAGAGCCACCAGGAGGAGTGGTGCAGAATTTATAAAGGGTTCCCCCCTAGAACCTTAAAAGACCGGGAGCAAAGGCTCAAGATCCTTCTAATGGAGGTGGCACTCCGGCCACAATCTGCAGAACCTAGGGCTACTTTCAGCATCTCCCATTAGCTTGGAGTAGTGAACCGCGGCCAGTGGGAGCCGCGATTGGCCGGACCTGCGGATGGGGCAGGTAAACAAACAGGCCGGCCGGCCAGGGGCTTTCCCTACACAAGCGGAGTCCCAAGTCTGGAAAACACTGCCCTGGCCTGTGCTGTAAGTGCAGCAGTGACTGACCTTACAGAAAACTACCTTCACCTCACACCAGAAAGCATGTGGTAGTCAGCTCTCAGTGGTGGCAGCCTTGATACCTGGCCCCAGCCAAAGACAATGACTACAGGGCCTGCCCCTAGATATGAACCCAGTATGTTGCCTCTGCTTGAGGTGGCAACTGCCACAGAAATCTAACTTCCTCTTAAACAAGCAAAGGGGAGAGTCTGACCTCACAGTGGCCTGCTCCTTGATGTCAGACCGTGCATAAGGTGTTCAGCCAGTGCTGGCTCACAACCCTAGGCCTTGATGTTACACTGGCAAACTGAAGGCACTTAGTCTGGGATTGCTCAGGGGCCTGCACAACAGCCCATGTTTTGACATCAGAGTAGCAAACTGGAGTTGCAGAACCAGTCAGATCCCAGTGCCTTGATACAGTACTACAGCAGCAAGGGACAGCAAGAGGGGGCATGGTCCACTGAGGCCCAGGAGATGGGCTTGCATCAGCTGTCATTTATTTAAAAGAAATGTCTTTTTAACATCCTGCAACAGGTATGGGGGTGAGGAGGAGAGCTCAGTGCTACTACCCTTCCCCTAGCTGGGGCGGGAGACTTCTTTCTTCTCCAATGTGGCTTTTCAGGGCATTCCTCCGGCCTTACATGCAGAGGGTGGGGGCCCTGGTTCAGAGCCTGGGGTCTCAGATGCTTCTGCCTCTCAGGTGCCTCCTCTCACACAACTACTGCTTCTCTGCCTTATTATACAAGGCTTCCCTGAGCCCTGCTGTTGGCCCTGGGGCAGCTCTTTAGGCCACTCATTCAGCCACATTGGGGTGGGGGGGTGTGATACAGGAATTGTGCCTTCAGTTGGTGGATTCTGCAACCTCCATTGCAAGTAGTCTGGGTGTGTTCCCTTGCAGGCAATAAGAGCCCTAGTCAGCATTCCACAAGTCAAATTACACCCTTGGCACCTGCACAAATAGCTGGAGGCTCCTGTGGCATCATTAGATTTGGTGGGAAGAACCCAGCTTGCCTGTTAGAGGTTGCAGGGGTAAGAGTTAGACAGCTTTCTACTTGCAGACTCATCCCAGTGGAGATGGAAATTGAGCCCCAGAGCTATGGCGCCAGCAATGAACAACGCTTTGATGTTAATGAAGGAACACCATCAGCTGTGCATAGAAGTGATTTAAATTCAGCCCTCAATAGTCCCCTTGGGCTGGATTCAGAAAAGGACTTAAAATGGCAATTAGGCACCTCAGTGCCTAAATCACAATCAGCCCCACTGCAATTCAGTCACCCACACATTGCAGGCAGCTGAAGTCACTTAGCACCTTAACTTTTGCAGTGAGTTTCCAGTTGCACCTGTGATACTGCCTCTTGGCACACAGAGTGCAGGCCCACACCAAGCATCCTGATGTCTAAGCCCAGAGCAATGCACACAGAGAAGCTAAGTGTTCTTGTACTTAAGGCACCTGCAGGGCCTGAACTGCTAGGTGTGCTCAGACCTCACCTACCAGCTCAGGCCCCTATAGACAAATGTGCACAAAAAGGCTGCAGTAGGGAAACCACCCTCCTTACTTTTAGCCCACTGCTTAGGTTACCTCAACTGGAATTTGGGAGCTGCCCCATTTCACATCCCTGCTATGTTGAAGGAGAGTGGCCTAGCTCCCGGGCTATAGGCTATTCTGGCATGGGCCTCTCCCATCGCACTGTGGATAAATAATTTGAAAAGTCAGCTGCATGTTCTAATCCCCTCCAGTCATTCTAGATACTATTAACTTGGGTTTCAATAGAGGCTGGGAGTGGCTGGGTCATCACACATAATGAATCTATTTCCCCATGTTAAGTATCCTCACACCTTGCTGTCAACTGTCTAAAAGGGGCCATCTTGATTATTACTACAAGATTTCCCCCCCCCCCTGCTGATAAGAGCTCATCTTAATTAATTAGCCTCTTACAATTGGTATGGCTACTTCCACCTTTTCATGTTCTCTGTATGTGTATATATTTCTTATTATATGTTCCATTCTATGCATCTGATGAAATGGGCTGTAGCCTGCAAAAGCTTATGCTCAAATAAATTTGTAAGTCTCTAAGGTGCCACAAGTACTCCTGTTCTTCTCATGCTTGTGTGCTCTCTCGGGCCTAATATTGCACTATCCACTGTGGATAAATGATTTTCTAGGCACCTCGAAGTGAGGCACAGTGAAGCTTAGCCTCACCACACAGGTTTCTTTGGTAATCGAGCCCATGGGCTACCTGGGTCCTTGCAGAGCTATTGCTAACAGAGTGAAGTAGGCCCTGGCTGCCATTTCTCAGACTCCTGCCAGGGCCATGAACTGCTAAAAGCAGCTGCTTGTTGCTAGATTTGACAAACCGCTAACTGCAACTTTCAGGCAGGCCACAGTTCACAGCAAACTGCTACTTCTCAGGGGACAAACCCTTTATTGGAAAAAGATTAATTTGCATTAAAAATAGTTGTCTAAAATAGCTCCATACAGTTGCAGAATTTCAATAAATAGGAGGGCAACAGCCTTCAACACTTCCCACTTCAGATGCACAGAACAGCCTGCTGCTTTACGCTGGTTTTCTCCCCACAACTAATTTAATTTTGTTAGAGAGTTACACTGCTGATTACTCACTTGGGTGTGTCATTGTTTCGAAATAAACTCTTAAAAAGCCAGCTAAAAGGCTTGTAAATGGAGTGATTCGACAGAAGCTACTCCAGGCATGTGCTGGTACAGTCAACTAAAGTACTTCATGGTGCGGGTAACAAGGTTTCAAGTTGGATTGAAGAATAGTTAAGTAGGTGTGGCACGGAGGTGCCACCCTTCTGCAGTATTCAGTTAGAGCTAGCATTAGGAATTTACCAAACAGGTTACCTGTGTAAATGTTTATATGCATAAGATTAGAACAATGGGCCATGTTAAATCTAGTCAACACCCACAATAGATTCATTACTACTGATACAATCAGAGCTCAAGCCATCATGTCCAATTATGACTAGTTATTTATTACATGCATTGTTTGAGTCTGGCCCACAAAGGCATAACAAAATGAAGTCTGGTTTCAGTAAGTTTAAATTCGCTGGGTCTGGTATTTTGTCTGCTGATTCTGCTAGGGCATAAATCCCCAATAATGCTATTGCATTCCTCATTTGAAGAATGCTGCCAGGTATGATCCATAGCCATAGTATGATAGCCTGCTACTACTCCGTCGTTTTAATTTGTTACAGTGGTTGTCTATCCAAGTTTCCCACACAGTAGGCCAGCTAGATATACTAGATCCTTATATGCTGGTTTCCTTTCTATTTTAAATTACAAACTTCAGGGCATTTTCTCGGACGATCAGGGCCGTTCAGGATTGGGGGCAACACTCTCTTTAATTATACCCCCAGCTGAGCTTTATTGCACAGCAGGGCTTGCTAGTTTTATTGTAAGGCACCTTGGGATGCTCTTCTTATAAGTGAGCTGGGTAGTGTAAAATATCAGACCATTGAAATTACTTTCATAGTTCTATTTACTGTCCACTTAAAAATAACCAGCTCTTTTAACTGTATAATGGCTCCTTCAAAGAGATCACTAACTCATTACACGTGTAAGATACATATTAGATCTAGCACTGCTTTCATTAAGGCTTACTTGATCTCAAACAAAGCACAACGGGCCTCTTAGTTTATCCTGTCGGTACATCCACTGATGGATGAAAAACCCATCAGCGGTGTTACTAAGAATCAAATCCACAACTCCACACACTAAAAATTCATGCACAATAGCTCCGCTCCTCAGATTTATATTAAAAAAGGATCTATTATGAATTAGCAACATGGACATAAGCTGCTTTAATTGTTTTTTCAAGAGAATTGAATTTTTTTCCAGAAACTTTTAGAACTCAAATTCTTAACATAATATGGATAAACCAAATTACATTATTACAGAAACAAGAGATGAACATTTAATTCCTGTACTTACTTGCAAAGACCTGTGTTCAGTCCTATTGCTACAGGGGCTGGTGACAACCCAAACACCTAAAGCATTGTAGGTGGTGCAGCTGCTTGGTAACTGCAGGAGACACGGAACTGAGTGCCTGAATTCCACATTTCAAAAAGGAACTCTTAGTTCACCTTTTCAGTTACAGCAGTAAAATTAGGCTCTTGAAAACCACAGACCTTTGACTATTTGTTTTGCTTGCCTTTCATTAGACCTAAAGACTTAAATTTTAGCCTTGAACCAGTTTTTTTCCTCAGCAGAGTTTCATAATAGAAATGCCAGGATAACTGTCCCTAGAGGAGGGCAATCCAAAAAACTGACTTCAGAGTTTAATCGGGATGGGTTTGCTACAAAACCAACCCTACACACAATGGAAGGTAGCTGCGCATGCAAAGTGAGCTAGCCTGCTTTCGAAAGATGGACATTTACTGTGAGGTAGATACAGTACAAACTATTTTCAAATGGCTGTTGACTTTATTAGCTTGATGAATATGATCCTAACAAAATAAAAGTTAATCAATATTAAGAGATTTGTCTGAAGAACACTGATTAGAAAAATCCATGACAATTTGATAGAAATTAGAGTGAATTTAAAAGAAATGTTTAAATATTGCTAGCATCTATAAAATGCATGTAACAGACAGGCAAGGGAGAATGCTTTACATGTTTACAATTGCCACCTAATCACATTCTCAATCTTCATAAATTCTATTCTCCAAATTTTAAAAAAATATGAGGCTGTTTTCTATAACATATCAAAGCATTATTTGTACAAAATCAAATCATGGCCCATGATTCACAACAGTGCAATAGATAAAGAATACAACCACATCCAACAGGTGCTGAAAATAAATATCCAGATTCTAGAAACAAGATAGGCTATGAGCACTCTGTGGAGTTGTTTTCAATATTTTTTGAGTTGACTATTTATTGACTAGTCTCATGACTGTCATTTCATTTGACAGAGATAAATGAGTGCATTTGAAACATAAAAATGGCCCTACTATGCCAATTTTTATGAAGGCCTTTGATTGCTGGTAGCACTAAATAGCTGAGCCAAAAGTAAGTCACAGTTATTCTTAATAAAGAAAAAAAATGTCTATTGCTAAACCCTGCTCCCTCCACTGGGCATCTTTCATCAGGCTTATCTGAAAAGCATGAATGGCTTGAAATTCTGTAGCTGGAACAATATATTGCTTGGTTAGACAAAGATAACTTATTCTAAGCTAAGCAAACAACATAACCAATCCCCTTTAATTACTAAAGCATCGGTCACTGAGTTTTAACTGAACTGAAAGTTCAAAACACTTGAAAATGGACCTTTTCTCTGTACTAAGAAAAGGCTGCTGTTATGCACTAGCAGTGTGAATACAGCATATGTGTTACACAAATATGATGATGAGGATCACTGGTTTACAAACCAGCAAATGGGTTCACTACATTGACAAAAGACTTGGCTGGCTCTTGATGAACACCTTCCACCACAAAGGGACATACTTAAATAACATCTGTGAGATTTGAATTTATTTTAATACATTTTACAACTGTAAAATGAGGAAGTTATTAGGGCATTTGTTAGGTAAGGATGATCTCCTGCAGTCTCAGACATTTTAGCCAAACAGGGAAAATTTAAAGCTCTTTTGTATATAATCTGCATCAGAAAGGTATCAAAGGCACAAGCAAGAGTGACCAGGTAAGCAGAAATGACTGTGAATGAGAATGAATAGATTCACAAGGCAAATAATTAATGTTTGTGGATAGGTTTTTGCTTTTTATTGACTGGAAAGAAGAGACCTCCCAATTTTGCTTTGATGAAAACAAATAATTGCTCTGGTTTAAAATAAAACCATTACTGAATTATCTATAGTCACCTGAAGCAAATTGGTCTCCAATAATCTGACACTAGCTGGAAAACTCCTCTGCACCCTCCAACCTTTAATTGCTTTGTCCTCCAAAGTAACCTGAGCCTAATGGGCAGAATCCACTATTATGAAGGAGACAAAAATCTCTAGGGTTTTAAAAGACAAGATTCTTTACACAATGTACACAGCCAGCAAAGATTTGTGCAGTTTTAGCCTCTGAATTACAGTAAATTGCACAGTCCTTGCTAAGTCCAGTTGATTTTATGAATACCCCCAAGGACCCTGATCAAATTGGAGTTTCCTTCCTGTCTTTGCTTGGTGATGGCTTGACTAGCTCCTTGACTGCCTTTGACTGCTCTTTAGCTGCTTTTGTCTCCAGGACACTGTCTCTTTGCTGCTGAGAAACACCCCCACGCTTTTCTGGCTCGTCTTCTTCCTGCACCTGCTGCTCTGGTTTTGCTCGCTGCATCTGTAGCAGTCGAAGTTGCACTCGCAGCTCAATGATGGCCTCTCGTTCCTCATGAATCGCTTGGTTCAGATGATTGTTCTTTATCTTTTGAGCAAGGGAAAGAAAAGTATGACAAAACAGTAACTTCTGTAGCTACTGAACCATGAATAGAGTATCACACAATGTAACCTTTGCTGCTAACTTGGGAGAGAGACAAGTGTGTGCACGTGTGCATAAATACACACACAGGAATGAACAGAAATGGAGTGCATGAAAAAACTAACCCCACAAGGAACAGAAGATTTATGGTGACAATGGACTAACAGCTGCACCCACCAAAAATACACGCTTAGATGAGAAAATGAGCACGCCTGCCCACCCCTCTACAGAAGGGTTCAGAGCTGGTTTAAGATTTTTGTAAACTATATTTTGAGTTAAATACTTAACAATTAGGTTTTGACAGTTCCAATATGGACTGCAAAGAGACTTTACATTGAAAATAGTCTGGAGCTGCCTTGCCTCACCTCCCTCCAGCAGGAATTACTATAAAAATGAGATTAGCAGTTTAAGAAACAAATCTGCAGGTTGAGAAATACAGTGAAGTGTCTCAGATGTTATTCTTAGAGCTGGGCTACTTTTAATTTTTTGCACCAAGGCAGCTTTAGATGAATTTTTTGGAGTCTGTTCCTAATCAGCTTCTTAAATCGTCCCCATCTTCAATCTGAGTTACAAATATGGCGTATCAACAGCTAACCAAAGTTAGCAGCTAGCTAGTCAGAGAACAGGACTAGAATTCAGGAAACCTAGGATTCATTCATGGCTGTGCCACAGACTTTCTGTATGACTTTGGGCATGTCATTTAACCTTTCTGTGCCTCACCAGTAATAGGAGACCAGTATTTGATAGCGTGTTTGAGAGGTGTAGTTTATTAATAACCGAGAAGTATTTAAGACCCTCAGATGGAAGGCACCATACAGTAGCAGTACAGAGTTTTCTATTGAGAATTGTAAAGGACATTAACCCAGGAGCCTCCTGACAGCACTAGGCACCACCAAGCAAGAGAGCAGAATTTATACGCCAAGTGTTACTTCTTACTCCCAGTCATAGGGCGGGAAGAGTGGTGGAGGAAATACAACTCTATCCTCAGAGTGGGAAGAAGGGATTGAAATGACCTTAGAGCTCTCCTTAGCTGGGTGTTCATAGCCAGGAAAATCACAATGGCACAAGGGAAAGATGACAATGGTTCTTTGGATTGGCCCTTGACAGTGGGGAATTATTCTTCACACTAGATAAGAGAATTGCTTCAATCGCTCTCTGAAATATCTGTATTTCATTTTTGGATACGAATGCTGCTCTTTTAAAATGCTCTTGTTACCCTCCAGTGAGTAACAATTCCTGGACTGGGCAATGGCCCTCCATGTTTTTTTAATGAAGAGTCACAATTCAGACACAATGCACAGGTGACGAGAAAGTCTCAAATGTTTGTAGGGAGGAAAAAACAGACAGATCCATTTCTTTCATGCAAAGGGCTGTGTGGGAAAAAATCTGAGAAGTCCATTCTCCAGGCCCTGCCTCACGTGCAGTCATTTACACCTGTGCAAAGTGGTTGAGAGACTCTACTAAATCATAAAAAGAAGAACAGGAGGACTTGTGGCACCTTAGAGACTAACAAATTTGTTAGTCTCTAAGGTGCCACAAGTCCTCCTGTTCTTCTTTTTGCGGATACAGACTAACACGGCTGCTACTCTGAAACCTACTAAATCATATTTGGTAGCAATTTACACCCACTTTGCACATGGGTAAATGACAGCATGTGGTGCAGGAGCCCTTGGGAATGAAGTTAGCTTTTAAAAAGAACAGCATTGGTTCCTGAGAATTAAATATATTCCAGAGAGAGACTGAGGTAATTCTCTGTTCTCTCTCTCTCTCACACTGAGAACACTTGCCAAACTGCATGTCAGAGAAATTCTTCCACATGGCTGGGAGTCCACCCCCCAAAAAAGCCAGCATGAAAAGCAAAGGTTATTTTGGTAAAATGCACTCGTCTCACCTCTAGTTCCTCGTTCTGTCTTTGCAAATCTTCCAAAATAATCTGTAGCTCCTCCTCATCCTCGCTCTCGCTCTCACTCTCAGAAGAATACTCTTCAGTTTCACTTCGACCATGTTGCTGACGACTGAAAGAGTAAAAGAGATCTTAAATTTAAGCCGTTCATGTGTAAGTTTGCCAGAAATGCAGGAGGTGAGAAAGTAGCTATTTTCACCTGCCTATCCGTTTGAGAGTCTGCAGCAATTTAATAAACTAAAGCGTTTTCTCTTTCTTTATTCTTTTTCTTTTAAAAAAAAAAAAAAAAAAAAAAAAAAAAGTAAATTCTACTCTTGGTGAAGTAAAGAAAAAAGCAGTTTGTCCATTAAGACAATGGGATTTTTTTTATGCTTAAGATCTGCACAAGTTACTATGATCTAGAAGAAAATATCCTAAAAAGCTGCAACGAGACAATCTGTAATGTTCATCAGGTTCCTGTCCTTTCCATCAGCATTTTTAACTGCACACTTGTGTTATAGAGAAATACATTCACAGCAGAAATTCTTGTAAGAGTTCTAGCCTGGCTGGGGATCCGAAGTCAGCAGGCTCTTTTACCTTTGAATTTCAGCTATTTCTGCTCGAAGGCGTTCTATCTCCTCCTTCTCAGAGGCAATTTGTCTGCGCAGAAACTGCTCCATCGCCAGTAGCTCTTCCTGTTCTGTCAAGATCTCGTTCTCCTGCAATGATCAATTAATTCACCTCATGAGGTCTTGGATTTCTAATCTACAAAAAATACACTACAGTGTTTCTTCTTTCTAATGCTGCATCCTCAGAAGTGACCAGATAACTTATGTTTCACGTAATTATGCTGAAAGCAGAGTTTTGTCCTAGTGTGGATGTACGCAGACAGGCTGGCCAACCTTTCTACTCCTCTGGTCCATCAGCTCTCACAGCTAAGATTAATCTGGGATCAAGTTACATCTGCTTTGAGATATTCTTACTGAACTGTTGTGCGCTGTGGTTCACCAAATTCCAGCACAAACCAAATGGTGTGAGGCTGGGATTTCCTGCTCCCCATACTCGATTAGGTGCCAAAGCTCATATCAAAGGGGAACCACTGGAGCCAAGTACAGAAGCAGACAAGTCCTAAATTCACCTTTGAAGATAGAAAGTGGGTGGCCAGAATTATGGCAGAAAAGTGTCATGATGGATAGGGCCAAGAAGACTGGGGAAGAACAGATGAGGTGGGTGGCAGTAAGGCCAAAATGGCGGTCTAGGACAAAGACGACGAAGACACTGAGTACCTCTCTCACCACTCTCTCCACATGACAAACATCCTAAACATCAATCTCTTTCCTGACAGGCTTCTTATATGAGCCCAGGCCTTTGTCTCCTTTCACTTGTTCCAGCCTCCCTGCATTAAGAAAAGGTGTTTCTTGTTTCAAAGATCTGGAAATTTTAAGTCCTTAACTCTAGCCTGCTTACTTAAAACCAATGGGTAAAACAAATTTTAAAAACTTACACTCCTCTGTGTCAATTCCAAAGAGACTAGGAGCAAAGAATGCAGAACTGAGGAAGGAAACACCTCCACTTACCTTTTTTTTTTTTAATTATGCTTTTCAAAAATAACACAACTAAAGGGTTTAAGAAGACCACAGAACTTATTTGGCTACCTAGCAAGCATTCTATCCAATAAGACGAGATTAACTTATTACATCAAACCTAATGACCCTCCTTTAGTGACAAGTTTTTAGTTACCTTGTTGCTGATAACACAGTAAAAATGCAGGCAAGAATGAGATCTGTAGAAAAATGTTACTGAAAAGCTTCCAATTAATTGTATTTGGAAAGAGGAGCAATAGAGTGTGAGACATGAACCAGAGAAGTGAAGGAGAACAACAGTCTAAGTTACTCAAACAGTAAGTGCTTTAGTCTTGACCCTCATTCAGGCATCAGAGAGGAAGAGAGAGAAAACTAACAACTGGAGGGAGGTCTGACCTGACGGGGCTGAAGCCAATGAGAATTGTGTGTAGCTCAACCCCTTTCACGATGAGCACAGTGTACGTCAGACACTGGGGCCCAGATTCACAAAAGGACTTAGGCATTGTGATGCTCAGTGTTGCAATACCTAACTTTTAGCCACTTCACAAAATTACAGGAACAACACTTTGATTCACAAAGCCTGAGTTAGGTGTCTAGATTCCCTGTACAATGAACAGGAAGATATAGGAGACTTAGGCTGCAATTCACAAAAGCCAGCATGCCAGGCAGGGAACCACCTAAGTTAGCCAATGGGAGATGCAGATGACAGGAGTAGGTCCTAACTCTTGCCGCTCTCAAGGAGATAGGCATCTAAATCCAGGCACCTCTCTCTCAAATGGGAACCCTTCTCCTGGAGTAAGGGTGCTTGGGCGCCTAAGACATTTCTTGGGAAAATTAGTTAGGCACCAGACTAAACCCACTCAAAATGGCCACAAGAGGAGTAGATGGTGGCACCCACCTTATACCCTGTAGCCCAGAGGCACTTGGGATGTGAGAGACCCAGGTACAATTCACCTCTCTGGCACAGGAGGAGAAAGGATTTGACAGGGGTCTCCCACCTTTCAGCATGCTCTAATCTCTAAACTATTGGATATTCTGATGTAGGGCTCCTTTAAGAGCTCCTGTGGATAAATAACTAAAGAGTCACTGGGCCAGAGAGTAAGAATGATTCCATAGACTGGTGGTTAGGGCACCCATCTGAGTACTGAGACACCCAAGTCCCTGCTCCAGTACCGAGTTATTTATCCACAGTGGAACAGCTTCAACAGGAGAGAGTGAGAGCCCCAGATCAGAATATCCCATAGCTCAGAGCACTCAGAGGTGGGAGACTCCTGTTCAAATCCTTTTCCTCCCCCTCAGCTAGAGGTGGGGGAATTGAACATGGGTCTCCCACATCCCAGGTGAGTGCTCCAACCACCAGGATAAAAGTTATAAGGTGGGTATTGCTGCTGCCACCTCCTCTAGCCACTTTTTGACTGATGCAATAGGTGGCCTGTGAGCACACCTACCAGGTCAGGCTCCACACACAAGATTGGCAGGAGAACGCCTACCTTTCCCTGGCTTGTGCATCACACTGGGACTTAGGCAGAAGGTAGGTATCCCAACACCTAGCGGGAGGCAGCAGGGCGCATGCTCAGAGGCAGAAACCTAGGCACAGAGGGAACTTATACTCTGAAAATGTAGACACCAAGTGAGTTTAGGTGCCTTCACGGTTCAGCGGGAGCTTTGTGGAACCTAAAACTGGGATTTTGGTGCATAGACACCCAAGTGTGAGGTTTTGACACTTACGTACTTTTGCAAATCTCACTCTGGGTGAGAAAGTAGGTTTTAAACTCTGAATTTCAAGTAGACTGCAAGCATTTGTGCTGGAGTTGAAGTGTTTTCAGGGGAGGATGTCTCCTCTAGCTCTCAGGCTCCAGGTAAGTTAGGAGGATTCAAAGCTCTTTTATAGCATTTAAATTAAATATAATTGTGATGCATCAATGCGAAGTGCTCAGTTAATCAGTACATTTCTATAATGTACATTACACTTTCGGTTCAAAACTTTCAAAACCAGCCTTATATGTCCAGTCTCACCTCAGCACTCAACTTATCAAGACTTTCAGACACAATTAAAATGAAAAACAGAAAAAAAAAAAAAAGGGTCTTGATCTTCATCCAATTAGGGAACAGACTGGGAGAAAATAGTGGTAGTGCTCTGCAAATTCTTCCCACAACCAAAGCTTCACCTATGGATGATGCCAAAGTGAGACACCGATCAGACTGTGGAAAACCTCATAATACGATAATCTCTCCTCTCTCTAATTAACAGTGAAACAGTTAACAGGGTTAACTAGACTATATTAAGGAATAGTTGTGGTACTAGATATGAAAAATGTTTAAATATGCAATAGAAATATGAACCCTTCACGTGCACAGGATTTTTTAGCACCTGTTACAGTATGTGCCTACTCTGGGCTCAGGATCATTCCAGCAACCAGCCACCTATTCCTTCCCCATCCTTGAACTATCTCACGCCTACCATTCAGATGATATAGCAGGGCTTCCCATGGTGCAAATACAGAGAATAAGAGAACATTACAGCCTTTTTTAACTGACTAACTTTACTAACAAGCAAAGGTTTCTTTAATAAACCTGAAATATATTTGCTTCTCTTTAGTCATTGGTTCGTATTCCAAAACTTGCTTTGCTGGTATATTAACAGAAGGGTAAGAAGAATAGAAGGAAAATGGGATTAAAAACACCACCCACCTGGGCGAGGAGGATATTAATAACTTCTTCATTTTCATTCATTTCCTCTTTGGAGACATCCTCCTTCGAAAGGCTGGCAATTTCTTGAGCAATCTTTGTTTCACACTCCTGCAGTGACAGAAGTTTGGATTAAAAGGCTACCCGGCCACATCACCACATTATACAATACAATCCTATTCAAGTATCTGTCCAAAGCTTGCATTTATTGTCAGTCATCCCCAGAGAAGATTTCGGTTTTTATTTCAAGTTTTTTAAAACAGTATCCAGAAGTCATTCATCACCGGTCCACCTTTCTGGGACATATGGTAGTTAAATAAGGACAGCTTTTGGATTCACTTGTTCCGGGGAAGCAGTATGTATAGAGCAGACTGTGGATGTTGCAGGGTAGATAATCAATTGGAGTTGTATGTATTGGCTCTTCAGGACCTATTGGTTTATGCGCACAAGAGTGATGTGTTTGATGAATACAAATTCTTAAGGCTCAAGGTCAATGTAACCGAAGACTGAAAATCAAAAACTGGACTGAAAGCACAACTCAAAAACAAGGCACTGGGGGAAAAAGAAGTGCAATGGGAAAATTCAACCCCTTTCCTACTGAACCGCTGTGAGCATTCAGAACTGCAATTTTAAATGGATGTCCTTTGGAAACAAATGGAATAGTAGGACTCAGGAACTTACGTGATACATTGACATTAGCAAAGTAACTGCTCACCTATTCCTCTAAAAATCCATTTCTGCTCTCACATTTAAGCAACTCTCATCCTTTTGGAACCCTGAATATAGCAAACCTTTTAGTTATCTACTCAGTCCTGCCAGTTGCTTGCATTACCCAGCAACTTTAATGTTTAGAAAATCCTCCACTTGCCTTTTTTAGTACTTACAAGCTAAGAACAAGATCAAACAGACAGGATATGCAGCAAGAAAATCAAACCAAAATCCCATAGCAACATTTACCCTTTCTAAATCCAAATCAAACACATCTTAACCCTCTCTTAGAACACCTCCAGCACATTGCAATGAGAGGTCCTGAAAATAAGTTAGTTTCATGTTAAAAAAATTGTGCATGTCACTGAAGCTATTATAACAGGAAATTACAAGATGACTTTTAGTCAGATCTCTGAACAGGTCAAAAATATGCCCTCAGCAATTGCAATCTATGAATTTAAAAGGTTTGGCAATGAACAGATAAAGTGACCCACCTGTCTTTTAGCTTCTCTTAGTTTCCGTTTGAGGGCTGTTAAAATTCTTTGTACCTCCCATAATCTCTCTTCTTTGGATAAGTCTTTTATCCCCGCCTGCAAGTCTCGATGTAAACAGTTTAAAAGGAACTCCTAGAATAACACCAAAAGCATCATATTCATCACTCAGTGCTATACAAGTACATTCTAATACTACACACTAACACCACCACCACCAAGGTCTTATATGGTGCATTTCATCAGGAGGACTCAAAGTGCTTTACAAAAGAGGTCAATACATTATCCCCATTTTACAGAAGGGGAAACTGAAAAATACCACAATCTTTTGTAGACACAAGAACCTGGACTGCAAATAGGGAACTCATTGGTTTCCTTCTAGAGGGAAAAAAAAGTGTAATTTCCATTGCTATGATAACCACCTTCATTTTGGTTGTATAAAGCATTCATGGCTAAACAGACATCACCCTACTCCTTCCTTCTGAGATGTTAGATTTAGCCTGTTTTCCACTGATATGATTTTTCCATTGATTCTCCTACCTGTCACAAGATTTGCCCTGCCAACCCCCAGCCTTGAGCCACCCCAAACATCCTCTTCCGCCAATCCTACTCTCATGCTGTGGAGTGTGTCTGGCACAAATTCCATGACCTGGCCAATTTTTTCTATTACAGATTCATTCTCTCCTCTTTCAGTTCTGTCATCTTCCTAGCTAAACCACTCTACTTCTCCAACTTAATTAATTTCATGTCCTCAATCCCAGCTGCCTTTTCACCAACTTTGACTTGCTCTTTAAACCCTCCACTTCCCTCTCCACACAGGAACTGGCCAGCTACTTCCAAGAAAGCAACGGAGAGTCCTGTGGCTCCTTTAAGGCTAACAGATGTATTGGAGCATGAGCTTTCGTGGGTGAATACCCACTTCGTCAGACTCTTCCCTCTCACAATATGATCATGCTTTAGTCTCTCAAAGCTTAAAACCTGACCCTTGATCCCAGCTGCCTCTCCAACTACAGCCCCTCTTCCTTTCATTTTTAAGTTCGCTGAACATGCCGTTTTCATTCGCTGTTTGGATTTCTTCTCCTCCAATGCCATCCTGGACCCTCTCCAATCTGGATTCCTCTTCTTGCATTCCACTGTATTCCCCCATCTATCTGTATCCATCTGTTGTGTTTTGTCTTATAATTAGATTGTAAGCTCTTTGCGGGAGGAACCATCTTTCTGTTCTGAATTTGTAGAACCCTTAGTACCTGGTTCTTAACTAGGGCTCCTAGGTGCTACAGTAATACAAATAATAAATTATTTACATGGGCTGCTTTCCCTCACCACCTCAAGTTTCAGTTCCTTTAATTATAAACAGCAGAATTGAGTTAGGGAAAGTTGCAATTTCAAGTTTATTCTTAGTGCTAATATACAATAATAAAGACTGCATGCCAAGAATGCACAGAAAATTATAAGGCACATGGAAGCAGAGACAGACATTAAAATGCACAAATCTTTATACACAGAGGAAAGTCCATTCAAAAGACTCATAAAATAAGATACCCTTTCCTTCCCCTTATCTAAACTTACTACTATCACAAAAGATCTTTTCTGGAAGTCTTAAGGAATGATATGGGAAAACCACCAGCATTGGCATGGGTAGTATATGTTGGAAGTTACATTAAGATTGAACTGCAACTTGGCTAGAAGAAAATTCAAATAGTTCTAGCTCCTTTTCCATTCTCCTTCCTCTATCCAGTGGGTTATTAGTGCCATCTTCTCCCATACTCATGGAAGGCATCTCTGTTTAGCTAGCTCTTCAGCCCTGAACTGAACTCCAGAGAGTTGCACCCATTCCAAAAGACACTTATAACCATCTATCTCCCCAGAAATCCTGGCCCTTATCTGCTGGTGTGCAGCACATGTTAGGAGAAGGACTGGAACGTTGCCCTTTGAGCCCTAACATCCCAATCCTGAGCAGTCTGAAGACCAACTGCTGCATTTTAGACCAATTGCTGCAGCTCCCAGAAGATGTTATAGCAGCTGGAGTCACCAGTATATAGGGATGCCTCAGCTCCTGTTCCTGCACTGAAAGCCAGGTGGTGCAAGAGGTGCTGCAGCAGTTCTACATCACCCCTGGATTTCCACAGGCAAGGGGAAATCCTCCAGCAGCCTGGCAAACCAGTTCTAGGAGACTGCTGAGGCAGCACAAAGCAACCCTAGTGCACCAGAGAAGCAGTCCCTGACAAAAGTCACCTTTCCAGTTCTACAAGTTTGGAACTCTATACCACATTCCCTATTACCACATTTTGTTGGCCTGTTAGTAATGAACTTCAGACACATTTAAATAAGTCCTAGAGCATGCTATGAAGTGATATTACACAAACCACTTACCTGCAAAACATCGTCCCCACTATCCCCATACCTTCAGAAAGTCCTTGAAATAGCTCACAAGGTGATTAGTACAAGACTTGGTTTTTCTATATGCCTCTACAGAAGTGCAACATATCTTCCCCCAAATACAATGGCAACATTAACAAAATACCAACTGCTCAGCTACATGACTGAGTTTGCAGCAAACTGTTACAGCACATGGGAAATTAAAAGCCATCACTACGATCTATGAGATCTACTTCCATCAGGTCTCAGCTGCCTGACCAAGAACATAATCTTCAGGCCAGACACATTTGTTAACCCACTGAGGTAAAGACAAACCTGTCGTCTGATTTCCTCTTTAATGTTTTCCTGTGTTTCTGGCAGTGCTGGCATTGTTGCCATATTAGACCAGCGAAGGGGTTTTGTCACCTGCTTTAGAGTCACATTTCCAAAGAACTCTTGGACATGTGTAAAAAATACATACAGGACACGGTTGCTGATCTGGAAGAAATGACAGTGAAAATACTGCTTCAGAAAGTGATTTTTTTAACACAATGCCCGTTATTATCAATGGTACATTTGCCCTACATTGTATCTTACCGGACAACGGATGTAAGCTTTTTTCAATCTTTGGGCTATAGCTACAACTCTGTTCAGACAAGCTAATCAATACTACTTCTAGTAGATTCAAGGGTTGGTTTAAAATAAAATTATGTCTGAAATTCATGATCTGCTGCTAGCCTGAAGGAAGCATGACCACGCTGTATTCACTTAGTGGTCTCTGTACTCTCTGGTGACCATGAGACATTATATTGCCAAGCTAAAAGTTGTTGGCGTGCAACAATTAGCTTTACAAATGGTAGACACAGAAATTTGCTAGTGTCTTGTTAGGCCTGTCTCCATACACAAAAATGTGAAGTCAGTGCTAGTGACAGACAAGAGAGACCTTACAAGAACTGTACTGCACCAGTTATGTTTTTTTCCCTTTTAGCCACCAAGCTGATTTCTCTCTCTATAACTTACTGCAAAATGAGAATGATCATTTGTCATTACGTCTGTGTTTAACAGATTTAGCGACTCCTTTATAGCAGATTGTATTACCTCATTCAATTGCTAATGTTTTTAGATATCAGTGGGTATGAAAAACTCAGAACCTTAAAAATCTGGAGTAAACCAGGAACATCGGGAAACTGAGGGCAGATCTACACTTAAAACGCAGCATCGGCGCAGCTGCACCAATGTAGTTGTGCCTCTGTAACGCTTAAGTGAAGCTGCGCCTGCACCAACAGGAGAGCTTCTCCCATAGGTGTAGTAAATGTACCTCCCCGAGAGGTGGTACCTATGTCAATGGGAGAAACTCTCCCATCGACATAGTGCGGTCTACATGGAGGGTTACGTCTTTCAGGGGTCTGGATTTTTACACCCCTGAGCAAAGTAGTTATACCGATATCAGTCTGTAGTGTCGACTGGCCTAACTCTCGGACTAAAGGGTTAATGATAACACATTTTATAACTCTACCAGGCCACATAGCCTAGAATGCAAACATCATGTTTGCTAAAATGCTCAGAATGACACCCCCCACTTCCTTACAGATACAGACTTCAGCTAAACTAGTATTTACAGTTTTAAAGGATAATCCAACAACAGACTCTGTACAGGGCTGCTAGTAATGTCTACCATATTGTGAAGTGTTAAAAAAAAAAAAAGAATCATTGAGTTATGCATGAATAACCACTTGCTCTATTTCTCCCCAATATTTCAACAGATTTAAAATATCCTTTAACACGTCTCAGATACTTTAAATGGGGGAAAAAGCTGGCCACAAAATGTTTTTGAAAGAGCTGCCGTTATGCTCATTGCCTTGAGACTAGATTTGTTTTGATATGATCTATCAAATGGAAATTCACAACTTGTGTTGAAATAAGTGACAGAGTTCTGACACCAATTTTATGTTATTGCCTAAATCTATTTAAGCAATAAGACATGACAGGACATGAGTTATGTTGCATTAATTTCATGCCTATTCTGTTAGGGAGGAGGACAGGACAGTGTGGCTGCCACAACAAAGTATCAGTGAGTAAAACCCAACCCTGTTGCTGGAGGGCCTTAACTGAGATTATAAAATCATGAAGTAAGATTCTGAAAAACCACAATCACAAAGTGCGTTATGCAGCAAAACTCCAATTCCAAACAGTGACCAATTTAAAATATAAAGTATAATTAAAAATTAAGCTGTAATCCAGTTATTGCTCAAAACTCTCACTAGGTCCATTTGATTTCTTCTGATAATATATTAATTGATATTTAGCCAATATACCCAAATAATTATTTCATGAGGAAAATCTGTGTTTACAGAACTGGATTGACTGGCCTGATATAGGAGTTAAGCAATAATACAATATTGTTCAATGATAAATCATTAAGCCACCGACTTTAACAAATTCTAATGAAGTGTGTGTGCAACTATAGGTATCAAAGGCTTCCACTCCTCCTCTCTCACTGCACACTGTTAGCTTACTTGTAAAACTAATCATACAACAGTGTTTTTAATGCTTACATTATTTAACTATATTTAAAGGCCAAATATGTTCATCTGAATTTCAGACCAGCCCACATTAGGAATAAGTAAAACCAAAATATTAAGTCCTGAAGAATACATGAAGAGAAGCTATTATTCAACTGCAATATGACATTTACAGTTTGTGTACACATTTCTAAGAGGACGTTTTAAAGAATCTCTTGTTAGGACTGCAATACAGCTCACATACTTGTTGGGTTGTGCATGTACCTGAACAGTAGGGCTGAGCACTATAGAAATGTTCTGGATGTTCATTTTTGTTTCTAGTTCCTTTGCGATAACATGGTCCATGTGCACAATCAACCAAGAAATTAAGAGATGGTTACACTCGGGCAACTCCTTCAGCAAGCGTTGGCACTCCTGAACTTTTTCCCCCTCTGTGCTCTTCCCACAAGCCTCTTCGAAGCGGGGCATTAGCTCTTTGGTAAGCAAGTTTTCAGGCAGTTCTCGTAGATATTGTTTCAGCAAGCTGGCTATGGTATTCGGCTCATATTCCTCCAAGTTGGGAGATTCTTCTCGATCATAGGCTGCTTTTAGTTCATCCACCTTTGATTTTATTCCTTAAAATATTTAGATTGGAAATTAAAGAGACCTTGAAAACAAGTACATCAACCATCTTTACATTTAGGGTATGTCTACACTGCCAATTAACGTGAATTGTATACCCATTAGCTTTCATTTAACTAGTGACGGTAACAGCAGTAACGAAGATGTGGTGGCACGGGCTTCAGCACAGGCCCTAATATAAGCCCTCCATGGACTCCGGATGCTTATTCATGTTGCTAGGCTACGCCAGGGACCATTCCGCCATGTCTTCATTGCTACTGTTACCCAGGCTAGCTAACTTAAAGCTGGCAGCTATTTACACCTTAATTTGCAGTGTAGACACAGCTTTAGACTTACAGGTTTTCATCTACCCACCCCTCCTTACTAACACACACACTTTTTCTTTTTAGATGCTTTTTTTCCCCCCCATGGCTCCCTACAAAGAATGAAGTTAATTCAGAAAAAAACTCTCCAGGTGACCTGTATGTTACAAAATAAAGCTAAGACCAGTAAGGTTTTGTGCTCAATGCCTCTAAAAACAAGACTACGAAGGAAATTCATGCACATAAGCAAGTGTAATGTGTTTTGTTTTAGATCCCCTGAAGTCAAAAAACATTGGCTCCTGCTCTGATATGAAAAGGTTGTGGAGCTGAAGCACAGTTTCAGCCTGACAGCACGAGCACACATGTGCGTGGAGGGGTTAAACAAGTAAGAGACACTGCTTTACCATATTGGTATGATTTTATAAAGTTTAAATATTTGTATATACCAAAAGACCCACTGCTAAACCACACTATATAGTAAAGCAATGGCACCTACCTGAACCCCACCCCCAAGTAAGTTGCCTGCATGCTCTACCATGGTTTCATGATCATAGAAATTGATGCAATGTCAGATCAATGTGGGAGCCAAAGCACCTAAAATAAGGGGAAAAGTTTAAGATCACTTGTGTATTTAAACTCTCAGTTGGAATTCAGCATGTAGCCCTAAAATGAGTATTTTTATTAAAAAATACTTGCAATTAACTTTTAATATTACAGAATAATCTCTAAGCAACAGCCCCCCACAAATCCAGAGACCTCCTTTAAAAAAAAAAAAAACAACAACTCTTGCTTGCCAATTTCCAATCAGTCATCCTTCCTGGGAGGCATGATATTTAAAACTCTTGGTTCGGGGCACTCTCTGTGTCAAAGTGTATATTTATTGTATGACTAGAAAAAAACTACCCAATATCCAAGTAGCGTTTTGATCCCCAAAACCAGGAGAATCTTTGTCAGTTAATGGGAGGGCTTTGATACAGTTTTCTGCAGAAATGAAGATGGATAAAAATTGATTATTTTTGTTTTAAATACAAAAACCTGATTTTATTTAAAAAAACAAAACAACAAAAATTGATTTTATTTTAAAAATTAGTCTTTTACTTAATTCAGATTTTTTTCATTTAAATTAAATACAGGTTAATTTTTTAAAAATAAACCTATTTAAAATTAAATTTGAAACTAGCAACCTATGTTAAGGCCTAAATATTTTAAAATCTATTAAAATAATTTAAATTAAAGTACAAAAATAATATTAAGCAGTACGTTTGCTGCCAAGTTTTACAGAAGGTCACACCACTGAACTGGCTGAGTACCTAGAACCAGAGTTTACTAAACCAGCATTTGACAGCAGCAGTCTCTGCAGGAGCAAGGAAAATATTTTCTTCATTTCAGTTTATTCAACTAGTTCAGTCCAATGACTCGTTCATTCAAAATTCAGAAACCAACCAGGAACTGAAAAAACAGTCAAGCTGGTTTTCCTTTTCCAATCTATGAATAAAAACCTGGGAGCAAGAGGGTAAGATCTACTAGTTCTAAAATCTAGAAAGACATGGTGACCAGAAACAATCAGTTCAATTCACTAACTATAGTATTGAATAATACTTAGTTTGGTAAATTAGTTTGAAATACAAAACATGTTTTGATAATTTTTTTTTGCTTCCATATTGATCACATTTAAGGTAGCTTTATTTAATAAAAATATTAAAATGCTGTTTTTGTGAATTTTTAATTGAATTTGAATTTCCATTCTTATAGAGCTTGACACAAATCATAAGTAAACAATTAATCGTCTAGTAAATAAAAAATGCATCCTTGGCTGTTTTTAAACATGGCAAAATATAATAAGTAAGAATCTGAATAAATATAAATTAAGTTACATAATTGCTTAAATAAATGTATATAATACAGTGTATCCTCCTGGTCAGCAAAAAATAGCACCAAATTTAATGCTATATTCACTTGCAAATCAATATGTTTTATTGGTTACTAACCAATAAAATAGGAAAATAATGTAGGAAAATAATTAAAAATTACAAATGTAAACCATAATTAAAATCGATTATTCAAAACAAGATTTCCTGTGTGCTGATTTAAATCATGATTAAAATGGATGATTTAATTCAGTTCACCCTGCAGAAATGTACAGAGGAATTTAAAACTGAGAATTTTGGTATGGCTATAAGGTAAATGTGGCAGGTGGTGGGTTAAATGCGTTTCCCACCAAAAGACCCAGAACTAGACAGCATATTGTGAATAAAGAAAAGTCTATCCAAGGAAAATGAAGATCATCCTAGGCACAGAATTCCCAGACCTCAAATTATGAGGAACTGTTTCTGCTGTTATGCCCTAGTCTCAAATATAGGTTGAAATCATATGCAACTGCATAAACTAATACATCTGCATCGTAAAGGAACGAGGAATCTGATTCAGCTAATAAGCTTAACTTGAACTGTCTTTCACATGAGAGGAGGGGAATGTTGCACTAGAGAATGCCGAGAGAGCTCAAAAATAGGTCACCGAACAAAAACCCACAGTATGTTATATTTCTGCAAGACATTGTGATCACTTGAATGCTCTGAAATACAAGGTCTGAGAAACAGTTTTTACTATTGCCTTATCTTTGCATCCCCAACAAATTCCACGCATATCAATGGCATGCATGCATCCTAATAAAGCCTTTTAAATTGGTTCTCTTTGCTGTTTTATAGATTTAGATCATACATATTTTACTTGCTCTAAATGCTTTTTCTTATTTTCTGTCCTTTTTTGTTCTACAGCTCAAGTACTGTACTTGGAATATTTGCACGATTCATATTGCAAGTGGCTTTCACAAATCAAATATAGCTGTATATTTAAACAATGACTAAAATCATTGGTACTTGTATGTAGATCAATATTATACAACTAAGGCTGCTAATTATCTTGGTGTTACTACCAGTGTGTTTCTTCAAATCCAAGCTGAAATTCTCAACTGCTGTTCTACATTACTAGTTGATTTACTGAAAGACAAAAAGAAAGGTTTTGTATATATTTAAGTTCTTTTTGGAAGAAAATTAGAATGAAAGTGGATGGGGAAAGCAAAGTTAGGAGTAACCTATTTATTACTTCAACTCCTCACCAAATCTCCATTTTCATTAGCTAGAATTGTATCTTATTTCTAATAAGGGAGCAATATACTCAAAATAATCGCAAGCACTGATCAAAACGTTTTAGCATCTATGGCTTACCTCAAAGGCACATTATGCTACATACCTAGTTTCCACCCCTTCAAAAACACTAAACCATATACATTTTTGTTGCCACCTTCAGCAAGTGGGTGACCATGCTATGGAAACATTGGAGAAGGAGAGGTTCAATACTGAACACCCGTGCATCTTATAAACCTTTCCCTTCCCTTACACCATGAGACTGGTTTTGTAACTTAACCATCTCCTCCTCCACAGGCTAAGAACATAGAATTTTTTTCTCTACTATCACATAAGCCATCTTTCAGGAATTTCAAATCCACAGCTTGGCTTACAATTACATAGTTAATTTCAATAAAACTGCAGTCTTTTATGAAATTAAATGAGTAAAACTATACATGTAGAGTGGATGTGTGGAGAAGGGCAAAGTACTATACTCATGTTATTTTTTTGGACAAATGAAGGTAAAGCCTTGAAAATCTGCACTTAGATGTGCCCAGTATACCTGAAACTCTGTAGATGCCTTCACATTTCATGCCATACTTCTCTATGTAATCTATACATTCACGGAAAACGGCTGGCAGGCGAATGCCATCGTACATCATGGTCCTGTCTGCTGCATCAGCCAAAGGAATCCCAAACACCGGCCTAAAACTTGGAACATCGATCTGAGGTACCTCTGGCTCTGGAGTTGGCTTTTTCTTTTTTTTCTTCTCCTTCCATTGTTTTACAACATCTGCTGCTGTTAAGTCTTTTGACTTCTTCTCTTTATGTTTTTCTTCCTTGTGTTTGTCATCTTTATGTTTTTCATCTTTGGGTTTTTCTTTTACTTTAAAATCCTTTTCTTTCTTTTTGGAAAAGCTGGGCTTCTTGAAAACATGAATTCCTTTGGACCGCTTCAACTTGGAAGGACTTTCAGCTTCATCACCAGAGCTGTCCTCTTGGAAGGCAGCATAACCTTCCGCTATTGGGAGAAAGAAGAGAAAGCAAGGGGCAGAAAGTTACGACCTGTTTTAATTTATTTAAAAAAAAAAAAAAAAAGTCTAGAAGGAGAAAAAAGGGGCAAAGGGTAATATTGAAAGAGACATGGTACCTGCCTACAACTAAAAAAGATCCATTTTTCTTTTTGCAGCGTTAAGTAGGGCAATTATTAAATCAGCATTTCACAGTTCTGTCCAATATGAACACATCTCATGAATCACCTAAACATTTGGTATTTTAAATACTTACTCAGTATGACAATGTCCATCTTACGTGCTATTTGTCCACTTAATAGTCAAGGAAATGCAAAATAAAACAACTGTCTGGCAACTTCTATGTTCCTGTAATCAACAGTATAAAAGTTGCTGTTAAGAAAAATCATCTGCTACACAAGTTCAGCTTTAATAAATTACTATGCCAAGGGTGGAGTCACTTAATTGCTCACTCCCTTTCTGAAAATGTTAAGAATCTTCTTAAGAGGCGTATGAAATTATTAAATTTTAGCCTCAGATCAAAGAATCATTAAAAGGGGGGAAATCTTACTTTTCCAACTGTACTGACATATTACCTATTATTGCAGTTCTACATTTGCCTTATGTAGCCTATGTGAGACTGCAACTCCAAAGTCACAGCCTAGTAACACTATACTTCAGCTGCAAAATACAAGGTACTGTCTCTGAACTATATGCACACGAGTTTTTATAAGCTACACCTCTGCAGCTAGCCCTGCCTATCCTCTAGGCAAGAACAGGAAAATCTTTAAAGGTGGATTGGAAGGGTTTTTTTAAGCCAACTAATTATAGGTTTACATGCTCAATATTCCAAAGAGCTAAAGTAAACAAGAAACGTGTTCAACAAAGCAGAGATTTTACATGCAAGATGTAGTATTTAGGTTCCCCTAAAGTTGTGGATAATCAGCTCTAGCTCTGATGTGATGGTCCTGAATGACGTTTTCCTGATATTGTTCCATTAGTCAAAAACTCGCCTATTATTTGCATGAGGGAAGGACAGAGTTAAGTCAAGCGTCATTTCTTAATGGACAAGATTATATATATATATATATATTTTTACTACTTGGCTTGTAAGGTCCGCAGAGCAGGCGCCCTGCGTGACATTGTATGCTTGCACCCACAGGGCTAAAATGGATTTAAACCATCTTGTGCCCTTCTGATCCTGGGCTGCTCCAAGGGCTAGAGGGGCCCCAGTATTATTTAGACAGGCTTGATGGCAGCTTCCACAAGCTGCTCTATAGACAACATAGTTTTTGCAAAGTTTTTATATTCAAATCCCAAAAATGTAATATACATAGAACTGAGGTATACTAAATAAACTGCGATGACTTGACCAGCACACCCTCCTTTAACTGCCTCAAAAATACTCCATGTTCCAGGAGGATTAACTGGTTAATGTAACAGCACCAGCACAGTGCATGCTGGTGAAAGTAGTATGCCCTGGCTTCCAGGGATCCAACAAAGTCATATGTTAAATCAAGCAAGTTAAACTCATTCTGTGAAGAAGGTCAAATTTCATATTTTAATTTGGCTGTGTATGTGTAAAGTCTCCAAGTTCAGGAACATATACTACCCATATTCCTCAGAAGAAATCCCACTGATAACAATGGGAGGTTTGCAGATCTCTCCAGGATAAAACGTAGTCTGCAAGTAGCAGCTAAACTTTAGTTAATAAGATTACTTTATTACATTCAGCATTAGTAAAAGAGTGGTTCTGGACACTTTTAGGACAACCACTATTTCTATCCTTTAATCCCTTGGATATATGATTAACCCAATTTGTGTACAGAGTTGCATAACTGTGCAATACAAGTTAAATCTGACTCATACAGTGTAGTTTATAGGCTTAAATTATAATACTGAGATGGATGAAGACAGTTAACATCTCTTAGAGCCAATGTTTCGGTTTTTCTGCTGTCTCAGGAAGACAGCTCCTTTGTTGGTTATACTCTCTTCATGTTTGGAAGGCTCTCTGTATAAGTGCTAAGAGTGGTTTTTTTTTTTTTTTTTAGTGAAATCTTGCATTCTACAGAATTGCAGTCTATCACAGGGGGCCAGATATATATGTTAAGTGGGTCAGGTGTTTGACCCAACAAATATTTTAAATCATTTATGAGGCGAACAGCCCTCTTATTTTAGCTCTTTGGGGCATTCTGCATGTGTCTCTACAATTAATTGATTTAAAAATATGTAGGTCCATTTTAAGTAAGCAAGAAGAGGTAGGATGAAAAACAAGTTTAGAACAGAAGGACGTTATGAGTACACTGATCTTATGTGTGACCCTGAGATGAATACACATAATATCTATACTTCTATATCTACATAAAAATGCATGGCATCAATTTGACAACGATTCTACATCAAAATATATAGGCCTCTTAAAAATAAGGATGGAACAGAGATGCACGCATATTTAGCTTCTGTAATGACTTTTTTCATTCCTCCTCTTGCACCCCAATTTGTCTACTACTAGAGACTTTCAACTAACAAGAGCTACTATTTGGTAACGAACTTACAAGTAGGTCACTCCACAATTATGTTATTTAATACATAAAGCACTCCTGAGTGTAAGTTCACATTCAGGCTATTGCTCTCCCTTGGGTGGGGAGCACCAGAAGTTGAAGTAAGTGCTTTGCTTTATTTTCTTTTCATTGTAAAGGATTTTATTGGTTTTAGAAAAGCAAAGCAGAACCTACATTCATGTCACAAAGCAAAAGTACAAATCCACACACTAAGTCCTGGTCTACATTTAAAAATTAGATCAACCTAGCTACATTACTCACAGCTGTGAGAAATTTGAGCGAATGGGCACTATAGTTAGGTTGACTGAAACACTGGTGCAGACGCAGCTAGGTCAACAGAGAGATGGATTAACTCCACTGCTGGAAAAACACCTTCCATCTATGCGAGAAGCATCTACCCTATGTTACTACAGTGGCACAGTTGCGGCATCATGGCTGTGGTGCCATAGTGTAGACATGCCTTAGAAGAGATAATGAACATAAAGGGGTGATGCTGGCAGACCAGGTGCCAGCTCATGCCAAGGCCCCTAGGCTTTACTGAACAATGTCAAACGCAGAGCTGGAAACCAATTTGGCTCACCTGTGTGTTAGCATTGTTAAAATAGATGTTAAATTTATAAGAATGTGTTTAGACTTGACGAAATGCTTGTAGGGTGCTGCATTTACTGATCTCACATATAACATCTGTATCCCATGGTTAAGGCTGCAAGTGTCATGGAGGTCACGGATTCCGTGACTTTCCATGACCTCCATGACTTTTGCAGCAGCTGGTGCTGGTTCAAGGGCTGCCCGAGCCAAGCGGCCCCTGGACCAGCAAGCAGTTTGGGTGTGTGGAGGGGACTCAGGGCTAGGGACAGAGGGCTGGGGAGTGCAGGGGGCACTTACCTTGGGGTGGGGGACTCCAAGGCTCCCACTGGCATGGCCCCCCTATAGCTTCGAGGTGGCGGAGGGGGTCTACATGCTGCCTGCACCTGCAGGCCCCGCCCCCACAGCTCATATTGGCTGTGGTTCCCAGCCAATGGGAGCTGCGGCAGCCAGCACTTGTGGGAGCAGCGGAGCCCCTGCCACCTAGGAGCTGCAGGGACGCGGAGCCAGTTAGGAAGCCCCTGCCAGCCCCACCAACCTCCCTGTCCCCCAGTACCAAGTGGGGTCCTGGGCTGCGCGGCGTAGCCCGGCCTCCCTCTCCCTCAGTACCAGCAGGGGTCCTGGGCCACCCCCCCCCCAGCACCCATGGTGCCCCCGGAATGTCCCGCCCCCTGAGCACCCACGACCCCCCGCCCAAGAAAAGTCATGGACAGATCACGGGCCTGTGAATTTTTGTTTACAGCCCGTGACCTGTCCATGACTTTTATTAAAAATACCTGTGACTAAAACGTAGCCTTACCCATGGTATAAAGTTATATTGAGTGTTTGCATTGTAAACCTCTGTAACTGTGTAACTCACCAAATAGGAAAGAAGCATTAATTAATGCAAAGTGCTGGTCCTCCACACAAGAAGGCCCACTGAAACCAAATGAGCCAACCATCAAAGGACAAAGACTTCGCTGATCCTGCCCCTTCTTCCTTTCCCCCACACCCATGAAGAAGATACAGGCACAAAAACTTGCACGTCAATTTGAACTCTAGGGGAAGGGTATGAAAGTCCCTGACTAGAAGGAACTGTATCACTATGCTGCTTGGCATTTGGAGAGGGCAATATTTCTAAGCATAAGTAAGAGATCCCCAAGCTGCTTAGCTCAGGTTAGCTCTAAAGGACAAACAAACCTTGGATATTGCAGCAGCTTTTATTAGTCTTAAGTTTCAAAAAGTATCTTATTTGTGTATGTATGCTTACCTGCTTTAATTGTGTAAATAACTGATTCTTTTACCTAGTTAATAAATCTTTAGTTAGTTTATTATAGGATTGGCTACAAGCGTTGTCTTTAGTGTGACATCTGAGGTAAGTGACTGGACCTTTGGGACTGGGAGTAATTAAATATTTTTGGTGTAAGGGACTATCCATCACAAAGGTAAATTTGCCTGGGTGGCAAGATAGACCAAAGTACCCAAGGGGACTGTTGTGACTCCTTATTAAGACTGTTATAGTGCTTGAGGAGTTCACAGTTGATACTTAATTGGTGAAATCTAATTATAGAACTCTCAACTAATTTGGGGTTTGTGCTCTGCTTCTTAACAGTCTGCCCTGTGGTTGGCACTGTCAGTTGTGAGCCACTCTAGACAGCCTGACACAAGGTAAGAGAATCCTAGGGACTTTATATCTCACAAGTCTGAAAACAGTATACAGAGCTTTTCTTCTAAGACACCAGTTCAAAACCACATTGGCTTGGCAGAAATCAAATGTTAGCTGAGCAAGATGAGCTGGTCTCATTCCAATTTTTAATAGACAAGTGTCCTCCTCACAAAACCTATCATTATAATGTCCATCTCTGTTGATGCTTCACAGAGAGATCCAGGATTGAATCAGCTTGCAGAGAGAACTACTCTTTCAATGCTTCAAGAACTAAACTCAGAATGGAATGGGGAAAGCTTCATCCTTGCCAACTGAAAATGAAAACCTGAAGATACTGAAAAGAAGGAATTGCAGAACACTGGGCTTCCACCCAAGGTTACAAGTGGGGTAAGAGGAAGAAAGGGAACACCTGCTTGTGGGAAAGGAGATGGTTTGGGTAGGGGCAGAGCCTCCAGAATATCTTACTGTTAGCTGAACCCTACAACCTTTTGGTTTTGGCCTTGAGAAGGGAGATACTTTAAAAGGATCTAACATTTCTCAAGATGCACATGCAAAACCCCCATATTCTAAGAGTCCAGTCTACAGAAAATTCTTGGGAGAATTCTGAAGTGTTTGCACCTGGTAAACACCCACACAGCTTAACTCTGTCCTTTTTGATCAAGGCCTCATACACAATGCCCATAACACACACACACGCACACACACAGCCTCTTCACTGTAATGGACTGGTGCTACCTGCACCTCTCCTACTATTAAACATTGAGCCTACTCCCCTGACAGAATACCACCCTTGAAAATTTAACAACCACTTCATACCCTCTTACAACCCCTTCACATTTGCACACAGGATACTACCTAAACCTATACCTTCCCCTACCCATCATTAAATCCATAGATTGCTCTCATATCCCACCTCACTACTGACAACACCCATGGCAAGAAGACCCCAGTGCCCTGATACTGAAACAACTTATATAATTCTGTATTGAAATAATGCAGACTGGAACCCCAAGATACACATGCACCTCCTTCTTTTGATAATACATATGGCGGACTCAGACCCAGATCTCCTCATATCACAATCACAGCTCTTCCAAGCAGCTCCACTTTTTCCTCCACCATACAGCAACACGTCACATAACGAATGCAGCTGAAATGCATGCAGATTGTGATGCTGGCAGACCAGATGCCAGCTCATACCAAAGGCCTAAGGCCTCACTGAACACTAACAAATGCATAGCTGAAAACAGAGTCTGGCACACCTGTGGGGTTAGTATAATTAAAAGAGATATTAGTGTTATAAGAACGTGTACGACTTTATGGAATGCTTGCAGGATGCTGCATGTATTAATTTTACTTATAATATCTGTATCCCATAGTATAAAGTTATAGTGCATTGTAAAACCACTATAATTGTGTAACTCCCCAAACAGGAAAAGCAGCATTAATTAAAGTAAAGTGCTTGTCCTGCACACAAGATGGCCCACTGAAGGCAAAGGAGGCACTGAGTAGGACATCGTTGACTGCATTCCTCACTTCCTGCAGGAAGAGGAGACCTGCGCATGAACTCACCCCATCAGTTTGGATTCTGGGGTGAAAGGGATAAAAATCCCTGACAAGGAGAAACTGGATTTTTATACTGTCTGGACTCTGAAAGGCAAAGATTCCTAAACGAGAGATTCCCATGAGTCGGCCCTAAGGACATACAGAGCTGCTTATTATAGAAGCTTATATTACCTTTTTTAATCTAAGGCTGTAACTCATTGGCGTGTGTGTGTTTCCTGTTTTAACTCTGTAAGTAACTCATGTCTTTTCTTAGTTAACAAAGCGTTAGTTAGTTTATTACAGGATTGGCTACAGGCATTGTCTTTGGTTTGAGATCTGAGTACAATTGACCTGAGGATAGTGACTGGGAGTAACCTGAATATTATTGTTATTTTTGGTGTAAAGTGACCATCTAGCACATGGGGTGGGCAAACTTTTTGACATGAGGGCCACATCTGGGTCTGGAAATTGTATGGCGGGTGATGAATGCTCACAAAATTAACAATTCATGTTCAAACAGGGACAACACAAGTTTGTTTCAAAAATCAACACTATTCAAATAATTCTGTTAAACAATGCACTGCTAGAAAATTACATTACTGAGCTGTTTATTGATTTTACCACAAATTTTGCTCCTCTCTGAACACAATTGTATATTAGGGCCTCATTTTCAAAAGAGCTGTGACAGCAACATGTTTTTTTAAATGAGAAAAGACACGTTGTGCCAGGGTGTAACCATGAGTGGGCCGTGGCCTACGCACTTATTATCCAGGCCCACCCCATCACTTGCCCCACTCCACCACCTGGAGCTCCAGCTGGGGAGCAGGAGCAAGGTGCAGAGGCTTGCAAGTGCCAAGTGGGTGGAGCGGGGCAAGCCCCTGACTCTGCTCCCCGGCAGGAGTGCTGGAGCGGAGCAGTGGAGCTCGAGGGCTGGATTAAAAGTTCTGACGGCTGGATGCAGCCCGTGGGCCGTAGTTTGCCACTTATGATCTATCACAGTCCAGCTTGCAGCGATCGCAACATAGATTGGAATGCCCAAGGGGACTGTCTGTGACTCCATGATAAGACTGTTACAGTGCTTTCGAAGTTCACACTTGTTACCAGGTTGGTGAAATCTAATTATAGAACATACAACCAGTTGGGGGTGTCTGTGCCCTGCTTTTTGATAATCTGCCCTAAGGCTGGCACTCATGGTCACGAGCCAGGCAAGACAGCATGACACAGATAATTCCCAGTGGCTACTGCCAGCTCCAGAGGGCAAAGTTAAGGTTGCATGGGAATTTACCTTAACTCTGTATTTTCTGGTTTTCAGAAGTTTGAGTTTTGCTGAACTCGACATTCTGGAAGGACACGTTCTACCACTGGGCTACCTTAACTTTTTTTGCCATTTAATTAAATATGAATCTGAATATTATAAGTACAGTAGTCCCTGTATGCATTTTAATATGAGTTGACTGTACTTTATGCTGTCATCATGTTTTCAATGACAAGTTTTTATTGACAAGATATAACTGTGTGTCATACAAGTAGTCACTGGTGAAGGCGATGCTTTTAGCACCTAGGGAGGTAGTTAGGGATTGTGGAGTAAGCACATTAGTTAAATGTTTCTGACAAAATGAACAGCAGTGAATAGTTGGATGTATTGACATTTAAATGGTCATCATTAGGTTTCAGACTTAGCAATGTATTGTGGGGAGTGAGGCAGTTAATATCTCTCTGAGCCACTGCTTTAGGCTGTCTGAAGGCTCAGGAAGATATAACTGTACCAAGTTTATAATCATTTTGTGTTTTTACCATTTTCTTCACAACTGTAAGGACTAGAAACAATTTTTGCTGTGAAAGCTGAAGTTTTTAAAAATGATTTTGTGGCAGGGAATGCCACAGCACCACTTTCCCCCTCCCATTCTCCATCTGTTTTTTAAGATGCTGATCTTACAATTTGCTTCCTCATTTTGCGCACCACCATAATAAACATAATAGTTAATATGGCATTTCATGATCAGATCCATAATTTGTGGCTATGTGACTAGGCTTAACTAAGTAACCATAGTGCACATTTCACTACACCTCAAAAAGCATACAGTACGCACACACAAACCTTGAGCGATTCCACAACAAAAAATTACATGAAGGCAAAGGGTTAAAGTTAATTTTTCACTCTTCTGACTTTAAAAATTATAGAAATAATTTAAATAAAAAAGTATCAATTTTTGGACAATTAAAGAGATTTGACACCAAAGTGTTTTGTTTTACTGGCATGAAGCTATTATCTCAGAACTTGCAAATGCGCTTGGGAACTCCTTTCTCAAGGTATTTCTTCACTGCAGTTATCCAAGCTAAGGGAACATTCAAGGCAGAGCGGCCTGAATATGTGCCAACTACTTATGCTAAACAATCTGTTCCACTTGCATTTAGTTGTGAGGCTCTAAATACCTTTCCCAGACCTGAAGAAGAGCTGTGTGTGGCTGGAAAGCTTGTCTCTCTCACCAACAGAAGTTGGTCCAATAAAAGATATTACCTCACTCATCCTGTCTCATTAAGAAATTCAGTCTGCAAATCAAAGCAATTCACACCTAATGGACTGACTTCTCTGCCTCTCCATTTCTTTCCCGTCCACTAAACATATGTCATTTTGCAGATATTTCCCCAAATTACAGATATTATCACACAAAACCTTAACCAGAGGGCTGGTGTCAGCTTCTGGCAAACTGGCAGCACAGGAGGTGGATTTCTCCGATAGCGTATCTGTTCAAATGCTGTGAAAGTGCAGCAGAATTGGAGCAGTTACACATGGGATTAAAAATGCAGTGCAGAGAAATGGAGGACTAAAACAAGAAAGTACAGCCTAGTTGGAACTGTGAGACAGGATCAGAACACTAACAGCAGGTGGGTTCCTGGACTGAAGCCAAACCCAAGCTCACACCTATATGCTCGGCTGTGGCTGCTCACTTGGGCTTAAAGAGCCCTCAAACCCAGGTTAGAGGTTTTTCTTTGTGGATGGAACCTTCAGGGGCAACACATGGGCTAACTCTGCAGTGAAGACATATCCCATTATCTCTTCAGACTCCGGGGGATGTGTCTGAAAGACTAGAGAGGACTGAGAAGAACCCATTGCCAGGCAATTGACCGAGCAGTTTCTTGGACTTTGGACAAACCCGCTCATTAGCTTTCCTAGAAAGAAGTGAGATATTTAAAAACCAAGTGTTTTTTAAGAGAGGCAAGCATAGCTCAAAATTTAGGCATGAAAAGAAATGAGTCAGAGCAGTGTTTCTCAACCTGTGTGTTTTGGCGACCCCTTTTAGATTTTAAAAAAAAATATTTGGACCCTCCACCGTCCCCTTCTCCTCCCCCCCCCCCCCAAAATTGCAACCCCCTATCTCAAACTCGGGGCTCCAGGCTTAAGCCCCGCAAAACATGTCAATTAGCTTTGCGGGGCTGCCCCAGGCAATTGCCCTGCTTCCCACCCCCTAACGCTGGCCCTGCTTGTGACCCCCCTAAACCTGTCACAGACCCCCAGGTTGAGAAACACCGAGTTAGAGAGATCATACACATGGAGTAAGAAACTGCCTACTCACTTCTTTTCTCCTTTTTCTTAAATTTTCCTTTCTTCTTCCCATGCTCCTTTTCATCATCAGATACTATATCTGGAGGCTCATGTAGGTTGTCATGAGGTGGTGAAGGCTCACCAGTCCGGTATAATCCAGGGAATTTTGTAGGGCTAATTTCTTCGGAGCTTGGGGTACGGGCAAGAACCCCACTGTGTTCCACTCTGCGATGTTCACTGGGGCTGCTGGTAGGAGGCAGGAAGCACTCAGTCATTCTGATTCCCTGACACAAAATGAAAAATCTGTCACCTGTCCATCACACCTACAACAGAAAAAACAAACAAGATCTCCAAAATGCTCTAAACAATGTTTTTTAAACAACCTCCTTAGATCCCCATCCTACAAACAGTAGCAACAGTAATGTTTATTACAATGAGACAGTCAATGGGACCGCTCATGGTACTATACTCAGCAGTAAGTGTCTGCGGGATCTGACAATTACTGAACTGCAGCCTTGTTATACAAATGTACTGAGGGATCTATTAGACAGTTAAACTGGAAAAGGCTAAAATATTTAAGATTTGCCATTTCAAATATCAACAGATTTGAATACATGTTAAAAAAATATAATCCTAAAAGCTTCTACTTCTTGACTTAGGTGGTGGTTTTAGATCTTGTTTGTTTGTTTTAAAGGTTTACTGACATTTACACTTCTAGTTTTCACACAAATTACTCTTGTATGGGGGCTGGCAGTGATCATGAGTACCTCCTACAGGCCCCACCACTCCTATCCAGAGCTCATTCTCTTCTCCAATTAATTATCTTGCCTACATGCAAACAAGAATTTGCTTATCCTGCTCCAATATGAAAAGAGTTGAGGTCAAATTCATCTCCAGCTTATGGTGGTGTAAGTGAGAGGGAAGGGGGAGAGAATCAATGAGGTGCAGGTTGATCTAGTGCAGAACAACCACAACCTCGCTTACAAAGGATAGGAGTATAATGGGCAAGCAGAACCCAAAATTTGGGCAAACTGCCTGGTAGGGAGTCATGGCCAAGGTAGCCATGAAGTTCACTAACGCAGAAGCTCCCTTCAGAGGTTCCCTATAGTAGAACTCCTGGCCAGAATTAAAATTCTTCCCAAACCAGTACAATCTCAGAGAGCAGCTGCAGAAACTCTGCCCTCCACAGGATTGATTCATAGGATACTTTACATCTCCCTGCATCAGCTTTTGCTGAATTTGGCCTCTTGAACCTAAATGGTCATCCTGAAATGTAACTTTTCCATTTTATTGCTTTCCCTGCTTCCTCAGTCCAGGAGGGACTTCATTCCTACGCCTACTGGTATGCTTGGACAAAGGCCCAGAGAATAGAATTATGGGTTTACAATGAAATGTGAACAGAGTCATGATGAACTGACTTCCACATGAAGAGTATTCTAGTTGCCAGAGGAGTGCTTCCAAACATTAGTATTTTGGCTTCAATGTAACCAACTCCTTGAAGTCAGCAGATCTGGAGCTCCTGCTCAGTGATGTACACACTATATCAGGGGTCGGCAACGTTTGGCACGCGGCTCGCCAGGGTAAGCACCCTAGCGGTCCGGGACAGTTTATTTACCTGCTGACGTGGCAGGTTCGGCCGATCGCGGCCCCCACTGTCCGTGGTTCGCCGCCCCGGGCCAATGGGGGCGGCGGGAAGCCGTGGCCAGCACATCCCTCGCCCATGCCACTTCCCGCCACCCCCATTGGCCCGGGACGGCGAACCGTGGCGAGTGGGGGCCGCGATCGGCCGAACCTACCGCGTCAGCAGGTAAATAAACTGGCCGGGCCTGCTAGGGTGCTTACCCTGGCGAGCCGCGTGCCAAACGTTGTCGACCTCTGCACTATATAGTGAGAAATCCCCACCTCCCCAATGTAAGCAGAGAACAATCCCATTTAAAAGTAACTAGATAAACCTTCATTCTGGGGAACAAAATGTACAAAATTATCTGGGGGTGAAAATAACCCTAGATAAACAATCGTATATGTTAGACTGTATACACTTATCCAAAGGACACAACTAATTTTTCTTGTTTCAATGGTGTTAATTTTCATAACTGTTTCCTGTTTTTCTTATTTGAATTATGGATATGAAATAACCAAATCTCCTCGATAACTGTTGTGCTAATTTGTTTTTATATGTAAACAAGTGACTGCTTTTCTGTAATAATATATACTCTAACAGGAATATTTAGGAGTTCCTGGGATTTACGATTTGTGATCATCCAAGACATTTCCAATATCATAGCTTGCAATCCATAAAAATGCACTTGGTATGAATAATGACACTGCCTTGTACTTCCATGGCATCTTTCAGTTGTGTATTTCAACGTGCTTTAAAAATGCTAGAAAATTAACCCCATAATACTTCAAGTAAATGACAGGAAAATCAGTTCACCCACCAATGAAATGCAGTCATCTATAGGTTGGAGTACAGAAGCTGTTTATTAGAGCAGTATCTACATGTAACTTTTAATTCTCAATTAGAATTTGGCCAAGACACCATGATTCACATCCCTACTCTTGTGGTCAGGACATAAGTTTTACATCGGGGGGAGGCATAGCTCAGTGGTTTGAGCATTGGCCTGCTAAACCCAGGGTTGTGAGTTCAATCCTTGAGGGGGCCACTTAGGGATCTGGGGCAAAAATCAGTACTTGGTCCTGCTAGTGAAGGCAGGGGGCTGGACTCGATGACCTTTCAAGGTCCCTTCCAGTTCTAGGAGATGGGATATCTCATCCAAAAGTTGGCCCCTCCCACAGCACAGTAGCGCTTCATACAGTGCTGAGGGACTGATTCAATAACAACTTCTTTTAAATCACTTAATGCTACCTCCTCCACCACTCACATGTTTAATTAAGGTTGCACAGGCAACCTTAATTCTGACATTTCCTAACTTTTGAGTGCTTAACTTTACAACCTTAATAATGTTCTTTTAATGTAGTTGTGTGTGGAATTTCCTAGGTTTTTAGAAAAACAAATTGAAAAAACAATCCATTATGTTGAGATCATATTGACATCCACATGGGTAATCAGCAGAGTTGGAACCTTTATCTCCACCACGAGGACCTCTGCCACTTGAGCTAACAGCGTAATAGTAAACTGTTGTCCTTTATGTAGACTAGCATGAGGGGGATGCGACACTATGCCAGTGGGTTTTACAGAGATCTGCTGACAGCAGAGGAATCACCGGTAACTCAGGAATCTTGGGTTCCATTCATGGCTCTGGAGGACAGCACACTCTAGTGGGCACAGATTTTTTTGACCATTCCACTGACGTCTGACTTCTTCTACCCCACCCTTTCCAACCTGTCCGAGTCCTCTCTCTTTCCCAATCCAGGCTCCTAATCATAATTCCATTATCTCCTCACCTTGCCAGGCCCATTCTCCATTTCTCAGGCAGCTCATCCCGCTCCCAGTAGCCAGCCAGTTCTCCTCTCCCAATTTCTAAACCAATCTGTCTCTCCCCTACCCCGCCCCCCCCACTTGGTCTCCAGTTGCTCTCCCCATCCCCACCCAGTCATCCCTGTCTGCTCTGGCTCCCAGTCTTAATCTTCCTCCCCTGGATCCTCATCCCAGTCTTTTGTCCAGCCAGTCCTAATTCTCCTCCCCAGTCTTTGTCAGATGTCTCCCCTACTTTATACCCCCTTCCTCCTGCTCCATTGATTCTCAGTCCATTTCCTTGCCCAACAAGTTCCAGTCTCCTTCCTTGCCCATCATCTTTTAGTCTCGCCACACCTACTGATTCCCAGTCTCAATTTACCTGTCCCCACCCTGCCAGATTCCTCCCACAGCCCCAAGCTACTCCCTCCTTCCCCCAAAGGTTCAGTCCTTGCTCCCTCTGCATTCAGATAAGGCAGCTTCCTCCTCCACATTGCCTTGGGGGTCATTGACAGTGTAAGCGTCACTGACAGCAAAGGCTGATTACCGTTTGTTGGGGCCCTGGCCAAAGCAAGTAGGGTTGTCTCCCATGTCTCTCCCCCCACCCTTCCCCTGTGCTCCTGCCTGGGAGCAGGGTTAGAGTTCAGGGGCCAGGACCAGCTCTAGGCACCAGCATTCGAAACAGGTGCTTGGGACGGCAATCTGCAAGGGGCGGCAGTCTGTGTGTTTTTGCTGCCCCAAGCAGCGCGCTGAATTGCTGCCGCTGCAGAAACACGCGTGCCGTCCTAATGGCACACAGACTGCCCCCAACGTCTGCGGCTGCAATTCGGCGCGCTGCTTGGGGCAGCAAAAACCCTGCCCAGTGCTCCTGCTGGAAAGCGGGGGCAGCACACGGGGGCTTTCTCCGCTCCCCGGCAGGAGTGCTGGGAGGGCAAGGGAAACCCCCACACCCTGTTCCCCAGCAGGAGTGCCGGGCAGGTAGGTGGAGTGGGGCAAGCCCCAGCGCCCCGACCCCGCTCCCCAGCAGTAGCGCCGGGTGGGCGGAGTGAGCCAGGGTGCAAGGGCGCCCATTTTTCCAGGGCTCCTGGACAACAGGGCTCCCATTGGCCCAGTGGCTAATCCACCACTGACTGACAGCATAAGATAATCTCCCTGCTCTCAGTTCAGGTGCCCGGTCCCAACACAATTTGAAGCAGCCCAGAGCTGCAATCGCAGGGGAAATCCTGCTCAGTCCTGCGCAGATGGAATCTTCGGGGAAATTAGCTGCTCAAATGTACAGACTTGTCTACGTGGCCCAGCAATGCGGACTATGGAGGCATGAGCTGCAATGCACGCTGAAGTGTGGTGCTGTAACTGCCCTGTGTATTCCCCACTAGCATGAATTAAAGGACACCTAGTTTGTGTTAATGTAGTCCTTCCAAATTTCAAGAGTCTGCACCAGAACATGGGTGTACTAGTGTTTTTAAAAAGAAAAGGTCACCAGAATGGGCAAAACAAATGCATTTTTCCCTAGTCTCGTTCTCATAAATGGCTGAACCATTTTGGCTTAAATTTTCCAAAAAATTTGGAATCCGAGGCAGAAATATTCCATCCCAAGTGATTAAAGTTATAAAGAACAGAGAAATGGGTCTTATAATGGGAAGCGTCAGGCAATCTTAATAGGCGGCGGTGGTACCAGCCACACCTATAGCAACATGTGTCATGGAGATTGAAGCTCTTGACCATATCACTTTCAGGGCTGTGCCTGTCTTCTACACACCACACACACTTTCAGCACAGAATGCTTCATTATTTCTTTGTGCTGAGCCAGTCCCATGCCTTTGTCCTGACTGCAACAGGGGCAAATGAAAAGAGGTGATTGCAAGCTTGGCTGCTATTCTTCAGAACAACTGCTATGCAGAGTGAAGTAGATGAGAATTTCTACTACAGTGGCAAGTACTCTGCAGGTCTATATCAGAAACACCGCATACGGCCCCAAAACTTAATGTGTTTTCTCCATACTCTCCCAAATTCTAGTTGTTACGACAAAGAGTGCTAAAAGCTAAGAAGTCAACAGACGGAGACAAAGTGGGAGTACTTTCCCAGGGTACCAACCACCCTGGGATACCTTGTTTTATGACAGCTACATAAAAACAAGACCCAGGGTACAGAATGTACTCATTATCTTAGGCCTTACGTCAAAAAGACCAGGACAAATTAAAGGAAACAACACATCCCTCAAGGAAACAAGGAACACCGTTCTTGGAACAAAAGCACTCTAGTAACAAACATCAGCTTCACTTTTAAAGAAACAAGAGGAAGAGAAAAAACCTCAAAGCACTTTACAAACATAAGTGTGTTAAAGCCTTACACACCCCTTAGAAGTTAAGGATGATTACTCACTTTTTACCGATGAAAAAACTGAGATACAGAGGAGTTAAGTGACTTACTTAAGGTCATGACAGAGCTGGAAATAGAACCCAAACCTGACTCCCAGACCAGTTAACCATTAAGCTATGCTTCCTCTAATGGGGAAGGATTGTGAAATCTTTGTCAAATCTAATCTTTCAATAATAAAGCAGATGGCTGTCAAATTTGACAACAACTTAAGCAAAAAACAAGCAATAGTTTTACCAATTTTAATATGATTTAAAGCTAAATGATTTTAAGTATTACAGCAATAAAATGCAATAGTTCGAGCAACTGCATATAAAATACATCAAAATAATTCTTAACATTCTCTTGAAAGAAACCCAAGCTGTATTTGAGACAAAGCAATATATTGTATGCAAACTGGAAGGTCCTCTTGCTGGTTTAATTACGTATTCTTTAAAGAGAAAAACAGCATCAGAGCCAAGTTATATTTAGGTTTGGAAGGATTCGATTTTTATTGGTAAAATGTCACCATCCACTCGCAAGCTGATGAAAAAAGATTTCCATCAATAATAATTGAAATTTACAGATAAGGAAGGTAAGAAAAATGCTGCTTGGAACTTATCAGAGAGAGACTGTCATTAAATAATTATTGTCTGACCCCATAATTTCCTATAACTGCAAAAGTTTAAAATTGATAAAAATAAAAAAATGCCTCAACCCATAATTTAATGCGACTGAAAATTTAAAATTGATTCAAATAAAAGCTTTAAAATAAACACATCATCTATCAAATGAAAATAAATAAAAATATAGAGTTCTGCCAAGCCTAGTTATATTAATAAAAAAAAATCAGTATTCAGTTGTGCAAATGTGCATCCTTGTTTTTCTGTCAATGTGAAATGCCATGAAAACAGAGAAAAAGACAATGATGTGACTCAGCCTGGTTTGCTGAAGCCAAGCAGGAATCCAAACAGCTTTACTGACTTAGTGTAAAGCACTGGGATATACAAAAATAGTCTTCTAAAGGATAAACTTTCACCTGCACATGTAAAAGAGAAGTGTATTTCTCTCCAAAGTTACCTACTTCAGTCTCTACAAGAAAGTCCTACAAAGCAAATTTCAAATTCAGGAGTGGCATCTGACCTAAGATGATACTAGTTCATTGTGAAAACAAGTATCTAGTTTTTCTCTGCCATTTATACAAAACTCACTCATCTGGATTTTAGATTGTTGTGCTGGGTTTTAAACACACTCAAGAGCTATCTTGGAGAAGTTTATAATTTTTCTGCCCTAATCTTCCAGCATGCTGACCTGCAACAACAGAGACAGGTAAAGCAAGTTTAAATTTCACAAGTCAGCATAATGGCATGACTGATCAGCTCATCAAATAATTCCCATGTGAATCACATACTCTCCACAATTACTGATAATTAAAGTCTTACAAAGGCCCTCCCTGAAATTTCACAGATGAAGATAAAATCTGTATTAAATAACAGGGTTCATGCTCTCCCACATAAGAATCCTATAATGTTATCTATTTTAAAACTAAAAGCTTATTTTTATTTAAAATTTGCTTATTTAGCAAAATGATTGTTATCTGCTGCAACTTTAAACTATCCGATCATTAAATACATTTATTAACATGATCTTCAAAATAATACTAGCCCCAGCCCAGCTTTATTAGTATTACACATACAAAATCTGCATTAAAAAAATTACTAAGTTTGCAAAGTTAAGAACTCATAAATTAGGAAATGCCAGAATTAAAGTAGCCTGTGCCATCTTAATTGGGCCCTCTTATGTGTGTGCATTATGGTACAGTCTTTAATTATATGATCATGTACTATTTTTTCCACAGGTCCCCTACCTCATTTAGGAGAAGCTATTCAGTATTTTGATTTATCCTTCTTGTTCACTGTGTAGTCCCATTCCTTATTTACTGCATGTTATTCAAATCCTGCTCTGAAGACAGAATTATTACTTTCCTCAAGGGGTTTTCTATAGAGCTTATCACTATAGCAGGAATGGCCAAACTTAATGGCCTTCTGAGCCACATCTGACAATCTTCAGAAGTTCAAGAGCCAGGGCATGCCTGCAAGGGCTCAGGGCTTGAGCCCTGCAGCGGGGTGATGGGGCTAGGGGTCAGGGAATCTCAGGGCTAGACCCGTGGGGCACACCTGCGGGGGCTCCGGGCTTCAGCCCCGCTCCCGCTGAAGCTCGGAGCCCCAGCAGGCGCCTCCCGAGTGGCTGAAGCCCCGAGACCCACCACCACGCCACAGGGCAGAAGCCCCAAGCTCTCACAAATAGTCTGTTAGGCAGAGAATGGGGGGTGGAGGCTCCAAGAGCCGCACTTTAACTGTAAAAGAGGCACTGGCGGCTCACAAGCTGTTGTTGGCCACCCCTGCACTATAATATCTGAGTGCTTCACAAATATTAATGAATTTATATTCACAATACTCCTGCGAGATAAAGGTGTGGTATTATCCACATTTTACTGATGGAGGCATGGATTAAAGCACAGAGAGATTAAGAGTATCCATTAATTTGGGTGCCCAATTTGTGACACTTAGGGCCTGAATGTTTACGAATATTAGCATTATATAGCACTTCATAGGTTTGTTCAAAGCACATTCCATTGACTTCAGCTATGAGTGCCTGGCCTTTCTGCAAATAAGGCCCCCAACTCTCAAATCAGGCACCCAGAAATAACTAGTGATCACCTGTGAATAGTATGGTCTAAGTCAGTGTTTCCCAATCAATGTCCTGTCAGGCCTGAACCCATGTGCTGCAGAATTTTTTGAAAAACTACATGTGAGAACAAGGGAGGGTGGGGGAGAGCTGCCTTCTGATTGGCCATGTGCCAGAGGATGTTGTGAAGGCCAAGACTATAACAAGGTTCAAAAAATAACTAGATAAATTCATGGAGGATAGGTCCATCAATGGCTATTAGTCGAGATGGACAGGGATGGTGTCCCTAGCCTGTTTGCCAGAAGTCAGAAATGGGCAACAGGGGATTGATGGATCACTTGATTATTACCTGTTCTGTTCATTCCCTCTGAAGCACTTGGCATTGGCCACTGTCGGAAGACAGACTACTGGGCCAGATGGAACTCTGGTCTGAGCCAGTACGGCCATTCTTATGTTCTTAAAAGATATTATTAGGGCTGTCAAGCGATTAAAAAAATTAAACACGATTAATGGCACAGTTAAACAATAGAATGCCATTTATTTAAATATTTGTGGATGTTTTCTACATTTTAAAATATACTGATTTCAATTACAACACAGAATACAAAGTGCACAGTGCTCACTTTATATTTTTTTTATTACAAGTATTTGCACTGTAAAAAAACAAAAGAAATAGTATTTAATTCACCTAATACAAGTAATGTAGTGCAATCTCTTTATCATGAAAGTTGAACTTACAAATGTAGAATTATGTACAAAAAACTGCATTCAAAAATAAAACAATGTAAAATTTTACAGCCTACAAGTCCACTCAGTCCTACTTCTTGTTCAGCCAATCACTCAGACAAACAAACTTGTTTACATTTGCAAACGCTTCTTGTTTACAATGTCACCTGAAAGTGAGAACAGGCATTCTCATAGCACTGTTGTAATCGACATTGCTAGATATTTATGTGCCAGGTGTGCTAAAGATTCATATGTCCCTTCTTGCTTCAACCATCATACCAGGGGCCATTTTACATTGTTTTGGTTTTGAGTGCAGTTATTTATTTTTTTTTAAATCGACATTTGTAAGTTGCACTTTCACGACAAAGATTAAACAGTACTTGTATGTGATGAGTTGAAAAATACTATTTCTTTTATCATTTTTATAGTGCAAATATTTATAATAAAAATTATACACTTTGATTTCAGTTACAACACAGAATACAATATATATGAAAATGTAGAAAAACATCCAAAATATTTAATAAATTTCAATTGGTATTCTATTATTTAATAGTGCAATTAAAATGGTAATTATTCGCAATTAATTTTTTTAATTGCGATTAATTTTTTTTAGTTAATTGTGTGAGTTAACTGTGATTAATCAGCAGCCCTAGATATTATATAATAATTTATCTGACTATGCCAAATCCCCATCCCCACTTTTTGGGGGCAACTTTACCCAACTGCCATAACCCCACACCAGGTTTTGCACATACCCAGAGGCTCACACACTTTTTAAACAATTTGAAATTTCTGAATAAGTCTTTAGAAAGGATCCTAGATCACTACAAGTCTGCAGAAGCTTCAGACTGTTAACTGTAGTGTTTTGTGTCCAAATAGCAATCATATTGGATTGTTCTCGTCTTCTTACACTTTCAGCTGCTGAACTGGGCTTGTTTAGATGAAGAAATACCACTTTACCCAGGTCTCAATTATTCCACTCTATTTAATAATCACATGTGCACACTGGAACCTTCACCTCTGTACTTAAAGCTCTAATGGCCTGAAAACACCAAAGTTTATGCAGGACTGTACAGTTACTCTAGTAAAAATAAGAACAGACTGGTTTAGCTAAATGTACCATACAATTTAATTCAGAAAACATGTCTAAAGTACCACAATGGAAATAAAATGAGCTGAATAAAGCCAATGGATCCAGCATGGAGTATTTTATTTGAGTGTTGAGCAGTTCTTGTTGCTCTTTCAATTGCCACTATGCTACTATTCATTGAACTTGATAGATCAGAAAGCAAAAGAATAGGAACTGATTTTCCATAGTAGGAAGAGAAACAAGAATCACCAGTTCTACCATCTGGGTCTGTGATATAAGGGTAGACTAGAATTGAAGGTGTGATGTTAGCATGTGTTAGCTAATGTGTAAGACATTGTAAAAGTCAGGAGCAGACAAGGCACAATGCCTTTAACATACTATCTTGACCAGTTTAGCATATGTTAAAGGCAGTATGCCTTGTCTACACTAGACTTTTAAAACATTTTAGCTAACATGCTAATATCACTCCTTAAATAGTCTAGGCAAGGATTAATAGATATTGTCAGCTAAACAGGTTTGAGCCCTAAATGCTAAGTAATGTTACTGTGTGGACAGCACATTTCCTTCTAATCCATTACTTGGCAGCAGGAGTCTGAATGGAGCAGGGACACTGTGCTTCTATCTAAAGCAGGGGTCTCAAACTCAGATGCTCTAGAGGGCCGCATGAGGACTAGTGCATTGGCTCGAGGGCCGCATCACTGACACCCCCACTTGCTGCCCCTGGCCCTGCCCCCACTCCACCCCTTCCATGAGGCCCCGCCCCTGCTCCACCTAGCCTCTTCTCGCCCCTTCCATGCCCCCATTCCAACCCCTTCTCTGAAGTCCTCACCCCAACTCTGCCCCCTCCCTGCCCCCAGGGGGTGCAGGAGGGGTGTGGCGGGGGCTCAGGGCAGGGAATTGAGGTGCAGGAGGTGTGCAGGGTACAGCAGGGAATTGGGGTGTGGGGTGTGGCGAGGGTTCAGGGCAGGGAGTTGAGGTGCAGATGTGCAGGGTATGGCAGGGAATTGGGGTGTGGGGTGCAGGTGGTGTGAGGGGTGCAGGGTGTGGCAGGGGGTTGGGGTACAGAAGGGGTGCGGGGTATGTGCTCCGGCCCGGCACCGCTTACCTAGAGTGGATCCAGGGTGGCAGAGCCGCGCACTGCGGCCAGGGCAGGCTACCTGCCTACCTGCCCTGTCACCGGCCCCGCTCCGCTCCAGGAAGCAGCTGGAGTCCCTGGGGGGGGAGTGGGGGGGGGGGAACGGCACCATGTGCTGCTCTTGCTGCTCCTCCAGGTACCTCCCCCAAAACTCCCATTGGCCACGGTTCCCAGTTCCCGGCCAAAGGGAGCTGCAAGAGCATGGAGCCCTCTACTCGCCTCCCACCCCCCTGCCCGGGGCTGCAGGGCCATACAGTAGTTCAGCCGCTTCAGGGAGTGGTGCGGGGCTCACGGCGGGTGTGGGGAGCTTGGCGGGTCACACAAAAGAACCCTGCGGGCCGTGTGTTTGAGACCCCTAATCTAAAGGTAGCATCTTTTAGGTGGGATGTAGAAAAAGTTGTTGAATATTTTCACAAGAGTAGGGATATCAGCTCTGTTAAATACTCCAATTCAGATATAAGTCTTCCAACCTAAAAATTCTCTCAAGTAGTTTCAACTGGATAGTTTATTCTTTACTTTCCCGCTCTAGAAAGCACTGCTAACAGAACTGAAAGGATGCCATGCTTCTCCAGAGAAGTGGCTTAATTTCATGTATTTACAATCTGGAAAGTGCTGTGGGTCCATTTTATGAAAGCTGCTATATAATCCTTCATTTGAGACACCAGTGTAAACAATCTAGCTTTGTTTGATCCAGTTCTCAATATAAAAAAATAAGATCTAACAGAGGCACTACAATCCACAACAGCAAATACCTTCTGACATTTAGAGGAGGCTACACAAACCTAACACTTCCAGCAAAAAGTATTTCCCCCCCAGGTTTGATATTATGAGTATACTAGTTTCTACAGATTCCTATTCAATTGCTGCCATATATAGACTGACAAAGAGCTGCATTACTACAACACAAGCTGTCATTTGCATTGACAAATCTAAACCAAAAAAAGCTGAAAACAGCTTTGCTCTGATTCCTCTATGGGGTGATAAATGACACAAAGAAGATCACCTTGAAAGTTATTAATGAAATTCTAAGACATTGCACTGGATGACAATGCAATATAAATGAATCGCAGCATCTTCTAATGAACATTTCATGACCTCCATATGATTAAAATGGAATTAGTGGTTGTGGGGATGAACTCCATTCAATAATGGCACAAGAAGGGAAAGGAAGACTGTAATTAAGCTTATGATCTAGAAAGACTGGTTATTCTTCCTGTATACTGCATAACAGTTCTTCCAACGGGTAAGGGCTTTTGATGAGCGGGAAAACAAGTTGTGCCCTAACTCTTACTGCAGGTAGAAAGCCTTGTGTATTATCATAGTTATTGGGTCTAATCCAATGCCCATTAAGTAAATTAAAAGACTCCCACTGACTTCTACAGTATTGGGTCAGACCCATTATGAGAAAAACACTTTAGGGAAGTGAAGTCTAGCAGCACAAAATGTGGACCTTTTCATCAAATTCTAGTTTAACAATGTAATCCTGAATTTGGCTGCATGGTCAGAAGTACCTGCAGTGATTCCAACACAGAACAACATTGCAATCTCACATCATCAAGTTTCTTCCACAAACCCAAAGGAAGATGGGACTCTTATTTTCTGTCCTTAAAAAAAAAAAAATCTACTGTGACATCCTGCATCTCAAAATGGCAACCTATAACCCCCATATTCATCATTCATATATGGTTCTGATATTTCATACAAAACATGCAATGTAAGATATCAAATGAAAGGTCATGATCTCCTGAAACCCATTTTTATGTCAAAATACACATAGCGTTACTATGTATCAAGTTATGAGATTTTCCTGTATGGCTGTTACTGAAATATGTTGCAAGTTTACTAGTGACATACAAAGAAGGCAAACCACTCCCAGGAGGGTGCTCAACAACCATTAATCAGCAGGGGAGGTGTCATCATGGGATTTACAATTCAATGAGGGCTGCAGAAGCACCACATATTGGAGATTGCTCAACTCTATGACTCTGGGCTTGTCTACACTGGCAATTTACAGCGCTGCAACTTTCTCGTTCAGGGGTGTGAAGAAACACGCCCCCCCGAGCGCAGTAAGTTGCAGTGCTGTAAAGTGCCAGTGTAAACAGTGCCCCAGCACTGGGAGCTGCGCCCCTTGTTGAGGTGGGTTTTTTTTTAGAGCGACCACACAAGGCACTTTAAAGCGCTGCCACGGCATTGCCAGTGTAGACTAGCTCTCAGTTTCACAATACCACATCAGGGGGATTGCCCAGCCCAGTGACTCAGCAAAGCCCACCAGGACATGTCTGGGCAAGTACCTTGTCTTCTAGGCACATGGACTAAGGATATAAAATGGGAGACTATAGCATCATGCTTTTGCCTTTCTCCTCCCCCACCTATGCTGGAAGCAACAGGAATGCCGAGAAGACAAAGGTCATCTGAGGAGATTGGTCCAGGCTTAAGGAGAAGCCTGTGCATTAAGAACTGTAACATCCAGTGGGGTGAGAAAATTGCTGATCTAAATAAAGCCTAGTATAATATGGTTTAAGATTTAGATTGCGCGTTTATCTTTTTTTCCTCTGGTAACTTTCTCTGGTCTTTTATGCCTACCACTTATAATCACTTAAAATCTACCTTTCCGTAGTTAATAAACCTGTTTTACATTTTACCTAAAACAGTGTGGTTTGGTTGAAGTGCTTGGGAAATCAGGTACAAAAGCTGGTGCATGTGCTCTCCGTATTGAGGGAGGGGCAGACTGGGTAATAAACTTACACTGGTTAGGCTTCTGACTAGGGCAAGATGGTATAGTCTGGGGATGCAAGGCTGGGGGGAATTGGCTGGTGCCTTTCTCTGTTTGATTCGTGAGTGGCTTTGGGAGCATTCATGCAACCAAGCTGGGTGTGGGGCTCCACACCACATGCTGTTGTCCTGAGTGATAGCAGCACCTGGTGGGGTTTGCTGCTTGTCACTAGCAAAGCACTGTAAGAGACAGCCCAGGCTGGAGGCACAAAGGTGCACAGCAGTACCCCAGTTCCAAGAGCACCCTGGGGATCCCATCAGTGTTAAGTGTAGGGGTAAATAATACTTCTCTATTCACTTTCTCCACACCATTCATGATTTTATAGACCTCTATCATGTCCACCCCTCAGTCATCTCTTTTCTAAGATGTATGGAGAGTTGGGATCAGTTTTTCCTATGTGCATTACTTTGCATTTATCAACACTGAATTTCATTTGCCATTTTGTCATGCAGCTTTGTGAGATCCCTCTGTGAGTCTTCACAGTCATCTTTCTTTTCAGGACTTTACTACCCTGAATCATTTTGTATCATCTACAAATGTTGCCACCTCATTGTTTACCCCTTTTGCCAGATTGTTTATGAATATGTTGAACAGCACAAGTTCCAGTACAAATACTTGAGGGACCCCACTATTTATCTCTCTTCACTCTGACAGCTGACCATTTATGCCTAGCCTTTATTTTCAATATTTTAACCAGTTACTGATCCCTGAGAGAACCTTCCCTATTATCCTATAACAGTTTACTTTGCCTAAGAGCCTTTGGTGAGGGACCTTTTTAAAGGCTTTCTGAAAATCCAAGTACACTATAATGACTGGATCACCTATGTAGTGACATGTGAGGGACAAGGTGGGTGGGTGAAGTTGATCTAGTAAAAGGTATTACCTCACCCACCTTGTCTCGCTAATATCCTGGGACCAACATTGCAAACAAAAGATATATGTAGCATTTATAGATACAAAAGTTTATCACTAATCCCAGTGTCTGCCACATCCCAATACATTTTCATGCTTCCAAGGTCTCAAATCTGTCACGCATAGTATAACATTAATTATGATTAATATGAAATGTTAATACCTACTGTGCAGGGATGTTGCAAGACTTAATTAAACCTTGCAAAGTGTTCATGAAAACATACAAGCCCAGACATCAAATGTACTCATCCATCCTTGCTATGATGATATTTTACTTGCCCATCAAAAAGTGACTTACACCAGGCAACTAGACAAGTAGAATTTTTCCTATATGACTTAATTAATAAATGTGCTTTCATTGCCTGAATGAAGACTGCTGTAAAAACTCAAATTATTTGTAAAAATGTGCCATATTCTAAGTATGTAAGTAAGACTTGCTATCAGGTGCTTGTACCTTACATGAAGGTGCAGTGGAATTACTATGTCATACCTGTAGCTATATTCATTTGTGCCAATGAAGACATTAAAGGGGATTGGAAACGCTGTCAAGGGCACGGAAACTAAGGTCTGGTACAGAGAGATTCTGGAAGTAAAAACCTTAACCCCAGCCACATTTGGACTGAAAGTTATGGCTGTAGAACATGTCTGATTGTTGTTTGATATTCAATAAAACAAACCCCCTGTAAGGGAGTAGACATGGATTATACAGAGCCTTAAATAAAACTGTAACAAATATTTACACTGAACACATTGGAAATACTCTACAAAAACACCACCACCGCAGAAGCCTACCGTACAGAAGAGCAAATATAACTTGGGTTTGTCCTACAGACTGCGGACTTGCAGACTCACGAAACAGTCCCACACAAGGCTCAAGTGAAACATTAGCAGTCTACAGTTCTGTGGGGTGATAGAACACCTTTTTAATTTCACATTAAACTCATATTCATTATCATATTTTTTCTAATATCGAGTTTGAAGTTAACAGTATTACTTACCACTGATATACTTTACATCTTCAGAGTGCTATACAAATATTGACCCGTGCGAGTTAGGTAATTGTCTCCATTTTACAGGTTGGGGGTGGGTGGGAAGAGAGCCAACCAACCAAAAAAACCAGATACTGAAAAGTTACATGACTTGACCAAAGCCACGCTCAGAATCAATGTCTGAGCCAGTCTTGGAACTTGAGTTTCTGACTCCCAGTCCCATGCCTTGCCCACTCTATCCTATCTGTGCAATTATGGTGATGACCAAAGAGAACTACAGTCCTATAATACTCTATGACTAGATCACAGATGAAGTGGAAAACTACAGCCTGAGAAACTATAGTGTTCATGCTTGCAGTGGTAGTTTCATCATTTAAAGAGTAGAATTGTACTAAGACTGTGAAATCAGCTCTTGCAAACAGATGTATTAACCAAAATATGTAAATTGCTTTATTGCTGTAACTACAAGTCTGATAGAATACGGTGTGTTGTGCAACTAAAATAAGTAAGTAGCTAACACTGAACAATTAAGATATATCATATATTTTAAGTTGCAGAACTATGAACTGTATGCCTGCTAAGCTTACTGTGGAAAACTACTAGTAACTAAACTGTTGCAATCTGTTTTGTACATGTAGTTCTGTTCTTTGTACATACAGAATCTGTCAGAAAATAAGATGTATGTTCTGGTGAAGCTTGTAAGATATGCACTATCTGCCAGTTACTGTACTGCAGCTGTACTGGGTCACGTTGGTACAGACACCTCTATGTCTTGCAAAACATGTATGAAGCCACATAAGAGAAAAGGGTTGTGCTAATACAGAGTATTTTTTGATTTTTCATCTATTGTAAACAAGCAGGCTATCTACCAAAATTCTGTAATCATTTTGGGACAGGCTGGATGGTGCAGGACTCTTTCCCAAAGATTGGTAATCTATAACCTCTCTGCATTGTGCTGATTTATCTTTGATTAATAAACTGATTGATAAAATATCAGATAACTCAGGTTCAATACAATAATATAACTCATTGGTATCATGTCTTGTCTACATCCAAAAGCTGTCCCACTGTAATTATACCAGTATAGTTAAAGCAGGTGGCATGATCCCTCAGCATGGACAGTTATACTGGTATAAACACACTTAAATTAGTACAGCTTATTCCCATACGGAAAGGAGAATAAGCTATTTTGGTAAAAGGCACATTTATACCTGCCTAAGTACCGCCAGACTAGGGACTGTACCAATATAATTATCAGTTACAAACAAACAAAAAATAAAACAGAATTACACCGCTGGCAGTTATGATACAAAAACTGTGTGTAAACCAGACCTGTATTATACATGTTTGACTATACTGTAGACATGGGCGGCGGGGTGGAGCCCCCGGCTCCGCCCCTTCCACCCGCACCCTCCCCACAACTGTAGCCCCGGGACTCCCTGCTCTACCTCCCCCCACCCCCGTGGCCAGAGCCACAAGCCCCCCCACCCACCGAGAGAGCCCCCCCCTTGGCTGCAGGAAGCCCAGGCCAACCCAAGTCCTGAGCAATCCCCACTTGGCTGGAGGAGCCCTGGGCTGGCCGAAGCTCTGAGCGTCCCCTCCCCCCCACTGGAGGAGCCCCGGGCTGGCTGAAGCCCTGAGTCTTCCCCTCCTCCCCACATTCAGAGGTGCCCTGGACCAGCCGCAGCCACACCTCCCCTCCCCAGACCCAACCTGCCCAGAGGAAAAGTGTCTGTTAGAAGATGCTTTTGATGTGCCCCATGCAAGTTCCAGAGCGGCTGAGGTGATGGTATGTGCCTCCTCCACCACCTGGGAACCTGCATGGGGCATAATAAAGCAAAGCTTCGCCACCAAATCCTGCTAATGGGGACCCAGCAGCCGCGGCAAAGCCTCTCCTGGCCTATTATACCTGTTGCCCATGACTGTAGATGTGTCTGAAGTCTAAATTGAAATCACTTTAACATTACATTTTTTGGGTTCTTTAAAGTAAAGAACTAAAAGCACTAGCTAAAACCAAACACAGGATGGGTATAAAGTATGCCTCATTTCTGACCTGCGAATCCCCTGCTATTCCATTTCTAGGCTACTTTTCTGAAGAGACTGCAAATCTTATCACATTCTGAGCTGTTTCTGTGATATAGCATCATTTCCACATTCCTATAGACTATGGTGAGACCATCAAATTTGTCCTCTTATGTGACAAGCTAGGATTTGAATCCAAGACTCAATTCAAGAGTCACATTAACCATTTAGGCTTACAGTCAAGAACTCCACCCAGCTGTCCATTCCTAACCCTCATCCCACAAATTGTATTATATTTCCTCCAACAACTCTGTAAAGCAGTTTCAGAACATTCTTGAGAAGAAGCCAAATAAACCCTATGATCAAGCAGTCTTTGAGTTGCTATGTGAATTGAGATCACTGTACAGCCAGATTTCAGGATTAAACATTTTAAGAAGTGCGCCACTTGCTCCTTGTGAAAGAACTTTTCAGTTGAGATTAGTTTGGAGGAGACTAGCAGCCATATGAAGCACATTTTGTATGGAATGTATAGAGGTTCCTAATGAACAGGAAATGTAAAAATCATTAGATTTAAGCAATCCACTAGATTTCTGAAACATTCTGTCTGACTTCACCATATTTGAAACAGACCAGATGGGTACTTATTTCTTCTCTTCACCGCTACTATCAATGCAATGAATGCATTTATGTCACATAATTGTTCTTTAGTTATAATTACATTATAATTCCAAAATTATATATTATATATGTTAAAATCCCACAATTAAGCAATTATATAATGCCATAATTATTTAACGAGTCTTCTCGATTCTGTTAAGACTAGTTAATTTTTACTAATTTAGAGAAAACACACACTACACATGAAGCTAAGAACTTTTTACAGAACACTCACAGCAAACACATTCACCGCCACCAACAAAACCGGAGAGCTTCACTGCTGGAATGTTTACCTTTGGAAATTACTTCTTTCACTCCATGTATTTTGTCCTGATAGATCAATATACATCAATTTATTTTCGGTGTAACGCACAGGAAGTGGGTTCTCCCTTTTTTTTTTTTTTTTAAGTGCTGCAACAAGATCAATACAAACATGTACAATTGGAATTCTTAAGGTACTGATCACCCCAACGATCAAGTTAATTTGAACATTTAATCTGATACTGACCTGAGAATCCCTTCAATTACTAGGGATTAGTTAAAGAGATATTTGTCATCATCAGTCTTTTTTTTTTATATAATAAATTCATTGTATAACTAGCATTCTAAAAATTAGATCTGTTTTTAAATAGAATTGAATCTTTATGGTTGTTAATTCTTATGAAAATGGACACAACATTTGACGTTCTGATTCAAATGTACCATGTTGGTGTCATTAGTCTCACATACTGCATTTTTTCCAACCCACTCCTCATTCTGCTTGAGCCCCATTACTGTCATAAGACTGCACTCCATCCCCATTGTTCCTTTCTGCTGAATAGCATGCTCCTTGCTGGATTCACTCTTTATGTAAACAGCTGGACACCTGTTGAAACTCTGATTCAAAGCAGGAAGTGATCACTGTGCACTAACCTAAACAAGTCCATATACACATGGGAATATTCAGTGTAGTGTAACTACAGTACCAAAATATTAATTTGATCACTAGGAGTTGACCCAGACAATTAAACAAATAAAAAAGGTAACCACAAAAAATGCTTAGTGATATTTCCTCTTTACACAAAAACGGTGCATTCTGAGGGCTAATTTAGGTTGGCATTTTCTTTGAACCACTAAATATCTTACTTTAAAATTAACTGTCAGTAAATTGGCAATCAATCACTTTAGTGTGTGTCAATGGCATTCCTGCCTATAAAGGGAAATCTTGAGGTTTTCCTCTTGGCTTTCCTCTTTTTTTTTTTTTTAAACACATACCTATGTCTCTCTTCTATTTGAAAATATTGCCAAATACTTTGTGTTATTAAAATTAATAAAACAGGACATCAGCTTTAGAAGACTCCAGATGACTGGGAATCAAAAACTCATTTGGGTGGCTTGCCTGAACAAAGTCAATTCCATTTAATGTCACTGACATCTTTTGTATCCATGGCTGTTGCACTGGCTGAGACACTGGAGAAAGTCCTGCAGACTTGAAAAATCCCCCAAAGCCTGGAGTTAGGCAGGCAAGATTAGGGTGTTATTTTCCACTTTTACAATGCTGTTCCAGCATTTTAGGAGAAGCAGAATTTAAAAAAAACTAACAAGCAGTTAAAAGCTATATACATCACTTCTTTATTCCACCAAGTCAGTGAAGTTTCTTTTGTGAGACTGCTGACATGTCCCAGGATACAATGGGATGACTTCAGTGTCATGACTGTTCAGCAATGTGACAAAGAATTTAAATGGTAAAGAAAAAGTCCAATTTTATTCTGTACTGAGCAGTTTTCTAAGATTTTTGATATTTCTATTTTATAAAAAATAGAAAATTAAAAAAACAAAACAGAAAGACTCAAAGAATTACTGTAGAACCTCAATGTTACGAACACCAGAGTTATGAACTGACCGGTCAACCACACACCTCATTTGGAACCAGAAGTACACAACCAGGCAGCAGCAGAGACAAAAACAAACAAACAAACAAACAGTAAACTACTGCATTAAACATAACCTACTAAAAATAAAGGGTAAGTTTAAAAAAAAAAGATTTGACAAGGTAAGGAAACTTTTTGTGTTTGTTTCATTTAAATTAAGATAGTAAAAAGCAGTACTTTTCTTCTCACGCCAGTTTCAAAGCTGTGTTAAGTCAATGTTCAGTTGTAAACTTTTGAAAGAACAACCATAACATTTTGTTCAGAGTTATGAATCATCTCCATTCCCAAGGTGTTTGTAACTCTGAGATTCTACTGTAGTGAATATGGAGCCGGAAAGGCAAAGACTTCCCTTGGTCCTCATCCAATATGTGTTTTTTCAGTCACATTTTTTATGTTTAAAATTTCTTTCGACCCTTTTACAATGTGAAAAACATGCACACAAAAGGGAAAACAAAGCTCCCAAATATTGTAAATACTTACATGAGAGTAGTCTCACTGATTTCAATGAGACTACTCAAGTGCATTAAGCTAAGTATGTGTGTTTGCTTGAGCCCCTTTACTGTCATACAACAGCATTCCATTCCCAGTGTTCCTTTCTGCTGACACTGGTTACATGTTGCCAGATTTTATGGAATGAGAAAAAAGGGTACACAATAGATTATTTTGAGGCAGTAATATCTTAAATATTGATCTACTTAGCCTATCAAGTATTTTTATTTGGCAGACTACCATTAAACTTTTGCTAAGAACAATACAAATAATATATTACAAAAATTAGAGTTGTATTAGTGTAGTGCCTACAAGCCGCAACTGATAGAGTCTCAATGTGCTAGATGCAGCGCGCACACACACACACACAGATTTTACACACAAAAGTTGTACTGCTTTAACTACATTGGTACAGTGAGAGTAGTATAACCCATCTAGTGTGGACCCAATTATTTCAATATAAAGGTGCTTTACACCAGTTTAGCTATTCCCAGACAGGAAGGGGAATAAGTTACAATGATAGAAGGCATCTTTATACCAAGAAAAGGGTCCACATTAGAGGGCATATTATTTTAACCATTTGTTTAAAAAAACCATAATATCATATCCCTAACTGAAAATTATACCAGTACAAAAACTGTGTGTAGAGCAAGCAAAGTTCAAAAATCTTACAATCTAAATAGACAAGTCAAAAGGAGAAAGAAAGTTTTATTATTCCCATTTTACAGATGGGGAACTGTGGCAAAGAAAGATTAAGTTACTTTCTCAGGTAACACAGGAAGCCTTTGGCAAAACTGGAAACTGAACCCAGATCCACACTAAGTTGTCATACTTTTGGACCCAAATATCTGAAATGTGTGTTTTTTCCAGTATACTATTTCTCTCATGCTGCCCTAAACATTTGGAAGGCACTCCCTCTAAACATCTGCAAAGCTACCTCACTATCCACCTTCAAATCCCTCCTCAGAATCCCTCCCTTTTGCTGTGATGCTTACAGAAAACATAATAATGATTAGGCTGCTAGTGTGCACAGACCACTAGCTACCATGCTGACCAATACTGTCTCATTGTTTACTTATACTCCCCCATCTTTCTATATCCATCTGTCGTCTCTTGTCTCATACTTGGACTGTAAGCGCCCTGGAGCAGAAACTGTCTTTTTGTTACGTACAGCACCTAGCACAATGAGGTCCTGGTCTATAACTCTGGCCTCTAAGCACTACAAATACTAAATAATACCGATTTATATATTACTACTACACTAGAAGTCAATATAAACATTAAAAAAGTTGAACTGCATCATGCAATAAAGGCTGTATCCACACCTGTATGATTATTAAGATCCCATAACATTTTTGTAAGAGTAGAGATTGACCCCCAATGCTCTAATAATTTCTCCTTCTTGTTTTTCTACATCATACAACATGCCACATGACTGCCACCTTCAAGCTTATTGGCAGATGCATTTTAGTGACGCTGAACGTATATTGTTTGAAGTGGATCAAGAGCATTAGGGATGAAAGGTGCTACATATGATTGATCATTATCTGCACTCTATGTGAGCGAGTCCACTCTGTTCCGCTGCAACAATGGAATTTGTCAATCTCAAAAAAAAAAAAAAAAAAAAAAAAAAGGCTGATTTGTGCAGGAGACAGAGCTTTCTAAGCAAATTACCCAGGACTGTGGAACTCCTCAGAATGACTACAAACCTCAGTGTTTCCAGAACAAGATGTTCTTTGACCTAATGCACGTTCCCACTGTGTTCTGTTACCCCTTTCATTGCATTTTGCTTTAATGGATAACAAACACTTTGGGACAGGGGTATCTACCTTTTTACTTACATAGAAACCATGCACAGCTGTAACAACAAAATACTATTAGTTGCTGGTATTGTGCAGGGCATACTAGGTACTTTCCAAACACACCATATACAATATGAAAAGTATGATGGCAATTTTGTTTATTTTAAGAGTGATTTCCACTTCAAGGAAATAAAGGGGAAGTGGATTAAAAAGACAGGACAGTAACATGTAGTTTAATAAATTCTTTATGATTGTTAATTCTTGTGCTATATGAGCAGCACAGAATATCATGTGTGTTTCACAGCACACAACCATTTGGGAGTACGTGGGGTGCACGGAGCTTGGTATCCGACACTGGGAGGTACGATGCTCACCTGGGAGAGGAAAGCAGGTGCAAAAACTAGGTGCCTCCTCCCCCACAAAATCCTTGAGGGCACCGGGCTGGGGTAATGGGAGATGCTGGCACACACAGAGCCCCTGTCACTGTGAGGGGGTGCTGGGATGCGGGGCTCTGCCACACCCCTGCCCTGGAGACACCACGGGCAGCAGCAGCCTCGAGGAGGTGGTGGTGGTCCCCGGTGTAAACACCTCTCCAGGGAGGGCGCTGGGTGGGGGAGGGTCCCTGGCACTACCCGGGGCGCTGGGGGAGGGGGGAGAAGAGGGTCCCTAGGGGGAAATCTCTGGTACTGTCCCTCCCCCCAGGGGCCACACTCTAACCCCCCGCCCGGAAGTCACTCCCCCCCGTCACCCCACACTGGGAAATGGGGGCGGGGACCCCCACACGCGCGACCCCAGAACTGACCCCGGGTTTCCGCTTGCCTGCAGGGCGGCTCCGCCTCGGCCTCACGCGCACGCCGCCTCGCGCCCCATGCCGCCTCCGCCGCCCGTTTACAAGGACGGGGGATTCGTGAATAGAACGAGCCTGCCAACACGCATGCGCCGCCGGCAGCTTTCCCCCGTCTGCCCCCGGCAGCGGTAAGAGGAGAGTGCGCATGCGCATAGCAAAGGCAGCCGCAAGAGGCGGGATGGAGCTGCGCATGCGCCTCGCAAACCGGGGGGGGGGGGGTGCGCCGCCGGAGAGACGACAGAGCGCTTGCGCACTGCTGGTGGCGGTTATGTCTCCTCCCGCGTGGGGCATGCTGGGAATTGTAGTTCCATCAGTTGAAGTAGAGGCCGGGACGGACGGCGGTTGGATGTCGGAGGGTGGAACGCCTCGCGCTCTGCCCGCGTCCGCCGCCTGCCCCTGCCCCGCCTTAGCAGCCCTCGGCCGCCCCGCCGGGCTTTTCTCTGGACACGGTGCCCAGGCGGGGCCGGTGCCAGCTGCGCACGGAAGTCGGGGTGGGTGGGCGGCTAAGAGCGAGACTCCCAGCCCCGCTTTCTGTTTGGCGGTTGGCTGCTCCCGGCTGACATCTGTGCGGCTACCCCGCGTGCCTGGGTCCCGGGAACGTGTGGGGCGGGGGCGGTCAGTGACCCAAGTGCTGCCAACGGGGGCGCAGAGGCGCAGCGCCCGCAATACAATAACGTGTCTCACAGGGGACCCGTTACACCGGCAATACGTGTGTGCGCAAAGGCAGCGATCAAAGCACCGGCCCTGGCAGCTCAGCCCCTTGCCGGGGGGGTCGGGGTTCAAATACAAATGTGATCTGGCCACGCTGCTTCTCCGGCTCGGTGCGCGCCAGGCGGGTCTCGGGCCAAATGGCTCCGCGGCTGAGCGTGTGCAGAGGGAGAGGCGCTGCCTCGCCGCACAACTACGCGTAGGGCTGCCCCGGGCTCGTGTTGCGGTCATTGCATCTGAGCCCCAGGCGCTGTGCGGCCAGGGCAGCAAACTGACCCAACACCAGGGGGCAGCCTAGCTTGCTGCCATCTGCCTCTGTCAAAGGGGTGTGTGTATTTCGGGAAAGGTGATGGGACTGCCGCAGAATGGTCAGATGGCGCTGAAACTTGCTTTGAAAAGAAAATAACCTACACGGGCAAATGCTCGCTGGGAGGGGAGGGATCAAGTGATGAGGAGGGAAGGGGTGCGACACTAGGGAGGAGACAGGAGTACCAGGCTGTCATCCATCCTCTCATTCCTCTCCCATCTACAGAGGTGTGATAATTCCTTACCCCCATCATGTGAGCCAGGTTCTAGAGGAGGTTTGTCTTTCTGGCTGCATCTGAGTCCCTCTCCCTACCTGCCGCCCCCCATGTGATCTGGGATCTGAGGTCTAGATGAAAGATTCTGGGTGGTCTGCTAGAAGGATCAGATAGGTTTGGGAGTGGGTCTTGCAGCCTTTTTCAAAGAGGGAGGGAGTATCATTGGTGGAGAATTGGAGAGGTAGGAGAGTCTCCACAAAGTGATCTTCTCATAGATGTTCCTCTTTCAGAGGGCCCCATCTTGCATCTGAGTGCAGGATGGGATGAACTGGCCCACTGATGGTTTAAAACGGCAAGGCTCTGTTGCTATAATTTAATTATTTGAGGTGAAATGTGCACCACAACAGGACATGCCAGTGGAGTTTTTATCTTTCTTGAACATGAATGATTTGGCTGGCAGAGCCTACAGCCTCCTATACAGCCAGACCTCTTACAATCTTTGCAGAACAATGGCAAACTTCACAAGGTGTCCAGAGGCCCCTAGGAAAAAATTCCTCACACTAGCCCCAGACTGAAGCAGATATAATCCTATGAACGAGTGGTAATCAAGGCTTCTGAAAGTTAGAAGAATAATCACCTTGAGACTATTTTTGAGTTTGGGATTTAGAAAACTAAAATTAGAAGACCATTCAAAAAATTGAAGTCCTCATTTTTCAGAGTTTCATATCACAAAAACTTCTTGTCCAATTCTCCAACTTTGCCAGAAATTCCCCTTTGGCTAGAAACCAGACCTTTAAAAAAATTCTTTTTGCATGCGTGCATGTCTTAAAGTGGGGGGGGTTTGTAATTAAGTTTACAATGGAAAGTTACTTACAATCTTAACTGTAGAATTGCTACCTCGCTTCCATATAACACAGTAAATATTAAATGTTAACATACAGCAGAGCCCTAGCTAACCGAGGTTCTGTTAAAAAGGTTAATAATTCCATATTCCAGTGTTTTGTACACCCTTTCGACTTAATCGGTAAATCTTATTTTGGAGTTGGTAGAATCTGTGTTTTTGATTGACTGAAAAGTGCTAGCTGGTTCTCCAATTATTGGACAGGCACGTTGGAAATATCCAGAATACTATGTAAGCTTTTTTCCTTTGATACTATTTTTTTTCCTGGCAACTGACATTTAGTGCAGTAATTGTACAGTGAGTAAGAAATAATTACTTAATGAAGCAATATTGCAGATCTAAAAAAAGTTTATAATAGATGTTTGTGATCTGTAAATAAATGGAAAGGTGATGTTTTTGTTTTGTTTTCAAATGGAAGAAGTAAATGTGGGTGTTCTGAAAAGCCTAAGATTTTTCTTCCTTTTACCCACTGTAGGCATCAGATACACACAGTGCTAAGTCTCTCTTCCGTTCACTGCACATGTAGATTCCTTCTGATACAGGAGTCAACACCTCTTTTTTTCTACTGATGAGGGGAGAAGTATGAGAGCAGCAACAGGTATCTTTTGCCTGGTCCCCTTCTGGAGTGTCAGAGTTTTCCTCCTGCTGGGGCAAGGAAGCACAGTTCTTACTCCTTGCCTGATCTTGCTCACAGAGGAAACTCCACCACATTCTCAGCATCTTCCTTGTAGTTTAGGGAATCTTAGGGTGTGGAGGTCACTGTACTTTTAAAATTCTCTAAAGTTCTCAGTGTTCCTCAAAAAGTGGATGTTATCTTTCAACACTATCAACCACAACACACAGTTCCATTTTTAGTCTGTGCATCAGAACCGTTTTTATAGATTTGCAGTAGTTGCCATCCTAGTGAAGGACTCGTGAGTGTGTTCATCTTACTGTGGTGGACTGCTTCCATTCTCTTAACAAAATTATACAATGCAGTTAGAGGAGCTTATCTGCTAGAAAATCTCACTTTGAAATACTGTGGGCAATTCCATATAAAGAGAAATGCTGTGGGTCTCACTTCTTCCTCCTGCTAGCATAGGAGTAGGTGTGAGGAGAGCCTCATGCAGCTGGGTAGTCCTGGGGTAAGGATGATGTAGAATATTGCTACAGAGAATTTTTGCCTTCACTAACTCTTCCCACCCCAATGCCGAACCACGAGTCTATTCCCAACAAAGAAAAGCGGGAGAAAACAGCAGTTGTTAGGTAAAGAGGGAAATTGTTATGTGGCATTTACTAAACCCATATTGAACAGGCCTGCACCTAGAAACTCAGCAGCACATCTGCTCTTCCGAACAGAGGTTTTTTTTAAAAACAAAAAAAAATAGCGTTTGCCATAATTCAATTAGAATATAACTAAGTCATGTTATATTCTCCTTAAAAATGTTGCAAGAGTAGAAAACCCAAGCACTCTTTAAGAAGCATTGATAAAACCATAAGGATCAAGACAGCTCTCTAGATCTGCACATTCACTTTGCTTTTGGAATAAAATTAGAACAAAGCTTCATGGTTACCAGTGATATACCTATATCACAAAGCAGCAATATATTATGACATCTGCATTTGCCAAGGAGTCATCTAGCATCTTTTTTGATTAGTCTTTGCCCTTCCATAGAATACTAGAGAATGGAGAAATAATTTGGCTGTTGGTTGAGCGTGTGATCGGTGCCAGGAAATCCATCTTCCATCTCAGTGCCTACTTTGTATATCCCCTAAATAAATTTTTGTACTCTGCCTCCTTTGAAATGTGAGTTTCTGGATATGTTAAACACCTGCATATCTTGAATCTCTTTCAGGAGTCTAATCAACAAGGGAATTTGTTTCCGTAAGTAGTGCTCTGACTCATTTCCACAGCCTTCAAGCATAATCCTAAAGCTATTGGACACATTAATACTGTGGCAGTTTGCCACCTGCTTCATTTATTCACTTGAGATTCAGTACTCCTTGATCTTTACAGAATGGATTCTTTGTGCAACTTTCTGTGGTAACGTAAGGGTCCCCCACATGAATTTGTGTGTGTCTATTCAGTAGAAAATACAAAAGGGAGGGTTGTAAACACTCTGATTAGTGTTCATGAGCACAGAGATATTGTCCTACAATGTATTTCCTAACCAAGCAACTCCCACACATTCCCTTAGAAGAAAATCCTAATGTCAAAGACTAACTGTTACAGTTTAATATTACAAGCAATATTTTTGTCATACAAAGGCTATAATACAGCTGGCAACAGGAGGAAACAACCGTTTCTTCACTAGCCACTCTAGTTCTTTTAGATGATTGCTTGCATGGATCCCTATTCTTAGGTGATGTTCACCAGAACACTCACTCCCAAGAATGGGGATTCAGATAGGCAATTCTCAATGTAAGCTGACAATCATCCCATTGGCTCACTAAAGCAGAATGAAACTTTTCCCATTTCTAAGGAGGGCAGACAGGTGAAAGCATATTACACTGCACTAGCTTCCAGTTCACTGTCATGTGAAATTCACTATATTAATTTCTAAGTCTGTAAAGCTTCAAGTGGCCAGGGTCCCGGTTACCTCAGAAATAGTCTCACTCTCTCCATCTCATTACATTTACTGTTGGCAGAATTTTGTTGGCTGTCTCAAGAAGAGAGCTCATAGGAGCTGGGGAAGGGTATCCGAAATGACAGGTCCTCCCTCTGGAATTCAATCTTGCTGCTACAGCTGAGCCTCACAAGTATAATAAATAATAGGTTGGAGTTTTGGAAAGGGTGTGTTTAGAGAAACCAAGAAAAGCACAGCTGTATAAATTAAGAAGTGTTCATTCCCTCTCCTGCCAGCTTTAACACTACTTCAGGAAAGGCAGTTGTTTGTTTGTTTAGGAATCATGAAAACTATTTCATTGAAGATTTTAAGTACATCGCTGAACTGACACGCTAGACCAGTTCCATTCCAACCTCTGAGAAAGTAGGTTTATTGAAAGAGTTACAGAAAATCTAGTTGTCCCATAAAGAGTTAATGTGGCAATATAGAAGAATGCATTCTATCAATAAAAGGTATAAAACTGGGATTTTAGTCCTGTTTTACTAGGAAATCTCAATGCAACATTCAGTTATGGAGTTGTTACCAACACCACCATAATAAAAAGGAGGAAGAGGCTAACAGAGGAGAAAAATCTAGTGTATCTTTGCAGAATGCTTTTCAGTATTGCAGAGGGATCCAAGAAGACAACTATTGGTAAACTTGAACACTAAAATTAAGGGTTGACTCAGCCGACATCTACACTACAGCACTTACAGCAGCACAGTTGCACCAATGTAGTGCTTGTGGTGGAGATGCTCTAAGCCAACAGGAGAGAGTTCTTCCGTCAGCTTAATCGCTCCTGCCTCTGTGAGAGGCGGTAGCTTTGTTGGCAGGAGAAGCTCTGCTGCTTACATAGTGCTATCTACACCGGCACTTAGGTCAGTATAAACTTTTGTTGCTCAGAGGTGTGGATTATTCACACCTGTGCACGACACAAATTATACTAAAGTAAACTGTAGTGTAGACAAGGTCCGTGTATGCAAGGCCAAATTATTTACCTTCCAGTCTTTACCAAAGGCTCTTAAGCAAAGTAAGGTGTCAGGATATAAGAGGGAACCAGTCCTCTCATGGATCAGTAACTGGTTAAGAGATAGGAAACAAAAGGTAGGAATAAACAGTTTTCACAGTAGAGTGACCTAAATAGCAGGGTTCCCCAAAGATCTGTGCTAGGACCAGTTCTGTTCAACATATTCATAAATGATCTGGAAAAAGGGGTAAACAGCGAGGTGGAAAGTTCACAGGTGACACAAAATTACTTAGGATAGTTAAGTCCGAAGCAAACTGCAGAATTATGAAGAGATCTTCCCAAAGCTGGGTGACAAAATGGCAGATGAAATTAAATGTTGATAAATACAAAGTAATGCACATTGGAAAACATAATCCCAACTATATGTACAAAATGATGGGCTCTAAATTAGCTGTTACCACACAAGAAAGAGATCTTGGAGTCATCATGGATAGTTCTCCAAAAACATCTGCTCAGTGTGCAGTAGCAGTCAAAAAAGCTAACAGAATGTTAAGAACCACTAGGAAAGGGATAGATAAGAAGACAGAAAATAGCACAGTACCATTATATAAATCATTGGTATGCCCACACCTGGAATACTGCATGCAGTTCTGATCACCCCATCTCAAAAAAGGTGTATTAGAACTGGAAAAAGTACAGAAAAGGGCAATGAAAATGATTAAGGGTATGGAACAGATTCCATATGAAGACAGATTAAAAAGAATGGGACTATTCAGCTAGGAAAAAAATGACGGGGAGGGGGAGGGAATTACAGAGGTCTATAAAATCATGAATGATATGGAGAAATTGAACAAGGAAGTGTTATTTACCTCTTCACATAACACAAGCCAGGGTCACCCAATGAAATTAATAGATGGGAGGTTTAAAACTAACATAAGGAAATAGTTCTTCACACAAGACAGTTAATCTTGTGGAACTCGTTGCCAGGAAATGCTGTGAAGGTCAAAAGTATAACTGGGTTCAAAAAAGAATTAGATAAGTTCATGGAAGAAAGGTCCATCAGTGACTATTAGCCAAGATGGTCATGGATGCAACCCCATGCCTTGAGTATCCCTAAACTTCTACTAGAAGCTGGGACTGGACAACGGGGGATGGTTCACTTGACAAATTGCTCTGTTCTGTTCACTCTCTCTGAAGCTTCTGGCACTGGCCACTGGGCTACGTGGCCAATCTTATGTTCTTATGTGCACTGGAAAAGATCAAAACAGCTGATCAGAGGTGGTCATCATTCATCTCTCAGCTTGTGGAGAAGGTGTAAGGGGGTAAAAGAAAGGAAACTGCCTTCAGAGGATTGCAGAATCAATTCACGTTTGGATACTGAATGGCAATTGCCTTAAAAACAATACCCACCCACCATACAGAACACGATTTAGCCATACTAGACAGGTAGTGAAAATATCCTGAACACCTCTCCCCAAGAACTCAAGAGAACATTGCAGGGTCTGGTCCTCAGTTTTGATAAGCTCAGTCATCAGGAGTTAAAGATTCATTTTATTATTCTCCATTGTTAATTTTATCCCAGGGATGCCATACATCTCCACTGGCTGGCAGCTGGGAAGACTACTGGGATAGATTTGCTGCATGACATTTTGTTAACAAAACCAGCATACATTTTTTAAAGCAACAGGAAGCACCAACTCTCCTCAGGAAGGCAGCAAGTCTAGTTGTTAGAGCAGAGGACTGGCAAGTAGGAGAGCTAGGTTCAATTCTGGACTGGTACTCACCCTGTATGACCAGTCCTGCCGGTGTCACAGGTCCTCCTCCCCCTGCCATTTGTAATGTGAGCATCAAACCCTTTATAAAGAACTTTGAGCTCCTCCAATCAGAGGAGCTATATATAAAGTGAAACGTATTAGACCAGTGGTTCTCAAAGCCAGTCCGCCGCTTGTTCGTATCAGAATTGTCTGAAAGCTACATACTTTACCCCAGGCATTTTTATTGCTTACCATGGATGACTGTCACCCAACAGACTCACACCCTGCTTGTTAGAACAGCTTATGCCATCAGCACTATCTCAGCCATGTGAAGTGACAACTTCTAGTACCAATTTTTCCTGGTAATAGATTGTAAAAACGTTCTCCCCATTCAAACAAAAAGGGCTAAAGAATCCACTTTAAGGAACTGGTGAGCCCCGAAAGTATAAATCCAGTTCTTGTTATAGATGTGGTGAGGTGCTCACCCTTATATCCATTTCTTAAGAACAGGAAAGTGGAATGGATGTTTCCTAGGGCAGTGGTTCTCAAACGTTTTCTTTGTGGACCACTTGAAAATTGCTGAGGGTCTCAGCGGACCACTTAATGATCGTTCCAAATGTTGTTTGTACCGTTAGCTAACTATTGTAAAGCACTTTGGATAAAAGCACTGTATAAAAAAAACTTTATTCTAATTAACGTTTTTTTGTTCTACAAATAAAAGCACACAACTCAATTTAATATCAATAGACGTAGTCTTACCTTTCTAATGCGATGGATGTGCCCTCTCTCCCCTGCCGCGGCAGCTCCCCAGCTGGGGCTGGGAAGGAGGGGGTCTCTCCCTCTCTCCCCCACCGCAGCTGCCCCCGAGCTGGGGCTGGGAAGGAAGGGGTTCTCTCCCCCGCCACAGCAATCACAGAGCTGAAGCTGGGAAGGAGGGCCGTCTCTCCTGGGCAGCCGCAGCCCTGGAGCTGGGGAAAGTCACCTCTTTCTCTGGCCGCCACAGCCCTGCACGTCCCAAATTCCCCCCACCCAGTCTTCTCACCCCACTGCCCCCTCCGACCTACCCCGTATTCCCCCCAAGGCCACCACCTCACCTTACATGTGCGTCTTCTCCAGGGTCCAGGCATCTAATTAGTGCAGCCACACCTGCGCGACTCCACTAATTAGGTGGGTGGCCCTTCATTCTCTCACATGCGGCTGCCCAGGCGCGCACCTTAGAGGGAACTATCTGCGGACCACTTGAATGGAGTTCACGGACCACAGTTTGAGAACCTCTGACCTAGGGCATGACAGGAGTCCCAACAAGTGATATGATAGCGTTGTGTGGAGCCTTGTGTGCCCTCTCTGCAGAGACAGAGAATTATTTGATGATTCTGAACAAAAATGCCAGGTTTTCAGCATACGTCAGATGACTTTTATTAGGGAGCTTCAGTAAGACAAGATATTGACAAGATTTAGGAAATTTACCTCTCCCAGTAGATACTAGGACCCGGTGAAACTAAATGAAGATTGACAGGAACCAGAGAAAGACTAATGTGTTCGATGTGTGCACTGCAGTAGTGATGGGCATGCAGGATGATCTTCTATATGTCAAAATACAGTCTGGCTTTAGACACCATGGGCCAGATTCTCTGCTGGTGCACACTGGCATAATTCAATTGATGTCAATGAGGTAAGCCAATATACACCAGCTGAGGGTCTTATTCAATGGGTTTAAGCACAGTATCACTGGGCTAAGTCCAGTGTATTAAAATTCTGTGCTGTGCCTCCCTGAAATGCAACATAGAAGGTGCAGCTCAGGGGAAGGTGGGGCAGAGGTGGCTTTAAGTGTCCTTTTCACCTTCGGGATTCTGGGCTGCTTCAGGTACCGAAAGGCCCCCCTGGCAAAAATTAAAGCAGTCCCAGAGGTGCTCTAGTTTATGGCAGCCTGATATAGGCTGATACACACTCCAGAGCAGCCCAGAATCTCCACAGTGTACTGCAGAGACTTCTTCCTACACACCTGAGTGACCCTCGTGCTACCAAGATTCCCTCTGCACTGAGGATCCACTGTAGAGTCCCCATGGAGAACCTGTACTGAGATAATTCACACTTAGCCCATTGCAGCACAGGTCTATCCCATGTATGCTGTCAGAGCAACCTACTGGAGCAGATATGATCTGCCCCATAGTTGTTTTTTAAAAGTATATGACTTCAAAATGAAATGACAACTGAGTTATAAATCACACTGCATTAAATACTACACTGGCATTACATTACCATTCCACAAATTACACATCAATAATTTTTACAGATATTAGAAATCTGGGGCTGAGAGACTAATTGACTGTTAAAATATTTTATATACTACATGTCTGTGCTTTAACGTATCAGATAGCAACAAAGAGAATTTAGTTGATCAAGAATTTACCTGGGATTTGTACCACTGATTGTTACACAGGGGCATTTTTTATTGAGTACTTAAAGTTTAAGGATTTACAATTTTATAGTGAGTGTTTAATTATATAAGTTGCCCAGATGCTTCAACTGGATAAGATACCAATTCAGCAATATGCTTCACTTCAACCCCGTGTTTAAGTGCTTTCCTACAATTAGGGCCTAACTGAGATGTGTCCCAACAATAAAATATTTATTATTTTTCCCTCCATGCCATGTAAATTACATAGTATTCTCCTATAATGGGATTTTCATAGATAAGAAAATTTCAGAATGTTACACAAATTGCATTTTGTAGGTTTCATGTTTTATATAAAGTAAATACATTCAGTTAGAAGCAAAATTACAATTTCATCTGTAAAACAATTTTCAAGCTGCTAAAAAAGCACTTTGTCACTACACCTTAAGAAAAATAAAGTTATCAATTGAGACTACAGTAATAGGATTAAAATTAGTGAAATCACTAAAAATAAATTTATACTTCAACTCCATTAAAAGCTTTTGCCCTGAGAGCTTAGGAAAATGCAGCAGTGATAAAAGAATCACACAATGCAATAATGTCTCATTATTTATTAAAATACTTGTTTAAACAAATGAAATATAAGAAAATACATCTGATGTTGCCATAGATCATTTGCATACACACTGAGTTTACAGCACAGACTCTCCGGAGACCATCATACATTACAAAAATAGAGCAAACCTAATTTAAAGTGGACTGTCCTTACAAACAAAAACTTTTCAAGGTATTACACACACAAAAATTTACCTTTTGTGATTTTCCATGATTTTTATGGACATTTAACTCTTTAAAACAGAGGTTCTGTCTCCCTCCACACACAACCTCTCCATCCCTCTTACTTGATCTTGAAGTAAAATCATAATGTAAAGAAGGGTGATGTCATAAATCCACGCAACAGGGTCCCAAATAGACAATCAACTTGATTTGTCTTAAGATTCTGAAACCACAATATTTTACATTTCAAATAATCCAGTATATGATAACGCAAAGCCTTCAGTGTGTCACTGATTTGCAGGGACACTTGTAAAATGTTTTATTAAATCTTGATCAGAAATAATGTATAATCCTCAAGCACACAAAATACAGATACTCACAACATAAGCATATCCTCTCTCCCCCTTCACTATAGGAAATTCATGAAGAATTTCTTTGCACCCCCCAAAAAAATGGAAAAGATGAAAGGAACAAACCATAAAAAGAAGAAGAAATAACATTTCCTTCAGTTTAGGCTGATCTTTGCCCTTCACCCAGAAACCATGAATTCAAAACTTTTCCCCATAAATCCCAACTTTAAATAGGAAAAAGTTTTGTTTACCACCAGTTCAAAAGTTTAAGCAAACCTCCAGCTTTCAAGTAATACCTGGAAAAGAGTTAAAAAAATTAAGTCCTGCACAACAGCAGACATTTTTAGATTTTTCTTATTTGAAGAGTTGTATGTATCAGGATAACTAAAAATTCACCAAGTCAATTTTTCAAATAAAATGAGAGTTGAAAATAATTGATCTCGGTGTTTAGGAACACGTTGGTAGGAGGCAGTTTGACCTAGAGAGGTTGAGGCGAGAGGGAGAAACAGGAATAGTCAAATCCATCTATATAAAAAATTAGTAAACGTAAAAAAATTTATTGTTATAAACACTATCATGAGTTTCTGGCGAGATCACAATTGTACTCAGACTTTATTCTTGTGGTTTCTATGCTATCATCACAGGAAAAACCTAATGGTACCATAGTAATTACCTTATAATTTGCAGTTGCCTACTACTCCATATATTAAAACACAGCAAAATGGACAAAGTGTTCCATATTCAGAGAATGCTCATTTGTCTCAGAGGATAATTACTTCCCCATTAAGTCCTTTTATATCATAAATCTGAATCAAAACCAACCTCAAAGCCAAACCAATCAGTTAGAATAAGTGTTCCACAGAGCAGTACCAAATGTGGTAATGTGACAACTGCCAGCTACTCAACAAATAAACTTGCTGAGCTTATTAGGATATGCAGTTTAATTCCCAGTTTATACATGCTATTTTTTCTGTTCATAATAACCACCTTCCAAATTTGCAGCACAGCACTGAGTTTCCAGGGATAAGACAACCCACAAAGAGTGCAATAGCAAGTGGACATGACTAAACTTACCAGCTTTATTTTGGTTTATAAGAAGGGTGCACTGATGGGAACAAGATTTCTTTATGAAATGCAATACCTTGCCTGCAGGAATGGAGGCATATAACAGCTGGAGGAATGATGTCACACACATGGTATTGTAGTGGGTGGGACACCCTGCTTAGGGCTGGGATTTTATCTATTACAGTTCCAGTTTTGAAGTTGGAAAAAAAAATGTTTTCTTATTTTTGAGGACATTTTCACAATAGGAGTCTGGGCCACTGGTGTCAGACCATAAGCCACTGGAGTCTTATGGCTCTTATACTGGAGAGTTATAAAACATACACGGAAGAGCTTTATCTATTTGAGCACTTGTGGAACTTCTAAATAATGGGAATCTTGTTCAGGCTTCACTATTCTGAACTGCTAAATACAACATTACATTCTGAAAATGAGTATAGGCAATATATTCAGATCAAAGCAAAACAATCAGGACAGGAAGCATGAGGATGGTTATGCTACTCGACTAAGAATAAGGAAAAAATAAACAATACAGTGGAAACATTTGCCAATTTGCATTGTTTACAGGATTTAAAAAGAAAAAAAAATTACAGCTATGTTTTGAATTGTATACATCTTTTCTCAAATCATTCATGTTTAGTTGCTCCCAGAACATATCCCATAATGCAATACTTCCAATCCCCATCTTTTTAATTAAGAGACGCTGCTTTGGCCTCCACATTACTATTATACAGCTTCTCTGCTTCAAAACATGCAGTTCATACATTTTACAGTTTTACTGCCATAGTCGATACATTCTGGCCCAATACACTCACAGCAGGCATTGTGAAACCACCGGTATTTTGATGCTCCCATGGACTCACAAGAGATCTTGCACTGATGTATTGACATGCAGTCATCAAAATAGACCACAGTGCACATGTTTTCTAAACAAAGGGAGAAAAAATTTAAAAAGGTTACTTTAGTTAAGTATTTAGCTGTCAGATGTTTGAGTGTAAGTCATTCAAACTACGTACCACAGGGGAAACGGAAGGGTGAGGAGAGGAGAAGAGGTGAGAACATAGGGCCTGCTCTATCAGCCTGGATACTTTCTTCATATTGTGGCTCTAACCCCCTTGTAGGTAGTACAGTAGTCTTTACTTCTATGATCATATACTATTTCTCAAGTACATGGTCATACCACTTTTTGCACATTACAAAGTGCACATTGTAAAATGCAGAGTGGATAAGGCAGGGCTACACAGGAGCCCTTGCCTCAATCACCGAATGTCTTGGGTGCACCTACACTGCAACTTGGATCATGCTTGCCAGCACAGATAGACAGACCCGCCCGGACCCCATGGATACATACTTAGGCAGCTAGTCTGAGCCGCCACCTGTGCTACCTCTGGCTCCACTGTTATTTTTGCTATTCTAGCTCAAACAAAGTTAGTGCTTGTCTGTCTACTCACACTGGGAAGTGCCCTCCCAGTTGCAGTGTAGATGTACCCCCTTCAAAAAGCCTGGTTTTCATGAACTCTGCTCTACACAGTACTGCAAGATGCTGCAGATTTATATTTAGGATTATACAAAAAACATAAGGAATATTGTATTGCTTGAAAGACAATACAGTCATGGATTCCAATACAGTCCAACTACATACACGAGGGAGCAGAGATAAGATTGCACATGCAAACCTATTTTTGGCATTTCCGGAGTTGAGTGCTTACCTGTGCAAGCTAAAAGTATTTTTAATTGAATTTTTGTGAAATACCAAGTCTGCAAAGTGCTTTAACAGCGATTTATCATTTAAACAGATAATATATAGATCAAAGATCAGATTAAAAAAGGCAAGTAATTCAGTGGAGATATATATAATCATGTTTCATTAGTTCCATCATTTCTCTATTCTACAGTAGCTTAGTACCACAGACTACCAATCCAGTTTTTAGCTGAGAAATTGTTAGATTGCTTCCTGCTGATGCCTATACCAATTCCAACTCTCCCATTTGCCACCTTAAATTCCATGCTAAGCTTCCTTCTTGGATGCTCATAGCATCATCTCTAGCCTTCAATCTGTTAATCTTAATCCCAGCTGCAAGCTTCTCTTTGCAGCATCCCCGACAAGCTCACTCTTCTTCAGGGGTGAAAGTAAGTCCAGTGACTTACCGGTACGCTGGGGCCAGCTCTGGCCCCCGGAAGGGGTGGGGCCTAGGGCAGAAGGGGCGTGGCTGACGGAGTCAGAGCCAGTCCCAGCCCACCCTGTAAGGTAAGTGCCCCTCCACCACTGGGTAGCAGCAGCAGCCCGGGGCTCCGGGGGCTATTCAAAGGGCCCGGGTCTCCCCTGCTTCTACGGCCCCAGCCCTGTAAATAGCCACCGGAGCCCTGGGGAAGCAGCGGGGCTCCCGTGGCTATTTAAAGAACCGGGGTGGCAGAGGCAGCTGGAGCCTCTGGGCTCCGGGGGCTATTTAAAGGGCTCAGGGCTCCCCTGCTTCTACCGCCCCGGCCCTTTAAATAGCCACCGGAGCCCCACCGCCACTACTTCAGGGCTCTGGCGGCTACTTAAAGGGCCGGGGCGGTAGAAGCAGCGGGAGCCCCGGACTTTTTAAATAGCCCCCAGAGCCCCGCAGCCCTACCCCAGGGCTCCAGCAGTGGGGCTCTGGTGGCAATTTAAAGGGCCTGGGGCTCCAGCCCCTGCTGGAAGCCCCAGGCCCTTTAAATTGCCCCCTGGGGAAGCCGGGCCGCCCCAGTACAGCAAACTGGCTCTTGCCGGTATGCCGTACCGGGGTGTACCGGCTTACTTTCACCTCTGCTCTTCTGGCTTCCCTGTGCCAGGGGTTAGTGAAAGCTTACACTATCTAGCAATTAGACTGAGGTTTCCAGCTCTGCTGTGGAGGGGCTAAATACAAGTAGGAGATCAATTAATGGGGGATAGCCATTTCCTAGTCAGCAAATCATCTCTAGTACTAAAAAAATTTTGGGCAAATGTGTAAAGGCACATGCCAATTAAAGAAAAAAAGGAAGTGATGGATTAAAGAGACATCCCAAATTCTAAGCTATTATTTTATATATATTTTTAATGGATGACCTTCTGTGAGTGAGAGACACAAGCTTTCGAGCCTACATAGAGCTCTTCTTCAGGTCTGGGAAACATATTCAGTGTCACAGCTAAACATAAGGTGGAACAGATTGTTTACCATAAGTAGTTAACATATATTTCGAGGGACCATTCAAGGTGAAGTGGTTGGTTAACACCCCACCAGTCATAGTGGGAAAAAGAAGGGGGTGCAACTGTGGGGGTTGTTAATGGGTTACAGATTGTTGTAATAAGCCATAAATCCAGTGTCTCTATTCAATCCATGATTTTTAGTGTCTAGCAAAGTTATGAATTTAAGCTTCCAGGCTTGTCTTTTGAAAGAGTTTTGCAAGTTTCCTTTGAGGATGAGGACTAATAGGGCAGGTCTACACTACAAATTTACATTTACACAGCTGCACCGACGTAGTACGTCTGGTGAAGATGCTCTAAGCCGACAGGAGAGCGCCCTCCCCTCAACTTAATAACTACATCCGTGAGAGGCAGCAGCTAAGTCGGTGGGAGATCTGCCACTGACATAGCGCTGTCTGCATATGGGGTTACGGTCAGTATAACTACATCGCTCAGGGATGTGGATTTTTCACATCCCCGAGCAACGTAATTATACCAAAGTAAGTATGTAGTGTAGACCAAGCCATAGAGTGATCACTTTGTGAAAAGTGTTCACCTACAGGTGAGAGGGTGCTTTTATTTTTTATCATTTTCCTGTGTGAGTTCATTTGAGACTGTAGTGATTTTATTTAGTTAATGGGCCACTTCACCTTGAATGGTCCCTTGAAATATGTGTTAACTACTTATGCTAAACAATCTGTTCCATCTTGTATTTAAATGTGACACTCTCAGTACGTTTCCCAGACCAGAAGAAGAGCTCTATGTAAGCTCAAAAGCTTGTCTCTCTCACCAACAGAAGTTGGTCCAATAAATATTGTCTCACCCACCATGTCTCTCTAATATCCTGGGACCGACACAGCCACAAACACCACTGCATACATTTATAGATTTGTTTGCTTAAGTCCACATAATTCTTAATATAATCAACATTTCTCCCCACTCCAAAAACAAAGGTCATGTCTCTTGGGAAAAAGCAACCAGCAGCCCAGCACTTTTGAATAACTACACTAACAAACTAACATGCACACTAGGGAGGAAAGATCTTTGTTTCCAGGATACAGATTTCAGTTTCCCATTTGCCAGTGATTTATTATGAACTATTAAGAAAAAGCCAATTTTTACAAGTTATGGTAGCTCTATTGACATCATCCTTAATCCATACCAAATCATAGAAGCATTGAACTGTAAGGCTTGAGAGGTTATTTAGTCCATCCCTTTGTGCTGATGCAGGACCAAGTATACCCTCGCTAGTGTTTGTCAAACCTGTTCTTAAAACCTCCAATCACAGGGATTCTACAACCACTCTTTGAAGCATATGCCAGAGATTAGCTATCCCAGAGTTAGAAAGATTTTCCTAATATCTAACCTAAATCTTCTTTGCTGCAGATTAAGCCCATTACTTCTTTTCCTACCTTCAGTAGAAATGGAGAACAATTGATCGCCATCCTCTTTACAACAGCCCTTAACATATTTGATGACTTATCAGGTCCCCATTCAGTTTTCTTCCCTCGAGACTAAACATGCCCAGTTTTTATTAACCTTTCCTCATAGATCAGGTTTTTCTAAACCTTTTATCATTTTTGTTGTTCTCCTCTGGACTCTTCTCCAATTTGTCCACATCCTTCCTAAAGCGTGGTGTCCAGAACTTGACACAGTACTCCAGCGGAGGCCTTCCCAGTACTAAACGGAGTGGGGAAATTACCTCTTGTGTCTTACAGATGATACTGCTGTTAATACACGCCAGAATGATATTAAGCCTTTTTTGTAACTGTATCACATTGCTGACATATTCATTTTGTGATCCACTATAACCCCAGATCCTTTTCTGCAGTTCTGATGCCTAGCCAGTTATTCCCCACTTTGAAGTTGTGCATCTGATTTTTCCTTCCTAAGTGTAGTACTTTGTGTTGGTCTTTACTAAATTTCATCTTGTTGATTTCAGATAAATTCTCCAACTTTTCAAGGTCCTTTTGAATTCTAATCCTGTCCTCCAAAGTGATTGCAATCCCTCCCAGCTTGGTGTCATCTGAAAATTTTATGAGCATCCTCTCCACTCCATTATCCAAGTCATTATAAAAATATTTAATAGAACTAGGTCCAGGACAGACCTGTATAGGACCCCACCAGATACACAATCCCAATTTGACAACGAGCAAAGACAACTCAGTCTTTCAACTAGTTTTGCGCCCATCTTTTATAGTAATTTAATCTCTAGACCAGGGGTCGGCAATGTTTGGCATGCGACTTGCCAGGGTAAGCACCCTGGTGGGCCGGGCCAGTTTTATTTACCTGCTGACGCGGCAGGTTCGGCCGATCGCGGCCCCCACTGGCCGCGGTTTGCTGTCCCGGGCCAATGGGGGCGGCGAGAAGCGGCGCGGGCGAGCGATGTGCTGGCCACGGCTTCTCGCCGCCCCCATTGGCCCGGGACAGCGAACCACGGCCAGTGGGGGCCGTGATCGGCCGAACCTGCCGCGTCAGCAGGTAAATAAAACTGGCCCGGCCCGCCAGGGTGCTTACCCTGGCGAGCCGCGTGCCGAACGTTGCCAACCCCTGCTCCAGACCATATTTCCCTAATTTGTTCATGAGAATGTCATGTGAGACTGTCAAAAGCTTTACTACAATCAAAATATAGCACCTTTACAAATAATGGAGTTGGACTTGTTTTCCTCCTTACTTTGACATTGCAGATTTATACTTAAAGAGTGATAAAGGAGACCTAACACTTAACAAAATGTATAATTTCAAAAATGGTTATTTCTCAGGAATGGGAAGCTTTTTGTTTGAGTTGGCTTTTAATAGTCCTAGTCACCAATTCCTTGCTCCAAGGAGACCAAATCATCTGTGAATACATACTTGGATCCTCCCCTCTCCTCTGCATTTGAAAATCTCTCATAACAATAGAATAAAGAAACAAACAAGTTGTCTGATGCAGAAAAAAGAACAAAGCAAGCACACTGTTTCTGCTACATCATTGACTCTCTCTCATCCAGCAGTCCAAGAACAAATCTTTGTTCATATATGACAGGTGATGGAATTCTGCCTGTTGCTTCTAGCAAGTTCAGAAGCCCTTATCTAAAATGATTATTTCTTGGACTGGTGAAATGGGGCCATGTAAAAAAAGTTACACCTACAGGTTCACAATGTATTCTGGAAAATCTATTTAACTGTTATCAATTTCAAGAACCAATTATGTAAAACATCCACTTGATTGTCTCACTGTGGATAAAAGGATGTTACTTATTTCAGTAACAGTTTTCACATATGTCAAAAAAGGAATGTGGAAGAGAAAGTTCTCAGGGGAAGAAAACACTGCAGATAAATAACTCATTATCTCAGAAAATGAAGATTTTTTTTTTTAATTCAGAATAAAGGGAGGTTTGTGTGGCAGAGAGAATAATGTACAACAAAGTCTGAATTCAAAGTAATCAAAACAGGAGAGCCTCATGCTTCCATCAGCATGTTGTCACAATCTTCATGTTTTCCAGTGCAAGCAATAATTATAAAAGAACTACACTACAGAGTACTTTGGGAAGTCACAAGTTCAGAGCACACCACGTCTGATGTGCAATATTTGTCTTTAAAATCTTATCTATGAGATGAAAAATTCTTCTGATCCTCTCCAAGCCAAACTATATTTACAGCATTGCCAACAAATGAAAGAGACACAATACATTTCTCGTAAGAGAAAATAATTAGGTAGTCATATACAGTGCTTTTCATCAGTAGATCAAAGCACTTAACAAAAGAGATAAATATATTATCAAAATAAACCAGTATACAATTTTCTGGTAATTAAGGATGATAAAAGAGAGACCTAGTTCAACATCCACCTGTTGTATCCAGTAAGCTAGATACACTGTTGGTGACAAACTCTCTTCCTTGGTTGGCGTTCCAGAAGAGGGTGAATTCAGAGCCTATCCAGAGAGTAACCAATGGTTAATGTAAAGACACCCTTCCCTGCACTATGGATTTTGTTTCATCAGCTGCCAAAAGATACTCTGCTATCCTTCCTCCTGCTGCCAAGATTCTGTCATCACCTGTGACAATTAAGTTCATTCTAAAAACTGCAAGTTCTGAGCTCTGAGGCCACCAAAAAGGAGTTTAAGCTAAATATGTGGAACAAAAAATGTGATTCCCAGAAAAACAGCCTGAAGTTGTGACTCAAGAGTTGGCAACCCTTGGTATGAACAATTACCACTGGTTCCAGAAGTTCAAAATAATATCTAAAGTGTCAGAGTCAAGTTGGTGAGGAAATCAGCAGCATGGTAACAGAATGTGATTTTAAAGTCCAATAGCTCGCAATGTGCCAGGGCTAGAAAGGAATGCTTTGCACCAAGTTCCAGCTTCCCAGTGATATAAAGCAGTCCTTTCTAGCCCCAGTGGTTCATGAGGTATCTGTCATTACAACTTTCAGTGGTCCCTTGGGCTAGTGATACTATTTTCAGTTCTAGATGAGTACTGAAAAAGTAAGTCCAACACCTCAGACAAGTTTAGTTTCAATCTCTGCATAAGCATTGTATGGAATCAAAGCAGTCAGAGAGGCTGTGGCAGAACATGGCAAGTGTAGTTTTAGGCAGGGCCCATTCCAAGTTTTGTGGGACCCTATACAAAATAACGTACAATAAGCTGGGTCCCATCCACCTCTGACAATCCCCTCTTTCAAACCTCTAGTTATTGACAACACACCCCCAGCTCCAAAGCTAGGGAAAAAGTGGAGGGGGCATATGGAAGCCAGCATTGCTCCTTATGGACAACAAATAAAAGAGTCATGGGTAGAAAGAGGATATCTGGGCCGTACCCTCTTAGCATGCAATGCTAATGCCAGATGGCAGGTGTCCACAGAAGGAAGACAAACTGAGCAGAGAGGAACTACAGCATGCAAAAAGCCCATATGTCTTTCTAGTAGCCCCATTACAATTGTTAGCAGCACTAGTAGTGGGACTGATGGATATTTGGCATCCAGGGCCCTAGATGCGCAGGGCTTTATGGGATTCCATAGGCTTAGTGGACTGAAGAGCATCGCTGACTGTAGGATATGTTGGTATTTCTAGCAGAGCATTTTTCTTGTAGATGTTTTAGCTTGAAACAATACGGCTGTTGTTGGTTAGCCTATGCACTGTCCTACTTATCTGGTTTTGAGAGTCTGAATACCATGTATATGTATTTTGTAGTACTTGTGCTTACACAAGCTGTATGAAAGCCTTCCTGCACAAGTTACATATACTGTGATTGAGCATATTATCTGTATGTCCATACTGCCCAGCAGTTTGTATTCCTCCTCCAAGTACATGATGTTGGAAGCAATTTTTCACCTTCCCCATCTACAATCACTGAAGATCTCAAAAGGATTAGATCTGCTCAAGTTTCTTAACAATAAAAAGTTCACTTTTATTTCTGTGCTGAATTCCTACCATAGCCTGTTAATAAAGGGCATTGAGTACCTATTTCTAAGTTTAACTCAATTGTCATTCTTGGAATTTAGCAGTAGCATGCTGATCTTTGAACCTAATATTGAATACAATGTTGCTTATGGAACAGGCAGTCTCATGAAATAGACAAAACAACACCTGGATTTTGGACCTTTCCCACTATGAATAAAATGCAAATTGTTATTAGAACAAGTTGCCCTTTTCATAAAGTCTTGAGAAAATTCCCCCCCGCAAAAAAACTCCAACTTTTCATCCAAAAAGGCAGCAAGTAAAATTGACAAATGCCTTCCCGAGTTACGAACATCAGAGTTACAAACTGACTGGTCAACCACACACCTCAATTGGAACAGGAAATATGCAATCAAGCAGCAGCAGAGAGCAGCAGCAACAACAACAAAAGCAAATACAGTACAGTACTGTGTTAAATATAAACTACTACAAAATAAAGGAAAAGTTTACAAAGAGAGTTGACAAGGGAAGGAAACTGTTTCTGTGTTTGTTTCATTTAAATTAAGATGGTTAAAAGCAGCATTTTTCTTCTGCAAAGTAAAGTTTCAAAGCTGTACTAAGTCAATGTTCAGTTGTAAACTTTTGAAAGAACCATAATGTTTTGTTCAGAGTTACAAACATTTCAGAGTTACGAACAACTTCCATTCCCGAGGTGTTTGTAACTCTGAGGTTCTACTGTATAATTCACATCTTTAAATATGTACTGTGTGCACATATGGCTTTCTGCAGCTTACCATTTAACATTGTTACTTTCATTATTCTAAAACCAGAGAGCAAATATTTTAATAATGTCAAACACAGATATGAAGTAGATGTTTTCTGACCATATGGTTTCCTGCATCTGGAATTAATTTATTTTCTCAATGTTCCTTAAAATCAAAGGAAATTAGAAAAGTCTCTCTCTGAGTTCCATTTAATGAAGAACAGTCTTGTTTAGAAACAAAACTAGGTCAGAGGTTCACACTTATATGGAAATGCAATAGGTCTCTATCAATTGTATTCCTTTCATTAGTTAAATAAAAGAGCCAGCACAGGAAGACCAGCACACAGTTACCAACAGTCAAACACAGCACTGCTTATAGATATGACTAATAAATCAGACGGTATTCCTCTTTAAAAAAAATTAAGTGTTAAGAAATCATTTAGATAAGACGAAAGAACAGTTTAAGGAGTTTCTCTAAGTTTCATGGGAGGGTGTCAGAGAAAATATCATAAATTCTGTTTAAAAAAAATCAACCGGCAGAAAAGGAGTCTCTCAGCCCCCCCACTACGGTCACTACAACTGAATTTGGCATCATTTCCCCCTGGCAATCAATATTTTATCATTCTTCCTCCAATCACATACATCCCCTGAATCAATGCCATCAATGCCAATAAAGAGATAACACTCATTCAGATCTACAGTTAATCCAGTATTACCTGGAATATCATTCTGTCACTCAAAAAGCAAAAGAGTGTCCTGTGGCACCTTTAAGACTAACAGAAGTATTGGGAGCATAAGCTTTCGTGGGTAAGAAAGATGCATCTGAAGAAGTGAGGTTCTTACCCACGAAAGCTTATGCTCCCACTACTTCTATTAGTCTTAAAGATGCCACAGGACCCTCTGTTGCTTTTTACAGATTCAGACTAACACGGCTACCCCTCTGATTCTGTCACTCAGATGCTCAAAACATGCCATCTTGGAGCCACGAGTTTAACCTCTATTCCAGATCCCGCAGCAAAAACACCAGCTCTCTGAATTTTTCCTTTCTAGCTCTTTAGAGCTACATATTTAAAACTGTTCCTGCAGCCTACTTTTGTATTACTATGGGATAGATTAGGTGTAGTTCCTGATCTGAGTCTGATTTTCTCTGAGTCAGAAGAGGCAATTGCTTCAGCTTCTGACAGCATTTTACATTATCCCACCTAGAGTGGTGTGAACTGATGAAACCTCATATGTTGGAGGGGGAATTCCATGTTGACAAATTGTTTTATGGTTCATTTCCCCCCCCAAGACTGTCATATGCTCCTCCCTTTGCCCATGCTGTTGTGTTACTCCCCCTTTGTCTGTCACATTGTGACAGAAATTACACCAAACTCTTCAGGGCAGGGTCCATATCTTTTATTTGTACTTTAAGGAGGCTAGCGCACTTGAGCATAGTTAATAAAAAATTGTTGTCCTTTTTAGGGCCCCTTCACAAAGGTAACGCTAGAAATTTAGCCTTTAGACAACTAACTGTTACCTTTGTCGCTGGAGTATGGTGTGTGGACAGTGTTGCTTGGAACAGAGACATTCTGGTGCTGCGGCTGGTTAACTGTTTCTAAAAATGACACTAGATTCTCATGATGTGACAGTTCTTCTGCAACAGGGAAGGAAACAATATTCCAGTTCAGCTGAGTATCCCCTTCTGTGAGTGCCCGGAAGAGGGAAGGGATTGGTTCATGCAGCTCCTCTACAGTGCTCTTGGAAGTTGGAGGGGTGTCACTGTAGTTGCGAGGATTGCACATACCTGCAGAGGAATGAAAAGTGTAAAATGAAAAGTCATAAAACTGTTTCCTGTCCGCCCCCAGGAAGGGCAGCATTTAGAAATAAAATTAATTTTTGTAAAAAAAAAAAAAAAAAAAAAAAAAGGGTGTGTGAAATCCTGACCCCCAATAGTATCAGTGGAAAAACTTCCATACACTTCATTAGGGACAGTATTTCACCCATTGGGTTTAAGATCTTTGCAGTGATGCACCAAAGTTTTAAGTGAGATGCCTTGCAACACTGAAGTACATAAATGAAGATGCCACAAGAACTTTTGTGCACAGCACTCTGCTTCCCTTTCTCCATTACTGTTATGAAAAGTTCAACTGAAGCTGTTTGTTTTGTTGAACAAAAATACTACAATACTAGAATACCAGCATCTGAAAGAAAACAGATATTTATTTATATTAGTATGATCAGAACTTGAAGAGTTTATCCAAAACCTAAGAGCCAGGGTGAAAAATACCTATAATGCCACTCCCCTAAAGCCAGGCCTCCCGGAAATGAAAGGAACACATAATTGTTTACTGTGTATTACAATTAATACAATATTCATGTCAACATTTTATGTTGTTCTTTCTCTTGCTTTTGTTTCATCTTTACTCCATGTCTTTCTTTTCTACTTGAGATCATAGTGCACCTCTTCCTAAGTGCTTTCCAGTCATTTTCCTCTTTTCTTTCTTCCCCATACACCTGCTCATCTCTCTTTTTCCTTGCACTATGTTCTCTGGCTCTGCCTCTATATTTTCTATCTTTCACTCCCTCCACTTCCCCAGGATCTCAATACCATACTTATGCTCTCTCCCACACCCTCAACTCTAACCTCCCCCATTTAAAAAAAAAAAAATTAATGGAGATATCCCATCTCCTAGAACTGGAAGGGACCTTGAAAGGTCCTCGAGTCCAGCCCCCTGCCTTCACTAGCAGGACCAAGTACTGATTTTGCCCCAGATCCCCAAGTGGTCCCCTCAAGGATTGAACTCATAACCGTGGGTTTAGCAGGCCAATGCGCAAACCACTGAGCTATCCCTCCCCCCATGGGGAGGGATATTTATATTATTAATAATTCATATATAGAGCTTGAAAACATTGCCAGACATCTAATGGCCAGAACTTCCTTGACTTTATGAAGGTGTTTGATGCGGCCACAGAAAAGCCTTCTGGAAGATCCTGAGACACTATGGAATTCCAGCAAACATTGTTAATGTGATATACACTTTGTATGATGAATCTGCATGCTGCATCAGCACACGGATCAGTGACAGGGAATGATTTAAGATTGCTACTGGCAAGGTTGTGTACTATCCCCACTTCTCTTCTGCATGGTCACAGACTTTGGGATGAGAACAGGAATGGCTGCTGCCTAGTGCACTTGTATTGTCTGTGCAAGATATAAGCGGTGAGACTTCGATACCAACTTGGATGGAATGAAAAGACTCTCTGTGAGCATAAAAGCAGAAGTGGACAAAGTGGGACTTTGTATCAGTACGCAGAAGACCAAGATCATGGAAAGAGAAGGAAATGCTGCCAACACTGATGGATGTGTGATTGGTGGAGAAGTGCATGAAAGAGTTCACAACTTCATCTATCTTTGACGTACAATATCTACTAATGAACAAATCATTAAGAAGTGCAAGCAAGAACTGGCAAAGTCAGTGGATCTTTTTCCCATTTGCCAAACATCTATCAGAGTAAGATGAAAAATATACACACTAAAATGAGATTGTACAATGCAATTGTCCTCACAACACTACTGTATGCCTCAGAAACACAACAGATGGTGGAAGTACACAACAGGAAGTTCATTGGAGAGATTGTGTAACCAATGTGGAAGTGTTGCACCACACAGGTCAGCAGAATGAAGACTCAGTGCTCAGACAGAAATGGTTACAGTGGTTTGGCCATGTCATCAGGCTATGTTGTGGCAGAAGCACAAGGTACATCTTAGATTGGATCCCACCTAGAGGGAAAAGAAGAGGTGGAGGACAAAGAATGACCTATTGCGGGACAATCAAAAAAGATGCTGCCACAATGGAGACAATTTACGGTAGAGTCAAACATCTTGCTCTGGACAAACAGCAGTGGGAAAAATGGGTTGCCACATGTGCCATTAGGCACAGGAGATTCTAAAGCTAAAGCTAAGCTAAAGGCCAGAAGACAAACTATAACAAGGGGACCCAGTGTCCTTCCTTTTATCAGCAGACGAGAAAGGGAAGGGTGTTTAAATTCCTACCAATGTGCTCTCCCTGGACCCTGCTTGGGGACTCCCCATTTTGTAGCATGCAGATAGTAGGTATCTGAAAAAAGTGAAGCTCTTCTTGATTGCTCTTCTATGAGCCACAGACACTCCCTCACTGTTCCCTGACTCCCAACTGCTGCAAGGGTGGTAGGGATCTATGCTGCTTCATCGCTATCCTGGCCTCCATTTTTTAACAAATTCCTTTTGATTCCTTGCTCTCCACAGTCATTAGCTCTAGGAGCTACCTCTACTGCTGCTCAGAACTCACCCAAGCAGCAGCATGAAATAGACTCAGTTGAGGACAACCCTGAAGCTATCAAGAGAATTCTAAATAGCACCAGTGAAATTGACCAAAAACTTTTTAATTCCACTCCTGCAGCTGCTGCAGGGCAGCAATCTGTGAAACACTAATCTTTCTTGTGCTGTTGTTGTATCTGTTTAGTTTTTGTTGGAAGCTTTTCTCCACAACCATAAGGGCTAGATGTATTTTTTTTTTAATATTAAAACTTACATCTTGCAGAAGGCAGTAAGAATGGACCCACTAAATCATCCTACCCCCCCAGATTAATGGACTTTCCAAGGCTGAACATGACACAGGAACATGCTTTACTATTCTTACACTTCACAAGTGTCTCCCCCATTCCGCCCCCCATGCAGTTTTCATACAAGATCTGAATGTTATTTGGGCTTGCCGCAACTAGAAATAAAAATTCTTATTAGTCCCTGGGAGTTAACAAAAATTAAGGTTATATATTGAAAAGCCCACTAAAAGTAAGGACAAAAGTCACAATGAAAAAAAAGCCAAATACCAGTTCAATCATTACCAGTAATGTGGTTTTCAGTTCCAAATTCATGTGGCTTCCTAGAGCTGGAAATTCTTTATGCCCCTGGAAAGCTAAGCATTACAACTGTTCAGCAGCATTTGCAGGACTTGCAGGACTCAACACTCTCATGTTGAGCTGAAAGCATCCCCTGCTGAGCATGGGTGCCTCAGTCATCAATTTCTGCAAACCTGAAGCTTTCATTTAAGAAGTTAAATTTCTAGTCCCGTGGTTGCAAAAATAATCTTCCAACTATGAATCTAGTTTAAGTCTAGGTATAGTTCTCTTTTTGAATCTGCCTACCAACAACTGCAGTGCCTCTGCTGTTGCTGATACGTGGCAAAACTACAAGCAAAGTGAAGTTTTGATAGTTAATTGGCCAGTTTCAAAGTGGGCAGTCAAAACCCAGTGACCAGAGCAGAACAACCAACGATCATGTCCATTTCATGCTATTGCTTGGGAAGCTATGAGCGGCAGTAGAGGAGGCAGGTGCTGTAGCTATTCATTATCTTCAATAGAGGGGAGAACCAATCAAACAGAAGCGGTGGGGAAGGTAGAACAATGGAGACTTGCCCCTCTCACAGCAGCCAGGAGGATCTTGAGTGAAAAGAAAGGAAATTAATTTTCCTTTCCAGCATCCAGAGGAGGGTTGAAACTTCTAATATATCAGACACCTATAAGCATGTGGCTAATACAGAAGATGGAATCCCTAAGCAGAATCCAGGGATAGCGCTCACTAGTAGAAGCCTTAGCTACAAGCACTGGGCTTCTTGTCAGGGCTTTATCCTCCCCAGCCTCACTGATGGAACACTCATCCTCGTCTTCCATACCCGTTTCTGGATAGTAAGTTTACTCTTCTGGCTAGTAGACATCTGGTAAAGTTTTTGAGTATTTGTTTCTAGCTCTCAGGATTCACAAGACAGCAAGCCTTAAGCTCCACTGTTTGGATGATATTTCTAACGGCACTTTGTAGTTAGTACTTCCACTGGATCACAAAATGTGATAATTGAACACTGTTTGTGTACTAAGTTCCCCTCAGGTGACAAATCAAGGGGTTGTCCATAATCTAAAACAGAATTAGCAAATCAGTTATCATGACATTAAACAAAATAAAATCAGGAATACCACAGATAATGTAATCGAGTGACCCAGTAATATCTACTTGCTTATAATTAGCTATTCTGCTCCCATAATGTGCTATTTATTAAAATATTTAATATAGATCCTGCCCTGAAAAATTTACGATCTAATTACAGAAATGATGCAATGAGCAGTAGTGGTAGGTAATAAATAATGAACTTACCAACACAATCACAGCACTCATCCCAAAGTGTGCCTAGGCAAAGCATGCACTCTTTGCAACAGGAACAGTTTCCTTCGCCAGGTCGGCATTGACATAGCTCCTGAAAACACAATACATTATGTTGGAGCTTTCTGAGATGTAGAATACTAATAAGTTATGACAATTCTTCATCTAGCAAGCATTATTTCTTTGCATTTACAAAGGACTATATTTACTATTTTAGGTTTCTTTAAGGTCAGGATATCATTTTTATCAGCAACTGGGATACTGAGCATTTAAAACAAAATCATTACACGTAGGAGAGAATGTACCTACCATTTCTCCCATGAACACCTGGATTTACAAACTCTCTGCAGAGCTAAGTGAATATTTTTGCATCCTGGGCATGGTGTTCTAAGAGATTTTCTCTTTTCAAAATAGAAATGTGTGGTTTCTAAAATGTAACTTCTCTCAAACAACAAATAACTATAGGCAATATATGCATATTCATAAACCTATGAAATGTTCACACAGATGCTTCATCCATGGATTCTGATAGCAACACATTTGGTGCAATCGCTTGAACCCAAGATTTGTGTACAACTTCTAAGTTTACTTATACAATATTTGATATTTGAAAAAGGTCACTAGATTGTCACCATATTTTAATAAGCTCTTAGAAATATCTCTTTGTTGCCCTGCAGGCTATTTTTAACAGCAATATTGTTTGTTAGACAGAGAAAAGACAGATACGTGGTCCAGACCAGCTTTTGATAATGACTGAGAGACATAACTTGTCCCTTCCCTTTACAGATGGCAGTGGTATTTTTGCTATCACAAACACACTACTATGATTTAGCTGAATAATTTATGGAAATAAAGTATTTAAATAATCAAATAGCACATTAAAGTTTATCAGAAGGATTTTGTATTCATTATTATTTCTTTTATAATAGAAAGTTAAAGGTGATTTACATAGGAAAAATGGGTTGTGCTTTTTTGGGGAGAGGACTCAGGCATTTTTGACACGTCACCTAAGCCTGAGAGCACTGGCTGAGCTGTCCTACTGAAGGAAAAGTGCTCACAGAGTCTCTAAGTATGGAAACACCTTTGATGTATAAAGGAAGCCTGGAAAAATAAAAAGTGTTCCGCTTATTTTATTTATTTATTTTACATTAGAAACTTGCGGTTTAGTTAATCTGCTTTTACTGAATGACTGAATGGTTGGCTGGTTGGAGAACACATATAAAATTAGATCACAGCGCAAGGTGAAAGCTGAACAACTGAGAGGGGAAAGGTCTTTAATTCAGATGGTCTAAGAGTTGGTTTTTCATAACAATGCAGTTAATTTAAACCTCAACAAACAACTTGGAAGGAAGTTCTTTTTGTTAAAAAATTCAATAATGCCACTCCTCCAATAAAAGCTGAGAAAGCTCCTCTGGGACCCTCCAAAGAAAACTCCAGCAAAATCCAGACTGACAGAAACATCAGAAATATCAATTACTAAGTTAAACCAAATTAAAAAAAAAAAAAAAAAAAGCACCACAGAAAACAAGCTTGGAACAGCTGTGGGGCCTTCTTGCTATCTTTTAAAAGAAGCAGTGAGAGGGCAGAATCCCATTTTTTTAATTCTTTACCCGTCATCGTTAAGGAATATCAAACCCTTTTGCAGAGCTACTTGAACGTATCTTGTTAAGGAAGTATTGTGGGGAGAGGAGTGTGGTTGCCACATCCTTTCAATGGTCAAGCTATCCTTGTATATATTTTCTGGGACGGCAGAAGGATGAGTTTCAATACACTCTTGATTTACAGTTAGGTGTAAACACAAGGGGTGGGGGAGAGAAGAAGGGAGTATTAGTTATTATAGGGGGCACCTTCACCCTGAACTTCAATAAGTTAAGGCTCAGATTCCCAGATAAAAAACAGGAGTACTTGTGGCACCTTAGACACTAACAAATTTATTTGAGCATAAGCTTTTGTGGGCTACAGCCCACTTCATCAGATGCATAGAATGGAACATATAGTAAGAAGATATATATACATACAGAGAACACTCCACTTTCATCCCACCCTTCTCCTAACACAGCAAAACACAAAACGGGCAAATGCAAATATGCACACAACATCAATGGATTTTCACTCTGTTTAACTGTGCAGAAGGTCTCAAACAAAACAAACAAACAAAAGTACATATATAAGACCAGGTCTGGCTATATGGGGTCCATCTACCTGAGTGTACGAGGCAGAGCCAATGCAGTGCAAAGAACAGTTCAGTCCCCTTTGACCTTATTTGAAAATTACTGTGTATAATTCTTAACCTTCTATTTCCTACAAGTCAAATTACTGACGAACAGATTCTGAACATAGGGTTTTGTTGGCTTATTTACATTTCTTGTGTATTACAGAATTAAGAACTACAAAGCTTATAACCCACTGTGGTAAGAACACTAGGAAATTAACTGATGTAGAAACATCAATAGAGGTAACAATGTAAATCATATGCAAAGCCATAAAGAAACCCTTCTCCGTGCCTTTTTGTATTGGGCTCAACACCATTTGTTGAAGCAGCACTGCCAACTTAAAAAAATATACCTGGTCTTAAAAACTCAGAACTCAAGAACTGAAATATCAGAAAAATGTTTCCAATTTACTTTACACATATGCCAGCACATTAAAGACTCAGTTTCACGGTTCCCCCTATATGGTCATTTTTTTTCTCGTCTGTGTGGGTCTTTCAACAAAGCCACAGGACAGAGAAAAAACATTTTAAGAAATAGGAAAATGTAGTAAAGCCATAAAAATTGGAAGGGGGGACTCAATGGCAGGGCAATACCTGAAGTTACTTTTATCTCTCCCTGCAACCTTTTAACAGTGTTGACTAGCCCCTTACAAAATGGCTGCCAGTATATACTGCAGCGATGTCATTTGTTTTCATCATATGGGGTCTATACCTGCATAGCACTTACTACTATGAGATTGTACAGAAAGAGGGTTAGTTTTGTAACTCTGACAGAGGAGCAAGAGTTCTAGGCATAGAGCAGATGTGCCATCTTGACCTCTGTGAGGAGTTAAAGGGGATTTGGAGAACCAATATTCATGTTTTAAGACAAGCAATTTGGTTTTATCTTCATTAAAGATAAGCTTTACAGAAACAATGCTAGAAAGAGGATTTTGGAAGATAGTTCATTTTCTTATCCTTCTAAAATTGAATTTGTTATAGAATTTGTTTTTCTTATCCTTCTGAAGTTGAATTTGCTGTAGAATAGGATTTTTGTTAATCTTACTGTGACAGTGTCTGGTGCCTCATTCAGGCCTCTGGGCCCCATTGTGCTAGGCCCTGTTCATACAAAATTAAAAGATGCTCCTTGCCCCAAAGAGTTTACAATTACAGCTGGTCATGAATTTTATGTCAGAATGATTTTCCAATAGAAAATGCAGTTTCCACAAAAATCAAAATTTTCCCCATGGAAAACTTTGATTTTGCTGGAAACATTCGGTCTTCCATGGGGAAAATGTAAATGAAAGCTCCCAAGCTTTGCGTCTCCTTGCCTAGCAAGCTACTGGGGAGCCCAGGTTTCCAGATTTCCCAAATCTGTTGCTGTCAGCCTAGCTGGGGCATTGGCAGCTGGGGTTTCCTGGTTCCACAGCTTTCCAGGCTGCCCAGGCAGCAAGCAGAAAAATTCCATTTCTCTTCTCCTAGAAGGGAATCTGAGATGCTTCCTCCCGCCCAAAAAAATTAGAATCTTTTTGACTTTTCATCCCAAATCTGTACAAAATTTCTTATTCATAATTGATCCTGGAAGGGAAATTCTGCGGTCCAGTCAGCTTTACTTACCATTTAGAGACAAGACTAGAGAAAACAAGTGAATACAACAAACAGACAGGAGTAAGAACAAGCATATAGTTGAGACAATTATGATTAGTGTTTTACTGTTTTTTGTGACCAAACATGACACTGGCAATGGTTTAACTCCTTGAGAGTACAGTGGTAGTTAAAAAGACCCATGCACAAGTGGCAGTCCTTCCCACATGAAGTGCATAGATCGCTTTATGCTGAGGAAGGGATTATAATCTATACCTGCTGAGTCTGCTTCTGTTTACGACTCAGCCTCTGTGCTTCAAGATCCATATGGCGGCTAATCTGAAACTGGGTAACCCCATCATGACTATGGCTCGCCAGCATGATCTACCTGCTGTTGATGACTCCCAGTTGTCAACGTCAATGTTGCCCTATTTCAAGTTATGCTTGAGTGTCTTTGAAGTATGTCTTCTGGTTGGTGTAGTAAAGAGCAATAACTCTATACTGTCTGCCTAGCCATTGCAGAGTGTTTTGTAGGTATCACATCAGAAGCAGGTTTTACAAAGAAATTTGAAGGAAGATAATCTAATAGTTTTATTGATTTTTATGCAACAATGGAGATAGTGCTAGGGTGCTTGTGAAAAAGTCTCCTATGAAAAGCTTCTTGGGCTAGAAAGGCTGGCATCCTTGGATAGGGACAATGGTTCCGTGACCTAAGTGCTGGAGGAATTCTAGCATGGGCCATCTGACCACTTTATGTTCCCTTTATGCTATTCCCTTAGTAGACAGAGATCACAGAGATCTGGGACCAGATTCTAGCATTTAATACGGCAGATCCAAGCCTCATCTATTCATCAACACCCTACCCAGTGCAAAGTAGAGTGGAACAATTACCTCCTGTGTTTTACATATGCCACTCCTGTTAATACAGCCCAGAATTATGTTAGTCTTGTTTGAAACTGCATCAAATTGTTCAATTTGTGATCCTCTATAACCCTCAGATTGTTTTCAGCAGTACTACCATGTAGGCAGTTACTCCCCATTTTGCAGTTGTGCACTTAATTTTTGCTTCCTATGTGTAGTACTTTGCACTTGTCTTAACTGAATTTCATTTTGTTGATTTCAAACCAATTCTCCACTTTACCAAGGTCGTTTTGAATTCTAATCTTGTCTTTCAAAGTGCTAGCAACTCCACCTAGTTTGGTGTCATTTGAAAATTTTATAAACACACTCTCTACTTCATTATCCAAGTCATTAATGAAAATATTGAATAGTACTGTACCCAGGAGAGGCGCTTGCAGGACTCCAATAGGTGTGTCCCCATTTGACAGAGAACCATTGATAACTATTCCTGGAGTACAGGCTTTCAACCAGTTGTGCACCCACCTTATAGTAATTTCATCTAAACAATATTCCCCTTATTTGGTTATGAGAATGTCAGGTGGGGCTGTGTCAAAAGCTTTACTAAAATCAAGATACATCGTGTCCATAGACTCCCCTCATCCATTAGGCCAGTAAACCTGTCCAAGAAGAAAATTAAGTTGGTCTGACATGTATCAGAGCTGTGTTGTGGCAGTGCTAACTACTAGGCCACTCTCCCTTCCAGAACCAGGAATAAAACCCAAGATTCCCTGATCATCAACATTCTCTGCTTTCTAGCAAAAAGTTGTGCAAACCACTGACAAAGTGTGGCTAAGACCTCTAGTGGCTGAACCACATAGCAGATAACACCCGACTATTGCTACAAGTTTCTTCTTCAGCTTGAGTTCCCCTTCCTCATTACAACCATTTGCTTCCAAATTCCAAGGTCAGAAGTTAAAACTTTGAAATAGTAAAAGTCTTGTTTACATGACGGAGTGGAAAAACACTAAACATTTTTACTTCTTTACCTTCTGCCAAAATTTATTAAGATGCTTCTTGGCACCACTATTTTTGTATCAACTGTCTTGGGAGAGGATCACTCAGTTATACCGAAAAGTATTTAAATTCAATTAATTTAATCATTTTTAAGGGAAAATGCTTATCAACATTAAAACATTTTTCTTCTTCCACTTGAAAAAACAGAAGGAAAGGTAAATTAGTACTATGCACAGCTCCCTATTCTGCCTCCTCAGAGTTTGATTGTGTGTCTTTAAGGCAGGAACTGTATATTTTTCCATATATGTTTTTCTAACCCCACACTTTCAGTTCTTCAGACTGACTCATCCACACTGGATATTTGTAAATCTGTTTAAAGCAAGCTAGCATGAGACCTGGGTGAAGTAAAGCTGAATGAAAACTGTACCCTATTGATAGCTGAGGGGTGGGGAGGATACAGTGGAAAAAATATTACTCATAAACTTCACTGCTTTCCAAACTGAACTGTTGAAGGTACATCAAAGAGTAAATTTTGCTACACAAAAATAGGTCTTTCAACATAAAAATTTAGCATGAAGTGGGAGAGAGACAGGTTCACACAATGAAGATATTTCTGCTCTGAAGAACAAGATTTAAAGGCCACGTCTACACTACAGACTTTGGTTGACACAAGCTATGCTGAGTACAGATGCCAAAAGTTTGTGTATTGCTCATGCACAGTTGGCTGCTTGCGTCGGCGCCGGATGTACTCACCAAGAGTGCTTGTGTCAGTGCAAAGTGTGGTGCACCACAGGTAGGTATCCCAGTGTGCCACGCACCACTGTCCGGCACAACGCCTTTTTGGAAATGTTCTCAATGTATTGTGAGAAAGAAATGATGTACCTCTGGGACCTAAAGGTCAAGTTTCCAGCATGCAACTTTCTCCATCCCATAATGCCATCCATATCCCATAATTTTTACATATTTTTTTTTAAAATCCCACAAACATGCCTGGCACTTTTCACTGTCATCCATCTCTGACAGAAGCCAGGAGCCCGCAGAGCTCTGCGCTATTCTCATGAACATTACAACTACAGTATGCTTGATTCTTCCGTATTTGCAGACCCACAGGAAGTACTACAACAATGGGGAACATGATGATTTCTTTGATGATAGTTTGCTAAGGGATACAGGAAAAAACAATTCAAGGTTGGTGATGGCGTTCACAGAGCAGCTGCAAACAGTAGAACGCTGCTTTTGGGCCCAAGAAAAGGAAAACTGACTGTAGGATCGCATCCTAATGCAGGTTTTGGACAACGAGCAGTGGCCACAGAACTTTTGGATGTGAAAGGCCACCCTGAACTCATGCCAGTCCTCCAGCGCTGGGACACCAGAATGAGAGCTGCATTGATAGTGGAGAAGTGAGTGGGGATCGCACTCTGGAAGCCTGCAACACCAGATTGCTATCGGTCAATGGGAAATCATTTTGGAGTTGGAAAATCCACAGTGGACTATTAATCATCTCCTGCTAGGAAGGACTGTGACTCTTGGCAACGTGCGGAACATAGTGAATGGATCTGCAGCAATGGGGCACCCAGAGTGCAGTTGGGCGATAGACAGCACACACATCACCATTTTGGCACCAGCCCACTAGGGATGCCAGTTTTGGTTGGATGTATTCCTGGAGGTTTCATCACATGATATAATCTTTAATTAAAGATTAATCCTTAATTCCTGGAGACTCCAGGATAATCCTGGAGAGTTGGCAATGCTACAGCTCACCTTGCCACAAAGTACATAAAAAGAAAGGGCTACTTTTCTGTGGTTATGCAAGCATTGATGGATCACTGGGATGCTTCACTAATATCAACATGGGCTGGTCAGGGAAGGTGCACAACACACATCTTTGAAAACACAGGACTGTTCCCATGCAGAGACATTTGTTCCCAACCAGCAGATTACCACTGCTACCAATATTGAAATGCCAGTAGTGATTGTGGGGGACCCAGGCAGCCCCTTACTCATGAAGACATACACCAGCCACCTCAACAGCACCAAAAAAGATTCCACTACCAGCTCAGTAAATGCAGAATAGCAGTTGAATGTGCTTTTGGAAGGCTGAAGAGATGCTGATAGTGTTCCCTAACTTCATTGGATCTTAGTGAGAAAAACAGCCCCATGGATATAGCTGCCTGTTGTGTCCTGCATAACATCTGTGAGGCCAAGAGGGAAGAGAAACTGCCACCCAGGTGGAGGACAGAGGTGGAGTGGCTGTCTGCTGACCAGCGAGACTCAAGGGCTAATAGAAGAGCTCAATGTGAAGCTATGCAATTGAGGGCTATGCTTTGAAAAAGCACTTTAGCAGTCAGCCACAGTAGTGTTCTCTGCTGGACTGTCCTCTGAGCCTGAAATTTTGGGTGCTGCTAAGAAGTGTGTAGTGCTAGCTGTACATTTGTAAATACAACTAGGTGTGTTCCTGAAGCTAAGAATTATGTTGTTTGCTGTACATTTACAAGTTTGCTTTGAATACTGCTATGCATTCTGCAACATGGGTTGTGAACTAATGAAAATAATTTTATTATCAAAAACAGAACTTTATTGAGTGGGAAAGAAGGGCAGAAATACAATCTACAAATTAAGACAGACAATGTAACACATTTTTAACTTAAATTAACTTTAAAATTGGAAAGGCAGTAAACATTTCTATCCATTTCAGTGCAATAATGTAGTCAGTTGTGGCTACTACAAATTCCAATGGTGGTTCTCACAGGTCAGCGTATGTGAAGCTGTGATTTTCCTTGCTGTCCCCAGGTGCGGAGTGGTAGGGGTAGGAATGCAGCCTGTGATCCCACGTGGTATGTTGGGGGGCTCTCCAATGACCACCAAGAGTGGATTTTTGGACCTGTGGGTCAACCACAGCAGCATCTGTGGGTTTTGGACCTGTGGGTCAAATCTGCAGCATTTGTGTTTGCTGCCTGAGAAACCCCTGGTGTATTTCACTCTCCTGGCCCTGCTGGGACTTCTGAGCCTCTCCCCTGTCCTCTCTTTCCTCCTCCATGCCATCAGTTGTGGTGGCCCTCCAAGCCCTTTGCTCACGATTCAATGCAGCATTGGCTTGCAGGATCTCACAGAACATGTCAGGGTTCAAAAAAGAACTAGATAAGTTCATGGAGGATAGGTCCATCAATGGCTATTAGCCAGGATGGGCAGGGATGGTGTCCCTAGCCTCTGTTTGCCAGACGCTTGGAATGGGCAACAGGGGATGGATCACTTGACAATTACCTGTTCTGTTCACTCCCTCTGGGGTACCTGGCATTGACCACTGTCGGAAGACAGGATACTGGGCTAGATGGGCGTTTGATCTGACCCAGTATGTCCATTCTTATGTCCTCCCTTGTCCTCTTCTTTCTCCTCCCCACCAGCGTCAGGCATTCTGCAGATGTGGGTGGGGGTATCCCTCAAAGCTGCCACGCCAGACGCTACTGATAAAAACAAACTGATAAGCCATTGAAATTACAGTCACAATGGAAAGGGGAAAATATTTTTCACAACGACCTTCCTTTATTGCTATCAACACTTTTAAGAAGACATGCTGATTAATGCTTTAGCGTTGGAGTGCCTCTGCACAGCACCGCTCTTCAACCCCAGCCATTGTGGGCATGGCCTGCCAGGGCCACTATTTTCCACAGGCAGCAGTGACTTTAACTGGTATCTCGCTCCCGAGGGTCACAAAGGCACAGAGAATACAGCTCCTACTGATGTTCTGAAGATGCCCGGTCCCACATGCCGCTAACCTGTTTACTGCAATGGTGCCAGCCGAACTGATTGCAGGGTGGCAAGGGAAAGTGTCCTACTGCATAGGAAGAAATAAGGCAGCCATCCCTAGAAACCTTTGGGAGAGGACTGCAGAGTATCTCCATGAATGCTTCATCAACCTCTCAGGAGCATAAAAGGGATAATTGCATTCCTCCCCATCTAGCCCAAGAAGGGAATACAAAGCAGACATAAAAAGAACAGGAGTACTTGTGGCACCTTAGAGACTAACAAATTTATTAGAGCATAAGCTTTCGTGGACTACAGCCCACTTCTTCGGATGCATATGCTAGCTGTACATTTGTACATATGCATCCGAAGAAGTGGGCTGTAGTCCACGAAAGCTTATGCTCTAATAAATTTGTTAGTCTCTAAGGTGCCACAAGTACTCCTGTTCTTTTTGCGGATACAGACTAACACGGCTGCTACTCTGAAAGCAGACATAAAATTTGTCTCTGTTGTACCTCTACCTCTTCTTGTACGAGTAAAACAATGAAGAGTAGATACCTGCGTCTTGGTAACTTGGGGATGAGCCGGGCCTCACCCTTAAATTTAAACATTGTAAAGGAAAATGAATGCACACATTTATCCAAGATCCCTTCCCTTTCATCAAACTAATCCATGCTCAGGAAGCTAGGCTGTGGCAGAGAGTTTTGAACAGATCCTGGCTTGCAGGATGGCTAGAGCCCCCTGCTGCATCTCCTTCCCCTCCCCTCTCGCTGTTCATGGCAGGAGCCTCTTTCTCGAGTGCCTCTGAGGTATCCACAGTGCTCTGCAGGGTTCTGGTGGGGTCTCCACCCAGCATGGCATGCAGTTTGTTGTAAAAGCAGCAGGTCTGCAGGGTACCACCAGACCTATTGTTGGCCTCTCTGGCCTTGTGGTATCCCTGGCGAAGTTCCTTTGCTTTCACACAGCTCTGCTGCTGATTCCTGTCGTACTCCTTTACTGCATCTTCTGTGCAATCTTTTCATAGATGTCCACTTTCTCCTCCTGGTCCATAGCTGTGATTGCACAGACTCTTCTCCCCACAGGCCCAGGAGATCCAATATCAACGGTCTACTCCAGGCAGAAGTGCATCTAGTGCATGGTCAGTTGCACACAAGGGTGAGCTGCTAAGTGTGCTCACCAAGATGGGCAATCAGAAAAAGGCACTTCAAAAACACACAGGTGTTTTTTTTAAAGAGGGAGTGGTGGCTTCCAGTCTCGGATGTCTGGGCAGTAGAGTTTACATTTGCGACCAGAGCAGTCACTGTTGCAGGGAACAGGGCATTGTGGGACAGCTGCTGGAGGACTGTTAGGGTTGACACAGGTCACATACGGTCTACACTCACACTGCGTCAACCTCAATAGATTGACTGTGGCTCCACACCATTTGGAGAGGTGGTTTTACTACACTGCTGTAACAAGGTGCTCATGTCAGCAAGAGACAAATTGGAGTGTAGACACTTGCACAAATAGATCAATGCAAAGCGACGTATGTCAGCCTAACTTTGTAGTGTACACTAGGCTTTAGTAAACAACTGGAGAGCCTGCGTCCTTCCACAAAGGCTTTGAGTGATGCAGATTTTAAATATCCTCTATTACAGACTTCAATTTCTGAGTTCAGTGAGAAACATGATCTCAAGGTATTGGCAACAGCTGAAAAAGTGAATCCTTTTTCTTTTTTTTTTTTCAACAATTTAATATGAGAAAAATCTGTTGCAAGCAACCAGATGAAAACTATTTTGTTAACCCAATTTTATTATGTACTAGACCTACAACATATAAACAAAGTTTATTTGTGGTATAGCAAAAACACAAAGTTACAAAATATTCTTTATTCAATATTACAGTGCTGAAAAGACTTCAAAATCCTTTATAGCTGATTTAAGTGCTCAAGCAAAAAATTAACAGCAGATCATATCTTCATTGAAAAATACATCTTAAAACAGAATGAAATTACACCAGCCATGATTGTTTCATGCAGAGTTAAGTTGACGGATAAACTCTTTTCATTTCTTGATATAATAAACTCCTTTCTTAAGGAAAGATCTTTAGTCCAAGTTTGAATTATAGTATATTTTGTCACCTAGCTACAGCAGTCATTAAGAAATAGTGCATTTCAGTACAGAGTTCAAAGTAATTCTATACATCTGCTTAAGCTCTGGTTGATCTTACCAATGAAGACAAAGGTGAAACATGTTTCTTTTGTTAAAGCGCCTGGGGACCAGGGGCAGGGAAAATACTCAAGCTTTTAAAAGGTTTGTTCTTATGTTAAAGAGCTAGCGTTTAATGCTAGTATCATAATCTAATATGCATGTGTCTTTACCCAAATTCTCACACCCCTCCAAACTCTAGGACCCAGAATGTCTCCTACTTACCACAAGCCAGCCTGGCTCCTGCCTCTGAAACCTGTCCCTTGCAGAGTGATTGTGGGAACACCCCATCAGAGAAGTTTCTAGTTCCAAGGGCTTGTTCTGTGTACTGAAGTGTGTGAAGGCGTGTATTACTTCTCTAAAAGGCAGACTGGAGCCTATAGCTGGAACAGTCTGGGGTGTAATGAATGAGACCCTACCCTGCTCTAGGGCTGGGCTATATAAACAGGAAGAGGAAGCTGAGCAAGGGAGAGAGGTGGGAGAGTACAGGCCATGTAGTCTGTATTTGGTGGTGGTTTCTCTCAGACTTAAGGAAATCAGCCTCATCAGATTTGGAGTTACCAATAAGTCTGGGAGCTCTGAACCAGGGTCCTGAGATGAGGACCTTATCAGTGTTTGTTGTAATTGCTCCTGTCCTGAAGCCAGGTTATATCGATGTTACAGTGCCATATCGTTAAGGTTGCATACATCACAAGTTCTGTTTAAAGGTTGTCTTTTTAAGGGCTTGTCTACTTAAAAAGCTACAGCAACACAGCTGCAACTGTGCCGTTGCAGTGCTTCGGCATAGGCACTAGCTACAGAGATGGGAAGAGTTCTCCTGTCAGTGTAGTTAATCCACCTCCCCGAGAGGTGGTAGCTAGGTTGATGGAAAAATTCATCTGTTGGTCTAGCGTCGTCTGCACTGGGGGTTAAGAAACCTTAACTACATCACTCAGGGGTGTGAATTTTTCATATTTCTGAGCAACATAGCTGGGTAAATTTAACTTTTTAATGTAGACATGGCCTCTAAAGTTAACATGCTTAGTAGTATAATTCAGTGCACCTCAGGAGGGTGCAGTGTAAGGTTGATGACCCAAATTGGGGTAATTTGAGCTATAGATTGTGGAAATATAAGCCCTGAAAAAATTACATTTTTTCAAAAGTTTCTAGGTGGGTGTTTTTTGGGGTTTTTTTGCACAGAGCTAGGGATTAAACTACTGATATGATGTGGGTCAAAATGGTCTTAATCTATCAACTTTTACCCAAGGTAGGGCCTGGCACCCACTACAACTTTGGGAAATGCAAATTGAGAACAGTGTTTAAGAAAGTGTATATTTTGTGTACATTGTGCATACACCAATACAGAAAAATAACTAAAGGCTACCATTCCCACCATTTTATATGCTTGAAAGCTCAACTCTTGTACATGCTCTAAAATCCAAAAGGTTAATCTGATTTCTTTCAAAACTGGTGTGGTTTTTGGGTGTGCACGGTAGCATTAGTCTTTCAAGATTGGAATCATTTGACAGAGGGGGGTCCTGAGTTACAGGCCCTCCAAAAAACAGTTTTCTTTTGCTGTCTTGTACTTTAAAGTGAGAGAGGTTCTAGTGACTGGATGAATCATAGACCTTGTTGAGATTGATGGTTGTGAACACACCCTTCCATTAATATAGCTAAGGATAAGTTAATCACCAGCCTCTAAGACAGTGGTTCCCAAACTTTAGCAACCTGTGAACCCCTTTCACTAAAATGTCAAGTCTCGCGAACCCCCTCCAAAAAATGAATATTTCCAGGGATTTTTCTCCTTTACCTGAGTATAAATTATAAAAGAAGTGCTCTTGGAAATATAAAATTTGTTTTTATAACATGCTTATTACACACTATTTATTAAAATTTATCATTACAGTATTTTTATTACATTATGAAAATGGCAACACTCTTCCAATATCTCACTTTCGTAGCTTGTATCTCTTTGAATAAGCCTGTTATAAGACAAGGCTCCTATGTTTCATCAAGGAGTATCAGATGTGAAACAGCATGAAGGTATTTAAGAAGCCAACTCAAAGAGTTCCTCCTACACAAGCATTCAGGTCTTGAGCAGTCTAGGCAAACGACACACGTTACAACAAAGCTTAAACTTGATCTTCATAATAATTTTTAAAACAATACTAGCTGCGTATTTAATTTTAAAAACAGCAAAAAATATCCACCTCCCTTTCCATTTCTTATAAGGAGTCTTGAAGTTTAAATCTCCTCAGTGTGATAGATATGCTTGCTTTCATCTGCTTAGCTCTCGGAAGTCCAGGGGCTCCGGCCCTGTGCTGCCCGGGGTCCCTAGGGACAGCTCTAGCCGCCATTAGGGAATTTTTTTCCCCTAGAACCCTGTGTAACATTTCGCAAACCCCCAGGGGTTCATGAACCCCAGTTTGGGAACCACTAACCTAAGACAAAAGGAGTTCTGGACTGAGTGTTCTGTTAATTGAATTCTGTGATTCATTCAGTCACTACTATCTCTCACTTTAACAGTAAAAGGCAGCAGAAGGAAACCATTTTTTGTGTAGTCTGCAAGGATTATGGTGCACACGCACAAATAAAGAGAAACATTTAAGAGGGTTTCCAGGCAGCCACTTCATGCTTGTCTCTTGCCTGGGAATTTCAAGGAAATATGCCAATGTCATTGCCCTGGTGAACAACCTGCCACTGCCATTTCTAGTCCAAGCCTTTGTACACCTGGACAATAAAAATTTAATAACTCATTGCTTTCGACAAACTGTCTGTCATAACAATGGGTTTTTTTTTATTTTAAAGGAAGATTTACTATGAACACAGAATAGTCAGCAAATTTTCTAACCAAAAAAGACGATTACTCACCGTTGTAACTGTTGTTCTTCGAGATGTGTTGCTCATATCCATTCCAATTAGGTGTGCGCGCGCCGCGTGCATGATCGTCGGAGAATTTTCTACCCTAGCAACACCGGCGGGTCGGCTGTGGAGCCCCCTAGAGTGGCGCCTTCATGGCGCTGGATATATACCCCAGCCGACCCGGCGCCCCCTCAGTTCCTTCTTGCCGGCTACTCCGACAGTGGGGAAGGGGGGCAGGTTTGGAATGGATATGAGCAACACATCTCGAAGAACAACAGTTACAACGGTGAGTAACCGTCTTTTCTTCTTCGAGTGCTTGCTCATATCGATTCCAATTAGGTGACTCCGAAGCCCAACTTAGGTGGTGGGGTCAGAGTGAGACATTGCTGTGTGCAAAACCGCTGATCCGAATGCAGCATCGTCCCTGGACTGCTGCACTAGTGCATAATGAGCTGTAAATGTGTGGACTGATGACCAAACTGCAGCTCTACAAATGTCCTGGATCGGAACTTGCGCCAGGAAAGCAGTCGAGGAAGCTTGGGCCCTCGTGGAGTGAGCGGTGAGGTGCGGTGTTGAGACACCTGCCAGGTCATAGCAAGTCCGGATGCAAGACGTGATCCAGGAGGATAGGCGTTGTGAGGAGACCGGTAAGCCTTTCATTCGGTCGGCCACTGCAACAAAGAGTTGCGTCGTCTTTCTAAAGTGCCTTGTGCGGTCAATATAGAAAGCTAGGGCCCTGCGTACGTCCAGAGAATGCAAGCGCTGGTCATGGCGAGTAGCATGTGGTTTAGGATGGAAGACCGGGAGAAATATATCCTGATTGATGTGAAACGGAGAGACCACCTTAGGAAGAAAGGCAGGATGTGGACGAAGTTGCACTTTATCCTTATGGAAAACTGTGTAAGGGGGCTCGGATGTAAGCGCCCTGAGTTCAGAAACGCGCCTTGCTGAGGTGATGGCTACGAGGAAGGCTGTCTTCCAGGATAGGTATAGAAGTGAACAGGTGGCCAGTGGCTCGAATGGAGGACCTGTGAGCTTGGAAAGAACCAGGTTGAGATCCCACGTCGGAACAGGTTGACGCTGTTGTGGGTACATCCGGTCCAAGCCCTTGAGGAACCTAACGACCATCGGGTTAGAGAATACCGAGGACGCGAGTTCCCCTGGGTGAAAAGCCGATATGGCGGCCAGGTGAACTCTAATTGAAGATATCGCCAAACCCTGCTGTTTTAGGGAGAGGAGATATTCCAATATGAGAGGAATAGGTGCCTGTAACGCGGACGTGGCTCGTTGTTCGCACCAACAGGAGAACCGCTTCCACTTGGCCAAGTACGTGGTCCGTGTTGAAGGCTTCCTACTGCTCAGCAGAATCTGTTGGACAGAGTGCGAGCATTGTTGCTCTGCCTGGGTGAACCATGGAGCAACCACGCCGTGAGGTGGAGTGATTGTAGGTCGGGGTGACGCAGTCGGCCGTGGTCCTGAGAGATGAGCTCTGGACACAATGGGAGCGGGATCGGTGTCTGAACCGAGAGCTCTAACAGTGTGGTGTACCAGTGTTGTCTCGGCCACGCTGGAGCGACCAGAATTACTTGTGCCTGGTCTCTGCGTAATTTGAGCAGCACCTTGTGGACCAGAGGAAATGGAGGGAAGGCATAAAACAGGTGGTCTTTCCAGGGGAGGAGAAACGCATCCGAGAGAGAGCCCGGAGCTCGCCCTTGTAGGGAGCAGAACACGTGGCACTTCCTGTTGGCTCGAGATGCAAACAGGTCTACCTGGGGAAACCCCCACCTCTGGAAAACGGAATATATGATGTCCGGACGGATAGACCACTCGTGCGTCTGAAAGGACCTGCTGAGTCGGTCCGCTAAAGTGTTCTGGACTCCAGGGAGGAACGATGCCGTGAGATGGATTGAGTGGGCGATGCAGAAGTCCCATAGGTGAATCGCCTCTTGGCATAGAGTCGACGAACGTGCTCCTCCTTGCCTGTTGATGTAAAACATGGCCGTGGTGTTGTCGATGAGAACTAACACACAGCGGCCACGTAGGAGATTGAGAAATGCTTGGCACGCCAAGCGTACCGCCATCAATTCCCGAACATTGATGTGCAGGGACAGCTGGGGTGCAGTCCACAGGCCCTGGGTATGGTGTTCGTTGAGATGGGCACCCCAACCCAGCGATGATGCGTCTGTGACCAGGTGCAGAGAGGGTTGTGGGGCGTGAAATGGCATCCCCTCGCAAACCACATTGTGATCTAGCCACCAGGTGAGGGAGGTTAGGACTGAGTTCGGGACCGTGACCACCATGTTCAGGTTGTCCCGATGTGGGCGGTATACCGATGACACCCAGGTCTGGAGTGGGCGAAGCCGAAGTCTGGCATGCCTGGTTACATACGTGCAAGAAGCCATGTGACCCAGCAGGGTAAGGCACGACCTCACCGTGGTAGTTGGGAAGGCCCTGAGCCCTTGAATGAGGCACTTGATGGTATGAAAGCGATTGTCTGGTAGGATAGCTTGTGCGCGTCCGGAGTCCAGGACTGCGCCGATAAATTCTATTCTCTGGGTAGGCTCTAGAGTGGATTTGTCCTTGTTGAGTAGGATGCCCAACTCGTTGAATGTGTGCACTATCATGTGGACGTGAGCTCGAACTTGCTCTTTGGTGCGACCGCGTACCAACCAGTCGTCTAGGTACGGGAACACCTGTATCCCTTGTCGGCGGAGGTATGCTGCCACGACAGCCATACATTTCGTAAACACTCTTGGGGCCGAGGATAGGCCGAAGGGAAGGACTGCAAATTGATAGTGCACCTTGCTTACCACGAATCGCAGGAAGCGTCTGTGAGGCGGGTAAATTGCAATATGAAAGTATGCGTCTTTCATGTCGAGGGCGGCGAACCAGTCTCCAGGATCGAGGGAAGGGATAATGGCCCCCAAAGAGACCATGCGGAACTTCAACTTTACTACGAATTTGTTGAGTCCGCGCAAGTCTAAGATGGGTCGCAGACCCCCTTTGGACTTGGGGATCAGGAAGTAGCGGGAATAAAATCCCCTGCCCCTTAACTCTAATGGAACCTCCTCTATGGCCCCCATAGATAGGAGCGTAGAAACCTCCTGTATAAGAAGTTGCTCGTGAGAAGGGTCCCTGAAGAGGGACGGGGAGGGGGGGTGGGAGGGGGGGGGGGATGAAGAAAACTGGATAGCGTATCCCCTCTCCACCGTGCGAAGGACCCAACGGTCCGAGGTTATAAGGGACCAAGCACGGTGGAAGTGGGAGAGGCGATCCCGAAAGGAGGGGGCTGGATCCTGGGGGATGACTGGGGCGCCGTCCTCGACCGCACCTTCAAAAGTTCTGCCTGGGGCCTGAGGATGGCCTTGGTGGCCCCTGGTTCTGACCGGGTTGAGGGCCGGTCCACCTTCTTCTACCACCTCGCCCCCGCCTCCTGGCAGAGTCCTGTCTCTGACGAGGTGGGGGGGGGGTAGAAACGCTGAGGCTGGGGCCTAAATGGTCTGCGCTGGGGACCCGCAACATGCATCCCCAGGGAGCGCATGATTGTTCTGGAGTCCTTGAGGCTCTGTAGACGAGAGTCCGTCTTATCGGAGAACAACCCATGTCCCTCAAAGGGCAAATCCTGCAGGGTTTGCTGCAGTTCCGGAGGCAAACCCGAAACTTGGAGCCAGGAGATCCTCCGCATAGCGATACCTGACGCCAGGGTTCTCGCAGCCGAGTCTGCTATGTCCAAGGAGGCCTGTAAGGAGGTCCGAGCCACCTTCTTACCCTCCTCGACTAAGGCCCCAAACTCTTCCCTGGAGTCTTGGGGGACCAATTCCTTGAACTTCCCCATAGAGTTCCAGGAGTTAAAGCTATAACGGCTCAGGAGCGCCTGCTGGTTAGCCGCTCTGAGTTGTAACCCTCCGGCTGAGTAAACTTTACGGCCAAACAAATCGAGGCGCTTAGCTTCCTTCAATTTAGGCGCTGCGGCCTGTTGGCCGTGGCGTTCCCTTGCATTCACCGATGACACCACCAGTGAACACGGCTGGGGATGAGTATACAAGTACTCATAATCCTTTGAGGGGACGAAGTATTTTCTTTCCACCCCTCTGGCAGTAGGTGGAATAGAGGCAGGAGTTTGCCATATGGTATTGGCGTTAGCCTGGATCGTACGGATCAGGGGTAACGCCACTCTGGATGGGGCATCCGCCGAGAGGATGTTTACAATGGGGTCCTGCACCTCCACTATCTCCTCCGCTTGCAGGTCCATATTACGCGCCACCCTACGTAATAGGTCCTGGTGCGCACGAAGATCTATCGGGGGTGGACCTGTGCTCGACGTGCCCGCCACTGCCTCATCTGGGGAGGATGAGGAAGATGCCTCAGGTGGTAAGGGATCCAAGGGTGGGTCCTGGTCCACTGGTTCCTGGAGCGGAGCATCACCTGCCCCTGGGTCCAGGACGTCAGGTGGTGTGGGCACGGAAGCCTCCATGCCCCCTGGAGGAGGGCGAGAAATGGTGGACTCTGGGGCCCTTCTCTCAGAGTGCCCCGAGCGAGAGGCTGAAGGTGGTGGAGCCCCTTGAGACTGGTGGTACGCCCACGGGGTCCAGAATGACCAGTGAGAAGGACCGTGAGCAGGGTCCTCCGCTATCTCCTGCCAGTGGCCCATGTCCTGTTCCTCGGCCTGCCCCTGAGGGGAGTATGCCGATCTCGATGCCCCATCGGAGGAGCGAGACACCGATCTCGAAGGCCATGGCGGTGCCGACCGCGCCGAGATGAGCTCTGGGGGATACGGTGCCGCACGGTGCCGGTCTGGAGACGTTCTGTCTCTACGCGGTGCTGGTGACCGGTGCCGAGATCGTGATCGGTGCCGATGACCGCGTCGGTGCCGAGAGTCGGACCTGGACCTGGATGGCGATCTCGAGTAGGCCCGGTGCCGAGAGCGGCCCCTCGACGTCGAGCGTCGCTCGTAACGGTGCCGAGAACTACGTCTCGATGTCGAACGGTACCGACGATCATAGCGGTGCCGGGACGTAGAACGGTGCCGCGACGATGATCTTAGCCGCGAGTACGACCGGTGCCGAGGTGATATTCGGCGCCGGGACTGCGAGCGGCGTGGGGACCTGCTTCGGGACCTGGAACGGTGCCGTGGTTCCAGCCCTTGCGATGGAGGGCGCATCAAGGCAGGTTTCCCCCTGGATTGCACAGGACGAGGGCCCAACTGTGTTGACGGTGCCGGTGGTTGAGGCGGTGCCGGCTCCGTGAGAGCAATCAAGTCTCTTGCCGTCGCGAAGGTCTCTGGGGTCGACGGGAGGCACGGTACCAACGCTGGTCGTGGTGGTGATCCTGTCTGCACCGGACTCAACGGCCTCGGAGCCAGAGTCGACGGTGCCGGAGGCACCTGTTTTTGGTGCTCCGTCGGCGGACACGGCTCTACCCCCGGCACCGGGGGGGCCGGCGTCTTAGGGACGGCAGTCTCCTGCGCCTTACGGGGGTAGGGATAGCTCAATGGTTTGAGCATTGGCCTGCTAAACCCAGGGTTGTGAGTTCAATCCTTGAGGGGGCCACTTAGGGATCTGGGGCAAAATCAGTACTTGGTCCTGCTAGTGAAGGCAGGGGGCTGGACTCGATGACCTTTCAAGGTCCCTTCCAGTTCTAGGAGATGGGGTATCTCCATTAATTTATTTATTATTTATTTATAATTTATTTCTTATGTCCCGGCGATAACAATCGGCGCCGAGGCACTTGCGGTGGGTGCGGTGCCGAAGGGTCCCGGTGCCGTGGAGGCTTGTCCGACGCCACTCGCGGTGCCGGGATAGTCGGTGCTGCCAGGGCACTGCGCACCGAGGTGCTTGGCGCTGGGGCTTGACGCGCCGATGGAGCGTCCGGGCTAAGTGCCGCCTCCATAAGGAGTTGCCGAAGCCGAAAGTCCCGCTCCTTCTTGGTTCTCGGTCTGAAGGCCTTACAGATCTTACACTTATCTGTTTGATGGGACTCTCCCAGGCACTTCAGACACGAGTCGTGTGGGTCACTTGTGGGCATAGGCTTAGCGCAGGACGCGCACTGCTTAAAGCCGGGAGCCTTGGGCATGAGCCCGGCTACGCACCGGGGGAAAAAAGGGGGAGAACAACCCCCTTAATCCCCTTTAACTATACAACAACTGTTAATAAAGTAATTTAAACAACTATCTAACTATATACAACTAGAACTATAACTATAACTATCTATAAACGGAATAAGCTAGGGAGAGTGGAGAACAGCTATGCCGCGCTCCACAGTTCCAACGACCGTCAGGGGCGGTAAGAAGGAACTGAGGGGGCGCCGGGTCGGCTGGGGTATATATCCAGCGCCATGAAGGCACCACTCTAGGGGGCTCCACAGCCGACCCGCCGGTGTTGCTAGGGTAGAAAATTCTCCGACGATCGTGCACGCGGCGCGCGCACACCTAATTGGAATCGATATGAGCAAGCACTCGAAGAAGAACTGTTGTTCTACTGGGTGGGGAGGAACTGGAGACAGAGGACTATGTGTATGTGGGGAACTGGGAGAGTGGTTGTGGCTATGGAAGAGGTGGGAAATATGGACCCTTCATTTGCACGGTTGAGAATCTGTATTTTATTAGCCCTTGTGGGCGCAGAGGATGGGGATGGCTCATTTGGATGTGTTTTGCCCACTCTGCAGTGTCTAACCCGTGACATAAGAGGTTGTGAGCTACTGGACACTATGATGATTCACTTGGGTCGAAATGATCTGGGCCTTACTCCTGGTGTTCACTTCATACAATGTATGAGAACCGATTTGTACCACAGTGATTTGTGTCCAAGAACTATGGACAGTATGTGACAGTTTTCTCTGATTCAGATGAAGTTCTGCATAATTGCTAGTGATACTATGAAAACTATTAAATGTTGGAAGAACAATAATTGGGGAACTGGAGAGTCCATGACTGACCAGAAAATGTACATCGTATGGCACAGACCCATTACAAGCTCTGATCCATCATTGTTTCTCAGAGATGGGGTACATCTATTGGACAGAGCTCAGAGGATCTTTCTCTCAAACTTAAAACTCAATATTTTGGAACAGAAACCCTGTCTGTGATTTCTTGCACCAGCCATGCCACGAACTCCACCCTGCAATCATTCTGAAACATGATCAGGAACACCATTCCACTGTAATGTAGCTGTCGTTCGCGCCAGGAACTGCATGTCAGTCAGGTGGGAGGGTGGGGAGTAACAGCAATAGAAATGTTTGTACAGCAAGGAGTGAAAACTTCAGGGAGATGCATTCCTGCTTCTGAAGGTGGGGGCGGGAAGAGAGAGAGAGAGAAGATAGAATGAAGTAAATTGGTCAGGGTATGGCTGGGGAGATACGTCAAAGCAGGGCCCAGTTGCTGGGGGCGAGGAGGGTGGGCGGGCTGCCTGCCTGGGTGTGCAAATTGCAGGACATGATATCCTCAACTGCCTAAGTGACTATGAACTCTTACCAACCCCATACCTTTTCCTTCTAAAAAAAAAACCTAGGAAATTCAACAGCAAAGAAGTGTTAATAAAGAGTTAAGGTTGCTTAGTGGTATGTCATCCTCTTGCAGAAAGTTGAAGTGAGCAAAACTCAAACGTCTGAAAACCAGGAAATACACAGTTATTGCCCTGGCAACCTTAACTCTGCCCTCTTTCAGCAGTGCCTGAATATGCCTCTTTAACACACATACCTTTACTCTGCCACCCACATGCTTGCTGAAATGTACAAGCTCTTCACTTCCTTTTACAATCCATTTCACTCTCACCCACAGAATTCTATCAACACTATAAAGGACAAAAAGAGAAGATAAAGGTTTTCCACTTCACTTTACCTCTGTTCTTTTGGAGTTGGGAGAGGCCACTGGGAATTATTTGCATACACTCCAGGGGCAATCAGTGTGTTAGCTGTACCTACAGTAAATGGTACAGGCAACAGCTGGGTCCGCTTGGTAAAGGTGTGTTTCTGATATGAGGATGAGTGAACTATTTTGAGGTGTGTGACAGAGCTGTGATTCTGATATGAGGAGATATATGTTTTGCACCCTCCCATGTGTGCAAGCAAAGAGAAGAAATGCATGTGTATCTTCAGGATCCAGTATGTATAATTTCAGTGCAGAATTGTGTATGCTATATAATTAGCAGGGCACAGGGGTTTTATTACAAAGGGCGTTGTCAGTAGCAAGTTGGGATATGGGAGCAGTCTAACCATTTATCTGCATGCACTCATGTACAGTGAATGTGGTCGGTATCAGGCACAGCTGTACTGAATGGTGGGGGCAGTGGTTTGCTCTGCTTGATATAAGTGTGTTTGCAAGATCTGGGGATTACTTTGAGGTGTGTGACAGCGACTGTGTTATGAGATCTAGGTTTTCCACCCTCATATGTAAACAAAGAGGAGAGCTGCTTATATACTTTTAGGACCCAGTATGCATCATTTCAATGAAGAATTGTGTAGGTTATGTCAGTAGCAGGGCACAGGGCTTTTATTACAAAGGACAATGTCAGGAGTAAAGTGGAATACGAGAAGATTCTAATGTTTTAATGATGGTTAAGTGAAAGTATAGGTTGAAATGGTATCTATGAGTAAGGCTAGGTTTTAATCATGGGTATTTTTTAATAAAAGTCATGGACAGGTCACAGGCAATAAACAAAAATTCACAGCCCGTGACCTGTCCATGACTTGTACTATAGAACCATGACTAAATCTTGGGTGCTCTGGGACAGGGAGTGGCCTGGGGGCGCTGCGGGTGCTCAAGGGGGAGGGGGTGGTGGCACGAGGCCCGGGACCTCTGCTGGTGCTGGGGGGGGGTGGCAGACAATGGTGCGCAACCTGGGACCCACGCTGCTTCCGGGGGGGGGGGGGGGGGGGGGAGGGTGGCAGCCTGAGAGGGAGAGGGGCAGCAGCTGAGACTGCCCCAGCAGCGGCCGGTGCGGCTGGCCCAGGAGCTGCCTAAGCTGCCCTGGGGCCAACCACACCACCCGCTGCAGAAGTCACGGAGGCCCGGGAAAGTGATGGAATCCATGACCTCCGTGACAGACTTGCAGCCTTACCTATGAGTAAGTGTCATAATCGGCGATGCCTCGATTTGAGGATGATCTCTATCACAGATTTACATATGGGTCCTGAGATGACTCAGGAGTCTGATCCTGGAACCACAGATCCGCCTGCAGTAGGTACAGACATTTTCTGGAGGGTCATCTGCCTGCTGGGAGAAAGTTCGTTTTCCTTCCTTCCTTCTCTCTCTCTCTCTTTTCAGCTTCAAGGGCAAGGTGCTTAATCCTCAAAGCGAGCCACTGCTTGACAGAGGATGTGGCACCATTGAGGTCAGTTGGTGGCTTGCTCCTCCCAGTTTGTGATGTCCACATTAGTTTTCTTGAGATACGCTTTCAGTGTGTCTTTGTAGCATTTCCTCTGATCATCCGGGATCTCTGATCATGGGTGAACTGAGAGTAGAGGACTTGTTTTGGGAGGCTAGAGTCTGGCATCCGCACACAACGTCCAGCCCAGCGGAGTTGGTGCATGAGGATCATTGTTTCAATACTGGTGACACTGGCATCAGTGAGGATGCTGGGATTAGTGCAGAGATCTTCCCACTTGATGGGAAGGATCCTCTGGAGGCATCGTTGGTGATACCTCTCCAAACTCTTGAAGTGCTGTCAATAGGTCACCCAGGTTTCCCATCCATAAAGTCTCAGGAGCAAAATCAGGACCTGTACATAGCCTTCTTCGATTTGATAAAGGCCTTCAACTCCGATAATCATGAAGCCCTATGAAAGGTGCTGGCCAAATTTGGTTGCCCTCCAAAAATGTATTAAGGTCCTAAGGCTTCTCCATGATCAGATTACTGCCACCGTTCTCTGTAATGGAAGGGTCCATGTCCGGGCCGTCATTAAAACTGGGGTTAAGCAAGGACGCATTATTGCCCCAACCCTGTTCTCCATCTATTTAGCAGTCATTTTGGTCCTTGTTAAAGACCGCCTCCCCAATGGAGTTGACATCCAATACAAAATGTATGGGCATCTTTTTAATCTTTGACGACTTCACTCAAAGTCTAAAGTCCTCAGAGCGTCCATTACTGATCTTCAGTATGCTGATGACTGTGCCATCCTCGCACACACTGAGAATGACCTTCAGTCCACACTGGATTTTTTTATACAAGCTTACCGAAGCATGGGACTCTCACTCAATATTGAGAAGACTAAAGTGCTCCATCAGCCAGCTTCAGACCTTGCACATGACCCACCACAAATCACCATCGAGGGACAGACTTTGGAGAGAGTCAAGTACTTCTGTTACCTCAGTAGCCAACTTTCTCAAAACACAAAAATTGACAGTGAGATCTAGCACAGGATCTAGTGCACAAGTGCGTCCTTTGGGAAATTGCTCTGATGCATTTTCAAAGACCGGACCTACAGAAGCACACCAAGATCCACGTCTATAAGACAACTGTTATTCCTACACTCCTTTATGTATGCAAAACAGATGAGTAAGTGTAAGGGAGATGTAAAAGACTGTGATGCAGTTCTTAAAGTGGAGATGTGTGGTATTCTTTCTGGGGAGCCGGCAAAGTATATGACTGTACACCAGGATCTGGAACCTCCTGAATCTTATAGTACTAATGCATATTGAGGCATTACTTGAAGAGAGTAGAGGGAAGATGAAGGCTATCGTATTTTTTTCCTTTTTGTGCTTTAATAGTGTTAGATGGAATCTTGTAAGCAAGAGTGAACTGGCTGCAAAAGGAAGTAAAGAGCTTGTACATTTCAGCAACTGTGGGATTGGCAGAACAGAATGAAAGGAAAGATGAATACCATCCTACGTGAACAACAATCTGGATTTAGACAAGGGAGATCGTGCACAGATGCTATTTTCACCCTGGGACGGATTATTGAGAACACAACTGAAATCCAAGGCAGTCTTGCCATCAATTTTGTGGACTTTCAAAAGGCATTTGACAGTGTAAACAATGTGGAAAATTGTGGAACAATATGTAATTCCAACAAAATTAATTAACATTATGAAGGGATTCTACACCAACTCAAAATGCTGCATTAAAATGGATTGAGTAAGCCATTCAGGATCAAGACAGGTGTAAGGCAGGGGTGCGTCCTGTCTCCTTTTTTTGTTTACGCTAGTCATCGACTATGGATTAAAACAACGCAACAGTGATACATATCGCCTAAAATGGAACAATTCAAGGCTATTTGGTTTAGACTTTGCTGACGACATCACTCTTATCAATTAAGATGCCAAAGGACTACAAAAATGTACAAACCAAGCCAAAGTAGTAATGGAGAAGATAGGTTTGAGATACAATGCAAAGAAATGTAAAGTCATGTTAATGCAGACTGTAGGGACAGAAATCAAAACTGAAGAAGAGAAACTGGAGAAGGTGGACAATTTTATGTATCTTGGAAGTACCATCAACCAAGATGGTACTAGTTTTGAGGAAATAAGAAGAAGAATCAGGAAGGCAAACGCTGCATTTGGAAGACTCAAAAACATCTGGCAACTCAAAAACATCTCCCTCAAGACAAAACTGAACATGTACAAAGCAATTGTTATCGCCATCACAACATATAGCAGTGAGACATGGCAATTTATCAAGAAAGAGACACAAAAGCTGGATGCATTTAATCACAAATGTCTGCAAAGAATATTTGGAATAACATATAGAGATAGGAAGACGAATGAAGAAGTCAGACAAGGCAACCTCTCACAAATAATCTACAAAAAAAGACATCAGTGGCTGGGACATGTGCTCAGAATGGAAAAAGAACACTTACCAAATATCACCCTTGAATGGAAGCCAGAAGACGCAAGAAGAAAGAGAGGAAGACCGCGAATAACATGGAAACAAACCGTTCTGAATGACATCAAGCACCTCAACATGAAATGGGAAGATTTGGAGAAAAGGGCAGTTGACAGGCAAGGATGGCAAATGTGGGTAGCCCAATGTGCAGCAAAGCACAGGATGGACTAAGGTAAGGGGTTGGCAGAGCAGAAGTTGCATAGGCAACTGCAAACTGTGTTTGAATTTCGCTCAACTCAACTTTCTGCAAAGGGATGACATACCACAAAGCAACCCTTACCTTTGCATTAACATAGGGGGTTTCTTTGCAATTGAAATAAAAGAGGGGATAAGTTACTTTGTTCATGTGTGCTGGCTTCTCCTTGACCCAGGCTTTTAGAGCAAAACTATTGCTGCCCCATCACGGGAAATGAAGGTGGGCACACCTGCAGTGCCACACCAGGCCACAAAAGGGCTCATAGGGACTGCACACACCTGTTCAAAGGGACACAAGCCACCTAGCATGTCTCACTCTGAGCACAGAGGCAGAGAACCATCATCCACGAACTGACAGCTAATTTGTTATTTATTCATTTATTTTTAGGTACACCTGTAAAGCATATGGACTGAACTCCCACTCCCTGAAAAAGAAGCTGTTTGCTTTAGCATCCTATGACTTCAATTGCTGACTCTACTAAAATTTCATCAACATGGGAAGGATCTTCCAGTAATGGGTAAAAGCTGGCTAACTAAGGTACATGCATGACTGCAGATATCTAGCTTTATAGTCTTACACTGCTTATTTTCTTAAAAAACAAAACAGCCCTGCACACACATACGCACACACAAAAGCTAACCCTCAACTCCTCAGATACAAGACTGTTAAATCTTTGTGGCTTGTAAACATTTAAGATATAAGTCCCAAGTTAATTTATTATAATGTTTGTTTAGAGGAAAGACTAAAGGGATACAAAATTCTAGCCAGCAAACCAAGGGCACAAATGAAGCAACTGTACTTGAAATATACAAGAAAAGCTTTATGAATATGAAGTTGTTGATCTCATGCTCTTTTCTGTTATGGTTCTAACAAAATAAATATTTATGTCAGGACCACCCTTAAGCACTGCAGCTTGTAAGGAGTGGTAGTAATGACTGTATTGCCTTCCAGCCATGCTGGCAAAAATATTTACATAACTATGTGCTACATATGAGAGAGAACATGTGTTTTTTTCAGTATTTCTTCAGTCCAGGTGGCCTCAGTATTTGAACATTTTAAAATGACAAATATTCACATGCTGCAGCAGTACCCCAGTAATATTAAAGAGACATTATCCATATTCCAGACCACAAGTTTTACCTACTTTGATAGGGAAAATCCTTTATATTCCAGATTCAATATCTAGTAGTTTTACTTATTTAAGTTCACAATTCCATTACCAAAAAAATTTTAAAAAAAAGTAAAGTTACAACCACCACCATCCCAACTCTTAGACTCAGGACTCAGTCAGAAATAATACATATCTCGCTTAACATTCAAACACTAGTCCCAGAGCTATGCTAATATCTTAAGTGCTGGTGCTGCGGAAGCATAGAAGCAAATAAAAGATGATATGATGCTTTAGAGGGACAGTCAAGACTTTAAGAGTTATTCTATTCATGAGCTGTTTTATGTTTGCACCTAAGTTATCCCTTCACTCTTCCTGCCTGATACTGAAGCACATCATTCCTGTTCATAAGACGAAAGCAGAGTAGATGAACAGCTCACGTATTCCTCAGTTGTAGAGACACCCTAAATTACTGTAGGGTCTCAGCACAATTGCACATATTTTGCATTCTTCATTTTGGGGAGCAATTTTAAAGGGATAGAGCTGACCATATGAATTTAAAAGCAACATAAAGGTAGGTTAAATGTTGGGCCTCTAAAGCTCAACAGTATCCCTATGTACTCCATTAAAACCAGATGAATGCTTGAGAGGGAGGAATCAGTGTTTGACAACTTAAATGGACAACAGGAAGGGGGAAAAAGTCTTTATTTTCTAATATTAGGCCTTGTCTAGACTTGGAATTTGCTCTGAATACCCACCATTGTAGCTGCACCGGTGCTAACTCTAGTGCAGAAAGGCACAGCTGCTATTTGTACAGGGGGAGCTTAACCCTATTTCAAGCAGGGCTAACCTCCACTAGTGCAAACAGCAACTAGGCCTCTCTGGGCTGGAGAACATAGCTACACCAATCGCTGTACAGTAACTCCTCACTTAAAGTCGTCCCGGTTAATATTGTTTCATTGTTACATTGCTGATCAATTAGGGAACATGCTCGTTTAAAGTTGGGCAATGCTCCCTTCTAACGTCCTTTGGCAGCCGCCTGCTTTGTCCACTGCTTGCAGGAAGAGCAGCCCATTACAGCTAGCTGGTGGGGGATTGGAACCAGGGTGGACCGGCAGCCCCCCTATCAGCTCCCTGCTCCCAGAGGTTAAAGCAAGCCAGTATACCCCGGTACAGCGTACCGGCAAGAGTCGATGCGCCGTACCGGGGTGGCCCGGCTTCCCCAGGCGGCAATTTAAAGGGCCTGCGGCTCCCAGCAGCAGCTGGAGCCCCAGGCCCTTTAAATTGCCGCCAGAGCCCTGCTGCCGGAGCCCTGGGGTAGCAGCGGCAGCCGGGGGCTCCGGCAGCAGTTTAAAGGGCCCAGGGCGGTAGCAGCGGCCGAGCCTTGGGCTGTTACCCCAGAGGGGGAGGGGGAGGGCACTTACCGGTACAGGGCGGGCCGGGGCTAGCTCTGACCCCCCATCCCTGCCCCTTCCGGGGGCCAGAGCCGGCCCCAACCCAGCCCCATACCAGTAAGTCCCTATTTCTACTTTCACCCCTGCCCGCTCCCCTAAATTCCCTGTGCAGCAGCTGCCCAGCAGGCTAGCAATTGCAGCTGTCCCTTTCCCCAATGCCATGTGCTGCTCCTGCCCTCTGCCTTGGAGCTGCTCCCCGAGACTCCTGCTTGCTGTGTGGGGAGGAGAGGGGGAAGAGGGAGGCTAATGTCAGGGTGTCCCCCTCCCCGCTGCTCCTGCACCCCGCTTACCCCATCTTCCATAGAGCAGGGAGGACACACAACGGAGGGAGCTTGCTGGTAGCAGCTGGTCTCAGCAAGCTGATCTAATTAACAAAGCAGTGTACTTAAAGGGGAAATGCGCATCTCTCTCTCTCTCTCTCACACACACACACACACACACACACATAGTGTGTGTCTCTGTCTGCGATGCTGTCTGCCCTCTCTCCATTCCTGCTGCCTTGTAGAGTGAGAGAGTTAACCCTTGAGGGCTCAACCAATTGCTAGTTCATCATTTAGCAGTAAGGCATTCTCTGGGAAATATCCCACCCTCTGACTCCTCCACTCAACCAAGCTTCACAATCATCATCACCTTGTGTTAAATTGTTTGTTTAAAACTTATACTGTGTGTGTGTGTCTCTCTCTCTCTCTCTCTCTCTCTCTCTCTCTCTATATATATATATATATATATATAGAGAGAGAGAGAGAGAGAGAGAGAGAGAGAGAGAGAGACTTTTGTCTGGTGAAACAAAATTCCCTGGAGCCTAACCCCCTCATTTACATTAAATCTTATGGGGAAATTGGATTCGCTTAACATCGTTTTGCTTAAAGTCGCATTTTTCAGGAACATAACTACAACATTAAGTGAGGAGTTACTGTAACTCATGCATATCCACAATTTGCACAAGGCCTAAGAAAGCATTACAAACTATGAAATGTAAACTTTTTAAAATTAGATCCATCTCAGTAGATGACAAGGTCAATTCAAGACAATGCACATAAGCATTTGCTATGGTTCTCTAAGTCACAAGTCTTTAAAACTGAAGTTCTTCCAATTTCATGGTTCTATTTTCAGGGATGCTAAGCACCCACAACTCCAATCACCATCAGTAAGAGGTGTAAGTGCTCAATGCCTCTGAGTATCCGGACATTTACTAATTAGGCATTTTAAACTGTTTTACCCTACCAATTATTACCAAAACAAATAAGTTGTTAGAGAACTTTACAGTAACTAGTTAGATTTCAAATGCACTGTACATTTTAAAGTTATAATTGGTATATTCCTTTTAAAGAGGTTTCAAGTGCAGTTTTACTCAGAAATGAGACAATAAAAATGATTCTTACAACACATCAGTTCTCTGTAGGCACCGAGTCCCATCTGGTAGCTTTACTAGCAAAAGTAACTTTTTTACTTTAAACAAAACCAAACCCCACTCCTGTTAGCACTTTTCTAGCTCATCCATTATTCACAGAATTATTAACTAGTTTCCAGATGCAGCAACTTACAGTACTAGAGGCAATGCAGGAGCCAAAAAAAACAGTTTGGTTTTCAGATCCCAGTATGAACATGCATGTTTGGCAAAGGTTTTTATTTGTAAACTGTGCAAATTTTATATGGAAGTCAATTAAACAAACATGGAAACTCTTGATGTTGTTTTTAGTCACTTTTAAGACTACAGCATACTTTAAGTAAGCAGACAAAATACATTGCAGACATGACATTTTCTCTCCTCTCCCTCATTTCCTAACTTCACTCATCTAAAACCTGAGGTTAATTGTAAAAAGCATCGTGCTCCACTGCCTGCAATTTCTGACGCCAGTACATCATCCTGAGCTGAGGTGCACATTAAGAATTCTTGGCCATCATTTCCAGCTGCCACAAAGCAAAATTTAAAGATTTCCTTATGCATCTAGAAACCCTAAGAAGTTTCCATGTCTACATGAGACAGTTTTAAAGAGCTTTAGGAGCCTCATGGAAAACACTGAAAGCATCCTAATTTAAAGAAGCAAACTAAATGCTGATGTAGGTTTTCTGTAGTTCTCTCCTTTCCTACTAACATTATTAAAAGCGTGACTGGTATCTGTTATAACCCAGATGAAATTAAAATCTTTTGTTAGCAGAACAGATATCAGAAAAAATACAAACCACACCTCTTATGTCACAAACAAAGGAATCCACCTTCATCTGCTTTAGAACGTACAGGAGTCAAATGAACTCTTGTTTTGTGTTGGTTTTTAAATTTGGAATTAATGTTTTCATGAAACCATTCTTAGCAATAAAAATAGAGAAAATATGTCATAGAAATACACTTGCTTACAAAGAGAATGAGGATTCAGCTGCCGTTCAAAGTACTAATAAGCAGCTAAGCAAAATAAAGTTTGTTTTTTATTTCAGCATATTTCAGTATCATTGGATATTGTCTATTTAAATCACTGAATCTATTTGAAAGACTTAAAAACAAATTCTGAAACTAAGTCTTTAGGGTAAAGAAAGGAAATACCTGTATCAGACATTTACTGACATCACTAGCACAGAGAGCCTTATTGCAGCCCATTGATGGTGGAATCCATAATAAGAACAGCAGGATAGTTACTATAGGCACTGTGACGTACTGTGACCTCATGATTTCCTGCAGGCAGTCAATTTCTGGAATCTCCAAGCAGCACTGAAATAAGAAAAAGCAACTGAAAATACTGTATTTGCTGGAGTGGAAGCCAAATCCTTTTTGTTTTTCTCATGTAATTCCTTTAAACCAATTTTAAGGGCTTTGCAGGGTAGAGTGATTTAAATCAAATTGAAAATTGTGAAATCAATGTGAAGTTATGCTGCTGCAACATTAAACTTTATAATAAATTAAAATATTAGCATGTGGGTTTTCTTAATTGCCACTACTGATTAGGGAATCTTATTTGAATGTTATAAATCTGCTGTATGCAAAAAAAATGTTTTCGAAGTATTAAAATTAAGGCCCTGATCCTGGAGACCCTAAAACCAGCTATGTTACTTTTCTCACACAAATACACTTAAAGTATGTACACAGGTGTGCATAGCATCAAAAGCTAAAATTGTATTTTTACTAAAAACTTCTTAGTGGCATGAAATCTTTATCACTTCAAAACAAAACCGCTTCAGTGTTAACAATAAGATGTTTAGACTTTCAATACATTAACAATACATATATGCCAACATTTCAAAAAAAAGGAGCCTAAAGTTAGGTTCCTAAACCTGTACCTTAAACACTTGAAGGTGGGATTTTTCAAAAGCACATAAATGACTGGAGTCAATGAGACACGTGCACCTAAAATTGGAGGAATATAGCTTGGTCAAAGAATTTCAACTTCCTTCACTTCTGGAAGTTCAGTATATCATAGATGATATGGTTTTGCAAATACTACGTGTTTGACTTCAATATTTATGTTATCAAAATAGTTTATGGACCCCAATCATAAACTAGGACATCATTCTGGCAGGCACTGTACAAATACATAACAAGGAGCTTAGAATGAGCTTGTATTGTTCTTATGGTAAAGATCTTAATGAGGCCCTGGATTTGTCTTGTTCAGCATTTATGAATCTTTTAGTAGAAAAACAATTCTATGTAAACTAAAATTCTACTAGCAGTTAGGAAACTAATTAAAAAACCCCAAGTACAACATATCCACTCGAGCAATTTAACACTATAAAATGGGAAGAAATTAAATAAATATCAATATATAAATAAAAATGATTTAAATATAGAATATCATTTAAAATTCATAGTTATTTAAAAAAAAAAGCATTATTTGTATCCAGAGTTTTGGTGGACTTCCCCTATTCATTCCAGGGGCATATACAAAGAACAGAGGATCTTTCACACAATCAAGAGCCATTTACTTTCACTGTTTACATAATAATGTTTTGACATAAAACATCAAGCTTTATGTATCATAAATTATAATCTAGATTTAACAATAAATATCTTAATAAAAATGGCAGGAATTAAAATAAATATATGGTAAGTAAACAAGTACTTACTTTACAAAGGAGAAGCTCTGATAGATTAGTGAATAAAGATATGTTTTAACACAGCACCAAATTGTTTCAATGCCATCAATCTGGATTTAGTCATTATATAGCAAAGGGCTTCTGAATACACAACTGGATAGATGTCACTAATATGAATACACTGCAATGGAGTTATCTTAATAATTTAATACAGATGTGTGTTGTGGGGTGAGTGGCTAACAATTTCCATGCTTCACTGCTTATTCTTAGTTGCCACTTGTCCTTTCAATCTACATTTTCACTACACCCCATTTTCTGCTTGCCCTCAAAACTTTCTCACTGGCTGTCTTCATTCCTTACCTACATTCAGTTTCTGCCTGCTACCTATCCCTGTTGTTTAACCCTTCATAATTCAGTTGGCTCATTCCCAGTTACTCACTTCCTAAACTGCACACTACAGCTTGACTTGGAAGGTCAAATTTAAGTCTGGCTTAACTAACACTAGTTACTCACCTTGTATCTACACTATGAAAGGCAGTCAACACCTTTAGTTGATTTCAGGTGATCGAGTTAGCCAAAGCATGTGTTAGTTAAGTCCATCCTAAATGCCCATTTTTTCTAATCTAAACAAGGGGAGAAAAATACCTCTGAAAGGCCCACCATGAGCACTGATGATTAACTCCCTTTCCCTGCACAAACATCTGCTACGGCAGCAAAGGAGTAGATCTCTCTCTTTGCATGGGTCTGGACCAACACATGATTGGTAGGAATGATGTGGAGAAATGAGGAGCAAGGTACTTGAACTGTAATCTCTTTGGGACAACCTCTTTTTTGTTCTGTTTTTGTACAGCACCTAGCAGAGCAGTCCCCTTCACTATCTACACTGCTCTTGCTCTTTGCAATGGCTGGGGTTGCGGTGGTCTGTATTTCGTATCATTTGGTTCCATAAACAGAAAAAAGACTGAGGTCTCTGTTCCTCAGAGATTCATTTTGTCCTGGGTGGCTCGGTAGTCTTCAAGTAAATGACTGTACAGAAACAACTCACAAATATATCTGATGCCAACTTGAACTTGATCTCCCAAATAACGTAAAATATGCATAGAAGGTTGGGGTTTTTTGTTTGTTTTTATTTATTTTTTTTTTTTTGCAATGCAACCATTTCCCCTAAACGTTTTTCTACCAACTCATGTGCTAACTGCTCACAAAACACTCGGAATTGACTTAATACTCCAAATAACAGTCCGAGCTCATCCACACACCCTGCCCTTCTAACCGAGTCACCATTTTCCTACCAAAGATGGCCCTGGCACAGGCCTCCCGACGGCTGGCGACAGGGGGAAAAAACAAGCACAAAATGTTTTATCCCGATACTTTCCCAACCTTCTCTGGGGCAGGGGCGCTGGAACAATGTGTCTGGCGGGGATGCTGAGAGCCATTGCACCAACCTGCAAACCCCGCATTTGATGGAAACCACTTCAAGCCAGGAGGGGCAGCGCCCCCAGCACCCCTGCAGGGCGGCGTGGGGGGAGGCAGCCGCACCAACCACAGCCACAGGCAGAGCCAAGAAACAGCAACAACTCCCCGGCCAATCCCCACCCGCCTTTCCCGGGAGCGTGTGCCAGGCGGTGTTTCGCCGCTGGCCGGGCCGGGAGTGTTTCCAAAGCGCCGTTAAAAGGCAGCAGTGGCCTCCCCAGTGCAGACCAGCGCCCCATGCCTGGGAGTGTCTAGCCTGTCTACAAAGGCAGCAGTTCGCTTCGAATCAGAGGAGCGAGCCGGAGCTCCTGAAAGAGCCACAGACTCCACGCCCACCGCCCCGCTCCCCCTTCCCGGCACCGGAGCCCCCCGATCTCCTAGCCCGGCTGCCCCTCTCTCTGCCCGGCCCCTGGCGCCCCAATGCCTCCGTCCCGGCTCGCAGCGGCCCCCCTGCCGGCAGCCGGCAGGTCTCTTACCCCAAGGCGTCGCGGGCTGGGCAGCCCCCCTGTGCCTAGCGCTCCGGCTGCTCGAGAGGCGGCGGCAGCGGCCGCGCTCTGCAGCCCGCGGCTTCCTTCGCCTCGGCCGCACGCAGCGAGGAGGCGGCCCGCGCGTCGCGCCGCTCACACAGGGCCCGGCAGCGCCCCGCCTAGGGGCACCGTCAAGGGACAGGACCCTCCCCCGCTCTGCCCGGCCTGAGGGAGGGGCTGACTCCCCCCCTCACACTCACACCCTGGGGGAACCAGGGTGCCCCCGCCCGCTTGCATCGCTCCGCCTAGGCCCCCTTGGTCCCATCCAAGGAGCCCCAGGGAGGGGACGGGCCTGCTCCACCTTCCTCACCAGCTCCAAACCGGGACCATTTAGCGGGTGAGTTTGCCACAGTTGCCAAACTTTTCACCTCTGCAGCAGACGGGCCCCTGAGGCCCAGATGTGGCAGCAGCTCCACATTTGAACACTGGACTGACTCTCTGCATGGTTGGGGTGGAAATTCACCTTGAACGCCTTGTGCTGCGCTGGTCGCCCGTCTCAAAAGAGTTACACTGAATTGGAAAAAGTACAAAGCAGGGCAACAGAAAGGAGTAAGGGTGTGGAACAGCTTTGAGATGAAGAGAGATTAAACGGACTGAGACTGTTCAGCTCAGAAAAGAGAGGCGGGAGGGGGAGATAGGATAGAAGTGTATAAATCATGAATGGTGTGAATAGGGAAGAGGGGCTTAGTTATCTGTAACTGGAGATTCTTCAAGATGTGTGGTCCCTGTTTGTATTCCACCCATGGGTGCGCACGCGCGCCATGCACCTAAGTCCAGAAGTACTGTTTCTTAGCAGTAGCCATAGACCCACATGTGCGTAGTGCATGCTCAAAGCTGAGGGTATAATAGGTCTTGCGGGTCGACACCTCTCCAGTGTCCCTTATTGTTGTGCAGTCCAGTCCACAGCAGAGGGGATGGAGGGTGGGTATTAGAATACAAATTGGGAACACACAGCTCAAAGAACCTCCAGTTGCAGATAAGTAATCTCTTTTTCTTCGAGTCATGGTCCCTATATGTATTCCATACGTGAGTGATTAACGAGCAGTGATCAGTGCAGAGGTGGGTGCGAGGATGCAATAGGAAGTGCAATCGGCAGTACAGCTTGACCCACAAAAGTCCGTAGCCACTAGTTGTGCGATGGCATTGTGGGATGTGGACGGAGTGCCAGGTTGTTGTATGACAGATGTCTTGCCACGAGACGACAGCGAGGCAGGCTGATGTAGCTGCTTGCGCTTGCATGGAGTGCACTGTGGCTCTATCAGGCAGAGGTACATTGGATTGTCTGTAGCATTAATGGATCCACCCAGAGACCCATTTGGGGATTCATTGGGAGGAGAGAGTTTGGCCCTGGGATCAGTTGGCAATAGCCACAAATAGTTTTGGCAATGTGCAAAATGAGCGAGTCAGGTGGAGGTAGAATGCCAGTGCACAGCGGACATCTTGGGAGTGCAGGATCCTATCCATGTGGGAGGTGTGTGGTTTGGGACAGAACACAGATAGGTAGATGCATTGATTTAGATGGAACTTCAACACTATTTTTGGGAAGAATTTAGGTGTAACCATAAGGAACATTTATTCTGGTGAAACATGGTGTAAGGGGGGTTTGCCATCATGGCCGCCAGTTCACTGACCTGTCTATCTGAGATAATGGCTACCAAGAATGTCACCTGCATGGAGAGCTGGAAGAGGGAGCATGTTGCCAGTGGCTCAAAGGGTGGCTTTGTGAGGGCAGAGAGAATGAGATTAAGGTCCCACAGGGTGTGAGCTTGAGTACTGGTGGGAAGGTACTGAGTAAACTCTTCATGAAACGGATGGTGGTAGGGTGTGTAAAAACACAGAGGCGCTGTCCACGGGGGAGAAAAAGACACTGAGTACTGCCAGATAGACTCGTATAGAGCTATGGGCAAGATTGAGAAGGTGGTCAAGGACGATAGGTATAGATATAGCACTCAGTGGATGGTGATGGCAGTGAAGTGTCTCCATTTAGCTCTGTAGCAGGCCCTGGTGGATACTCTCCTGCCCTGGTTAGGGATGTGTTACACTGGGGTGGAGAATGCCCTGTCTATCCCCGAGCCCCATCCAAATACTAGGCTGTGAGGTGAAGCTAGCCCAGCTTGGGATGTCAGACCTAGTCCCGATCTTGCATGAGGAGGTCCGGGAGTGTTCAGAGGCAGAGTGGTGTGTGGATGGAGAGTCTGTGTAGGTCTGTGAACCAGAATTGGCAGGGCCAGAATGGGGCTATGAGTATCACGGTGGCTCAGTCCAGGCGGATCTTGGGCTATGCTTGTGGGAGGAGGGGAAATGGGGGGAAAGGCATGGTGGAGGTTCTGTTCAGGGGAGGAGAAGGGAGTCACCCTGCGAGTCTTCCCTTACAGCTCCCCTGGAGCAATAAAGGGGCAGTTTGCAGTTCTCACAAGTGGCAAAGAGGTCCCACCATGGGGTGCCCCATTTATGGAAGAGGTATCCAAGCATGGCATCATGTAATTCCCACTCGTGGTTGAGGTAGAGAGTCCTGCTGAGTGCATCAGCTAGGGCATTTTGGGTGCCTGGGAGATATATGGCTTGGAGCATCACCTAGTGCTTGATGCACCAGTTCCAAAGATAGACAGACTCAGAACAGAGGGAGGGAGACTTGGTGCCACCCTGCTTATTCATGTAGTGTTGTTGGAGAGCAATTGAATGTGGTCGGACTGGATGAGAGAAAGAAATGCCTGGCACACGAACCTGACTGCCCACAGTTCTAGCATGTTTATATGCATTTTGCTTTCCCGTGCATTCACACTCCCTGGGCAGCGTGACCATCTAGATGATCTCCCCAACACACAAAGGAGGCATCCATTGTAATGGTAGGATCAGTCCATCATGTGAGGGAGGTAAGCACTGTTCAGAGAATGAGGACCCTGGCCTCCATATGGCCCATGCTGGCGCTGTAGATGGAGAGGAGCCACATCTGGAAGCAACGCATATGCAGACATACATGCAGTTTATATGTTCAAGGACAGAGACACAATGGCGGACCATGGTGCGTGGCTTGCAATGCAGATCTGCAATAATGGTTGTCAGTGTTGCAAATTGGTCCAACAGAAGAAGAGCCCTTGTTATGGATGGAGTCGAACCATGCTTCCAATAAAGTGGATCATCTGTGTAGGTCTGAGCACTGACTTTTCCTTGTTGATGCAAATACCTAGAGACCCCAGGAAAGTGCAGAGGGTGAGGATGGCAGAGGTGAGTTCTTGTTGGGATAGCGTGACAAGGAGCCAGTTGTCTAGATAGTAGCCGAGATGGTGTATTTGTGCTGCTACTATTGCGAAAACCTTCATGAAGACTTGTGGAGCCATGGCTATGCCAAAAGGGAGAACCCAGAATTGCTAGTGGTGTGTCCCACCTGAAAACGTAGAAATTTCCACCGGGCCGGGTGAATGTCCACATGGAAGTAGGCATTCTTCATGTAGAGACTGTGAGCCAAGCCTCCTGGGGGAGAGATGGGATAATTGATGCCAGCATCACCATGCGGAATTTGGATTTTCTGATAAAGGTGCTCAGCAACCGAAGGTCGAGAATGAGGCAGCACCATCCGCCCTTCTTAGGGATGAGGAATTATGGAGAGTAGAAGTCTCATCTCATGTTAGGAGGTGGGATCTACTTTGTGGCTCCCTTTAGGAGAAGAGAGTCCACTTCTTGTTGGAGAACACATTGAAGGGAAGGGTCCCCGGGGGTATCCAGGGGTGGGGGGCTGATGCGGGGAAAATGAGAGAAATTCTATGGAGTATCCATGGTAGATGATCTCCTGTACCCAACAGCCCCAATTGTTGGCAAATAGGCCAAAATAGCCCGCAAAGACAACATGAGGATCTGCAGGTGGCAACGGGGGAGGTTCGCGGGTCTTGACCATCACATCAAAACTGAGGCTGCTGGTGGAAGAGGTGGTCATGGCAGAGGCAGGGAAGCAAGGTCACTGAGAGCAGTGCTGCCTACGTGGGGCCTCCTGTTGGCATTGGTAGTAGGCTGGGTAGGGCGCATGCGGTCATGGATGGAACTGCTACCATTGTTGTCTGAATCGCAGGGCCATGGTATATATCCCTAGGAACTGTAGCATGGCCCTGGAGACTTTCAAGAATGAAGGGACTAGTCTGTCTTGCTGTGAAACAGTTTGTACTCGCCAAAGGGGAGGTCCTCGATTGTACTTTGGACTTCCCTTGGGAAGCCAGATGACTAGAGCCACAAGTCCTGGCGCATGACAACCCCAGTTGTGTGAGAGCAAGAGGATGTGTCAGCCACATCTACAGCTGCCTGGAGGTCCACTTGGGCAACCAGGTGCCCCTCGTCTACCAGCGTCTGATATTGCTGCTGTTGGTCTGGTGGCAGTTTATCCCAGAACTCTGCTAGCTTAGCATAGTTATTAAAATCATACTTGTCTAGCAGAGCCTGATAGTTTGCAATCCAGAACTGTAGTAATGCTGAGGAATATACTTTCCTCCTCAACAGATCCATGCACTTTGCAGCCTGGTCTGGAGGGGTTGACTTCTATGTTTGCTGGCATGCCTGCTCAGCTGCCACGTGCAAAAAATAAAATCCATCCTTTTAATAGGTACAAAATATCTCCACCCTGCCCACTAACGTGTGGGGACACAGAAGGAAGGGGTGTGCCACACTGCTCACACTGGGTGAAGGATGACTTCATTAATAGGTAGTGACACCCTTGAGGGCCCCTGAGGTTGGAAAATGTCCAGGAGCTGGTGTTGCTTGTCCTGAACCTCCTCCAATGGGATGCCCAGGTTTGTTGCTACCCTCTGCAGCAAGTCATGATATTGCCGGTAATAATCCTGTGAAAAAGGGAGAGAGGAATAAGTGCCTCATCCAGTGAAGAGGAAGCAGCCATGGGGACTGGTGAAGCCAGTGGCACCGGTTGGACATCTGCCTCTTCCTCAGACAGTGGCGGTAGAGGAGCCGGGCAGTCGTAATAGGATGCCTGGCAAGGTGGGTAGCATTGGCGGTAGGAGTCCCCGGGTGCCCAGTACAGCCCAGGCGAAGGGTCCTGCGGTTGCGGTGGACCCCACGGGTACTGGTACTAGACCCTTACTGCTGGATCATATTCCAGTGGATAAGGTGGTCAGGGATGTGAGTCGGAATTGGGGTGTGACATTGGGGAGAATGAGGGTTCTGGCTCCGAAAACTCCTCAGACTCCAAGGACAGTTCTGGCACCGGGGAACTGGTGGTACAGGTGGGTTGTGGTGTGGCACCAGTAGGAGCCGGTCTGGCAGCAGTAGAAGTGGTTTGTCCTCTGGAGTGGTGATGTCTTGGGTGAAAAGGGGTCCATAGAGGGTGGGTACAGGAGTATCAGCTCCTCTGCCAAAATGAGGGGCTCAGAGCAGCCGGAAGTCCTTGGAGTGCCCGTGGAGATGCCAGAGCATCCCGTGGCATCTGTTGGGCTGACTTGTCTGAGCAGCGTGGCAGTGGCGATGGGATGGGTGGTGTGTGCACCCCCTATCCAATCCCCCGTTCCCCATCCCCTGCCCCCCTCCAAACCTTTGCCCCATCCAACTGCTCCCTGTCCACTGACTGCCCCATATCCAACCCCCCGGCCCCCTTACCATGCCGCTCAGAGCAGCAGGTCTAGAGTCACGCCTCTCAGCTGGAGCCACACACACTGCTGTGCTGCCCTGCATGAGCACAGAGCCCACGCAGCAGAGTAGCTGTGAGGGAGGGGGAACAGCAAGGGAGGGGCCGGGGGCTAGCCTCCCCGGCCGAGAGCTCAGCAGCCGGGCAGGACGGTCCCGTGGTATGGATGTGGCCCGCGGGCCGTAGTTTGCCCACCTCTGCTCTAGGTTTTCCTAAACCTCTGGCTGCCAGAAACTGAGACTGGGTGACGGGATGGACCACTAGATAAATTGCGCTGTTCTGTTCACTCCCTCTGAAGCATCTGGCACCGGCCACTGTTGAAAAACAGGATACTGGGCTAGATGGACCATTGGTCTGACCCAGTGTGGCTATTCTTATGTTCTGAACCGTTTGGTGGAAAAGAGAGAAGTGGAGGAGGGGACAAAACATCTCCAGACAAAAGAGTAACATTTTGCACTGGGTTCCCACAGTTCTGCTTCTTATACTATTGCATCCTCACATGGGTTTAAACTGGTGTGGACACATGGGAAGGGAGGAGACTTTGGAGCTTACAGTGCAGGTAGCTTGTGTAGACTGTGGAAGAATGACATTTTAAGAGCTGATGTTCAGGGTGGATTTGATTTAAATCACTAGTCAGGAAGACTATTTAATCATGGATTTCTACATAAAAGTGCATTCTTGGTGGTTGTTATAACCTTAGTACATATTCTTCACAACTCAGAGATAGATGTCAGTTTCATTTTTAGAATGTACATACTATACATTTTTAAGTGATTTATTTTGAAAAAACTTTTCAGATTAGTTTTACAGCTATATCAGAAAATGAATGATTGTTTGGTTATTTCATTTACCAAAGGTAATTGAAGCAGATATTTATGAAGTTATCAGGAGGTGAACTATATCCAATTCAACAAGTCAATCAATATTTGGAGGATTTTCTTGCTATGCTGCATTAGGAGGAGAACATCACCAGACAAACATTTAAATTGTTTTATTTAACTAAAACAACAACGTTATGTATCCCGGATTTTTTTTCTTCAACAGTAAACATAACATTTTAACAAAACAAGCATATGAATTTTTTAATTTAGTTAAACATTCAAGTCTTTTAAAATCAGGTTTGTTTTTGTTAAAATAGTTTTTAACTAAAATAGTTAAATGAAATATTTTAAAAAAATTAAGTCAACTATGTCAGCCAGGTCAACATGCGAAACTTAAAATATTGGCTTCTGCAGCTAACTCAGTCGTCTTCACCTTCATTTTCCTGTTTGTTCATAATCTGGAAAAGAAAAACAAGCTTTCCTGCTTTTTCAGGTCACAAACGATTTCTCAATTTGGAATGAATTAGTCTAAACGAAGAAAATATTCTTTCTACACCAGCAGAAGAAGCTACTGCTGTTAAAAGTGAGATTATCACTTCAACAGTTTCTGAATCCAAGTGCTTAAGTGACTTCCACCAGTTCACTGGTGTGACTTTCTTTAAAACATCAGCAGCAAACATATTTCTTGAATGGTTCTTATTCCCAAACTGGGTCTCTTTTAAGGCCTGCTGCCATTATAGGTTTTCCCTTCTAGTGAGAGAATGGTATGGTAGATCTCAAATCAATGAAGGCTACACTCAGAAAGACCTCAAGACTTCTGGAATATGCTGCTCAAACAGTTTCACTTTTGTTTCTACTACCCAGCCAGCACATCTCTCGGCCCACACCGCTTCCCGCAGCCCCCATTGGCCTGGAGCAGCGAACCGCGGCCAGTGGGAGCCGCAATTGGCTGAACCTGCGGATGAGGCAGGTAAACAAACTGGCCCGGCCCACCAGGGTGCTTACCCTGGCGAGCCGCGTGCCAAAGGTTGCCGATCCCTGCATTAGAAGTTTAACCTGTTACACATGTGACTGTCAGGTGCCAGGATGATGTACTTGATCCCTAGGATAAAAAAAAAATTGGGAATTTGGGGTAAGACATCTTCCTGAAGAAGTCTGACTATAATCTATGAAATAAGGCCTTTTCCACGACCGTGAGTGGTGGTTATTTTCAAGCCTGATTATTTTTTAAACCACACCAACACTCTTAATGGGTTATGTGGTAAGACGTATATAAGAAATCCTTGTACAATGGATTAGAAGGCAATCTAGAGAAACTCAACAACTGGAACAAAACCTGGGAGAGCTGAGCATTCACTAGAGAGCTTGTTGGCCAAGAGCCCTTATTTGTCTACAAGGGACTGCAACACTAGAGGACACAGTCCTTTCCTCAGGATAATTACATTTCTGCTTAACCCATCCACAAGAAAATGTACTTTTTATGTGCAGTGGGAAACTGAGGACAATTAGTCTTCTCTCTTTTAAGACTGTTACTGTTACCCATTGGACAATGGATAGCAAAGTCTCTTAAACTGGAGTCCTGGAGAGGAAGCCACATAACCATTTGATGTTCAGCAAGCTTATAGTACATGCCATGGTGAAATCCTGGCCCTAGTGACTTCAATAGAGCCAGGATTTCACCACCCATAGTTTTAAGTTACTCGTTATTGTTCTAATAGATTTTGTTACTTTCTTGATCTTTGTGAATGTAAATGCAAGTTGAAAAAGAGTAGGTGTATATTGTGGAAGTTTAAAATTATTTTATTACTTTTTGTAGTTGGCACAAAGTGTAGCCCTATTCTGTTTGAGTTCGTGTCTCTTATCCTGGAATGGGCCTAGTTAAGACCTACACAAGTGAGACCTTGATATTATGTCAGTCTGTTCAGTTTGTTTTTTCTTCATCTGAAAACAAGTACATTCTGCATTCATACAGGCACATGGCATAATATTCTGTATTTCACTAAATAACTAAACAGCTACTGTAAGTTCTACCCTCCATACTTATAACAGCTTTCCAACTAGCCAGTTTCTCTCAGATAAACTCTTTTTTAGAAAGCAATACCTTCAAAAGTAATCTCAATTGCGGATATCAGATCCAAAGTATTCTTGAATATTTCCCGCACTAGATAGTACAAAAATATTTTCATGAATATCTGTAACCTTCTACCAATAAATATTTCATTACCCACACATTAGTAGTGCTAATAATTATAAAAGTGTTAAATGTAATAACACAGGGAAGTTTTTCCATAGTTGAATGTTATTTCTGCTTTCAACCCTTACATGACTATGAGAGAAGTGATAAAAACTGACCTGATCATCAGCTGTTCATAAACTACTCCAAAGATGATCAGTATATATATTTACACACACATTTTCTCTCTGGACCCTTTCAGCTATCAATTATAAATCAATTCTTATAACATTTTAAAATATTTTTGTTAAATAGTATCTAAAGCTTCAAGATTTAATTTCAGTCAAAAAATCCAACCATTTGTTAACATGACCAATAAAATTTATTAAACATATTTACAACTATTTACATATCCTTCCATAGGTAAATATTAAAATAGACAATGTACAATTTAAGAATTTTCATTCAAAGGCATTTTGTTGGGGGAAAAAAAATAGGCTCTATTGTGAGACCACCATATAAGAGCAAAAGGTGTTTTAGTTTAAACAAAAATATTTTCGTCATAGTAAGTCATAGGTATGGCATTACAATAGCAGACTAATATGAAATGTGGTTTTGTAAATATTACAATTATTTAGGTATCAGTTATTGAAGTAAGGGAGTTAAGTTGAGTGAAGCATGCAACACCATTCAGTTTCAAATCTTTTACAGTTATGGTGATGAAACAAGCAGCTAAATCAAACACATGCCTTACTAAAAGAACTGCCAACCAGAAATACACTACACTTGATAAAAACTACAACTTTGGTCCAATAAAACATTAGACAAAACAGTTTTACAGTTAAAATATCTATTTTTGTACATGTTTTCAACATTAATTACAAGACTATTTACATTTTCACAATATGTATAAAATAAGTTATTTAAAAATGACAACAATATTACATCTTTTCCAAAAAGAAAACTGTACAAATTTACAAATATAATAAAATGAACAGACATTTTTCCTTCCAAATCTTGTATTTCTTCCACAGACTGTCATTATTTTTCTGTGGGAGTTCAACTGTTACTGAAGTTTCATAATACAAAGCTTTAAAGCAGGCTTTATTAAATATCAAATGCTTTTCAGTGGTTATGTAACTTGTTAACAACTTCCAGCGCTGTTAACTCACCGTATCTTGTCATCTTTTCAATGAATATGCTCTAAAGTTGTAGTTAACATTTAAAATATAAATAATGGCATTTATTGGGAAACTGCTTTTTGGAACTACCATCCAATAATTAATGTCATTTATCACTAAATGAAACAGTATTTACTGTCATCCATTTACCATATTTAACAAGACCATATTTGTGAACTATTTTTCTGAAAGAATACCTTGATTATTGGACAAGGAGATATTCCACAGAATTAAGTGCTATACCTCAAGAGATGCATACATTTCTGCCCATTGCTGTCCATTTCTCTCAGGCTGTCTCCATTGAAAGAGACAGCCAGCTGTCATATAGGTGTCAATTCAAAATCATCATTAACATCAACAAGAGGAACATAAAACTCCTGAATTTCATAAATGCTGATAGATTTGTATGTAGCAGGATCAAGTTCTTGTAGTTTAAGCTGCCATTCCAGTCTCTGTACAGCATTTAAAGCTGCTGCTTCATGCTGTTGCCTCATCAAAAGGCATGTCTATTCAAAATGAAAAATTAGGTTAATGTTTTCAAATATTTAAAACAAACATTTTAAAAAGAAAATTGCATTTAAGTAATACCAGAGACCTTTAAAGGGAACTTCAGAAAGCTGAAATACATATCTAATATAATATTCATTTGGCTTAATTATATATGGATATTTAATTAAAAACTAACAAAACAGGTTCTTCCACCAAATAATTTCTTTACATAACAGAACAGTAAGCTGCCCAAGATTATGATTTTTTCTTTTAAATGCTCCTTACATTACTATAACAATTTATGGTATTGCACTCAAAAAAGTTTACAATGCTTATTCATCTCATCTTTGTAGTTGCATTTGTAGTCTAATTTTTTGGCTTTAAAAGGACAAATGCAGATACATACCTTTAATTTGTCAAATTTATCATCTACATCTTGTAGCCATGACATGAACTGCCTTGCATTAAATCGATCCCTAACTGATGTTTTACTGTCATCCGCCTAGAAAAGAAACACATTAGAAACAGTTTTTAAAATAATGAAGTAATGCAAGTTGTTAACCATTACTTACTCCTGTTACAATACTGGAGAACAAGGGGTTAAAAAGCAGCTCTGGGCCCAGATGGCCCTGTCCTGCTACACCTGCAAAGTTTGCACAAGCGTGAGGTGGAGTTTAAAAAGGGAAGCAGACAGTGAAAGAAAGCAGACCTCTGCTCTGAGCTTTGGGCAAGTATGGCCCAGGAACTCTTGTTGCTGGAGACATGGCAACACAGCCCTGACAACGCCTGCAAAGGAGAGATTGATGACTGATTACAAAGGCCAGAAACTTTATTTGTGGTTCTTAAATTTACCCCATGGGGAAAAAGGGGACTTAGGTAGGAAGTGATCTCGGGAGGCAGCTGCTTAGCACTCCAAAGGGCACAACTTAACTGCCCACCATAGGGCCATGGATCAGACCTGGGGCTCCCCTACCAACTCCAAAAGATATGACAACAGGGACGTTTACCTCAGTGGAAAAGCCACAATGGGAAGAATCAGGCTGATCAAGAACCCAGATCCCCAAGTCCCCAAACTAAGGTGAAAGCCCTGAAGCCTTTGCAGGTGCTGAAAGACTTCTCCGTGCATGGACTTTCTTTTTGTATACCCCATAAGGGGTGGACTGGGATATGTGGCCCTTTAGGGGGTGGAGGAGACTGATCCACAAAAGGAGGGACAGACCCACAAGACAGAACTATAACTGTAAAGGGATGTCAAGTATCAGGGGGTAGCCGTGTTAGTCTGTATCTACAAAAACAACAAGGAGTCTGGTGGCACCTTAAAGACTAACAGATTTATTTGGGCATAAGCTTTCGTGAGTAAAAACCTCACTTCTTCGGATGCATCTGAAGAGATGCATCCGAAGAAGTGAGGTTTTTACTCACGAAAGCTTATGCCCAAATAAATCTGTTAGTCTTTAAAGGTGCCACCAGACTCCTTGTTGTTTTTGTAAAGGGATGGTGGGGGGGAATGTCAGGGAAGAAGACAACCTGCCGCACCCATGCCTGACCACTAGGTGGCACTGGTGGCAAGCATCCCCCTTTACAGGTGCCTACATAAAAAATGCTTTTTCAGATGACAAATAGTAGACTTTGATTCAATGTCTCCAGATTTTACGTGCTGACACCACAAATGATGTAGAAGTCACCATGCTTACTAAAGACTGGAGTTTGCAGATTCTATGACCCAAAGTTATCTGCTGTATACCAGGTATAACAATTATTTTTAAGAGTCTCTGAAAAGTAAAAGATTTAAGTATGTCTTTCAAAATTTTACGTAGCTTATATACACTAAGATAAACTTACCACAACATTGCTAAATTACTTGTTCTACTTAAAAAAAAATGACAGTAACCAAACAAAAGACATTGAACTGTCTTTCAGGCTCAGGGAAAGTAACAATAGCACTCAAAGGAACGTTCAGCAACCTGAACTGATTGGCTGCAGAAGATATTCAAAAGCAGGACAAGAGAAAGATCCATATTACTTTTTATCCCACATGACAAAAACCCTTTGCAAAGATGTTCCACCTTAAAATGTCCATCATTCAATGCCTCAGTATTTTTCTTATAGCCACAGAGAAATCCAACTACTTCTATTACGAAAGGGGTCACAACCATCATAATGGGGGTCTGATCATATTTCCATTGTCATTCTTTGTTGGGACTGTTCATGGAAGGCTCGTAATATGTAAGCATATTCAGAATCATGACAGCAGCAAACTTTAGTGTCATTCCACACATAATTAAATATGCAGAGTAATCTCCGCGTTTACTGCTTATTTTTAACAAACATTGTACATTGAGGATGAAAACTAGGGAAACCATAGTATGCTTTTAAGAAAAAAGTCTTTCAGTTGGCAGTGTCGAAGATCTTCACATTTGCAACTACAAATTTTTATGACAAAGAGGAGTATAGTTAATAGAATAAGGTATATAAACACTAAACAACTGAACAAAAGCCAAAAGAAAAACATCACCACAGTACTCCTTCAGTGAAAGGCCATACCACTATACTTCAAAAATTCCTTAGGGAACAAGCAGATATTTTACAATACAAAACTGCCACATTCTTTCACCAGGTACTAGACTATTGAACAGTATTTTAAAGTATCACAAATCTCTTAAAACACTGAATGAAATTAAAACCTTAAACACTATACACGGTTTTTTCATGTAAATATTGTTCAGATATATACTTCATTTCTTATACCACACTGGAATCCCCCCTTCACCCATCCCTCAAAACAAACAAACAAACAAACCTAAAACTATGGTAGCAACCATAATAGCAAATAATCTGAACAGATTATATGAAATACCGGATTGGGTCTTTAGTCTATGAGTCTAGTATCCTGCTCCAATAGTAATTATGGGAAGAAGGCAACAAGCCCCTATAATAAACCTAGTTAATTGTGCAATGCTGTCTAGGGAGAAGAAATCCCTCCTCAGCTGTGCAGGCGAATAGTTTATGTCCTAAAACATGAGATCTGACTACCTTTACCTTGGCTTGTTTAACTACAAATATGGCTAATGACTTTAAAGTTATTTGGTGAAATTTTAGTGTTCATAAAAGTGAGGAACTTTCACTTTTCAAATAACTAATTATTGCCATACATAGGGCAGGAAGGTATTGTATGAGCTTCTCCACAAAGCTTTTCCAGTCAACATTTGTGCAAAATCGCACCACTATCCATGCTCCAGACACCCAGGAAGTCAAAGGAAGTTTTGTCATTGACTTCAATGGTACCAGGATATTACCCAATATCTTCTCTCAAATCAGACTTAAAAGTACTTATCAAAGATAAGTAATAGGAGAATCATCTAACTGAATATTCTGAAATCCTAAAACAAGTCTCCTTTTACCTGGGAGTCCAGGGGCACATTATATACTTCAGCATCCAGCAGTACGGTGCAGGCACTGAATGGTAGCGTCTGATTAGCTAAAGTTCTTGCAGCTCGATAATGGACACGCAGAACTTCTTGTTCGTTGGATACAATAAGCTTTTCCTAATTGGATAAAAATATTAACATATAGCTGAATACTTCATAAATTGTCATTTGAATTTACATTTGTAAAAATATTTGCACACCAAAATTATTCTTTTCAGGCCTTTGATTTTTTTTTTTTTTTTGGTGAGGGCTTTAGTGAGAAAAAGGAACATTCCCCTATTTTTCTGGCTTGATAACATTTACATTCTGTCATTTTGAATGTCACAAGATTTCTAAAGAAAAATAAAATAACTTTTGTGAACTTGCATTCTAGAAATTTCATTAGAAACCTAAAGGTGTGGCTCTACTTGATGATGCCACTGAATTAAATTGAAACTTCTGAAAGTATAATTTAAAATAGAAGCAATATGTCCTATTGTAATAAATGGGATCCTCAATAACTTTTGTGTTTTATGAGGGCCTAAGAAAATGCTCTGCTCTACTTTTAAAATTTTTTTTGACAGTATTTGCTCTCTACTTTTAGGCATGAACAATAAGGGTCCGAGTAAAATCTTTTATTGTTTAGTCTTGAGTACTCTCTTTCTATTTAATGACTAAGTTCAGAATTACCGTAATGTGGTCTGCTTGAATTTCAAATGTTTACCTGATCTGACTCAGATAATGAAAATAAACATGCGTTGGTCTCTACTGCTTTGGATTGTTATCGAGCAGAACCTGTCATCAGCATGGACGCATGTCCCCTGGAATGGTGGTTGAAGCATGAAGGGACATATGAATCTTTAGTATATCTAGCGACGCCCGTTAAAACAGTGCAATGCGAACACCTGTTCTCACTTTCAGGTGACATTGTAAACAAGAAGCAGGCAGCATTATCTCTTGCAAATGTAAACAAGCTTGTTTGTCTGAGTGACTGGCGGAACAAGAAGTAGGACTGAGTGGACTTTCAGGCTCTAAAATTTTATATTGTTTTAGTTTTGAATGCTGGGGTTTTTTATACATAATACTACATTTGTAAATTCAACTTTCATGATAAAGAGGTGCACTACAGTACTTGTATTAGATGAACTGAAAAATACTATTTCTTTGTTTTTTACAGAGAAAATACTTGTAATCAAAAATAAAGTGAATACTGTACACTTTTATTCTGTATTGTAACTGAAATCAATACATTTGCAAATGTAGAAAACATCCCAAAATATTTAAATAAATGGTATGCTATTATTATTTAACAGCACGATTAATTGCAATTAAATTTTTAATCGCTTGACAGCCTAATATAAAAACAATATAAAATGTAGTTACATTGGGTGTAATCAATGAGGACATAGACCCAGAAACATATTCTCCCATTAGGCAAAGGTCTGCATATAGAGAGAGATTTATTTTAAACACACTGTGCCTTGAAGGTCCACAAACTTTGATTCAGTTGGACCAAATGAGGAAAGAAAATTCCAAAGTTGAGGGCCCCTGCCCTGAAAATGCCTTGCCAGTAGACCCCCAAACCTTTAAATATAGGGACTAAGTACTGTAGTAATACAAATAATTAATAATAATCTGACTTCAAATATTGTGGCACAGTAGGGAAACGGAGGCAATTTCTCAGATAACTAGGACTCTGATAAATAGGGCTTTATAGAGCAATATTAACATACGTATGGCATCTGCAAGGAGCCAGTAAAGTCTTTGGAAAACACATTTTCCTTGTAGTTAAAACCACTAAGCATGCAGATAATTACATTCTACAAAAATCCGTTGAAGACATCTCAGAAGCTGCATAGTTTCCTATGCAGCACATTATGGTAAATCTAGCTGGCTGAGTGGAACAAGGACAAACATTGAACTCAATGGCATTTCTCTCTTTGTTTGTATCTATATGTGATAACTTTTGAACACTGCATCTGACTAATTCCAAAATTTCAGTGAATGTTCTAGGCATCAATGGGCAGAACTCTATTAATTCTGGTGGAAACTGGAAAGCCAGAAGAGCTTGATTTCCATCTTTCAGGCCCACAGAGTGCCCATTTGGTGCTGCAGGCACCGGATTCCTTAAAGCTGCCTAATGCATCACAAGGCAGCAGCAGCTTAATATACTGCACTCTCTCACTGGCTGCACAGGTTGGACTACAAAAGCAACGAAGTGTTTTCAAAGTGCCAGAGATGTTTGTACCAACAATGCAGAACTGCCTCTGGCAAGATGTAGCTGACACACAAGAAAACAGTCTCTGTGCCAAAGAGCTTACACTCTGGCTCAGACCCATTTGAACATTTAAGTCCCACAGAGCACACCAGAGATTGTTTGCAGGGAACTCACAGAAGTCTCTCGCAAGAGAAACGAGCTCTTGGGAGAGATGTGAAGGAAGAGCAGGAAGTCACAGGATATGGGAAGGAGGCAAGATTGTTCCATGCAGAAAGATGGGGGGCATACAATGGGGTGATAAATAGGGAGACTTGGGTGAGTGCAGATGAGATGAAGGCAGGAGTGGAGCTGGGTAGGGCATTGCAGGTGAGAAGTCTGATCTTCATGCAGCAGGCACAGGGTGCAGCGTAAAGATCTGAAGAACTGATTGACATGAGCAGAGTATCAGGGGAGGAAGGTGATTTTAGGAGTAGCACTTTGGCTGAGCTGAGGGGACGTAAGGAGAGAGGCAGTGAGGTCAGAGAGAAGTCTGCTGCAGTAGTCAAGGGAGATGATCACCAAGGCCGGAATCAAGGCATGTGTGTGTGGATAGGTGGGGGGGCATAGGGATGGAGAACAGAGAGGATTCAATGGCAGCCTGAGTGTGGGGGAGTAAAAGACAACATGGAATTTGTAAGCCTGAGTGGTGGTGAAGTCAGGGACAGAATGGGGAGATCTGCAGAAACTGACTGTAATGAATCTTATTTTCTTCTGTCCCCTGTAGGCCAAAGGGGATGAGAAGGTGAATTGCCTCAGACCTATAAAGTACTCTAAGATCCTCAGATTGCACTGCTCTAGGAGGGCTGGGTATTTGCATTCAGGAGTAGAGTCTGTGTTCCTGCCCCTTCCCCTCCTACTACCTGCCAACAACAGACAATTCTACTGAATCCTTAGCAATCTCATAAGCTTCAGGTTGAAGGGTTGTGGCACCATGCAGCCAATCAATTCCAAAATTTCAGGGAATATTTTATGCATCAATGTGCATCTGAAGAAGTGAGGTTCTTACCCACGAAAGCTTATGCTCCCAATACTTCTGTTAGTCTCAAAGGTGCCACAGGACCCTCTGTTGCTTTTTACATCTGATCCTAGTGATTTATTAATGTTTAATTTATCATTTGGTCCAAAACCTCCTCTACTGACACCCCAATCTGGGACAGTTCCTCAGATTTGTCACCTAAAAAGAATGGCTCTGGTGTACGCAATCTCCCTTATATCCTCTGCAGTGAAGACAAGCCAAGTATTAATTTAGTTTCTCCACAATGGCCTTATCTTCCTGGAGGGCTCCTTTAGCACCTCGATCGTCCAGTGGCCCCCCTGATTGTTTAGCAGGCTTCCTGCTTCTGATGTACTTGCACTTTTTTTTTTTTTGGCGCTGTTAGTTTTTGGGTATTCGGTCCTAGTTTGTAGTACTAAAAGAGCAGGATGCTCTCATGTGTAATTTGGTTTAAGACCCCACAAAGCCCAGGGCTGGCCCTGATCTACATAACATTGCATTATATTTCCACTCAGCGAGTGATCAAAATAACTAAAATGTGCAATTTAAATATATACAGAATTTGGGAGAACATCTGAGAAGACAGAATTTTTTGTGTGTGCTAAGTAAAAGGAATTTTTTTTCATTAGGTATAGAGACTCAGTAAGGCCATGATCCTGTATTGTGTAGCTCATGGCAGACTGCTGCATTTGCAGAAAGCTTCATTGAACTCTGTATTGGTACAGAAGTCTACCTTTATGACATACAATGCAGGATCAGGACCCAATATAACATTAAAGTAGAATCACAACTGAATTAATTATTATACTTTCCTCAAAGTAAAATTATTTAGAAGTTCTATTTATGGCTCCAAATATCCCTAGAGTTCAAGCAGCTAAAAAAAAAAAAAAAGTGCTATAAAGTGAATGAGAGACTTCCATCAAAGGAAAACAAGAGTGGATTTGTAAAGAGACAATCTGAACGAGGAACAGCTAATATTATGGAGAAACAATAGCCTCTTCCTAAAGTTGCAAGCAGTTTTCCATTCAAAGGAAGATTCTGGCCCACCTCTACATTGTCCAAAATAGGTCCTTTGTGCTCGAAGTTTCATGTGTTGTCTTTGATAAAGATACCAATCTTAGAAAAAAATAGATGTTTTTCACTTTCTGAGAATTCTAATGCTTTTTCTCAGGTTATCTTAAAAGCAATTTGACCTAGAAACTTCACATGTGTTTCATTCAAGAATACTTGTGATCTAGTGTACAAGCCTTGTTTGCAAGGGTCTTAAGGAGGAAAAATTGGGAAAAAATGCCCTAAATCAAAATTCTGGGTTAATGTACTCATTCCTGATGGACAGTTAAACTCCTCAGACTCTTTCATTTTCTTGGTATAACCTGTTGGATTAAAAGACTTTAAAAGATCCCCAGACTTTTCCTTCTAAAGTGTGCAGATTTCTTAAAGCCCACAGCCCAAAAAAAGTATTGAAACAAACATTTAAAGAATACGCATTCACAAATAGATAGTCTTCCATTTCTAACTTCCACAAAGTCTGCAAGTGTAGCCATAAAAAAAATGTTGGTGAAATTCTAACAAGCAGGAGTTAATGTTAATATTTGTAATCTAGGATATATCTTTCAAAGCCAAATAAGTCTCCTGATTTAAACTAAATAACTCTAGTTGGGAATTATTACACCACGACTCAGACCCAGTTTTATTATTATTAATTAATTAACAAAACGGACATAAATTGTATTATTTCCTTAACAGAGTACAAAACAGTCAAGTAAACCAAGTACATGCCAGTTGTAATATTTACTAGAAGTACTGGCATTCAAAAAATATCCAAAATGTCTGACTTTCTTGGTTTCCCACAATTTACATGGAAACTGCTATTTGGACAACTGAGCAAATTTTCATTGCAATAAGCAGCAAATTGCAGCAAGTTCTCATGTCAGTATATAAAGGACTGTTGTGTATATTACTTCATGTACAGTACTGAAATTATACTGTGTTATTTCTAGTTTCATCTGCAGTATGAATGTGTGCAACATTTCTCTGAATTGTAAAACAGCAGTGTAAGGAATTTACTTCTAAAAGCAATGTTAATTTAAGTAAAAAAATATATATAATATATATATATATATATAGACTAGACTAAATGTATATATAGAGAAAGTTATATATATAAGTTTAAAATAGGGAAATGAACATTTTTCTGTATTCTTACCCTTTCAATACTGTGCTGTAAACGCAATTTCATCCTTACAACTTCCTGTTGTCTAAAAAGTTCTTTAAGTGGATCTGACAGTGATGGTGGTGGTGTAATCTAGGAAAAAATTGTTACAAATTTAAATTTAACATATAGGGTTTACCTGGACTGGCTTTATAATTGCAAACATGTATGTAAAAATAAAAGCACGAACAGAATATTTTTCACTGGAAAAGTATATCATCCAGCCCCAGGAACGTAACTGAATTCACAGATTTTTGTTGTAATCTATTAATTACACCACTGTGTAGCCTTTTATTAAATCACAGAATTAAAGATTAATTTTAAAAAAAGTTAAAATCTGTCCATCTGTGGTTAAGTGCAGTTTAAAATGGTTATAAAGAGTTCTAAAGGAAAGTAAATTATTTAAGCATTATTTGTTATGTGTAGACAGTGCCTTTAGGACTGTATAAGACACACAAAAGAAGAAAGTCCCTATCCCAAGGATCTTGCAATTAGAACACACAAATGAGACAAAATGCACTGGAAAGTCCAAAGGAAATATTTATAGAAATGGTATTGATTTTGAATAATGGGTAGATGACTTCATTTTTAAAGTCCCACTCCTAGATAGCAAAACATTCAGATATATTTCCATGTGTGCTGTTTTGTACTAATATTTGTTTGAGGGCAATTGCACATGTTTATTATTATATGGGACTCTTCAGATTTAAATGAAGGAAATAAGCATTATATAGTTAACTAATCTGTACAACAAAACACTGTAAACATAATTGTTTGTGGTCACGATAGTAACCAGACAGCAAAATTAGAGTTGTCTGAGAGGTCATCAGAACCCTGAAATGTTTGTTAAAACTTTGTCCAAAGTGTTCTTGTTTTATATATTCCACATTTCCATATTTTTATTCTTTACCTAGCTTCTTACCAACAGTGCAGAATATTTCATAACTATTTGATAAATAGAAGAACACTTGATACTGCTCTGGATGGACTACTCAAAACTAGGTGAAATATTGTTTGCCATAACTGGTGTCTAGATAGCACAGCAGAAATACATTTATAGATGAATAATAATATCATCCACTGTATATAAAACTAACATATTGGTCTAATATCACACGTTGCTATTGATATGTTTGTGGCTTCTCTGAAATACAAGGTATTATACCTACCTCACACTAAACACATGTTACATTAAGGATATTTTTGGCATTGTGAAAGAGGGATGTATCTATAAAGATTTATTTAATGACTGATATCCTGAAATAATTTTTACCATAGAATATGAAAATGAAGGCAGTCTCTTTTGGAAGCAGGGTTTATCATGGTAATGAACAAATCCCTTTTACTACTTCATATAAATATATATATACTGCCTGAAAGACTCATACCGCTAACATTATGTATCTACTTTTTATGAAAAAGCGTTTGGTCTCTGGACAGTTGAACAAAACATACAGCATTTGCAATTATGTTCAGCTCACAGACACATTTTTAAATAGGCTTAATGCATATCTCATCATAACTGTGGCTATCTCTTATGATTAATTATAAAGGGGTAAAGGAGATCTTAAATCCTGCTTAATAAACAAGGGACATTCCAGACACTCAAAATTATGTTCTCTAACATACCAAGAATCTCACAGTAAATATAGTGAATTTTGAAACTCCTCAATATAGTCTGGCTTTATAATCTAAGATACTACAAATAAGTGCCATGGCATTCATGGAGGTATTTAAAAAAATTTTTTTTTTCTATATATTAGCATACACAAAAAGACCGAAGGAGTGGAACTATTCTATATGGTCGATATAGAACAGTTATTTACCCAACAATAATTGTGGTTCTTCAAGATGTAGTCAGTGTGGATCTTACTATAGGGGCAATTGCATCTCATGCACATGATATCGGATACTTTTGAATAGCAGAATCTATCAGGCCACATATGGGCCCTCTGCCTCCTCGCTCTCCTGTGCAAGAGAGGCTGCGAATTTCCCTCAGTTCTCTTATAATTCAAAGCCTGTGTCAGCTGAGAACTCCAAAAGTGGGGATGGAGGGCAGGTCACAGGATCTATGCTGACAAAACATGAAGAATCACAGTTACTATAGGGTAAGTAACCATTCTTTCTTCTTCAAGTATGTGTAAGCGTGGATCCACTGTAGGTGACTTGCAAGCAGTATCCCTTTAGGATGGTGGTAATGAGGAGTTCGAACTGAATTCTGTCAAAAAGATTGAAGGGCTGCTCTCTAGAATTTGCGGCTAAGTACAATGCATAATGTTTGACGATGTTACTCCACATCATCGCTTTGCAGATTTTAGCGTATTTTTAAAGTAGACAGAGAATGTCGCTTGAGCTGTGGTGGAGTCTGTCTTGAAGTTCAGTGGGATAAGTACACCAGCCAACTGCTAACACATGACATATTGTTTATCTACAGTACTTATATATTCTCTGTGAGATGGCCTGACCTTTAGAATGGCCATCAGAAATAAATGAGAAGCCAGTCTGAACAGTTTGGTTTGGACAGTGTAATAAAGTAAGGCTTTGGAAACATCCAGAGTATATAACTTCTCTCCAGGTATGGAGTGGGGCTTCGGGAACATGACTGTTAATCAGCTGATTCAGGTAGAATTCTGAGACCTTGGGGATGAATTTATGGTGAGGTTTCAGCATCGATTTGTTCTATGAAATGCTGTGTAAGGAGGTTCAGTCAATAGTGATTGAAGTTCACACACTCTCCTGGCCAAGTTAATGGCAACTAGAAAGATTGTCTTTGGAGTGAGATGATATAAGGAGCATTCTGAAAGGAGGTTTGAAGGGAGCCTCCATAAGCCTCAGAAGGATGATACTGCGGTCCCAGTAGGAGTAGGTGCTCTGACCGGTGGAAAAGCTTTGATACTGTCAGGTGACAGGATGACTATACAGGCGGATAGCACTCTGAGATTGCTATAAGGTGAACCTTTATGAATCTGAATAAAAGGCCAGAATGTTTTAAGTACAACAAGTATTCAAGGATCTTCAGTATCATAGTCTGCACTAGGCCCAGGCTATATTAAGCTGTCCATACAGAGAATCTCTTCCATTTCTGCTCTGTATCAGGATCTCTCGGACCTGCGGGGAACAGTTTCTGTCCGTGATTCTCACCCAACCAATATCCATGTGCCTTCAGATGCAGTGACTTTAGGTCTGGATAGTATCTGACTGTGGTGTTGTGAAATCACATCTGGGCAGTCTGAGAGCTGGATAGGCAGTTGAATGGACAACTTTAGCAGGTCAGTCAAGTAAGACTGCCATGGCCAGTCAGGAGTTATGAGGATGATCGTGGCTCTGACTCATTTCATTTTAGATATTACTCTGGGGATCAGTGGAATCAGCAGAAAGAGATATAGGAGGTCTTGATTCCATTATAGAAGAAAGGTGCCTAGTAGTTGTCTCAGGCTCATGACCCCTCTAGAACAAAAGTTCTGATACTTGGCATCCCTGGTGGCAAAACAGGCCTATCACAGGAGCCCCCCAAGGATGGAAGACTGTCTGCCAGGAAGTCCTCCAGATTGTAACTAAGTTCTGGGAAGTAAAGAGCCATTGGAGTTATCCCATGTTGGTGGCATCATGTCCAGAGCTTGATAGCTAGAAGGGTGATGCGCAAGTGCCTCCTTGCTTGTATACATAGTGCATTGTACATGTTTTGACATCAGGATCTGCACCATGGAATTTTGAAGAACAGGAAGGAATGCCATACAGATTAGCCTGATGGAAGTTTCATATCTTTTGTGGACCGGGTCCCTTGCACTTGTAGATGGTTCAGGTGGGCTGCCCAACCTGTCCCTGATGTGTCCATCATTAATGTCATTGTCAAGGAAGGGCCAGAGAATGGTATTCCTCCTTTTACAGTCTTGGATTCTCGCTATTTATCTCAGTTTTGCAATTACTTGAGGTGGCACTAAGACCTTGTTCATCTGATACCTTGCCAGATAATACATTGACCTGAACTACAGTTGTAAAAACTGCAGATGAAGTCTGGCAAATGGTGTCACATAAATGCAGGCTCACATATGGCCTAACAGCCCAACGTAAATCCATACTGTCTTAGTCAGGTTCGATTCCATCTTGAGTAATAGCAACTGCAAAACCAGGAACCTGTCCTTGATCAGGTATCCTCTGGTCGACCTGGAGTCAATTACAGCTCTTATGAACTCTATCTGTGATGAGATACGAGACCATTTTTTGCAGTTCACCAGGAGGCCTAGCTGGGTGAAAGAGGGAATATTTTAGTCACACTATCTCCTGCTGGGATGGAATAGCCATTGATGATGATGTTTGTGTCCATTTATCAGACCAAGCCTGGTAGAAAGGGGCAAGGTGGTTCCTGAAGGTGGTGACAGAGTCTGGACTGGCTCCACTGTAACTCCCAACACTTGAGTCAAACATTCTGCATCTGGAAGAGGAGAATGATGGGAGTCTCCTGAAGAACCAAAGTCTTTTTCTTGGTGGGTACCTGGACTGTGAGTCCTATGAGTAGGATGGTGTTCTTTGCCTCTGTTGGAATTGATATTTGTATGGTTTTATCACAGATTTACCAGGTTGGTGCTATGCCCCAGCCTTCAGTCTCCTGGGAGTAATCCCTTTACTGTGCCAGATCACCAGGGTCCATCCATACAGCCTCAATGACTCTGTGATTCGGCTTTTGGGCTCCAGCACCCCCAGAGAGCTCCTACAGCAAATCCACCTTCTGAGGGAGCAGTGCAACTGAGTAAGTATTGCAGTGACAGAGAGCAGCCTTTTTGAAGCGAAGTAGCATTGATTAATCAGTTGGAATACAGCATCCGAGAGTCATCAGATTAGCATTAGGTTAGGGAAAAGCCAGGTTTAAGACAGCATCCACATTGGCTGAAGCAATGGCTATGCCAAGCCATGATTCTCTGAGGTCCTTCTTCACTCCCTGTCCCTGTATGTGAGTCTCTGATCGCTGAATGAACCTTAAAAGAGAGTCCCCATGATACTTCATACCTTTGTTTCCAGTTGCAGTCTTTTTACTCTGCTTCCTTCAGAGAACTGAATGGCATCCCAGAGAACTGAAGGAAGTAGCCTGCTCTTGGCTGTCCCACTCATTGTTAATGGACAAGTTCTTGGCTCTTCCATTGTCAATGTAGGGTCTTCCATTCACATGTGTGTAAATTCCAGCGAGTTCTTGTTAATCTGGTTCCAATCAGGACATTTTACATAATTCAACCCCCATCCTTATCTCCCTTGTCCCAGGAAGGAGAATAACACCCTCCACACCCATGTCCCATCCAATGGGTGGCCATACAAAGTGGGTAGGTACCCTGAGTCTTATATATGGTTCATAAAAATATTACAAAATTCCAACATTCATCACAGACTCTCAAAAGGGAGCCAGTATGTAATTCTCTAATTATCTCAGAGTGGCCCTTGAGTTTTTAAGCAAATGGTGCTCTTCATCTGTTCTGTTGCTAAAGAGTTCCATCTCTTCAAAGGGCAGTCCTCGATGGTGAACTGTACCTCCATGGGAATGCTGGCTGCTAGCATCCATGAGGACAGTATCATGGCGACAGTTGTGGGCATTAATCTCATAGCTATATTGGATGCATCCATGGCCACTCGTAATGCATTTCTGTGACCATCTGGCCATCTTTTTTTATGTCTTTTAGTTCTTCCCTATTCTCCTGTGCAATCTTGGACAAAAAGGGTGTGACTCCTTCCCAGGTGAGGAAGTTAAATTTTGTGAACGGGGCCCGACTACAAACTATCTGGAGCTGTAATGAAGCAAAGGAATAGGCCTTGCACCTGAAGAGTTCTAGTTACTTAGTATCTTTTTTCCTTTGGGGTGTCCTTTGTGGACCTGGATTTCTCTTGCACCATTGATAACACCAGAGTTCCTGGATTTGGTTAGAAATAGAAATGTCTGAAAACCTTTAGAGGCACCTGAGTATCTCTTTCCACTTGTTTGGATGTGGGAGGAAGAGTGGCCTGAGACAGAGTGCCTTCACTGGCTTGAGTATAACCCTGTTGGTTGGGAGTGGAATCCTGGCTAGGCATATGGAGTTCAGTATTGTTGGGGCTGGTGTCACTGCCTCATCTGGCAACAACGATGATTCTTTGGGAGAGGACAGAGGTTATTGCTGTTCCTCTGTCACCTCAAGCTGCTCACAGAAACTGATGTCCTGCTTCATCATGTGTGGCCTGACTAATGACACCACTTGACATCCCAGCCATGCTTAATGTTTCATTCAAAACTTGATGGATAGAGTTCTGGATTTGTCAGTAAAAACCCTGAAAGAGCCTTTGGATACACCCCCCTTCACTTTTGTTGCTCTGTTTTTATGTTCTAGGGCTTCATCTGAAACAGGTGCACAGAAGGGAGCTGGTGACCTTTTAACAACCCAATTTCCCTTTTAAAATTCCTCCATTTTTCTACACCTCTTATTTCAGGGAGGTACCAGGCAATCATTGCAGTATAGTTAGTTAAATCTAAAACAAAGAAGTATTTAACAAAATCTTCCAGTGCTGCAAGCCTACAACACGGCTACCCCTCTGACACTTGAGAGTGAGAGCTCGCTTTCTTCCTTGATGTGTGAGAGGGGGATAAGCTCTGGGACATGTGTAATGACGCTCTCCAGTAAGACCAATATGGCATGTTGTAAGGATACTGGCCAGGTCGAGGCAGGTCACCGCAGTGCCATTCATGTCTTGCTTGAGGGGAGGGTCATAACTGAGAAGCCTCTGGTATCCTCCCTTAGGGTCACTTTCTGACGTATGGGAGAGGGGGGGGTCTCTGCTTGATGTCAGCAAAATCTAGCACAGGGGTAGGCAACCTATGGCACGCATGCCGAAGGCAGCACACGAGCTGACTTTCAGTGGCACTCACACTGCCCGGGTCCTGGCCACCGGTCCAGGGGGCTCTGCATTTAATTTTAAATGAAGCTTCTTAAACATTTTAAAATCCTTATTTACTTTACATACAACAATAGTTTAGTTATATATTATAGACTTATAGAAAGAGACCTTCTAAAAACATTAAAATGTATCACTGGCACGCAAAACCTTAAATTAGAGTGAATAAATGAAGACTCGGCACACCACTTCTGAAAGGTTGCCAACCCCTGATCTAGTGGATTGGAAGTATTCTCTCTTGAAAGATGGTACCTTAGAACAGTGTAGCCTCTGAGCCAGGATATTTCAGCAAAGGACATCAGCTACTCCACTAGGATATATCTCCAGACCCCGATGGGCTTGGCCTGATGTCAGTGTCAAGTTGTCACTTGTGTGTGCCATACCAGCAACCTGTGTTGCATTTCCAGTCTTAGAAGCAGTGGATGACTTGCAGGCTTTATCTCTGGAGGACTGGTGTTTATGCTCTCCTTGCAAGATGATCCCATGTGGTGTTTGGAGCCATGCTTATGCTCTGTCCTGTCTCTCTGTTGCTTTTCAGTGCCAGGGCATAGGTATGAGAGCTATCAGTACTGAGGCTGGTGCCATCAGCACCAAGGCTGTCAGTGCCAGTATTGTTGGCATCCTCACTGATGCCTTTTTTCTCACCAGATCCCAGATCATGGTGCCTGCTTGAAGGCATGCTCAATAATGAGAATTTCTTTGGTTCTCATCTGGCAGTTATTGCTTCCTTAGGGTCAGAAATGGTCCACATGGACTGTTTTAGCAGTAGTTTTTTCTTGAAGACCTGCCCACTGAGCACCAGTCCAGGATGTGGCTTCCCCCTAATCAGAATGGTCTTCAACTATGTCCGCCAGTGAGAGGCATGAGGCTGTCACAGGGTGGGTAGGGTTTGAATCCTGACAGTTCTGAGTATGCCAGAAAGTGTGGCAGTTAGCACAAAGTGCCTCATACTGCTGTACAGAGAACTTACTGGAAAGTTTCTCCTCTCTTTTCTTTGGAAACATCAAATTTTGGGGTTTCTGAAATAGTAATAGTAGTAGTTCTTAGAAGATTTGTGAAAAAATGAATTTTGAAGTTCTGAAGAAAGTACCACTCGCTGGGTTCCGTCTCACTGCCATGGGCAGTAAGAGGGAACTGAAGGAGGGTCGCAGTTGCTCTGCCCTTTATGCCCTTTCATGGCAGCATGAGGAGGCACAGCCCCAGACACACTACTCAAAAGACTTTGATCTCACATGCATGAGGTGCATGTGCACCTACAGTGGGAGCCACACTGACACAAACTCAATGAAGAACTTTGTGAATCTGGGCTGATTTTGCTTAGAGTATTTCTTACTGTGAGAAATTTTCCATGTACTTCATAGACAATATCCTTCTGGGATTTGGACTGGATTGTGTGCCTCCAGGGTAGTGGGTTTGAGTATGGCTGAGTCTATCAGGTTTTTTTTTTTTTTTTTTTTGCCAACAGCCTATCATCTCCTGTTTCATTATACAGAAATGACTATAGCCCCTATGTCAGACACTTTACTGAAAAATGAAGCAGAAGATCTTTTTCTAAAATATAAGTATCTTCTGTAGTGGAGGAATAGTGACAGTTACAGGCAAAGTAAACTTGCTTTGTCTACAGATATTTTTATTCAAGTTTATCCAGTTATGCAAATTCTCTTTTAAAATAAAATAAAATGGACAAGTGTTCACACTATCTTGAACAACTTGAAGCTTTTACCTTTTTTAAACCCTCCCCCCGCAATTCACATACAATCACCACCACTACCCAAATTCACACACAATATGTAATTTCACAGTAAAAATAAAAATAGACAGCAAAGAAAAATATCCTGAAACCAAATTTAAATAAATTCCCCCACAACATACATGACAACTCTGCCTCTGTGAAAAACTGATATTGCACACGGGAAAAAGTTTATTTTTCATACCACTGAATACTGCTTTTTAAAAAAATGAATACTCAGCATATTGACTTTCATACGAATAACTAAAAGGGAAGAAAATGTTACTTCATCTAATATTTGTTAATAAATCTTCACTAGTCCACATTATCGGACTTCAGGTGCACTATAACTGCACATAAAGACTTCTTAAGAAGAATTTTAAACAAACAGCAGGTGGCACCATAAAACTGTGAATTAAAACAACTTCATTATTCAAAACTCAGGTGACACATTCTACAATGGATTTCATTCACATAACTTTTCCTATTACAGTGGTTAGCTATGGTTTGACAACGTAATATCTATTTTAAATAGCAACTGAAATCCCCCTCCCCCCCGAGTAACAAAGAAATAAAGGATTAAATATACACTCTACAGACGATTTCCCCCCAACGCTCCAATGTCCAGCCTTTTCTTTTTTTTAAAAAACCTTCCTTTTGTTGAGCACTGGATACGACTATTTGGTGCCCAAAGACCACTCATAGGGTGGCTAGAGGATTGCGGCTGCTGCTGAGTAGTAAGTTCATTCCCTCTGCAATGTTCCCAGGAGCTACTGGCCTAGGAAGAAAGATTTGAACCTGAGTCTCGGTAGTGATGAGAAAAACCCATCTTTCTTTTTTTCCTGAATATATATCCTTTCAAGGTTTATCATGCATCCTGATTTGACTGGGTCCAGTCCCATTTTGAGCAACATCATCTACTGTGTAACCCAGGGCAGAGGAAACAAAACAAGTTTCTCTCTTAAAACTCAGGGTGTAATCCTGGCCGCACTGGGCATGCCTACAAAACATTCTAAATCCAGGATCTGACTCAGGTTTAAGCCCAAGCCCAGCTTCTGTTACACAGAATATAGTTTGACTCAGGCCAGGAACCCTCTCTGAACTCGGGCGCTGCTGGGAGGGGCGGGTCAGAGACTGAGTCCCACTGTGATACAGATCAAAGCCCAGGCATTCTATAATGTTGACACAGCTCAAGTCCGGATTGCCAGACTCGAGTAGGAAGAGTCCACTAACGCTATCCCACAATCCCTTGGGGCTGCATTTCCTAGCCCTTCCATCCTAGTTGCTTCCCAGGAACCAGAACAACCTTCTGGTTCAAATGCAGCTGCTCAGCATTTAATCCTTCCATAAAGGCTGCTCAACTGGAAACACAGTTAACCCTCACGCATATTAGCATGGACAGCACTAAGAAGAATCACTGTATCAAGCATGCTGCTAGCTGGCCAGAGGAACACAGCCCTCTGGTGCCAAGTGAGCAAGATGTTCATCTTCAGCAAGAGCACAAGAAATGGTTCACGCTTCCATTTGGATCACAAGAAGGTTCTCCATTGGTCACCAAATCCAGAGCTGAATTAACCTATCTCTGGGCCCTGACCTAGGCAAACATACACTTTTCCCAGCCTGGGAGACTCTTGGGGACAGAGGGGCATGTTGGAGAGCGAGCCTGTGCTGCATCTACTCTGCATGGGCAGCTCCTGTTCCATGGGGCTGTGCTTGTCTACCTGGCTCCAGGCATTGCAACCTGGTGCCCAGGGTCGCAGTGCTGCTCAGGTTTGGCACGGCCAGAGGTTGCACCAGGTCTCAATGCCCAGAGAAGGGAACTGGGCCTAGCCGCACAGGACAGATGCTGCCACTGTGGGGGGAGTGTGGGCAGGCTAGCTCTCCAACCCCCTGGCCCTCCCTCTTGGGGCCTCGTCTCCACCACAGGCTGGGATTAGGTTTGTGGTGCCAAAGCTGAGAGTGCATACATGTAATGGTGGGTTGCAAAGAAAGAAAAAATGCAGTTCATTGATTGCCTTAGTAAAAAGTTTGGGAAGCGCTGCCCTAAGCTACAGGATGTTTGATGTGTCTGTGTCTGACTGACACACAAAGAAAACATGTTGTCAGAAGTCCTCTGCAGACTGCAGTCCATCACACAAACTGTTATGAGGGTGAAAGAGTTGACAGTGGTGGCTTCATGTTGATATATTTATAGATAATGTTAAAATCATAAAAATGAAAATAAGGTGGTGTACTTCTAAATAGCACATATGGATTAATGTGAGGCAAAACTCAGATCCAAAGAGGTTATATATTTTTGCCTAAAGGGACCCTTAGTCTCAAAGAACTGTTTGGTGAATTATAACAACTATGTATGGTCTTGGGGAAAGACAGGTTTTGCACAAGAGCATTAAAGTCACCACAGGGAATTGCCTTGCATACTCCCCGAGATGGAATAGAAGGCTCTTTATCCTCATCCTCCAGGTTCTTTGTCTATCCTTGCCTGATGAACACTCATGTTCCTCAGAACTGGAAAAGGCCTTACCACAGGAGGATACCCAGCCCCTTTAAATCTGGAAGTTTTAAAAAAAGTCAGGAAAACGTGCAGTGGGTGCACAGTGAAAAATCCTGACTATGACTTCATCTGCTCCCATGCTGTTGGGGACAAAGAGAGAGGAAAAGGCAAATGCAAGTACAGCTTTAGAATCATAGAATATCAGGGTTGGAAGGGACCTCAGGAGGTCATCTAGTCCAACCCCCTGCTCAAAGCAGGACCGATCCCCAAACAGATTTTTGCCCCAGACCCCTAAATGGCATCCTCAAGGATTGAACTCACAACCCTGGGTTTAGCAGACCAGTGCTCAAACCACTGAGCTATTAAAATGGGGGGGAGGGATAAAGAGTGGGTCTATCCAGGGCCATCGTTAGTCATACCTAGCATACACTGCTGCATAGGGCACCCGAAAGTTTGGGGCACCCCTGGGTCTTAGTGTCCACCCTCCAGTCTCTTTCTATCCCTGTTCTGACCCTTCCTGCAGGCTCCCACTACAGCTGGCTGCTGCAGCCTGGTGAGTCTTCCTCCAGAGGGGATCTAGTACTTAAAAGTGAAAAAGCCTTCCAGCCTGCCCAACCTATTAGCACAATATTGAAACCGTTAAAGAGCCATTTAACAGGCATTTGCCAACTGCCAGGTATATGCTGTCAGTTTCTGAATTTACTGACAAAAACAGTTGTGCATTACTGTAATACTTACTCAGAACATGTTAGTCTACAGGACCTTCGTTTAAAATCTGCTTTAAAAATATTTCATTAGTGTGTTGCTGACGATTATAAAATCACAGCTCTAAAAAAATCCTTGCATAGATTTTTAGATGCATAATCTGAGTATTCATCTTTAGCCTTAAATGCTTGGACCTTCAGACATATAGTTTTTAAAATAAATCCTTCAAAAGACTACCCTAATCTAAAATACACATGCAAGCCCGGGCTGCTGTCAGGCCTAGAGGCACCAGTTTAGTAATACTGCATAGGGCGCCATAAATCCTAAGGATGGCCCTGAGTCCATTAGCAAAGAGACTTCCAAATACCCAGCTTCTATACATTCTGGCCTTAGCAAAGGCCAAACTGAGATGCTTATGAGGCAGAGGTAGAGCTGGGAGAGCCATGGGGTGGTGGTGGGGGGTCCTTCCCATTTATTATTTCATGCTAAATGGGCTGCAAAGGAGAAAATCCCATGGAGAAGAATACTGCTCATAGGAAGGTGCCTTCTCTGCAAAGGACACAGAATGGGCACCAAACATATAAACCTTACTGGTGGAATAATCAAAATTTTAACTCTTATCTCCCCCACTCTCTTTGTCATGAAGGCAAACATGTAAGATAGAAAGACCTCATGAAGCGCTAAAAGTAGCCTTGAGACCCCAAGAGGCCATTAATAGATTTGGAACATGAATCTTCCAGTCAAAGATGGATAAACTAATCATCCCTGATCTGAGAAAGCCAAAAAAAAAAAAAAAAAAAAAAAAAAAACCCAAAACAAACAAACAAAAAAAAACCCAACAACCACCTCTTTAGGAAAGTGTAGTATGTGAAACTAAACTGGGAAAGTCTAAGCTAGATGTATTTAAACACAACCTAAACTACCCAGATTCATTGGGATCACTGACATCTAATGTGTTTACTACAGAGACTTCACTCAACATTTTTCAACTGACAGACAGGAGAATTCTTGTAATGGTCACCTCCTGAAGAGTGTTCACCAGAATTTTAAGTCTTGGGCTGAAGACTCTTTATGTTAGATCATTTCTTACTTCTAACAATTTTTAAAAAATGAAACCATAAAGCCCACCATCACTTTCAGAATATTAAGAAATATACTAATAAATAAACTGAGAATAATTGTGTGATGCTGAGGACTTCAAGACCCAAAACAATAGGCAGCGGAAAGACTAATTGAGGGAGCTGTATTATACTAGTATGTTTACAACAATGTATATAACGTGGATTGTTGCTAAATTTCAGGAAAATTTAAAACTTCAACATCTCTTGTGACTACTTAAGAGGAAACTGTAACAATTGAAAGATTGTAAATTTGACAAACAAACAATCTTATTAGTGAAGGATATTTTTCCATATTAAAAGGAAGGTTAGTATTTTTAGACTCTGACCTTGTCAGTCAGTCCTCAACTCAGCCTTCAATTGTAAGTGCAATTTGCACTTTTTGGAGCCACAATTAATTGCAGGCACATATATTAGTAAATAGTGCAAATTACAGTTAGCCATCTACCTGTTTATGTCGGTGTCTGGAATCCAATACAAGAGTAAAGACAACAGGCACAAATTAAGTAAAAAAAAAAAAAAGGGGAGGCAGCCTCAGGAAAATCTGGCCATAACTTTCTACAAATGTTATCAGGAAATATAACTATGATTTCAGAGATTCTTACAGCTGAAGTCTTTAATTTTTTTTTACTTCTCTGGGCAATGGGTGTAATCTGCCTATATTTGGGTCTCTCAAACCTTCATAGAAATAAATTTGGTAAACTATGCTTCTCATCTCACATTAAGGACATTAATGGTATTCAATTCTTTGTACTTTTTGGTACAATCTCTAATTATTTGTATAAACTACATAATCAGTAGAGTTTAACATTAGCAAAATAATTATATGTAGCTATTACAAATATTTCTCTTATTCAAAGGAACTATGAAGGGCTTTGAATCAACAGCAACCACATTTTTGGCAACTATTTTTTACTTATGTAGTGCCCTTCATCTAAGTATCTCAAAGTGAAAGGCAAGAAGTATTATAAGTAAATTGACAGAGAGATTAAGCATAACATTTTAGGAACTGTTTAGGAATTAAATTATTTAGGAACCTAAGTCCCATTGACTTTCAACTCTACCAAATAGCTTAAAACATTTAAGTAATGGTTAAATTACTGGCACTGTCAGGTTAAAAATAACATTTAAAAGTTACTTAATTTGTTAAAATGAATACAATTCTAAGAATCTTAATTTACTTTAAAAAAGGGAGGGGGAGGGAGAGAACTGAGGTCCTCAAAAAAGAAAATATAATTTTAGCATTGATTTCACTTAGCAGGACTTTTAAACTGGAGAATGCTTTTAAGTATCAGAAACATTTTTTCTGTATACCTTTTACATACATCTTCCACACATTATTGTCTATCTTCTATTATGGTGACTGCTGTGATACCACTGCTCATTGCTTATGCAGAGGAAACCATGTGCACTCAGGGGCAGTACCCACAATACCATTAGTCAACATTGGTCAGCTTATGCTTTTCAGCAAATGTTCTCTGCCCAACATACCAGAACCAGGGATAAAATTTTCAAATGTGCCCAAGTGAACTGACAAGAATATGAAAGATATACAGTGAGTTGAAAACATGCCATTCGTTGAATACACACCAAAAGATCTGGTTACTTACAGTTGGAATGCATATCTTGCTCAAAGGGTTGCCATCCAGTAGATATGATCCATTGAAGGTCACATATTCATCATAATACTGAGGTGCCTGAGGAATAACGCTACACAATAATTTACGTTTCTCTTCTATTTTTCTCCTTATATGCAAGTATTCAAAATATGGATTTGCTCTCTCTGAACTGTATGGCTGAATCTCTTCGAGTTTCAGAGAATCTACAATAGCTGCCAGAGACTGCTGGGTTTTCTCCTTAGCTTGCAGTAAAGAGGGATTCACTTGTACAGGCTGAGGCACACGTGACACCTTTCTTTTGCGTGGATGGTGTACTTGAGCATCATCTTCCTCAATTAATCTTATCCTTCCTTTTATAGATGCAGCGGACTCAGAGTCTTTTTCTGATGTTTGTGTGCAACCAACAGAATTCTGTTTACTCTGACTAGCAAGCATATTTGCTCTATTTCTAGTAATTCTTTGAGAAACTTCTTGTTGTTCCGTTTTATGATCCTCAATAGTTTCTTCTACTTCTAGTTTAACTGTCTGACTGTATTTATGTACTATTTCTTGTGCAGTTTGCTGTGAATTATCTTCCAAATTAGACAATGGGTACTGTGGCGGGTCATGCGTTGAAATATTTTCTCCGCCATCTATAGTGCAATTATTTTTATTAACCGATTCATTTAGAATTCCTTTTGGTATTCCTGCATTTAGTTCACATAGATCAATGTCAGCTCTACTATTATCTAACTGTGCTGAAACCAAATTTTCTAGTTGGGCTTTTTCATTTTGGATTTCTTGAGTGTTAGCTGTGCTACTATCGACTTCATCAGCATGAGAATTCTTGTAAATAATTTTACTCAACGCATAAGAATTTGTATTTAGTTGTGAACAAGCATCATCTGCAGTAAAATCCTTTTCTGACAGTAATGTAGATAGAGTATTAGCTCTTCCAAAATTCTGTGAAATATCCTTAGTGACGCTTTCAGGATATACAGTGATAAGCACATTGGCCTTTTTAATATTTGATGGGAACAAAGTGTTTTCAGCTTCTCTTGTATTATTGGTGTCTGTGTCCAAAACAGAACTGGTAGTTTGAACTAGATTTTGTTGCTGTTGTACAAATATTGGCTCTTGATTGCTAATACCTGGTAAAGATATGTGTTTAGACATACACTCTATATCTGGGAGTGGCTGGATATGCAAAGAGCAGGGTGACTGTGAAGGCAAAAATGATGTAGATTCCGGAAAACTGGAATTTCCTACCATTTCAGTGTGTTGAGGTAAAAATTCAGACAGTTTCTGCTCTTTTAATGTCCTGTTTTCAGAATCATGCAATGCTATGACAGTACTAGTATCTTGCTCTGACATTCCATAACCTGAGCAGTTGGATCCATTACTTAATGAATTAAGTCTGTCAAAAGGCACATCCCATGTTTTAGTTAGCTGATTCAGACCACTTTGACTATATGGCTCTAGATGCATATGAATTTCTTCGGAAGGGCTCAACTGAGCAGTATTTTTAACAATATTTGTATCCAGTGTAACATGCTTGTTGCTACCAGTTTTAGTTGGAGAAGATGTAAAATTGGAATGTAAACCAGACATACTATTTTGAAAATCCCTTTCAGGCAAACTACAAGAAGATACTTCTGGTCTGGGAGAAGTGCAAGTATGACTTGGAACTGCTAGTAGAGCACTCTGACTATTTTCTTCAGATGTTCGAGGCTGTTTTGTGTGTTCAGAAATAACACTAGGCATACTGCATCTTCGCACTTCTACAACAGGTCTACAGTCATTTAAAACCACTTTAACATCTTCAACAGAAGCTGATCTAATGTAGGCTGGTGGAAGTCTGTTTGCAAAAGGAGGTTTAATGCGCTCTGGCAACTCTGCTAGGCTATCAGTCTCCCTTTCAAGAAGGGCCGGAGATTTGGCCAAAAATGGTGACTGTGAAAAGGACATTTGGGAATCAGAACCTTCTAGCATAAAGTCTGAATCATATTCAATTATGGGTCTTGGAGTAGTTACTGTAGTATGGCAAGAATCTTCTGAACTAGCAACTGAAACCATTGACACTGACCTGGAGCTTAGACCTGTCTTTTCACTTTCTGATCTAGGAGATCTATTTAAGTTGTTATCTAAAACTAATAATGACTTTCCAGAATTTGTTAAGTTCTTTATGTCTACAGATTGGGACCTACTACTTGTAGCATCTTTCAGCTGCTTCTCTTTCATGTAAATGTCTGACAATTCTGAGCTTTTTGAACGAATCAGCTCTTTGTTTTTTGATTCAGTTAGTGAATGTTTTGTTTTCTCTTTATCTTTTATCTTGTTAAATTCTAAACAGGACCGATTCCTTAATCTTTCCTTCTCTTTTTGTTTTATTTTTTCTTTATGTTTCCTATGCCATTGTTCAATTTCCAGATCTTTAAGGCTAAGCATTCTTTCGAAACTAGTTTGCATTAAATCATCATTCACTAATCTCTTTTCTTTAGGTCGAGTATCTTTTGGTGTTGATGATGGCTTAGGCTTAAGTTTTTCAGATTCAAGTTTTAGTTTAGGAAAATTATTTTGTTGCATTTTATCTTTGTGCTTGTCTCGTTCTTTGTATCGATCTATGTCTTTATCCTTTTTATCTTTCTCTCTACCATCTGGAGTTTTCAGCAATTCATCTTTTGGTTTCTCTTTCAAGGACAATAATTTTTCATGCAATGCTTTACTATCTGTAATATTACATTTCCTCTCTTCTTGCATGTGCTTTGAGTTTGCTACTGTTAAGCTGTCTTTATCTCTGGACTTTTCCTTTTTCTCAGCCTCCTTTTCTTTGTCTTTATTTTTGCCTTTTTCTAGTTTACTATACTCACTTTCTTTTTCTGATAGTTTGACCTTTCTCTCAATGCAATATTTTTCTTTGCTTTCAGGCAGGTGTCTGTCTTTGTCAATCTTTTCTTTGTCATGTTTTTTATCAACTTTTTCTTTGTTTCTTTCTTTGTCATCAAGTTTTTTAATAGTACTAACATTTTTTATCTTATCATTTTCTTTATGACATTTATCTACTTGCTGGGAATTTGTCTTTTCCTTTGCTTTTTCTATACTTTCATTTAGCTCTGCTTTCTCTTTCTCTGGCTTATAGTCATGTTTTATCTTTTTCTCTTTATCTACATTTTTTCTTTCTACCTTCTCAATGTCCTTTTCTTTAACTGAGGTTCGCCTCTCAGCTTTTTCTCTGATGTTTTTTTCCTGCTTTTCAGTATCTGCTTCTTTTTCTACTAAATGCATACTAGCTGGCTCATCTTTAGTACCTACAGCTGAACAGAACAATTCTGTTTCTTTATCTGTGAACATGTTCTCTTTTTCTTCTTTTGTATCTTTCACTTTTTCATCCTTAAATAATTTCTCATTTTCCTTTCGGTTTTTTTCTTTCTCATCTTTAAAACTTCTCTCTTTCTGGACGTGTTTCTCTTTTACTGATTTATCTTCTTTCACCATAGTTTTTTCCAGCTTTGATTTTCTCTCTGAGGGAAGAGATTCATGGTCCATATTTAACAATGTATCTTCAGTTTCATCACTTTTAAAAAAGTTCTCTTTCCAAAATTCTCTATCAAACTCAATATTTCTTTGTACCTCTTTAGCACTATCTTTGTGTTTGTGTTTTTCCTTTTCCCCATCCTGTTCTTTTTTGTGCTTGTCCTTTTCTCTTTCTTTATGCTTCAGTTTATGCTTTTTAAGCGTTTTACCTTCCTTGTCAGTTTTTTTCAGCGTACATTCTGAATTCTCAAATGCTGAACTATTTTCTTCCTCTTTAATTTTAGGACTAGATTTTTCACTCAATTCTAAGTGCAAATCTTTCTGATGCTTGCTTTTTTCTTTGTGTTTGCAAGATTTGCCACTAGAACTTTCCACTAGATATTCAGAATCTGTATTATGATCATACCTAACTACTTCAGATTGTAATGATATTTCAGAACCTCCTGGTGATAAGCATGTTTTAGTGTTTTCTTGCTTTAGTGGTGTTGACTGCTTTTCACTTAATCCACAGGGATGTTTAGGAGATTTGCTAGCAGTAATATGAAATAAGGGTAATGAAGAATCTTCTTTTGGGCTAAAAGATTTTTTAAACATATCCTCCTCTCTAGCTTTGTCTAAAGAATCTAGTCCAGAACTAACTAAATTCGTCACTCTACTATTTTCCTTTTCTTGCTTTAGTTCTTGATTCTCTTTATTTTTGCTCTGATTTTTTAGCTTCCTTTTAACTTTTCCTTTTTGCTTGTGGTCGTTTGAGACAATATATTCTTTTTTCATTCTTATATCAGAGTTTGGAGTTTCTGAACAAGGAGGAGAGACAATCTTTTTGTCTTGAAGAATTTCTTCATCTGAACTTTCAGAACTTGAGTACAAAACTCTAGACGGTTTCTGTTTTTTACTTTTAAATGATTTTGGAAAAACAACTTTTTCCTGTTTCACAAATAAATTATTTTCTATTTCAGACTCATCCTCTTTTCTTAGATCCTTTCTAAGAATACGTTTGTCATCAATCATTTTTATTTCATCTTCTTCATCATCTTTAAACTCATATTCATCAAGAGCAGTTGAAAGTGGTGCCTTACTAGGGACCATCTGCTTGCTGTCAATGACTAGAGATTCTTTTTCTGCTTCAGAATCAACATTCCCATCTACACTGGAAGGATTTACAGATGGAGCTTCTTCAAAATCTAGATTGAGAAAACAAAAACAAAGAAAATAATGATGGAGATATTGACAACTCTGAATCATATTATAAATATTATGGACATGTATGGATAAATCATTAATTAATTACAGAGGTAAAATCTTCACATGACAAAATATAAAAGTTTACTGTTACACAATAGTTTTATAAAAGACAGCATAAAATATCACATATTCGAGAATTCACCAGTACTATTACAATATTGTCTTATACTCTATACTTCAAAAGCCAGAGGTTTTAAAGTAGTAGTCTGACCTAACCAGACATCTTTTACACATACAAACTTAAAACCGAACAAAAAACTTTTTTTTGCATCCAATAAGATTAACTACAGTAAATGTATTTACAGCTTTCAAATTCACAAAACAAATGTGAAAAAATAAAGAGCAAGAGTATGACTAATACTACATTATGAAATACAGTTTCTGTACATCATATAACAAGCAGTATATTAGTTTGTGACTTGTCAAAATCAGGATTACATTACTTTATATTTTCTACAGTTAAGTGAGTAAAATGTGATACAGTGTTTTTCATGCATTAGTTTTTCACCTCTTGTGAACTAGGACCAAGTTCTGATTCAATTCAGTAAGTAAGAATTTGTAAGTCTTATCTCAGTTTATCACAAAATTGCCACTTATGGCTTGTCTACACGTGGGGTTTAGTCTGCAGTAACACAAGTTTGTCTGGTGTGAAAATGCCTACATACACACAACGTAATTCATTACAGTGCCCTAACTCTGCAATCACCGGAGTCCTCTTTCAAGCTGTGCTAAGTTTGATACAACTTGAGGTAGTGCAGCCTATTGTTCATTTGCATGCAATGCTGCCACGCACTACTTTGTCAGTCCTCCAACTGCTATCCCAAACTGCTTTGTGTGTTTGTTACTGATCTGTCTGTTTGCCTGTGTGCTTTCCACTGCTCTGGGATCAGGCTGACCAGATGTCTCCCTCCCCTGCTTAAAAACTGGCATAGGGCCAGAATCTGCCTATTTGCTCTTAGATTCAAATATATCAGCATCGCTGCATATTACTCCAGAAGCATTACAACAAGCCTCGAGCAGCTGCTTGGAGCTGTGCAAAGAGCCTAGATCTCTTCGCCATCTCGGGAGAAGCATTGATGCAGCAAGCTCTTGTGGCCAGTCAACAAATAAAGACGTGTTTGTGGACATTGCTATGCAGATGTCTTCAAAGTGTCACAACCAGGATGCTGACCAGTGCCAGACCAAAAGCAACAGCTCAGGAGGGCTTTCATTAAAACCAGGGATGCCAGAAAACAGTCGAGACAGAATATAATCTGTCCTTTTTTTGAGAAGCTGGACAGGATTTTGAGCAATGACACCATTACTGAACCCAAGGAGGGTTGTATGTAGCCTGCTGTGCCCCTCCCCTCCCAACCTATGCCGATGACACGCAGCAAGAATCTTTAGAGGAGGAACATGAGGAGGGCAGTAAAGAGCTCTCCCCGCAAAGCCAGGATGTGTCTGGGACTCAAGACCTTGAAACCAACTGTGTAAGAAGCAAGTCCAATTCCCAGCCAGATACCCAGGCTGAGATTAAGGAGGCAGATCCTAGAGAGGGAGCCTTAGCATGTAAGTATCTGTCTTTACAGCATATTATTCTATTCTGCTGTCCTAGCTTCTGTTCCCAGTGCCCCATGACCACAACCATTTTTGGCAGATTTGAGCTAGGAGCTTCTCTGAGGCCTGGTCTACACTACGAGTTTAGGTCGAATTTAGCACCGTTAAATCAAATTAACCCTGCACCCATCCACACAACGAAGCCATTTACTTAAACATAAAGGGCCCTTAACATTGATTTCTGTACTCCTCCCCGACGAGGGGAGTAGCGCTGAAATCGACATTGCCGGTTCGAATCAGGGTTAGTGTGGACGCAATTCGACAGTATTGGCCTCTGGGAGCTATCCCACAGTGGACTATTGTGACCGCTCTGGACAGCAATCTGAACTCGGATGCACTGGCCAGGTAGACAGGAAAAGCGCTATGAACTTTTGAATTTAATTTCCTGTTTGCCCAGCATGGAGAGCACAGGTGAGAGAGACATGCAGAGCTCATCAGCACAGGTAACCATGCAGTCCGAGAATCGAAAAAGAGCTCCAGCATGGACCGTATGGGAGGTACTGGATCTGATCGCTATATGGGGAGACAATTCCGTGCTAGCAGAACTACGTTCCAAAAGACAAAATGCCAAAACATTTGAAAAAATCTCCAAGGGCATGATGGAGAGAGGCCACAATAGGGACTCATATTAGAGCCACATGAAAGTTAAGGAGCTCAGACAAGCGTACCAGAAAACCAAAGACGCAAACGGAAGGTCCGGGGCAGAGCCGCAGACATGCCGCTTCACGTTGAGCTGCATGCAATTCTAGGGGGGCCGCCACCACTACCCCACCCCCATGCCTGACTATAGTGACTTTATTTCCTTTGAAAGCAAGCTGTGATCGAAGGGAGAAGGGTGGGTTGCTTACAGGGAATGAGTCAATCAAGGGGGCAGGTTTTCATCAAGGAGAAACAAACAGAACTTTCACACTGTAGCCTGGCCAGTCATGAAACTGGTTTTCAAAGCTTCTCTGATGCACAGCGCTTCCTGGTGTGCTCTTCTAATCACCTGGCTGCACGTAATCAGCGGCCAGGCGATTTGCCTCAATCTCCCACCCCGCCATAAACGTCTCTCCCTTACTCTCACAGAGATTGTGGAGCACACAGCAAGCAGCAATAACAATGGGAATATTGGTTTGGCTGAGGTCTGAGTGAGTCAGTAAAGTGCGCCAGCGACCCCTTAAACGTCCAAATGCACATTCTACCACCATTCTGCACTTGCTCAGCCTATAGTTGAATAGCTCCTGACTACTGTCCAGGCTGCTTGTGTATGGCTTCATGAGCCATGGCATTAAGAGGTAGGCTGGGTCCCCAAGGATAACTATAGGCATGTCAACATCCCCAACAGTTATTTTCTGGTCCGGGAAGTAAATCCCTTGCTGCAGCTGTTTAAACAGACTAGTGTTCCTGAAGACGCGAGCGTCATGAACCCTTCCCGGCCATCCCACGTTGATGTTGGTGAAACGTCCCTTGTGATCCACCAGTGCTTGCAGCACCATTGAAAAGTATCCCTTGCGGTTTATGTACTGGCTGCCCTGGTGGTCTGGTGCCAAGATAGGGATATGGGTTCCATCTCTCGCCCCACCACAGTTAGGGAATCCCATTGCAGCAAAGCCATCTACTATGACTTGCACATTTCCCAGAGTCACTATGTTTAGTAGCAGCAGCTCAGGGGGAGGGGGAGACTGTGGGAACTATGGGATAGCTACCCACAGTGCAACACTCCGGAAGTCGACACTAGCCTCGGTACATGGATGGACACCGCCGAATTAATGTGCTTAATGTGGCCGCATGCACTCGACTTGCCAAACATACAATCTGTTGCCAAAAATCGAATTCTGTAAAATCGGAGTAATCCCGTAGTGTAGACATTCCCCGAGTCTCCAGCCCTTGCTTCCTTGATTCCTTGGACCACACTGTCTGTTCTCCCCCCTCTACATATTTTCAAAATGGTGATTGGTCTGGCCAGGCAGTCGGCTTCTGTCTCATACTAATGCCCCAACCATTCACTGTTTAAAAGCCCATTTCATGGAGGGCACATACCCATCTACCTATTATCCTTTCCTCTCCCTGCATCTATCCTGTGGGTCTTAGGTCCATTTGCTCTCTGAGAAGCCTGAGGTTGGAGAGGAAAAAACACACAGAACTACTCGAAGAGAGCATTGCAGTATCCAGAGACAGTGTCATCATGACAAAAGACACTATGGAGAAAAAGGGATGTGGAGAGACAACTGAGAAGCAGAACACTCTGCTGCAGAGCATGCTGCTAGCAGGCACACAGACAATCTAATGCGCTCAACCAGGACCCAGCCATCTTCTGCAGCCCGTGGACAATATGGGGTACTGGGAACACCAGCATATGTTCTCTGCTGCACCCCTGCAACCATGCTCCCAGAGACCATTTCCCTCCCTAGCCCAAGGTCAGGGCAGTGAAAACAATTGCACCTGGCAACCCAGCTTTTAGACCCATCCAACGCCTTTGATTTAGAGCCCTGACACTGAACACCGTAAGGCCAAAGAACAAGAAGAGGCAGAGGTAAGGTGTATACTTGCCTGTGAATTGGAGAGCCCCCCCCTCCCCATTGTTGTGTTCTGTCCTCCTCTGTACTGTGTCACTTTAAAACTGCATTTCATTGTTTTAATTAAAGGTTTATTTCTGGTCGTTATATAATAAATTGTTGTTTAATAAGAAAAAACATTAAAAATTCATTCAGGAAGAACGGACAATACATTTTACACAGAAATCTTTAAACTGAGCACGTCATAGGCTTTTACAAAAATATAAGATAAAATGAGTGCCATAATGTGCTACTTGTTTCACCCCATCGAAGACACTGTAATGCTCACAATCCATTTGCCCCTCTCGCCAGGATAAAAGCTGGATATACAGCTGCACAATTTAAATGCTCTGAGTCTCAGGCCTGAAATCAACAGGCATCCCTGACAATTATCCTGGCTGTTTCCATTTTTCAGTGGATGTCTTGATGGCTGCTCAAACCTCTGAGCAAGTCTCTGCAGTCTCAGCCTACCACCCATCATTAAGGCTTTCTCCCTTAGTCTCACAATATTGTGCAAAATTCAATATGCAGCTACAATCTTAGGCAAGTTTTTTTCTGCAACTTCTAACCTAGCTCATAAGCACACTCAACTGTCATGCTGCAACTCCTGAGGCAATAGTTAAATAGCTCCTTCCTTCTCCTTCAGTCCAAGTGGCCTGTAAGTGAACATCTACACTGGAATAAAAGACCTGTGGCACGACCGCAGCTGTCTTGAGTCAGCTGACTTGCAGGGTCCCAGAGATTGGGCTCTAGCCCAAGCCTGAACGTCTACATGCCAATTTTACAGCCCCGCAGCCTGAGCCCTGTGAGTCCAAGTCAGCTGACCCAGGCCAAGTGTGGGTGTTTAATTGCTATGTAGATGTACCCTGAATGGCTTCCTTAACCAGGGAAGCAGAGGATAAGACAGGTCTCCCAGGATGATCAGAGCAATCTCCATGCCATTAGACTAGTGTCCATAGTGATCCTGGGGACAAACTCTCTTTTATTCATTAAGGTAAACAAAGCTGAATTCTGAAATATCCTAGTATCATGGACCTTCCCAGCATTTTTGTTTGTGAACCTTCCATGGTGGTCAACCATGTTCTGGGAAGACCCTGGAAAAATACCCTTTTCTATTGATCAACTCTGAGCCTTCATGAGGATGGCAAACAGTAGGCACATGGGTCCCATCAAAATCCAATACAGTCTGGGAACCCCATGTGTGCAAATTCATCAATAATTTCCTGACCATTACCAAGCTTTATAACCCACTGCAACAGTATCTTACGCATGGCATCACATCCTTGCATGACCATGGCCCCAGCAGTCAATCTCCCTGTACCAAATTGCTTTGCTATGGACTAGTAACATGCAGGAGTGGCCAGCTTCCCAATTGCAGTGACGACCCACTTCTCAATGGGTATGGAGCACCATACATTGGCACGCTGCTGCTGCAGCAGTTTCACGGCTACTTCAGCACAGATCTAAAAAAAGGTTGCCTTTGCAATCCTGAAATTCTCTTGCAACTAGTGGTAATTCCAGGTCTTCAGAACAATCCTCTCCCACCAATTCTTAGGTCGGAACAGTGTTGCACTGCGTGAAGCTGATCTAGGAACCGTTCCTGTAGTACCAGTTGCTCGGTGTCATCTTCTTCCTCCCTTCTCTGCTGCTGAAGCTGCTGCTGGAGAAGATGCTACTCTGGTAACATCATCTGTTTGGTGGTGCTGAAGGTGAAGTCCAAAATTGAAGCCACCCAGCTTCAAGAGCTCAAATAAGCCCAAGCAGCCTCTGTGTATTCACAGTTGCCAGCAAAGCAGTGCAAAGGATTGTTGGGTCCATGCTGGCTAACAGCAATTCAAAAATGGCATTAGTCCACCCAGAAAGAGATGAAGCATGAGGCAGATCATAATCATGGGATTTTTTAAAAATTTGACCCAAGACCCAGAATATACACTGGCTTCCGCTATGCACCCCGCAGTGCACACAAGAAAAATTCCAGAATGCACACTGCTCAGCAGCAAAGCAAAGGCCCATGGGACACCCTCCCAGAATGCCATGTGTTTAGTATACAAGAAGCCCTCGCAACTGATGCAAATTGAAAGAGGGCATAGCCATCCTGCATGTACGCTATTACTATGGCTTATGTACAGTGCATCAAAAAGCATGTGTCAACTCAACTAACCCCCCCCTTGTGTAAACTAGGCATTTTTTTAAAAAGGGATATGAAACAAACATCAGTCACATTATTATATAACTGAAATAAAAAGTTCTTTCCTCCTTCCTGAGACTTGCATTTTTAAACTTTTTTGAGCCAACTGAAAAGATCAGAAAAAAATGTTACAGAGTTATATACTCCCTTTATGGTATAACTGTCTATCCTGTCTATCTAGATTCTTATATCACACCAATAATTGTTTTACTTGAATACACTAATCAGCATATAAAAACAGGGTCTTGAAATGAAAAGTGTTAGACAACCTTAACTACAGGTGTTGCTACAAACTCTTTCTCTAATAAACTGTACTAGCTATCATTACTAAAAGACAGTCAAAACATGCAAGATGAGGTGAACAAATCTATATTCTTTTATAAAAAAATATATATATATAAAAAAGAGGTTATTTATAATGCATTTTTCTAGTACTGTGCAATTAAGGTTTAACTCTCTAACCTGAGCAACTGTCTTCATCATCAGAAATAGGCACCTCCTTTTTCAATAGCAGTTCCAGTTCTTCTGTTTCTGCTACATCAACTGGTCTCTCACCATGTTTGTTGGCCTGAAATGGATTTCCACCATGTCGAAGCAGCAGCTTCACAATCTGCAATGTGAGAACTTGGTTGTTACATTTTGTAAGAGCTAAGAAGTGACCCACTAAATAAATACAAACATTAATTGTGCATTCTTCCTCATTTTTGCCTTCTTGAGTAATAATCTCCAATTTGACATGGGCTATGTGTACTGTAATGACATAATAGAGTGCTCCAACCTTTTACCTATGGAGGCCCAGGTTGCAGAACTGGACTTCTGGGTTGCATACTACCTGCTGAAATGGGATGTAGCCCATCAAATTAAGGAGAAAAAATGCACCCCCTCCCCAATTAAATGTCTTCAGTTGTTTGGACCAAGCAACAGCAGGGGGAGCAAAGGAAGGAGCCGCTCTTCACTCTTGTCCCCTCTGCTCCAGCGCTGCTCGCACTCACCCAGCTGCAACTCCTGAGCTCTCCCTTACTCTCCTCGACCCATCTGCACAGCACTCTGCTCTGAGGAAGGGGAAGTGGCACTTCAAGAAGTGTAGTGACAAAAAGCCACAGGTGGTTTTGGGGTTTTAGGAAGAAAAGGCTGTGAGCCATTGCTATAAGATGATGAAAAACTGGAGGACCATAACTTTTTATTAAGTAAAAATTTACTTGTTTTCAAATTAAAAAGAGGTTCTAACAATTTGTTGATTTTAAGTAACTGAATCAGACAAGGCACCACAGTGAGTTATTTTTACCAAGCATCCATTCCTATGCCATGACCTATTCCTCTTCTCCATAACTGATGGCTGTCTCATACCTTCCCGCCAGAACTCTCCTCTCCTTCCAACATTAACCAGCGCTCTCTTTCTCTTCAGACCCTTTCAATATCCTGCATTATTTGGCAGCCAGATCTGAGCAGTTGGCACGTCTTCCTGGAACTATTGAGCTCTCCCTGAGTGCTTGAGGGAGACAGCAGAGGAGCTTACAACTGAGCATGCAGGTAAACAAGGTACTAACCCAGCACACAGCAGCAACTGTGACCTGTAGTACAGGCCATGGCAGTAGGCAGTATCAACATAAGCCTTTCAGTGTTGCTTGAGGCTCAAGAACTTCGTAGCAGTAACTGGTGCGAGAGTGAAGTGATTGACTAGCATATTTTTTTTAAATGCATAAGACTTGAAATTTAACTTGTGATTAACAAATGAACAGGCCAGACAAAATCAGTGGGGGCCAGAAGTGGGCCATCTGAACCAAATGGACAAAAACCCCAAATAACACTATATAATAAAATTAGTAAATTGTAAAAGTGTATATTCTATAACTGGGTTTAGAGGTACAACTAGAAAAAAGAAAAGTTTGTCCTTATGTAATTCAGTAGTTGTAAAATGAATTTCTGGTAACTCATTACATCAACTGGACAGCTGTGATTCATGCTCAGCTCTCTCAAGTAGATGAACTAATAGGAAGATTTAAAATTTTTGTTGCCATCGCTCATTTGGAGGATAATTTCTTTCCCAATCCAAAATACTTTTTGTAACAAAACAGAAAGCACTGAACAAACAAGAGACAGCTACAAAATCCCATCTAAAATTATCTTCCTTGCCTATTGATCTAATCACATCACCAACCCTTTTTGAATCCCTCCAGTTTAAAACTTCTTGTCCTTACCTTTACAGACCTATATAATTCTGCCCTGGCTCATGCATCTCTGAACTTGTTTCTTATCACATGATCCCCTTAATTCCTTTAATGATGAAAGCTTTCATGCCCCTTTTGTACACTTCTTCCACAACTATCTTGGTGACTTTGTCCATCCAGGTCCTACATGCCTAGAACGCTCTATTTTCTGTTTTCCAAGCCACTATCCTTTCTTCATTCAGTTCCATTCTGAAGCCCCTCTTCTGCCATGATACCCACAAGAAGGAAGTCAATAATTATAATATAGCAAAAAAACTTGTCATTTTCTACTCTAGATTTCCCAGTGTACCCTGTCTTGTTTAGAATGTAATCTGTTTGATGTACAGATGATCTATGTTTTTAGTCTCGTACAGTGATCAAAGCACATAGCACATAAAATAAGGATTATTAATAAAGCTAACAAATAAACAAACGATCAATGACTGGAGCATCTAGTCTGCAGAAATCCTGCAGAGAGATAAAAAACACAAATCCAGAAATGATGGAGAAAATAGATGGATGTAAACCTACAGAAATAATTTCAATTTCCTTCAAGACGTGACAGCAAGTAATTCTTAAGAGTATCAGGAGAAATGCTTATCTAGCTCCATACATAAGTCCATAAATAAATGAATGAAATACTATAAAAATACTTTATAAAATATCAATTTGAAATATTCACTAGAAGCTAGAATGAAGGTTAGAAGTTGTTTTCTGTTGAAAAACACACACAGTAGAAAAAGCCTTAGGAAAAGAAAATCTTGTTTTTTAACCTGCTTCCATTCAATAGCTTTTAGAGTCTTTCTACATTTTTTGAAGCAGAGAGTAGGACAAAAGATCTGTCGAGTACTGAAAATGGCAAAAAGCAAGACAAAAGATTTTAAGATGTCACAAAGAGCAGAATCAGGATTACATGGTCATTCGGTAGAGACTACACTAGATTCAACATTTGCACCTACAGATATTTACTTATTGTTTTTCTAAAGCATACTTACATCTCTATGCCCACTGCTAGCAGAATCATGAAGTGGAGTATCATCATCCAGTCCTTGTGTGTTCACATCTGCTCCTGCTGCTATCAGAACCTTAGCAACATCATAATAACCAACATTACAAGCTTCATGAAGCGGAGTCCAACCTGTAATCATGGAAGTCAGAATGTTTAATTTTTGATCTTATAATATTAATATATTGTTTGTAACCAAACAAACCACTTGAAAACATCAGCACAAAACATAATTGTTATGTGGGTCATTTCAAAGTGGTGTGTGTGTGTATATATATATTTTCTTAGGATATATATGTGTGTGTGTGTATATACACACACACACACACACACACACACACTAAGAAAATTCCTGTGCTATACTGGACTTTATATACATAATGTGGCACTATTTGTAACATCTTCCGTCTCAAGATCAAAATGTGTTTTATAAGTGTTAAGACTCACACTAACACACTATAGAAGGTAAGCATCCTATATTTAAACTGAGAACGGAGCTCACAATGCAAGTTTGTGGCAAAACTGAGAATCTGATCAGAAACCACCACCCTAATTATACACCTCACTCCTTCCTGGTAAATAAATATTTTAGACACATCATTATTTGATTTATATGCAAATGACTGAATAAGACTCCATTTGGAATTACAACAAACCTCCATCTTAAGAAGTTTGCTTATGCTAATTGCCAATCTCTGTTCTTCTACAGTAACTGAACATACAACAGTAATGACTGACAGCTTTCACATTGTTGAGTACAGGTGTGAATAGCACCTACCCCTTATAAATCATTCTAGATAAGCTACTGACAAATAAACCAAAAAATGTATTTCCTGATATTTCTTAAAGCCACTAGCATTAATTCTCATAATCAGGGACTTCAAGTTCCATCTTACTAAGCCATCTGACACCAAGGCTGCACATTTTCTCCACCTCACTTCTTCATTCAACCTGCAGCCCTAGTTCAACTCTCCCATTCACCAAAGGGCCATTTACTTTACTTGGTCTTCACCAAGCAGTGCTCACTCCTCCCCTCTCTCCAATTTCTCTGTTGCTGAGTTACCCCTCTCCAACCATCAGCTGGCCTCTTTTCAGCATCATCCAAGAGCCTCCCCTCACGCCCCGTACTTGGCCTTTCTGTGACTTCCAGCCAATCAGTATTGATGACTTCTCATCTGCTCTCAGCCCTCTCCTCCCTTGATATGGCTATTGATTCTTTCCAGGCACCAATCTCCCATCACAAAGTCTGTCCTACCAACCTCCCAACCCTAGCTCCCCACCCCTCCCCAGTGCCAATCAGCGGGGGGGACGGGGACCTGGAGGGCCATTTAGCCTGGGCCTCAAGCTCAAAGGAGGCCTCAAATTTAGACACTGCAGTTCTGCTCTTCCAATTCAAACCTAGACCCTGTCCAATCTGGTTTCCACCCACTGCCCTCCCCCTAAACTGCTCTCAGTAAAATCTCTAATAACCTCTTCTTGGCCAACAGTCAAAACCAGTGCTCCATCCTCAGTCTCCTTGACTTTTCAGCTGCCTGTGACACTGTTGACCATGCTCATCTCAAATCTCAGCCTGCCTTGGCTTCTGTGAGTCTGTCCTGCCCTGGTTCTCCTCCTACCCCTTTAATTATCGCTTCATCAGCATGTCCACCAGAGGATCCTCCTCAACACCCATCCAACTTTCTGAGAAAGTTCCACAGGGCTCCGTCCTTGGCCTCTTCTATTCTCCTCTACACCTTATCAGTGGGTAACCTCACTGGCAAACACAAATTCAGCTACTGTCACTATGCTGACAACTCTCACATCTTCCTTTTTCCTCCAGACCTCTCTCTTGTTCAAATTAAATTTTCACCTTGTCTGTCTGAAATCAATTTGTGGATGTCTAGCTGTCAGCTCAATATCAACATGGCTAAAACATAACTCCATCTCCCTCCACTCTAAAGTGCACCTCAGTACCTCATTTCCTGATCGTTGTGGACAACACCACCATTCTGCTCATCACTCTAGCTCAGGGGTCTCAAACACGCAGCCCGCGGGGCTATTTCCTGCGGCCTGCCAAGTGGCCCGCGCCCCTCCCCCCCCCGGGCTACCTCCAGGCCAGGGGTAAGCAAACTATAGCCGGCCCGCGGGATTGCCCCCCTCGAGCCCCGTGTCGCTCCCTGAAGCGGCTGGCATCACGAGGAGGGGGGGGGGGGCGCGGAGAGCAGAGGTCTCCGTGTGTTGCTCTGGCTTCCAGGCACCACCACCACCACCCCCCTGCAGCTCCCATTGGCCGGGAACGGGGAACCACTGCCAATGGGAGCTTCAGGGGAGGTACCTGGAGGAGTGGCAAGCAGCGTGCGGACCGCTCCACCTCCCCTCCCCCAGGGGCAGCAGGGACATGGTTCCAGCTGCTTCCTGGAGCGGAGCAGAGCGGCACGGGGCCGGGGCTGGAGCGGAGCAGCACGGGGCCGGGGCAAGGGCAGGCAGCCTGCCCTGGCCCCGGTGTGCGATGCTGCCACCCCGGAGTCGCTCAAGGTAAGCGGCTCTGGGCCAGAGCCCGAAGCCCTCCTGCACCCCGCCCCCCAACTCCCTGCCCTGAGCCCCCTGCCTGCACCCCAACCTCCTGCCCTAAGCCACCTGCCACATCCCACACCCCAATCCCCTGCCCTGAGCCCCCTGCTGCACCCCACATCCCAACCCCCTGCCCTGAGCCCCCTGCAACCAAACCCCCTACCGCACGCCTCACCCCTCCTGCACCCCACACCCCAACCCCCTGCCCTGAGCCCTCTGCCACACCCAGCACACCTCCTGCACTCCCTGCCGCACCCTGCACCTCAACTCCCTGCCCTGAGACCCCGCCACACCCCTCCTGTTCCCTCTGGGGGAAGGGAAGGGGCAGAGTTGGGATGGGGACTTCGGGGAAGGGGTTGGAATGGGGGCAGGGAGGGGGTGGGAAGAGGTGGGGCGGGGCCTCATGGAAGGGATGGAGTGGGGACAGGGCCGGGAGCAGCAAGGGGGTGTGTGTCAGTGATGCGGCCCTCGGGCCAATGAACTAGTCCTCATGTGTCCCTCGTGGTCATTTGAGTTTGAGACCCCTGCTCTAGCTTGTAATCCAGGTGTCATCCTTGACTCAGAGCTCTATATAGGTTCTCACAATTAGGCAAAAATCTAAATCTTGCAGATTTCCTGCAAAAAAACATCTCTAACATATGACTTCCATGTCCATCCACACAACTAATGCTCTTTCCCAGGCATCCTTTGATTTTGATTACTGCAACATCCTGTTTCTGGCCCTGAGAGATAAAATCTTGTCCGGCTTATATCCACCAGAATGCTGCTGCTATATGGATAATTTTCCTAGCCCATTGCTTTGACCACGTCACACCTCTCTTTTTGTATCCCCCCACTGGCTCCTTCCTCTCTACTGCAACAAACATTTGCAGCTTGTCTTCACTTTCAAGGCCCTTTCTGGCCTATCCCCACCCTAAATATTATCTCTCACTCACTACTGAGATGCCAACTCCTGTTTCTGATCAACCAATACCAGCCTCCATCACCCACTTGTTACATTTTCAAACAAGCATCTTTGTGCTTTCTCCCACATTGCCCCTTATGCTTGGAGAAGATCTTCATAAACATCTGCAAAACTAACACATTGTCCTTCTTAAAACTCTCCTTTCCATTAGGTCTACAAAACCATGACAAGCACTAGGCTGCTGGTGTGCTAAGACCACTTGATGATCATGCTGACCAAAACCACCTGTTTCTTTGTAATCCCCAACAACTAGACTGCAGGTGTGATACAACCACTGCCTGTCATGCTGACCATTGTTTCCTTGTACTCCCATCTGCCTATATCCATCTATTGTTTCGTGTCTTATACTCAGACAAGGAGCAGGGATCGTCTTTTGGTTCTGTGGTTGTACAATGCCTGGCACAATTCCTGGTCCATAACTAGGGCTCCTAGGTGCTACTGAAATTCAAAATTAATAGTAGCTGTAAAAGACAAAGCTGATGAAATGTTACCTACTGTTCTGCCCCACCAATAATGCCAGCAGCCTCTTACAAACATCATTGTGCTTTCTTCTACTTTGCCACTTGTGTACAAAACAGCCTTACTGAACTGATCTGCAAAGATACGACTCTCTCCGCCTTCAAATACCCTTCCATGGCCAATTTCTACCATGATGTCAACAAAAAAACTGGCCAATGTTTAATGAGGCAAGTGACTCAGAAGCAGGTAAGGAAAGTCTCTTTTTAGTGTAATAACAAAAACTATATAAAAACCAACAAGTGAGAGACAGACAGTATAAATAAATAAAAATGGTATAAGTTGCTGGTCTCTCTTATCACCCCATCATATATTGCTCATAATCTTCAATTAGAAGTTCTTCAAATATATACCGCTAGTTTTAGGCAATACATAGCGTAACAGGGTCCTGATCAAAACTGAGACCTCTGGATGCTCGTATTAATAATAAAAAATATATATATACACAAACCCAATCTTATCCACCAACTACCCCAGCTGCCTTCACAACCACTATAGCACAAGTTGAGAGACTTCTGGTAATTATTTTTAAGTTACAGTATTAATTCATATCAGATTTAAATTGGAATTAAGTCTGACCTCTAGTAACAAATTTGGGACTAACGCTGACTTTTAATGAAATGAAGGCATATCAACCTTACCTGCAAAATCTTTTACATTCACATTTGCGCCTAGGCTGATTAACTCTTTAACTTGTTTAACATCTCCTCGGATGGCTGCCATATGTAAAGGAGTTTCCCCTCTTTCATTTCTCTTATTAACTTTGTCTTTTTGTCTTGATGAGGAGCTTGGTGTTTTCTTTTGTGTTGGTGTTGTCTGTAAAGGATGATGCAGGTTGGAATCTACAAAATAAGTTGAAAAATAGTCAATATAAATTTTGTAGCTGGATAATTTTTGCTTTACTTTATTTTACTTTCTCACCATCTTCAAATTTCAGTGTCCACAATTGGTCATGTCTTTTAATAGATTCCATAGTTTATGGAAATATCCTGTAATCCAGGGGCGGACAAACTATGGCCCGCGGGCTGGATCTGGCCCATGGGATTGTCACCCCTGTGGCACCGCGCGGCTAAGGCAGGCTCCCTGCCTGCCCTGCCCTCGCATCACTCCCAGAAGCAGCTGGCACCACGTCCCTGCGGCCCCGGGGGGAGGGGGGCAGAGGGCTCCATGCGCTGCCCTCGCTTGCAGGCACTGCCCCCCACAGCTCCCATTGGCAGAGAACGGGGAACTGCGGCCAATAGGAGCTTTGGGGGAGGTACCCACAGTCGACGGCCAAAACAAATTGCTAAGGGCCAGATTTTCAAAGGTATTTATTTTAAAGGTCTAAAAGGTGCAGACAGGTGCCTGGTGGGACTTTCAAAATTACCTAAGCTTCTTGGGCACTTTTGAAAATTCCACTAGGCACCTAAATACTTCCAAAAATCTGGCCCTAAGTCTACTTCACCAAAATCTTCTCACTGTCTCTAAGCAGAGAGGTGAAGAATTGAATGTATATGGACACTGAACTATCCTCTCAACAACAGAGATGGAAACCCAAAGTAAGGCAGTGTGATGCAACTTGCATAACTGCTGCCCAAAATATAGATGTTTTGTGGATATAGTGGTTTTCAGGTTACAGGAATGTCAATTCAGCATCTTCCAGGAGTAAAAATCCTTTATAATTAAAAAAAGAAACAAACAGAAAAATGTACCCATTTGAAATAACAGATGGTTCTAGAATAATCAGAAAGTACTACTCAAGTAGAAAATATCATAAATCATGAGACTATAATTAAAGATGGTCAGCAATACTCAGAGAAAACATTCTGTGGAGACAATTTTGGTGAAGGTCTGACAGAAAACACAAGGTGAGTGAGGCAATATCTTTTATTGGACCAACTTCTGTTGGTGAGAGACACCAGCCACACAGAGAAACTTTCCAGCCATACAAAGCTCTTCTTCAGGTCTGGGAAAGATACTCCCAGCATCACAGCAAAATGCAAGGTTGGAATAGATTGTTTAGGATAAGTAGTTAGCACATATTGTAAGGGATTTCTCAAGGTAGAGTGGCCTTTTAACACGTCTGCACTCATAGGACAAAAAGAGAGGGTTAGTGGGTTTCAAATTGTTGTAATAAGCCATAAATCCAGCATCTCTGTTCAGTCCATGATTTTTAGTGTCAAGCAGAGTAGGCAGATTTCCACTGGAAAGCTGCCCGATTTCTTGCCAGCTGTAGGCCTTGCATGAACAACGTAAGAAGTAGTAAGGAAGGGAAGTAAGGAAACAGAGGTTAATACTGTACAAAGCATAAACTTATAAGTGGCCTTGTAAATAACACTGGTCTACAATTTTTGAGACGTCGTCTGCTTCAGAGATAAAATGTGCTATTTATTATGTATTTTGATGTGTTGAATTCAAATATGACAATTAAAACAACTGATTGGCTACTGTTTCTAAGATATTTACGTTTTTACATTTTATGTCTATGTATATTGTGTAGATAGTAGAGTTTTAATAATAAATTGTAAACCTAGGTCTTTTCATGTGTTTATGGTTGCTTTACATGATAATATTTCACCTGTCCTGTTTATGTAAAACTTTAAAAATCAGCAAAAGGGTTATATAAATAAAATGTATTATGAAACAAAAGGCAAAAAACTATTATGTACATAGTTTAGTCCTATTCAGTGTCTACTAGGCGCTTCTTGGCTTGTCTCTTGTATTCATTAAATGGAGCATCTCTTGTCACTGTCCAGCAATAGTCTGCAAGCATTGATGGGCTCCATTTGCCCCGATAGCGTTTCTCCATTGTTGCAATGTCCTGGTGAAATCGCTCGCCGTGCTCGTTGCTCACTGCGCCGCAGTTCGGTGGAAAAAAAATCTAGATGAGCGTGCAAAAAATGTATCTTTAGTGACATGTTGCAACCAAGGCTTTTGTATGCCTTGAGGAGGTTTTCCACCAACAACCTGTAGTTGTCTGCCTTGTTGTTTCCGAGAAAATTTATTGCCACTAACTGGAAGGCTTTCCATGCCGTCTTTTCCTTGCCACGCAGTGCATGGTCAAATGCATCATCTCGAAGAAGTTCACAAATCTGAGGACCAACAAAGACACCTTCCTTTATCTTAGATTCACTTAACCTTGGAAATTTTCCAGGGAGGTACTTGAAAGCTGCTTGTGTTTTGTCAATGGCCTTGACAAAGTTCTTCATCAGACCCAGCTTGATGTGTAAGGGTGGTAACAAAATCTTCCTTGATTCAACAAGTGGTGGATGCTGAACACTTTTCCTCCCAGGCTCCAATGACTGTCGGAGTGACCAATCTTTCTTGATGTAGTGGGAATCTCTTGCACGACTATCCCACTTGCAGAGAAAACAGCAGTACTTTGTGTATCCAATCTGCAGACGAAGCAAGAGAGCAACAACCTTCAAATCGCCACAAAGCTGCCACTGATGTTGGTCATAGTTTATGCACCTCAAAAGTTGTTTCATGTTGTCATAGGTTTCCTTCATATGGACTGCATGACCAACTGGAATTGATGGCAAAACATTGCCATTATGCAGTAAAACAGCTTTAAGACTCGTCTTTGATGAATCAATGAACAGTTTCCACTCATCTGGATCGTGAACGATGTTGAGGGCTGCCATCACACCATCGATGTTGTTGCAGGCTACAAGATCACCTTCCATGAAGAAGAATGGGACAAGATCCTTTTGACAGTCACGGAACATGGAAACCCTAACATCACCTGCCAGGAGATTCCACTGCTGTAGTCTGGAGCCCAACAGCTCTGCCTTACTCTTGGGTAGTTCCAAATCCCTGACAAGGTCATTCAGTTCACCTTGTGTTATGAGGTGTGGTTCAGAGGAGGAGGATGGGAGAAAATGTGGGTCCTGTGACACTGATGGTTCAGGACCAGAAGTTTCATCCTCTTCCTCATCTGACTCAGGTGAGAATGATTCTGGTGCATCAGGAACCGGCAGTCCTTCTCCATGGGGTACTGGGCGTATAGCTGATGGAATGTTTGGATAATGCACAGTCCACTTTTTCTTCTTTGACACACCTTTCCCAACTGGAGGCACCATGCAGAAGTAACAATTGCTGGTATGATCTGTTGGCTCTCTCCAAATCATTGGCACTGCAAAAGGCATAGATTTCCTTTTCCTGTTCAACCACTGGCGAAGATTTGTTGCACAAGTGTTGCAGCATATGTGTGGGGCCCACCTCTTGTCCTGATCTCCAATTTTGCAGCCAAAATAAAGGTGATATGCTTTCTTAACCATAGTGGTTATACTGCGCTTTTGTGATGCAAAAGTCACTTCACCACAAACATCGCAGAAGTTATCTGCACTGTTCACACCAGTACGAGGCATCTCTGCTCACTTTGGCTAAACAGAAACGTGTCCCTTTGCAAAATCAAACACTGACAAATAAGAGAGCACGACACTGTATGATTTCTAGAGCTGATATAGGGCAATTTGTTCAGCAGAGTGATGTAAGCTTCGTTATGATTGCATCATCCATGACTTCTAGGAATAACAAGATGCAATTCATATCATGTATGACGCAATACCAGCTTCAGATTGCATCATTCATTGTTTTGCCTAAAAAGCAAGTACTGTCCAAACCCCAGTCATAGATTTATTCATCGATCCAGTCAAAGATGTATTTTAGTCATTTTTGGTTTAAATTGAGATCCCTTCCCTTTATAACTCACTTATCCTCCGCCATTCCCAAGTCAAGGGGCGTATATACTGACCCAATAGCATATCTTGAAAACTAGAGCCAATCAACAATTTTAAGCATCATTTTCGTTCTCAGTGACCCAGAATTAGTAAAGTTTGACTACATTTATTTCACAAGCATTTTGGCTGTCGAGCAGTGTATGTAGTTAAATAAATTGCAAGAAGAGTAATGTGTGATAAGCTTGCAGCTTTGCTTTGCTTACTATCATACTCTGCAGCTTGTGAACCGTTCATGATGTGTACATAGACTGGTTACAATAATTAGTAGCCCAATCAAAGTGTGTGATACAATGTATTAACCAACTTATTACCTGTAAGTGTGTATGTAAGCTGAATCATGATTATGTCAATTGGATATGTGGTATAACCTGTTCCCATCCCCTATACTTGAGCCAGATCAATTCAAGTGTAGTTTGATTGTATGCCAATAAAGAAACCTGTGACGAGTCCAGAGTTGAACTAATTTCTTGAATTCCAGAGAACTGGATAAAGTGTACTCTGAGCATGGGATGAAGTATTCTGGATAAGCTGAGTGGAAAAGGCACCAGCTTCCCCACCCAACTCTTTGGCAGCTTGGCTCCTGGGGAGCCCAGGCTTCCAGGTTCCTGGGTATTCAGGAGTCTGTCTGCTGGGCAGCTGAGAGCCTAGAAGTCTGGAAGCCTTGACTCCCAAGCTCTGAGGCTCCTCAGCAACTCACTAGGTAGGCTGCTGATAGGGAGCTGGGAAGCCCTAGAATCACCTGCTCCCAAGCTCATGGCTTCTCAACAGCCCAGACTCTCAGGGCCTGTGGCTCCCAGGTAGCCAGCCAGCCTGCCCTTGGGCTCACGACCCTGGTGCTTCTGGAGTCCACAGCTTCAGGGAAGCCAGCTAGAAAGTCTGCTCCTGAACCAGATTCTCCAGGATCCCCTTGCATGGAGAATTTTGAAATTTTTTATTTCTTTTCCAAATCAGAATGAAACCAAATTTTGAAATATTAAAATCCTACACAAAATGGAAATATCTTTCTCTTCACAGCTCTGGTTATAACCACAACAGAACAACTTGGTTTATCACAGGGCTTGGCAATCTTTCAGAAGTGGTGTGCCGAGTCTTCATTTATTCACTCTAATTTAAGGTTTTGTGTGCCAGTAATATATTTTAACATTTTTAGAAGGTCTCTTTCTACAAGTCTATAATATATACATACATACATACATACATACATACATACATACATACATACAACAATAGTTTAGTTAAAGTAAATAAGGTTTTTAAAATGTTTAAGCAGCTTCATTTAAAATTAAATTAAAATGCAGAGCCCCCCAGACCAGTGGCCAGGACCCGGGCAGTGTGAGTGCCACTGAAAATCAGCTCGCGTGCTGCCTTCGGCACACATGCTATAGGTTGCCTACCCCTCGTTTATCAACTACCACCAAATTCTGAAAGTTAATTTAGTCATTTACCTTCCGATTACCTTTGTTTAAGTATTAACTTCATAAACACTTACGTTAAAATGGAAGTTAAATTGTTACGTTAACAAAAATATATTACAGCTCCTATGATGATTGATTTTTATAGTTTATTCCTGTAAACAGCATTAGACACTAAGGAGCTGATCCAGCCCCCGGGTGAAAATCGTGACTCTATTTAAGTCAATAGGAATTCTGTCACTGATTTCAAGGGGGCCATAATTTCACCTCATATGAAGACTCCCATGGACTTCAGTGAGAGTTGAATTGCACACTAAACTAGTAAGAATATATTAAGTGCAACCCCTCCACCCCAAAAAAAACCCCAATGAAAATGTAACATGACAGCTGAGAGATGAAATACTCAAAAATGGGAAATTCATTATTACAGTCACCACAGCAATCCTAAAACAACCCCTTGTATATTATAACTAAAGATAGTCAGGAATTTTTCATCAAATTATTTGACAGAAAATGCAGTTTTCTACAAAGATTAAATTTTCCATGAGAAGAATTTTGCTTTGCAAATTCAGAAGAGTGCTTGATTAAATCAAAGACTGCTTTAAAAAACAAGAAAAAATGTAACAGGTGGAGGGGGGTTTAATAGGGAGGAGAGAGAGAAACAGTAACTCAGTGGTAGTTGGTATCACCTGGACTGTTGTCTCTAGCTGTCATCTGCATAAGAAGGGCCATCTGTTTGCGCTCCGAAAGCGGATAACCAAAAAGTATGCTAACTGGTGTCGACTTCTTACTTCCAGTTTCCTTTTTCATTTTCTTCTTCTCTGGGCCTTCTTTCTCTGGAAATATTAGCACACTAATAAGATTCTGAAAAAATAGCCAACTATAGTACAGAATCTCACACAGACAGAAATAGCCATTTTCAATTATTTATGTGAGCTGGAGGTTGGAGAAAAAAAATACACTACTATGTCATGCTGCCCCACTTAGTACATTTGTGTTACTTTTTCTTCGGTCAGGAGGGTATGCACCACTAGTTTTGACATAGTTTTCAGCTGACTGGAACAATATGCTCAAGAATAAAGCACTTAAAGATTTTAGAAGTATATCATACAAATAAAACTATAAAGTCAATAACTTGTTTTCAGACTGATGTGTAGTCACAACTTTGATTTTTCATAGAATCAAGAAAGAGGTGGAAAATGCCTTAAAGTCCTCTAGTGTACCCCAATCCCACTGCAAGAGGGTCCCCAACTATATCTTCTAGTGCTTTGTAGAATCCAGTTTGAAAACATCAGAAACAATGGGGAATTCATTACCCTCAGGAGACTATCCTACTATTTAACAAAACTCATTATTAGGAAATTTTTCCTGATATTCTGCCTAAATACTGCTGTCCTGAAATTCATCTCATTACTCCTAATTTTACCTCCCTTTGTCTCACCTTAAGTAATTCCTTCCCCTCCTTACTCTTCCAATATGTGCAGCTACTATGCGTTTCCCCTTGGTCAACATTTAGCAGAATTATTTAATATTTAGGATCAAAGATTTTGAATTTGGAGCCTAAAGTTAGGCACCTAAATAAATGGCCTGACTTCTAAAGGTGCTGTGCACCTAAAAATTTCCACTCATTTCAATGTGAGCTGCATATGCTCTGAGTATCAGACCACTTTTTAAAGTTGCTAAACATGAATGTAGAACATAATATTATTTGTGCCAATTTGAAAACTTTGGTCTGTGTCTTTTTGTCTTTCCTCTTCAAATTCCATCGTTTGCCCACTTTCTTCTGACTGAACACAATATTATAGGTGTGGCTTCACTGGAGCTTTATACAGATGGGAATAACGTGTGATGTGTTACCTCTGACCATGCAGTCCTAAACTGCACTACTGTTTTTTCTACCTTTCTAGGTGATTTTTATTTTTTCTATCCTCAGTGATGTTTATAAACGCATGTATTGTAGTGTTGTGTAAATGTAGATAATGTACTGTTCATCTCTCAGTGTAATAAGATGGTAAAATTATCATCTTTTTTACTTGTAAACTTTATTTGGAATTCTAAGGTAGCCCTCAAGTGTTTAACAGCAGCTTTGGTAGTTTGGCCTTGTTTTATTTTTAACTTTTACTTTACCTTTTTTTAAAGATTGTATTTGCCATTGTTAGAAGGCAGGGTCTGTAGGTTGCTCTGAGGATGTCACGCAGCAGAACAAAACGAACTCAACACACTTCTGCTAAACAAATTCTCCCCTCTGTCTCGCCTCCTTAAAGGCCCAGTACAAGCAATGGATTAAATACAGAAAGCAATCCTCTAACAATACTAGCAGGAAGTATAATATTTCATGATGACACTGTCTGCCTTACCAGTTCCTCTCTCTGAGCCTGCCTGCTCAGACCTCCTCCTCATACCATTAAGCTCAGGACCATACTCTGCCATGTACAGTAACTGGTAACCCCTTTGCCTTCTTAATTAGATCAGTAGGGGCAGGAAGATGGAATGAATTCAGGCAGTTGGGGAGACAATGTCTGCTTAGCTGCTTGCTTTCCCCTGTTCAGCTGGCTGACATTCTAATCCAAGGATCGGCAACCTACCACACGGGCGAAAGGCGGCATGTGAGCCGATTTTTACTGGCACGCTGCTGCCAGCCGGGGTTCCAGCCACCGGCCCCGCTCAGACCGCTGCCTGCCTGGGTGAACGGAATCCTAGGCCGGCAGCGGGCTGAGCGGGGCCGACAGCCAGGACCCTGGCTGGCAGGAGCCGGCAGCTGGAACTCCAGACCATCAGCTGGCTGAGCTGCTCAGCCTGCCGGCCTAGGTGAACGGAACCCTGGCCAGCAGCAGCTGAGCGGGGCCGGGACCCCAGCTGGCAGGAGCCAGCGGACAGAACTCCAGACCGGCGGCAGGCTGAGTATTGGAAATGCATTTACATTACCCTTACTACCATAGCTCTGTCCCTGTAGTGACACTAACCTCCCATCTTCCCTTCCCTTCATGACCAGATTCTGAAAACCTGATTCACATTATTAAGGGTTTGCAGGCACAGAACCCATGTATTATAAGCAAAGTGGATAAAAATCTATGATTAAAATAATAGCTTTTAAAATTTAAATTAAATATATTTTTCTGTTAGAAAACAAATCTATTTAAAGTTAAATTAAAAATTATGACAATACATTAAGGCCAAACCTAACTATAATCTATTAACGTCATTTAAAATTGAATTTAAAAATATCCAAGTAGTAAGTGTTTACTGCTGAAGTTTTAAAGAAAGAAAAACCACTGAACTAGAAGAAGTCACTGGCTAAGCACGTGGAACCATAGTTTGTTGAAGTGTTAAATTGGCGTTTGACAGCAGTAGCCTCTTCTGCAAGTGCAGAGAGAATATTTTCTCCATTTCAATTTATTCAACTTGTTCTGTTCAATGATTAGCTCATTGAGGGTTGAGAAAAAGGATAGAGAGACAAGATGGGTGAGGTAATATCTTTTATTGGACCAACTTCTGTTGGTCAGAGAGAGAGAGAGAGAGACAGACACCAACAAAAGATTACTTCACTAACCTGGTCTATTTATAGATATAGTGTATCCTCTGGTATAGCAAAAGAGGGTTACCTACCTTTCGTAATTGTTGTTCTTAGAGAGGTGTTGCTCATGTCCATTCCAATAGGTGTGCGCGTGTGCCGCATGCATGATCGTCAGAAGTTTTTTATCCTAGCAGTACCCGTCAGGTTGGCTGTGGAGCCCCCTGGAGTGGCACCTTTATGGCGGTGTGTATAGGTTCCTGCCAACCCGCCGCCTGCTCAGTTTCTTCTTGCCGAAATACTCCAACAGAGGGGAGGCGAGTAGGATTTGGAATGGACATGAGTAACACATCTCGAAGAACAAGTTATGAAAGGTAGGTAACAGTCTTTTCTTCTTTGAGTGATTGCTCATGTCCATTCCAATAGGGGACTCCTAAGCAGTTTCAACGGAGAAGAGGTCTGAGTTCACCGAGTTGCTGATTGCTTAGTGTGACGTGAAGGTGTGGATGGAAGACCACACTGCTGCCTTGCATATGTCCTGAATGGGGACTTGTGTGAGGAACGCAGCGGAAAAGGCCTGTGCTCTTGTGGAGTGCGCCGTCAATGCCGGGGCTGGGATCTTAGCCAGGTCATAGCACGTTCTGATGCAGGACCTGATCCATGACGAGATGGGAAGCCCTTTCATCCTCTCAGCGATTGCAATAAAAAGCTGTGGTGACTTACGAAACGGCTTTGTGCATTCAATGTAGAAGGCTAGGGCACGCTTGACATCCAGGGAATGGAGTGCTCGCTCTTTGTTGCTGGCATGAGGTTTAGGAAAGTATACCAGTAGAAATAGGTCCTTGTTAATGTGAAATTGTGATACTACCTTGGTTAGGAACGTTGGATGAGGGCATAGCTGTACCTTGTATTTGTAAAGGACTGTGTAGGGGGGCTCGGAAGTCAGCGCTCTGAACTCGGAGACCCTTCTGGATGAGGTTATGGCCACCAGAAAAGCCACCTTCTGGGAAAGGTAAGATAAGGGGTAGGTCGCCAGGGGCTCAAAAGGGGACCCATGAGTCCGGAAAGGACTAGGTTAAGATCCCACTGAGGAATGGGCTGCCTCACCTGGGGGTAAAGCCTATCCAAGCCCTTAAGAAACCAGCCCACCATGTGATTGCTAAAGACTGACCTGCCCAGCACACCCTGGTAGAAGGTGGAGATGGCCACCAGGTGCACCTTAATAGATGAGATCGTCAACCCCTGTTGCTTCAGGTACAAGAGGTAGTCTAGCACAAGGGGAATAGAGGCTTGCTGCGAGGAGGTACCTTTCTGTAGTCGCCAAATGGAGAAACACTTCCACTTCGCCAGGTACTTTGTGCAAGTGGAGGGCTTCCTGCTCCCCAACAGAATTTCCCTAACAGAGTCGGAGCACTGCAGTTCAAGCTGGTTCAGCCATGGAGTTTCCACGCCCTGAGGTGGAGGGACTCCAGGTTGGCGTGTTGTAGTTGGCTGTGATCCTGTGTGATGAGGTCCGGGAGCATCACTACTGGCCTGTCCACAAATAGGTTCAGCAGCATGGTGAACCAGTGCTGTTGGAGCCACGCTGGTGCTATGAGGATCACTGAGGCCCTGTCCTGCCGGATCTTGAGGAGGACCTTGTGTATGAGGGGGAAGGGCAGGAACACACAGCAGGTGACTTGTCCATGGTAGGTGAAAGATGTCTACTATGGAGCCGTGGCTGTGGTTCTAAAAGGAACAGAATAGCTGATACTTTCTGTTGCGCCGTGTCACAAACTGGTCCACATCGGGATAGCCCCGCCTCTGGAAGATCAAAAGGGCAATGTCTGCTCTGAGTGCCCACTTGTGAGTGTTGAACGAGCGACTGAGGTGGTCCGCTAGTTTGTTCTCTGCTCCCGGCACATATGGATGCAGTGTGCGACACAGAAGTCCTACAGTCGGAGAGCTTCCAGGCACAGGGGAGAGGAATAAGCACCACCCTGTTTTTTTATATAGAACATCGCTGTGGTGTTGTCCATCAGTACTGAGACACAATTCCCCTGAAGATGGGCCTGGAACGTCTGGCAAGCCAGGTGAATCACTCTAAGCTCCCTGACATTGATATGCAGTGATAGTTCTAGTTGTGACCATACGCCTTGAGTTCTGATACTGCCCAGGTGCACTCTCCTGCCTGTCTCCAATGTGTCCATGACCAGCGACAATGAGGGCTGAGGTTTGGCGAAGGGTACTCCCACACAGATCATTTAAGGTTGTAGCCACCAGCTAAGGGACTTGAGAATCTTGGGTAACCAGGGTCCAGAGAGTCCCATCTGGGTCTGTATACCCTCGCCAACCAAGCCTGGAGGGAGCGAAGGCGCAACCTGGCATGCTGCACTATATACTTGCAGGCTGCCATATGCCCCAGAAGCTTCATGCAGTTTCTGGCCGTGGTAGTTGGGAACCAGTGGAGGCTGTCGATGTTGCCCTTGATGCTTTGGAACCGGGACTTGGGTAGGGAGGCGCTGGCCTGAGTGGAGTCCAGGAGAGCCCCGATGAACTCTATTTTCTGGGTTGGGACCAGTGTAGACTTGGGCACATTCAGAATGAGCCCCAACCTGCTGTAGTGCCAGGGCTACATGCTCTAGCACTTGCACTCGGGAATTGCCCTTGATGAACCAGTCATCCAGGTACAGGAAGACCTGTACCCGGTGTTTGCAGGCAGGCTGCCATGACTGCCAGGCACTTTGTGAACACATGGGGGGCCGTTGAAAGTCCGAATGGTAGTATGGTGAACTGTCAGTTCAGGCCACTGATTACGAATCTCAGGAATCTCCTGTGTTCTGGAATAATTGATATATGAAAGTATGCGTCCTTCAAGTCGAGGGTGGCAAACCAGTCCCCCGGATCCAAAGGAGGAATGATGGTGGCCAGAGAAACCATACAAAACTTCAAAACATTCATAAGAAAGCTGAGGTTTTGCAGATCCAGGATAGGCCTGAGCCCACCCTTGGCCTTTGGGATGGGGAAATATCAGGAGTAGAACCCCCTGCCCCTGAACTCCTATGGAACCTCCTCTACTACCCCCAGCGCAAGGAGCAATTGCACCTCCTGTAGCAGGAGTTGCTCATGAGAGGAATCCCTGAAGAGGAACGGGAAGGTGGGTGGGAGGGCACAGAACTGGATAGAATATCCCACCCCTATCGTGCTCAGGACGCAGTGATCTGAAGTAATCTGGGCCCAGGCACAGCAGAAGTGGGACAGACAATTCACAAAGGAAGGGCAAGGATCCGGGATTTGGGCTGGTGCTCCATACCTGGGTGCACCTTCAAATGTTAGATTTAGAGCTGCGGGGGCTGCTTGGAGGAGCCCTGACTATGGCCGGAGGAAGACTGCAGGGGATACCTCCTGTTGTTTCTTCCCCTCCTTCGATTATAGTCCTGCCTGGGGGGAACTGGATAAAATCGTGAGGGGGGCTGGAGCTTGAAGGGCTTTCTCTGGGGTGCTGGTGTGTGAATTCCCAGAGACTTGAGGGTTGCTCACGAGTCCTTGAGACTGCAGTCTCGAGTCTGTCTTGTCAGCAAACAGCCCCTCAGTCAAATGGGAGGTCCTGTATGGTATTCTGGATCTCCACCGGGAGTCCCGAGACCTGTAGCCATGACCTACGCCTTATTGTGATGCCCGTAGCCATGGTTCACACTGCTGAGTCAGTGGAGTCCAGAGCAGCCTGGAGGAAGATTCTAGCCACCACCCCTGCCCTCTTCCAGGACTGCAGCGAATTCCTGTCGGGTGTCTCTGACCTTGCACTTAATGTGGGAGACTCAAGGTCTGAACCCCGTGGTGGGTCCTTGGGAGCCCTGGACTGATCGGGGCAATGGACGTTGCAGAAGGAGGGGCACAGGCAACAGAGACCGCCGACGCTGCCCTCGAACCATGCCCTTGGCCCTGGTGGTAGCCCCAAGGTGTCCAAAAGTCATTGTACCGTTCCCTGCCACTGGGGAGGCCACTACAGCATCGGTACTGAGTGTTCCTCCACCCTACAGTGCCGAGACCGTTGCCAGGATCTTGACTGGTACCGGCTGCGTTGGGACATGTATGACTCCGCCTCTGACTCCAATGAACAGTCCGAGCCCGGGAGGGAGGGCCGGATCCCGATGGTGCCGGGGAGCAGTCCCGTGGCAATGGGAAACGGCGCTGCATCATGGTGGACCTGCCCTAGTGCCGGATAGGAGATACCCCCATTGGTCCCGCAGACCGTGTCGGAATTGGTGCAGCAGCCGGGGCTTGCACCGCCTGCACCTAAGGCAGTGCACAGGAATAGGAGACCGAGGACTGTGCCGTCATGGCAATTAAATCCTGCACAGCCTCAAAAGTGTCTGGTGTGGAGAGGAGGTCCAGGTCCTCCTCCAACACTTCCTGGACTGGAGAGTCCACCAACATTGGATTCGACGGTCCTCCCCTCGAGGCCGGAGTCGACGGTGCCAGGACTGATAGACCAGCCTTCTGGTGTCCCACCCGTGAGAAGCACCACACTGGAGTCCTGCCTGCTCTTCTTGGCGGGGGAGTGGCCCCGTTCCGCCGTCTTCTTATGCGGCACCGGGGATTATGATCGGTGCTGCACTGATGAGCCGGCCTTCCGCACAGGGGAACGGTGCTGCTGCTCCTTATGCGAGTCCTTCCTCGGTGCTGAGGTGTCCTGCACTGAGGCTGGTGCGCTGAATACCAAGGCTGCTGGTGCCCACTCTTGAGCCGGTTGGGGCTGGAAAGCAGACTCCATCAAGAGTCTCTCTCCCTCTTAGTTCTGGGCTTGAAGCCTCTGCAGATGGTGCACTTGTCTTGCAAATGATCCTCTCCCAGGCACTTTAGACAAGCGGCGTGCAGATCCTCTCTGGGCATAGGCTTACCACACCTATCGCACAGCTTGAACCCCTGGGGCGGCGGCAACTTAAAAGTACTAACGAACTAACTAACTGACTAACTAAGGTAGTGAAGGATAACTATATAAAGGGAAAACCACTAGGAAGCACTTGCTAAAGCAAGAGATCAGTTGTTCCAACGACTGTCACTGGTGGTAAGAAGGAACTGAGCAGGAGGCGGGTCGGCAGGGACCTATATACACCTCCATAAAGGTGCCACTCCAGGGGGCTCTGCAGCCAACCCGATGGGTACTGCTAGGGTAAAAACTTCCAATGATTGTGCATGCAGCGTGTGCACACACACACCTATTGGAATGGACCCGAAGAAGAAAAAGTAGTACTAAATTTAGCGTAAAGGCTATATTTAGTTGCATATCAATGTGTTTTAATGGTTACCTGCCAATGAGAATCAACTTTCCTTAGGAAAGTAACTAAAAAGTACAAATGCAAAACAAGATTAAAACTTATTATTTAAATCTATGTTTCCTACTTGCTGATTTAAATAAATCACCAATTTTAATAATGATTTAAATCAACCTACCCTGATCATAAAATGCGTTATTTTAAAAACAAGGATTTTTTTTCTAACGGATATAAGAAGTTTGCAGACTATGGCTGCGGACATCTTAAATTTTGAAAAGCCTTTGTACTAGTACAATGTAATTCTTCCATCCTCCCCTCATCCTCTTTTTTCATGAAAGCTTTTAAGAAATCTGCAGTCTGTGGAAGCAATAATCTTAATGCTGGAGGAGACATTATTAGTACAGACTGTAGTAACATATATAGGAGGTAAATTGCAAATGCACTAAAAGAGCAAACTCTTCATGTAAGCAAATAAAAAGTCAAGCTGGGTAAAGGAGTTGTTGGCATATATTGATACACTAAGTGCAAAATTTTCAAGTGACTTAAGTATTTAGAAGCCTAAGTTCCATTAAGGACTCCACCATATTCCATACTCCTCTAGTCCTCTGCAATAGTCCCTTCTCTGCTGCCCTTCTTTGACCCCTGCAATCTCTTTTCTGTTTGCATCCACTTCCTCCTTTAGCCCTAAGAAATCTCCTTTCTGCTCCTATCCTCTCCCTTCCCACCTCCCTTCTTTTCTGTCATATATCTGCTGTAAAAAACTCCTCCTCTGCCTGACTCAGACTCCTCTTTGCTCACCACTCTAAGCTCCCCCTTCTGCTGCTGCCTCCCTGCAAACCTTGATGTTCCTACAGTTTCTCCAGACTTAATGCTCTCTGAGGAAAAGAGAAGCAAACAATAGATACATACTTTTGTTTTACATTTCAAAAACAATGTTAATCGAAACTGTTTTAAGCATGAAAAATTATAGAACTGTGCACATGTGAATTTATAGTTTTTTATTCTGGTTTCAACTATGGAGAAGTGTGATCCGCTCCATGGAATATTTACTGTGTACTCTTCATCCGCTAATTTAGTAATTCTATAAAAAAAAAAGTGCTTTAGTTTGTCTGGCATGATTTGTGTTTATAAATTCATACTACTTATTGCCCATGGTTCTTTTCTACAAAAAAAGTTTTATATATTTAACTTTTATGTCAGAATTACACCTCAATGTTGTTTTAACAATGTTCAATGTGGCAAAATAATGTGCCAAAACCAATACTGATATAGTTAGACACATTTTAAAGATCTGTCTTGCATGTTTGCAGTGCAGTATACTGTACATTTTCTGTCACCTTCTATTTTACCTATGTTTATTATCACTTTATATTTTGAACAGTGTATTCAGCAAATGATGGTAATACATTCCTGCCCTAACTGCTTAGCATTGAAGAATGGTGTTAAACAGTTGCACTTATGGATACTTGGTGATGAAAGGTAACGTATAAATTAAATTATGTTCATTTAGGTTATTTCCATTATTTCCAGTCATTCCTTTGTCATTCAGGAAACATTTCTTTATCCATCTTTCTGTTAGAATTCACAAAGTGTTTTAAAATAAACTCTAAATAGTCAATCAACACTGAAATTAACAATGTTAACAAAAAGTCACTGGACTACAGCAGGTACACCTGATAATACATTTACCTGAATATGTCCTGTAAGAAGGTATTAATCTCTCCCCCCAGTTTTCATGTGTATGTCCTGGATCTGAATCTACAGAATGAGAAGACACAGGAGACAAGGGGTGGAGGGAAGTATGGCATACAAAAGAGAAACTCTGACATACCATTTAAAAAGATCTCTAGATATTTAGTCAAAGACTATAGGACTAGTTTTTCCACAGCTTTTAATTGATAATCACATAAATCCACAGAAAATTCCCGATTAATGATCAGGATCCTTGAATCATGCAACCAATTATAGCAACATATACGATATGTAAAAAATCACTCACTGCTCCAAGATCTCTTCATAGACCACACTGTACAATATACTACAATAGGCAGGCAAGGCTTAGTAAAGTGCGTTATGGAAACCTTGAGTTAAAATATTCTTGCTTTTCTGGGTCTCAGAACCCTATTGTCTTCACAATTTGTGTATTTAATTTGTTTTGTTTTATAAAGGTATTATTTTAACTGAAATAATTTTCTTATTAAAAGCGACAGTGTACGTTTAAATATGAAATTTTAAAAAAATTCCTAGCCTATTCACTCAGAATATCCTAGACTGTTAAAAGTTAAGTCTTAAAAATCTAACTTCTCTTTCACTATTTTGTTGTTTACTTTTTACATTTCTCCGCCTGGACAATACAACCAGAAAAGTCAGTTTTCCTTCTATTTATAGTGAATTCCTGGTCAATTTCACTTTCAGATTCTCTGTACTAGTACAATACTACAATGATAGGGTTAGAAACTATACGTAAGGGAATTTCCATTTTTTTTAAACATCTTTCTTCTGCTAGAGACTGTTTTGTAAAAGGTTTAAAAAACAACCTCAAATTTTTGGGCCAAATTTAGTTGGACAGAATCCCTTTAACATTTTCCTCTTTTGCTGTAGCTTTCTTAACATCTTTAAAAACAATTAAAAATGGTTAAGTTATATAAGGGCAATGTTCTTAGACGCTTTTCCGCACTTCTTACTGTAGGGGTTCAAATGATCAGGCCGCACGAAATTCACACTGAAGCGCTAAAGGAACTAGAAGTAGAAACGTCAGAACCACTGGCAATTATTTTGGAGAATTTATGGAAGACAGATTATGTCCCAAGGCAAACAGTATTGTACTTATTTTTAAGGTTAGAAAAAAGGTGAATTCCTAGAACAAAACATCAACTTCTAAGCACTTTAGGAAAATAATATGCAACATGGGCTTTTCAAAAACAAATCATGCCAAACTAACCCAAATGCTTTCTTTGGTAGGGTAACAACGTTAGTGGATAAAGGAAATGCAGTATAATTAACATATTAGAGCTTTAGTAAGACATATCACATGGTCCCATGCAAAAATTTCCACAGGGTAAAATGAGAAATATGAGTACACATCTGGTTAAAAAACAAACAAACAAACCAGAAACAAGAGTAGTTAATAGATCTGTGTGAAGGCAAAGGTGTGGGTTAGTACTGAGAGGAAATTAATGTTTATAAATCACGTAGAAGTGATAACTATCTTTACTATTAATAATGTCAGAGGACAAAGTCAAGGAAGATGACCAAATTAAAAGGACAATACAAAACTGATAGACTCAAACTAATCTGGAGGTTAGGTTTAAACCAGTATAATCCTGATAAATTCTCTGAAGTCATAAAATGATTTTAAAGATAAACATATGATTTAATGTAGGAAGGAGAAGTCAAATGAATAAATATAAAATGGTGGGAAATAAGGATGAAGGAAATAATGATTAGGAAGTAGACCACAGAGAAATGTGTGTGGGTTCTAGTGGATGTTAAACTAGAAGGCTTGAGATAGACACTTATTTGACATTTATAAAACAAAAACAAAAAACACCAAAAAACAAATTAAGAGTTAATAGCATTTTTAAGAAAGCTAAATGCCCCAATCCTCAAAATTAAGCATTTGTATAAGTATTTAAAGCATGCAAGTAGTCCCACTGACTTCAAAGGAACTACTCGAGGGTGTAAATTGAAGCATGTACATAAATGTTTGCAGGAACAGGGCCTTAGGTTCTATTAATAAGATCTGCACCCAGAAAACAAGCTATAATTGATACTGGTTAAACCTCAACTGAAAGTATTATTATTTTGGGTATCACAGTTTTCAAAAGAGGGAAACTGGAGAAGAAACAAGAAGGGGAAAACAAGGAAATTATTGTTACAAAAAAATAATAAAAGGTTTGGAAAATAACACTTGTGATAAGAGGTTAAGAGAACCAAACATATTTAAGTTTTGCCCAGAGACTAATTATTCACAAAAAGACAAGAAGAAAGAACCGCAATCAACCATGTAAAGAACTTATAAACAAAAACCTATACCTCATTACTCAAGGTAGGTGGGGAAAGGAAGATTTTCCTACCTTCAATAGAGTTTCTACTACTTAGACAACTAAACTATCTTTCTGCCTTCAAACAGAAGCGTTCATACCAAAAACAATTTTGTCTTACTGTTCATCCTCAGACTACCAGAAGAGAGGAAAAATTGGAGTAGAGGTGCAAGGCCGGATGGGGGAAGTGGATGTCTGAGTGGGGATGGAGGGACACACATGGACAGGGGGTGCAAGGACACATGGAGATGCAGGGACACATGGGGACAGGGGCAAATGTGCCTGCCTGAATGGAAAAGGCTAGGGGTCAGCCAGGGTCTCCATGGGGGAAGCTCCCCAACAATCCCTCGCTGCCCACCCAAAAAACCTGTTCCATACTTTTCCCACCCATACCCAACAACCCTCCAAGTTCACACCCAGGCTCCTTCCCAGCAATTACTTCCCTCTCCCTCAGCTCCTGTGTTACCCCTGACTCCCCCAAGCCTTTGCACTGCTTCTGAGGGATGCGGGAAATACGGTTCTGTATTGTAGTTTAAATGAATTATTACTCAGAGTTCTGTATTAATATGCCTAGTAAGGAATCTATTTGTCAAAAAACATTTCCTGTATCATTTTTGTTGTCTGCACTGTTACAGACATACTTGCTGACAGGTAATTTGAAATAAATAACCAAAAATAATTGACACTGGTGTAATTAATTGTGTTATTTTGACAAATAAAATACGCAGAATTTTGCAGAATTTGAAAATATCGTGTGCAGAATTTTTCATTTTTTTGTTGCAGAATTTTAAATTTTATGGTGCAGAATATAGTTTAGCCTTTGAAGCGGCATTTTAAGGGGTATTTATTTTAAAAAGCAGTTCATCAGTTGCAGAACCCTTTTTTAGGCCTGGTCTACACTTAAAAGTGTAGATGCAGGTAGGTCGAGAGAAGAATGAATCCCACTTCTCTCCAAACTTATTCTCTCTTGCTATTTTTCCTCCCACCTCCAACCCCCTTTAAGTAAAGTCAACCAGAACTGCTGGCACTCTCTCCTAAATACAGTGAGCAAGCACAGATAATGGCAGAGGCAGCACAGTTAGTCTAATGGATTAGTCATGGGAGTTTGGAGTTAGGAGATGTGGGTTCGAGTCCTAGCAATATCAATGACTCTGGGTGATTTCAGGCAAGTCACTTCACCTCTATGTTTCAACTTTCTCATCTATAAAATGTGGATAACAACAGTAACCTACCTACTGGTGCCATAATGCATACAGAGATCTGCAACCCGACTGACAGCAGCTAGCCAGGTGGTGAGTGGTGATCACTGCTACAGAATGGCTAATTGTGAACATCCTATTATTATATTACATTGCCCTACCCGCTTGTTTGTCTCCTCCATCTGTTATGTCTTGTCTTTTAGACTGTAAACTCTTTCAGGCTGGGAGTGTCATTTATTGTAAGTCTGTATGGTACCTAGCATAATGGAACCCAAGTTGGTTGTGATGATTGTTATTGTACGTGCTACTACAATATACATGTTAAACAGTTAATAGTAATACGTCACAAGACGATGATTACTTAGTTCATATCTGTAAGTAGTTCTGAACATGCAAAATACTATATAAAAATGCTAAATATTAATAATAAATGCTTCTAAAATCAGACATTAAACTATTACTAGTGTCTAGCACTAAAAGCGCTACCTGAGATAGCAGATGCTAATAGCGCATTTAAAATCTAATACTAGGAACACGACTTTTTCAGAAACGAGAGGGAGCATTATTAATTAGCATAATATGCAACAAATCCAAAGTACTACTAAAAGTTGAGGTCTAATGCCAATACCTCATCTTGAATGCAACATAAATAGCTCTACTAGCCATTCAAATTGGTATAACATGTGATAGTCTCTCTAGCGGGGCAAAAAAAATTATGTTTCATAGTGGGCCTACATTTCAGGGGGCAAATCAACTGCATGACTGAGCTCTGGATAAACAATAAATGACTAGTGGTGGATATACTCTTATCTTGCACTGAGTTCTAAACTTGTTAACGGAGGAAGTTTACAGAGATAGTTAAACTTATTATGGGTAGAAGAATATATAATTACGGGCACTTAAGAAGAAAATGTAATAATAATCCTACTGAGGAAATGCTATATTTGGAGACTGCCTTGCAACGACCTCTGAGAGCATGATGTTTTCTTGCTACTATCAGAATTCTCATTGGACTAGTGTCATGTTCAGTGAAGTTAAAATACTGTGGGTTGGTGCAGGTGGGGGCGGAGGTTCCTAATATTCCCCCTCTTGATTCTAATACAGCTATGTTAAGAAAGACCATGGAATCTCAAAGAAATTGATTCTAGTTGGATATGTTTGAATGTGTCATACAGTTGCATCCTATATAGATCACAGAAGATTATACTGTAGGAAAAGATTCTTTCCAGGGTTGGTTTGAGACCAGTTTGTTCCATGAGCTTAGCCGTCCTAGTCCTTTCCACATAGGAGGACAGAATGTGAGCCTATAGAAGGCAGAGGATCTGTATTTCAATTATCAGAGGGGTAGCCGTGTTAGTCTGGATTTGTAAAAAGCAACAAAGAGTCCTGTGGCACCTTATAGACTAACAGAAGTATTGGAGCATAAGCTTTCGTGGGTGAATACCCACCTCGTTAGACGCATCATACAATACGCACTGTATTTCAATTGTGGCACTTAAACCTCTGTCTTTTCATATTCATCAATATGTTTCTTTGAGCAAATGGGCATTTAGAGATGACAATGAAGGAGGCAGATTTATGACTAAAATAGAAGCAGAAGGATGAGTTTGTGGAATTGTTGGAAAAAGTATCTGAGAAGAATTGTGCCAGCATACAAGTTCTTGGCAAGTGCCTGATGGGATGAAAGCCTATCAGATGGGACTGAGATCTGAATCAGAAACAAGCAAGCACATCTATACTAGTTAGTATCCTTTGCATTTAACTCACTATCATAACATAAAATAATTATAATCAGGATGTATTTCAGCAACAAATGATTAGCTAAGGAAATAAAGTGTTCTACCTGTATCTGAATTTCGATCTTCATTTCTGGATGGACTAATAGTAAAAGGAAGTTTACGTTTCATGGAAGACTTTTCTTTCATCTCCTTCCCCACATCATTCCTATCCACTTTTGGAGTTTTGCTGTACGATGCAATCTTGTCCTTGCTCTGATAGAAACAAAAAGTATACTAAGCAATGTTTGTATAGAGAATAGTGTACTTACTAAAACAGTGCATACTTATTAAAAATAATGACTTACATATTTAACTGTTAAAGCAAAGTGCCATTACTGAAAAATAGAAAAAAAAATGTATGTTCTTGCTAGAAGCACATTTAGAAAAAAAGGTGAGGGTTGGAGGGAATAAAAAGTAGAATTTTACCTCTAAATGTTGTTTCTGTTTCTTAAATATCTGAATCCAGGAATGATGGGCTCCTTGACTGATCAGTACAGGAACAGTACCAAAGGAATGCTAAAATAATGGCACCCTTTGGTCCCAACTCACTTCTTGCCTTCCCATGCCATAAGAATCATATTAAGAAGATATAATCTATCTGATATTGAACAAATGTAACCCAGAACTGAATACAGTAATGAAATATAAAATATATTCAAAACTACCTTCCCACCTCAGAGAGGGGACGGGGGGAAAGCAAGAGAGGAAAAATAGTGAAATCTATTTATTTGGAAAGATTTTATTAAAATCTCACAAGTAACATTGAGAAAGGTTTTGGCAAATCTAGAAAAATTTTCTTAGATTGGTATTATATGCAAACGCAACATTTACAAGTAAAATTATACTTTCTGCGCTCTTCAGATGCACAAATTTGAAACTTTTGGGATCATTTTGGACATACCTTTATACAAGGAAGAGAAAAATAATAATAAAAAAAAAGACGGCAAGGTAGTAGGGGCAATACAATTTAACATCTGCTGTAATGGCCAATAGTCAAAAGCGTGTAAAGGACAGTCTTTGGAAAAAAGGTCAAAGTCAACAAAGCCTACTTGACAGATTTTCTCTGTCAAAGCCCCCCCCCCTTTTTTTTTGCTGTTCATAGCACAATGTACTTAAGCACAGAGAAGACATGGAGTCCTCTTTGCATTATAGTCTTTAGAAATATAGCATCTGAGTAGGCCACAGAAATTTAGGTATTTTAGTCCCCATCCTGAGACACTCTCAAAGGATGATTAGGTCAAACTACCAGATGACTGACTAATTCTGTCACAGTAATACATCAAAGTACAGTAGACATCCAATGAATAACAAAGCATTCTTCTGGCACTTTTGGAGGAGAGGAGATCTGTACAAGATTTATTTCCTGCATAGATGAAACTAGAAGAAAACACTTGAAAGAAAACAAGGTAAAATTCTCAAGACCACCTTCGGTTTATTCAGAATCAAACTAGGAATGAAAGTGGGGTTCAAAGAGACCATCTGACCAAACTGGTTGAAACTACAGCCAAAATGAAGATAATTATTTCTAGCCATCAAAGTTAAAAACCTCAGATTCAAAAGAAAAAACACAATCTGCACAGGACTAGATTTAAATTACAAGGGATACACCTGATCATGAGTCTAATTAGGGAGACTTCTTGAAGGAAAAGTTATGATACCCCACTGAAAAATCTACCTTTCCTATTTGAGTCCATTGAGATTGGAAACGTCAACTCAAAAGGATACAGGTAGTTTTTCCTAAGCCACCACAAAAGAAATCTAAGACCAATCACAAGCTCTCCTAAGGTCTGGGACAGATCTTAAATGTCCCTGCTGTAACTGTTAGCTATATCAGCAGCCTTCAACATTGCTGATTGTGAAGTGCTGATAATCTTAGAAATCTAGCAAGGGTAGACATGGATTATGTTAAGAGGAGTCCATTCCTACCATTTAGATATGACACAGAGGGTTGAGGTAGGCAATTGTTCTCTCTCACCAAGAGCTCTTGCCTGTGTCCCATACAACTCAATCCAGCCATCCCTCCTATAGGTTTAACATCTAGTTAAACATATGTGGGGGAGATAAGAAGACACTAAGGATATAATGATAAGGATATAATGATAGCAATATACCCATGACACTTAGCTCTAAGTCTCCTCATTAAGTGTGGACAGTATATGACCCTGTTGTCTCAACATCTGAAAGTTAGGTATCTGAATGAGAAACAGTTGGCACAAACTCTATCTGGGTAACATTGATGAAATACTCGTAGGCAGAGGTAAACAAGTTGAGAAGTAGGCATGAAGATGGCATAAACAGTGCACCTGCAGGGCAGATATTTCACACATATGTAGATTAGAGACTGGAATTTTGATTTTATAAGAAGCACAGCACCTGCAAAAAGGCTTTTTGTCACAGTCCACAATGCCAACAAATGGAAAACAATGACACTGAAGTTGAAATGCTGACAATACCATCTAAAGAGCTCAAAGTGCCACAGTCCCGGGAACCACAAAAAATACCACGTAACTAGCGAACACTAAAATTATTAGCACCCTGTGCGGATACAAAATTTATATCTGCGGCTATAAATCAGTATCCACGGAGCTGAAGAGCTCTACCGGGAACTGCAGCAGAAAAAGCAACTGCCCGGTGGGCAGCCATTCCCAGGACTGAGAGCCCCAAGATGGCAGCTCCTTCGGGATGGTTGTACCATCCCCAGCCCTGCCTACTGCACTAGCATGATCAGGAACATCTGCTGGTGAGCCTGGTGCCCGGCCCAGTGGGTGGGGTGGGGAGGCAGCACAGCCATGCCGGAGGAGCTGCTGTCGTGGGTGCTGGCTCCTGGGAGAGGCAGCCCACTGGGCTGCTGCTTTCACTGCTGCAGTTCCCAGGATGGCAGTGTGTAAAATGTATGCAACAATATATATTCCAAACCAAAAAAATCCATGTTAATGCAATTTTTAAATTAGTTTATTATTTTTACAGCTCTATAAATGTGCCTAGTGCATTAGAGATAAAAAAGCCCTATGTCCTGAAAAAATAAAGAAAGGTGAAAGACATAATAAAGCATAACTCAGCTCCTTAATACATTCTCATAGGGGAGCAATCTTTATACGATTACTTACTAATTCTCACAATACTGTTTCTATAACCTTAGCTAAGTTTGCACTATTACAAATGTATGCAAAATGACATAACTTTTCATTCTTGTATACTACACTTACACTAAACTGTAAAACCAAAGCCAGTTCTACTGACCCTAATTTATTATGGAAGCCAACTGAGTTCCTCAGCCTACCAGGAATTCAGATGTGGCAATGATTATATACCATGGAGACAGCATTATCACTGAGTTCCACAATTTCAGAGTCTTGACTAGCTCTAGAATTGGTATTTTCTCACCACTCTCTTGTATTTCTGTTCATAGCATTCTCAATTAATAGTAGCAGTAATTAAATTCACAAGACTGGTCAGTTTCACAGCTGCTATTCAGAACCCTGTAGGTTGCAGTGAAACTGACAACAACTAGAATTTCACTCTACTGCTGTTTGGGAAAACTATAAAAAAGAGTAGCATTGATGGCAATGACTAGCTCTCCATGAGGGAAGGACTGTGACTGAGCAGATATCCTCCACTAAGAAATTATACTAGATATAAACAGACGACAACATAAGAATCGGGCCTTTCTGATTACACTAACAGAGAATGGGTTTGTAACCTAAGGGTCTAGTTAGACTTCCTGCTACTAGACGAGCAGGTAGCAGTAATGGTCATGCCACTTTTCCCCCCTATCCTCACACACCAAAAGGGTAAGACCACTTATTTCAGATGCAGACCATACAACTGTCATCCATGCCTCTCTCATCTTGAGATTGGATTACTACAGTACTAGATCTAGAAATCAAACTGCAGCAAAATTCATTAATCTGTTTATGCTGTATATATTTGTGTGCATTTTTGACCTGTGCTCAGGAGGCAGATTAAGATATATTGGGGCCCTGCCCCCTGCTCCTCCCCTTACCCCCTAGACCCCAGCACCTGTACTGGCTCAGGCGAGCAGCTCAGCCAGCTCTGCCTGGGGGCAGTGGGAATATACATTGCTCACCACTCTTCCACAGACTTCAGGCTGGGCTTGAGGCAGGGTCTCAGAGGGAAGAGGAGGAGCAGGGGGTATGGCCTGAGTTCCCGCCACTCCTGCGGGGCCTCCAAATTGTCCAGGGCCCCCATTGGCCCATGCGGTAATCCGCTACTGCCTGTGCTTCATTATTGGCACTTGCTGCCTATATGCTCCTTGGGCCCAGATCCTTGGATGGGCACTTTTTGGGTGCACCTTCAATACGAAAACAGGTGTGTTCTTACTTTGTTAGCTAGTCTAGGTTTCCCAAAGTCTTTTCCCTCGTCCTGGTAACACATGTGAAAGCTACAAACTACCTTGTCACTAGGATTTTCCTTAGTAGTAGTTACCACAGATTAACTAACATGAGGTAAGACAAGGCCTTTTTCAAAGTTAGTGCAAATAGAAAAAAAAGAAAAAGGAAAGATTATTGAATAAAATGGGAACATACCATGTAGAGAAGATCTAACATTCAGATATCACTAAATCATAAGTATTGTTCACACCTAAACCCATTAAAGTAGCCTAAAAGTTTAATCAATAGGCCTCTTAACCACTCAGAATGTCATTAACACAGAAGTGGGCATGCTGACTGCAGAGGCTGAGAGGTTCAATGTCAACAAGAGAGACAGAGAAACTGAAAGATGCATGAACTCTTAAGGGGTGAACAGTTTATTACCTTATTTATCTAACGAGTAACAAAGGTTTTAGCCTATCTAGATAGATATGGGTGTAGTCCTAGATATGGCTTTAAAAAAAAAGCAAAGCTCTTTTATTGCAAATGTTAAAATAATATACATGAATATAACGTTCTCCTTTTGTTTTCAATAATATATCTAAAACTAAGCCAGGATGGCACCATACCTATCTAATAATATGAAATTGATACAAAACCATATGTTAAGAGTAAGTCTATTACTTATTTTGAAACATTTGATTTTTTTTCTCCCATTTAAACTGATGTCAATTTTCTAATAATTTAAGGTAATTTTGGTTTCAGGATATACTTTGGAGGCAAGAAAACAAGAAAGTCCAAAAGAGTCCAACCTGTGGGGAGAACAGGCAAGGGAGGGGTGTGTTTTGACTGTGGTCAACAGGGGCACATAAGAAGGAGATGCCCATTTATGAACTGTGAGGTGAAGGTTATAAGGTTATATAAAGTCCAGTAGCTAAGCACCTAGGGGCTGCAGAGAGAGAAACTGCAGTCACTGTCAGGGTAATAGAAGGCAAGGTAGGAAACAGCCCAGGGATACCTCAGTGAGTGACAGGAACTGACTCTATAACAACACTAAACTACCAATACTTAACACTACCTTATACTAAACACTAAGAATAACCATTATAAACTATAAAACCTTCCAAATGCAATCAGTGGAGAAAACCCCTGGATTCAAATAGACTGGAGTGGTTCACTTCCATCTGGCTCACTGGTTGGAAGGAACTGAGATAGTAGAGGACACACCACCCATTTACATAGTCTCATCCTCAGAATGTTGGAGGACACCGAGGGAAGGGATAGGAAGGACTCACATGAGTTCTGACATTACTACTATGCAGCTCATTACCCATAAGTGGAAATACACAGAGCCACTTGAACTTCAATTCACAATATCACACAAATCAAAACTGCTTTTGATTTCACAGAACAGTGGCGTGATTGTCTGTGTACCACTATGAAAAATTGTGTGTGGACAAGGAGTTGCAATACCAAAATATTTTAGTGAAATGAGCTTCTTGCCTTGACATCTCCTCATTCTGAATCTACTGCAGCAACTTTCCTACAGTAGTGTCTAATCATAAGTGTCAATGCCTTTGCACATCAAATTCAAATACTAAAAGGAGCCAAAGTTTTATAATTTTAAAGCTTTAAACATTTAAGTATCCATAAGAGATTTATTTTGCTGTCTTTGCCTACTAATCAGCCCTTTTAGCCACACTTGGGAGAATTTCCTTCTGCAACATTGTTATAATTCATTTGTACTGCTTGGTTTTTACTTCAGAGGTCTGAAACTATTTTTTTTAAATGTAGGCACTTGGGCTTCATGATTTTTTGTTGCTCAAACTCATTTTAGATTATCCATTCTTCTAAAGATTTTATAGTGCTGGTACAGGTACTAGGTTGAATCAGAAGAATTTAGCACTAGTTTGTGCATTTTTTTGTACAGGAGAATAGACTGCACCTCCCTCAAATGCAAAGGTCAGTTAATAACCTTGTATATGTACAAAGAAGTCACTGTTTGGGTTTGTGATTGTCTAAATGATAATTTATTTAAAATCTTGCTTGCTAGATTTAGTTATATAAAACTAGCCAAAAAACGTAATTAAACTAAGGTTTTGCAGAATGCTAAAAACCTGCTTTATAAAACTATCTAGTGAAACATTAAAATATTAACTACTATATTAATTTATCCAGGACTTCATTTTTTTGAATGTTTTACACCATGGTTTAAATTGCATAATCCTGGAAAATCCAAAATATAGTTCTACATCTTCCTCTGGTTACAAAACAGCATCATTCAATATATTCCCTACTTCCACACACAACTGCAAATACCATTTCAACCTGCATTCTTCTTAATCAACACAGTATTCAATATTTTTATGTTTAACATCAATATAACCACATACTTATTTTTCCAATCCATAGCTGGAGTATGAAGTTGTGCACATGCTAGAGAAGGTAGGCATGTTGATGGGTAGTAGCATTGGAAAAGATAATCTGAAATGAATATGGGGCAGTGTGGAAGGATGAAGTTAACTAGGAATTTCCCATATTTTTTGTGTTTGTATTGGTCACTGATAAACTTCAGCAAACTTAATTTACACAACAAAGATTTTGGTGATGGAATAACCAAATAGTGACAAGGTTCTTCAGAGCTTATGTGACAATGAAGTGGTTTTATGCAGTCACTAAGAGTGTGATCAATTTGTTCCTTTTACCCCAGGTAAGAAATTACAATTGGTCTGAGTGATTAATGCAGTGAAACAATATACTCAAGTCTATGAACAAATGTATTACCTATATGTAAAATTATACCTCTGACAGAGCAATGATGTGCTAGACAGTGCAAAAGAGGTGCATTGTCTTGCTTTGAGGCTTGTGCCCTGGGATAATGTCAAACTGTTTAAAGGGGTAAAAGACGATAAAAAGTTGTTTCAGCCTATACAGGTGTTATATAAAATTGTTATTAAAAATAAATAAATTGAAATTGAAAATGCTGGCACAGACAGGATGTGTAAGAATTAAAATCTATGTATTATGGGTTTTCAAAGTTCCTGGGATATCACAAAAATGTTTCAGCAATAGACAAAAGTGGTTAAGATGACAGGAAGCATCCGTATATGAAACCACTGGATAATTGTTTTGATTGGTTAACTCTGATGAGACTTGGCTGCCATCTCTTTTGGACAGTTTTTCTTGGAAGCACTAGACAACTTATTTAGGAGTGAGGAGCAGAAAATGATGTTACTGTATACCAGTGAGCTTCACTGTGTTGACTTTTCCCATCCTCACCACCTGATGGGACCCCAGGATTTACCTTTGAATCACTTTCCTGATGTTGAACAATATCCTCCCCAAATGACATCATCTACTCCATCAGGTTGGCCAAATCCTAAGAATTTGGATGTGAACATAAGGTTCTTACCATTATTTCTTCCCTTGCACGTCAATTTCTTTCCCCTACTTTATTTCTCTAACCTCTTCCTCATCTTCCTTCCATCTTAGCCAGGAAAAGTATAACTTTGCATTACTTTTCTGTGACCAAAAAGGCAAGCTGAAATAAATGTCTTAAAAACCCAATTCAGTTTGCCAGATTCCAGTAGTGGCAAACAAAGTAATATATATTGTGTTCTGTGCCTGTGATTTTCCAGAAGTTAAACTGCAATCAGCAGAAATAGAACCTAAATCTTCTCCTTGTTTGTTGTTGTTGTTTTCTCTCACCCCCTTCATATTAATTAGCTTAGCTTCATCTTAAAAAGAAACAGGATTGACTCCAACAACTCAAGAGGCAATACCTGTAACTAACTCTTTTTCTCAAGGTTATTTAATACCAACTGAGAGACTGTCAAGCAATGGATTTTCCTTTTAAAAGACTGTACAGCTAAAGAAAATAAGGGAAATTAAGTACAAATTAATTTTAACAATTTAAGTTTCAAATTATCTTTCTTTTTAAGTGTTTAATAAATGGTTTAAGAGGTATTGATGGTGATTGTTACAGTAGGAGTATTTGCTTTACGTAAAACCTGAGCCACAATTACTGTTTAATGTTCCAACGGTAAAACAAGGATTCTATCAGTACTTTAACACCTTCAAGCCCAGCACCCTTTCAACACAACAAACTGAGCTATTCTACCTGGAATCTTTACACAATATCTCCATTGGCAGAAGAGGGGAAGAATAATACTGGGTAGCATCACTTAGCACACCCTCTCCCCAATGTAACTATTGTACAGAAGAGGACAATGTATGGCACCCTGGCATACCACCTTCTGGGATTTGATAGTGCTGTAGACAGCACTACCTCCCCCTCAATGTCTCTGAGCCCTACTGCCAAATTATGAATGCTCATTACATGTACAGGTACCCCAAAGAGCTCTCTGTAGCACACTTACACAGAGTTGGTCATAACTGGGTCTTAGAAGTTTTGAAAATGGGTGAGACAGCGATATTACTGAGTAAAATTTCAGTTTGCATAATCATATAATAACAAACCGTATACTGCTTAGGGTCAACTTTATCTTACTTTTTTTGCTTCACTCAAAAACTAAATCACACAATTTTTAAAGTGGACTCACACTCCAGGAACTGCAGCATTTCTAAGGTAATTACACATCTTTTTTTCTGTATTAAGGCTGGAAGTCAAATGTCAAACACTCAACAACTGCCTGTCCTACGCAAGGAATGTATTTGTGTTTACAACATTGATCTGTGCTTTTTCTGGAGGAATTCAGAAAAAGCTACTAAAACTATACATACTGGTACATATAAATTCTAGACAAAAATACAGAATTAAATGCAGTAATCTAAAATAGCAACATCAATACATAAAGACATCAGATGACATAAGACACGAATAGCACAATGGCACAATAAAAATAAATTCAGCATGTCCAGTTTCTTTTAATATTAAGCTGCAAGAGATTAAAAGGTTTTTAAAAATTCCTAATGTCTGCTGCACATATACTGATGAGCATATCAACAATCAAAAACCTGTAATCTATTTTAGCTAGATTTTTAAGACCAGGATACCAAAATACAGATTCACATATATTTCCTAGGGTTGTAATGGCATACCTTGACCTATGATAGGGTTTCTTATGGTTCATACATGTTATATAGTCCTACAAAATTAATCATCTTTCAGTGTAATTTATTTAATTACATTTCCTTTTTACCTTTCTTCCAGTTGGTTTCTCCACCATGGTGCTATCACTGTCAGAATTTTCAATCTGAGCTGCTTTTGTAGACCCAAATTTGGGCATTTTATAGCTGTTCAGCTAGCTGTATCTTGTATGAGTGTGTTCATCGTGTGTCTGCAAAAAGAGAAAATGTATTTTATATACACTCATGCGCATCACAAAGCCACGCAAGCGGCAGTGTTGTCACTGTGGAAGACACTAGAGTAAAGACGAGACATTAGAGTAGAGCTGAATCGGATTAAGAGTAGGAATAGAGCTGAATCACAGCAGACAGACTCTCTTCAGAGAGGAGCAGGCTCAGCTCACAGCTGAACTCAAACTTATGGCTACATCACACTGGACACTCTGACAAGTACAGCTCTGTCCTTGGGATGCAGAACAGGAAGTCTAGCATAGACACAAAGCTGTTACTAGATGGTGTTAAAATGGAACGGAGTTCAGCTGCTGAACCAGCTCTACCCTCTAGTGTGCCTCTTTCACTGACTGCTGTTAATATTTCTATGCAGTTCACAGACTTATTGACCAAGGCCTCATATCTCTGAGGTAAAGCAATTATCACTGCACCCATTTTACAGTTGGAGAGACTGAAAGATTGCACAAAATCACTTCTAGCAGAGCTACAACAGAATTCAGTTCTCTTGTATGGCAGATCCAAAGTCTCATCCACCTAAACACACTCCCTTTCAGAATGAATGTGTCAAATCTATGTACTTGGCTATCTTATCTACAACCATCTATGAAACCAACATACCACACTTTCTTTATAGAGACTAGAATTTAATTCAGGAACCTTGATCTCCAGGGTCCTACTGCTATCTAGCAAATGGTTATGTAACCCATCAGCAAAATGCATTAAGTGAAGTTCAAGAGGTTTGTAGTATGAACTCAAGGTGTTCAATCCCCACAGCTACCATACAAGGGTCATTATGGTACTATTTGAGAAAATTTCTGGAGGGTTTCCCCCCCCCCCATTTTTCCAATTAAGTTAAGGTTGCAGCTAAATTACTGATTAAAATCATATTTTGTATCCTCTCTAAAATCTACCAAGGAAGTCAGGTTGGCCTGAAAATTGGTAGGTTAGAAGCCTGGCACAAGGTCACCTCTGGCAAAGCCAGGAATACAATCCAACTCCCTCAAATAGCAGAATCAAATCTTATCCTCTCAGCCACACTGCACATAAAAGGTTACGCCAGATCTGTGCCTGGCTAAGCTGTCCGTACACTGGGGCTACTGTTACCTATGCAGCTCTATAAAGGACAGATATATAAGTGAGTTTGCCTAGCAAATAGTTGCACATGATGGAATTTTGTGCAGAGAATGAGGAAGGAAGAGATGGTGTGGGAGGGGACGATAGTCCTGTGGGTAAGGCACTTGCTGCCACTATGGACCTAGACCTCTGTTGTGCAGGAATAAAGACTCATGGGTCATGAATATGCTGGGTAGTGACCCTGTAACCAACTTACTGAGATGTGCACAGAGAAGCCTGACACTGAACTTCAGGAAGCTCACTGATCCAAAAGCTATGGGTCTACATCCAAGTCTTCCATCATTAGGCTCCCTGGTGGCCAGCCTACACTTCTGAGCCTTAGAAGGCTCATATGGGCCACCCACAACATGCCCATGAACCTTAATAAGCTATTTTGGCTAATCCAGGACTCAGGAGCTAACGTTGACTGATTTGAGGATAAGGAACAGTCAGCCCATGCTCCAGAGAATCACTTTGTAGAGGGTCCTGGGACAGGAAGGAAAATGAGGAGTGGAGTGTTTGGTTAAACTGAAAACTCATGGACCAGCGTTGTGTTTTGTGTAGCTTTTCTTTTTAAAACGGACAACTATTCTTCCAGTTATTTCTGGAGCCACCATTTTACTGTAGCATTCCCTAAGCTACCTACCAAGTTCACTATAGCCACTTTATTGCCATACTCCTGAAGAGATCAGATGGGATGTCCAGAGATGGTGTATGCTTAGGGCCACTGTTGTGCTTGGCGTAACATAGAATTGTCAATAAAGATTAGGTCTTTTCCTTTCGTGAGATAATTACTCTGAAAAGAGCTTTTGTACACGCAGACTCTCTTGGCTGTGTTTTTGGAAGACTTATCAATGATGACCACCTGAGTCAAACTCCTAGATTCAAAACAAAGTTTAATATTGTCTGCTAAAACTTGATATCCCAGTCATAGGAAAGCAGACCCAAACCAAAGGAAATTCACTTACAAAATACTTGGTTATGGTGGAGTTGTTTGCTGCTGCACAACAGTGCCACCTTGTCTTCATATCTTTTCTGACTGTGGGATTTCAAAATGCCAAACCTAAATGTCGGAAAACCAGGAAATGTATTTCTTTTAACGCTAATCACAAACTTATGAAAACCAAGAAATGTGCAATTAAGGTGCTTTTTCACACACACACACACACACACTCTCTCTTAACTCTGTTTCACTGGGTTGGCAATATGTAGTGGGAATTTCACAATATCTTATCCTGCCATTACCAAAAAAAAACAACCCCAAAAAACAAAAAAACAACCAAAACTATATTCTGTTCCCCCACAACTCCAGACCATGACTCATCCTCATACAATGCAACAGGACCCTTAATGTGGCCTCTGTAGCAATAACAATATGGAAAATAATTGCTTATGGTTGACAGAGCACACTGGACACACTGAGCTCGCTCTCCTCTTTGTTTCCAGCTGCATAGTCACAATTAAAAAGGTTAACACCACAATAGAGGATATCCTAAAATTAGTTTTCTGCAGTTTCAGAATATAGTCCTCAGTCCTCATTGAGAAGGGATCAAGATACTGGCCTCCCTGTGAAAGAATTAAGGCTGTGTGATTACACTGTATGTGAAGAAGCATCTTAACCATGCAATTCCTGGTTTTCATAAATTTATGGTTTGTTTTTTCTTGTAATGCTAAAGTTCTTTTTGGTATAGGAGGAGAGACTGAGCACAATCTCAACTTTAGCTGTTGCTAATGGCTCTGCTATAAAAAAGTAATCCTGTACATGTTCCCGGCAATCAATAAAACTTAGCTCTTGATAAATAACTAATTTAGCCCTCAAAATTGAATTATTCTAATATCTGATTTTGATAGTGTGGTGACAATGCCCTGTAAATTCTTATTTTAATTACATTTCACTATAGCACTGTAATTGTGATTGTTTTAAAATAAAAGTAAAGGAAAACTTATTTGTAATGCTGCTTGGAATTATTATTTTTGATCATTTTACTACACTTGAAGGACGCCAACTGAACCTATTCATAGATTCATAAACTCATTAGAACATGCAGTACAAGGAGCTCATGATTTTCCTTAAATAAGGGAGAAAAGGGTCTGAAAGCTTTCTGATGCGGTAATGTAACTTTTCTTGCTATAGAATGTCTTATCATCTTAGCATTTGTCTTCCATGCAAAGTTAACTCAAGTTGTAGGTCAAAGTGTTGCCCCTATTTGAATCATGCCCACACACAAAAACCCAGGAGCATGGTGGTGCTTTTAATTCAAGTTTGTCAGCCTGTCATGGGGTGTATGCTAAAGCTTGAGTTATCACAACTCTTCAGCAGCTAATATGACCAGTCTGCAATGTGGATACCGCTAGTCCTCCAATACCTTCCCTAAATTCCCAGCAAGTGCCCCAAAAGGAAAGACAAGTTCTCCCACAATTCACCAGGAAAGAATTAATAGAGCAGCTCATCTTAGTGAAGCAAAAAGAATGATACAATATGCCCACAGAAATTTTAATGCCACAGCCTCGTAATTAACTTTTTGGAAAGTGTGAACATTAACGGTTCAGATGTTTAAGAATGAGTGAAGGGGGAAAAGTTATCTTGGAGGGAACATCTCTTCCTGGAGATTATATACCAATCCAGATGCTTGGGGCATAGCTCATTCCACCTCAAAGAAGAATACAAACTCATGATCATTCTTCTGCTGTGATGGATGTAACATGAACACCGAACTGAAGATGTAAACAACCAACCTTGCCCTGGTTTTCTAGGAATACCTGCTTCCTGTTATAGCAAGTTCATCATATATACCATAAGGAGACTGTAAGCCAGTCTCTCACTGATTTCTAGGTTCTTATGTCTGTAAATCTTAGAATCATAGAAGATTAGGATTGGAAGAGACCTCAGGAAGTCATTTAGTACAACTCCTTGCTCAAAGCAGGACAAACCCCAACTAAATCATTCCAGCCAGGCTTTGTCAAGCCGGGCCTTAGAAACTATTAAGGTTGGAGATTCCACCACCTCCCTAGTTAACCCAGTCCAGTGCTTCACCACCCTCTTAGTAAAATAGTTTTTCCTAATATCCAACCTAGACCTCCGCCACTGCAACTTGAGACCATTGCTCCTTGTTCTGTCATCTGCCACCACTGACAATAGCCTAGCTCCATCCTCTTTGGGACCCCCCCTTCAGGTAATTGAAGAGTGCTATCAAATCCCCCCTCACTCTTCTCTTCTGCAGACTAAATAAGCCCAGTTCCCTCAGCCTCTTCTCATAAGTCATGTGCCCCAGCCCCCTAATCATTTTTGTTGCCCTTCGCTGGACTCTCTCCAATTTGTCCACATCCTTTCTGTAGTGGGGGGCCCAAAACTTGAAGCAATACTCCAGATGTAGCCTCACCAGTGCCGAATAAAGGGGAATAATCACTTCCGTACATCTGTTGGCAATGCTCCTACTAATGCAGCCCAATATGCCTTTAGCCTTCTTGGCAACAAGGGCACACTGTTAACTCAGATCCAGCTTCTCGTCCACTGTAATCTCCAGGTCCTTTTCTGCAGAACTGCTGCTTAGCCAATCGGTCCCCAGCCTGCAGCAGTGAATGGAATCCTTCCATCTTAAGTGCAGGACTCTGCACTTGTCCTTGTTGAACCTCATCAGATTTCTTTTGGCCCAATCCTCCAATTTGTGTAGATCACTCTGGACCCTATCCCCACCCTCCAGTGTATCTACCTCTCCCCCAGCTTAGTGTCACCCATGAACTTGCTGAGGGTATAATCCATCCCATCATCCAGATCATTAATGAAAATGTTGAACAAAACCAGCCCCAGGACTGACTCCTGGGGCACTCCGCTTGATACCAGCTGCCAACTAGACATCGAGCCGTTGATCACTACCCGTTAAGCCCGACGATCTAGCCAGTTTTCTATCCGCCTTATAGTCCATTCATCTTCTGTTGCATCTTTATTTTACAACACAATGTTTAAGGCTACGATTATGTCACAGAGATCACGGAATCCATGACTACCATTGACCTCCATGACTGGAGCTCCCAGCCAGCCCACCCCTGCAGCTCCCCACCCTGGTGGGGGGACCCCACAGCTGCTCAGCCGCAGCAGGGGACAGGCGGTTTGTGGACCCCGCAGCTGACCAGCCACACGAGTGGACCCCACAGCTGCCCAGCCGTGGGCGGCCAGCCGGCGGTGACTCCCCGCAGCTGCCCAGCCCCGAGCAGCGGCTGGGGTACCTTGCAGCTCCCAGCTGTCCCAGGGACAAGGGGACCCTGCAGCAGCCCAGCCCCACAAGCAGGGGGGCCCCAGAATTCCCACGCACTGCAGCAGTGCAGGACCCAGGGGCCCCAGCAGCAGTGGGTGCTGAACCTGCCTACCCTTTTTGCCAGGGATATTTTTTAGTGAAAGTCAGAGACTGGTAACAGGCTTCTGTGAATTTGTTTATTGTCTATGACTTTTACTAAAAATATCTCTGACAAAAACTTAAGGTTAACAATGGTGTACCTTATTGTGGTACCAATTTAAAGTACTATAACAGTGGTGCTGGAACAATCTATATAGTGGGGGTGCTGAGAGCCATTGAAACAAACAGTAAACCCTTTATATGATGGAAACCACTCCAAGCCAGGGGGTGTTGCCACATCCCTAGCACCCCTAGTTCCAGCATCTATGGTACCATATTTAGTCTTAGTAGCATTAGATAAAAATATATAGGTTATACTGAAAAGGTCTTTAAATTACTTTAAAAAGGGTAACAAATATTATTAGAATTCTGAAACATTTACAGAGGATGACATCCCAACAAACTAGGATTAATAAAATCTAACGTGGAGAAGAAAGGGGACTTAACTGAGGTATGCCCAGTTATAAAGATACAATGCTAAGTGATCAATCACTTTTTGGTACATACTGTCTCATAACAAGTGAGTCATTTGATTAAATTTATGGAAGCTTACATTTAGAGGTAATGGAAGACAGTGTATTCACATTATATATAAACAACCTGTGGAATTCATGCTCCACATTGCATCATAGTTGCTGTCATCTCTTCTCTGTCCATTCTTTGCCTTTGTTCTTATTTTTATCTTTTTGATTTTCAAATTTAGTCTTCTTTACTTTCTTGTTCTGAGGTTTGCCTTCCTTGTTCCCCAGCTACATGCTGCTAAGGGTCTGTGGCATCTTTTAGTAGCTGCATGCAACTAATCTCATAGTTTAGCTGAGTGCCATGGAGAGGAGAGAAGCATGAGACCGAGCTGATGTGGGAGCAGAGATAGTGGGTGGATGATCTTCAAGGAGCTACTCCCACTGCTGCTTTAGCCACACGTTCAAGAGCATATTTGATTTAGAGGGGATGGGAACTAGCATAAGGCACCTTCTCCACCCTTACTGTTCTCTTATGCCTCTTAACCTGCCTGGGAAGTCCCTCCCCACTTGGAAGCGACACACTCCAATCTGGGAAAACCTGTCATAAGCTGTTTTATGGCACCTATATCATCACAGACGAATGCATTCTGAAGCATCTAAGTGATCCAGAAGTGCCAAATGATTTCAAAGAGGAGTGGGTTTTTTGTGTTTTTTAAGGTTAAATGACTGCTAACAAATATATTCATTTTGCCAAGCTGCAAACTACACTTTAAACCTACGCTTTTGCCTAATTAGAAATATATAAATGATGAAATCACTGTTTATTCTACAACAAAGTCTCTCCAATATGTGCAGAGCATTAACATTGAAGTTCTATTTACCTAAGGGCGGTGAGTCATGTTTGTTCTAAAAGACAAAGTACTTGGAACAGTTGTTACTGCAGTATGTGCTAGCTGCAAAAATAGGATTCTACAAATTAGCATCAGTTCATCAAATGACTGAACATAATTTCTTACTCCTCATGAATTATTTTCAACCTAGAGTATTAATACTGTGTATTCAAAAGCAAAGATGCTGATATGATAAAATCTCATAATAATTTTAGCAATCTGTGCCATATTTCAAAACTGTGTGAAAAAATGCTGTGAATGTTTATAAGGCTTTGCTGCTTTTGCAGAATGCTAAATAGAAACCAAGCATGAAGATTGAGGCCTGAAATGCAACCTATTCTTTTTAATGACGTTAGCAGAAGATTTAAAGAGAACAACTATTTTACACAGTTTGAAGCATCAGCAAATAAGTGTAAGAGCAAGTCATTTATAATTGATGTGAAGAGAGCCAATATGGATTTATTTTCTATTTCAATGGAATATTTGAAAAGTATAAAAATAGATCAATTAACTTCTGGCCTAAAATTTCAGTGACTGGTAAATTTGGGTGTCCAACTTGAGACATCTCATAGGAGCCTGATGTTTAGAAAGCGTAGATCACCTGCTCTCTGTAAATCAGTCCCTTTTAAGGTGTCTCAAATTGGGGATCCAAAAAGTTACTAGTGACCTATGAAAATTCAGGCCTCTATTTTATGCAAAAGTTGGAGACATGAGGAAGGAGAGACTCAATTTTTAAAAAAAAAGAAGGCAGAAAAATTGCCTAGAGTGGAATCACAATGGTGAATTTCAGTTTGCTATTTCTATCCAACTTGATCTCAATTTGTTCAGCACTATTTGTAAAACACACAAGCAGATCTACAAGTGAAAAAGGGAGGGAAAGACTACTAAATTTCAAGAACAAAACAAAGGACTTCCACTAACAATAAAATAACTCATTTTGGTGCAACTTTATTAATAGACAACACACAAAAATTGCATTTTGCTTGATGAAAATGCCATGTTAGAGTTCACTACATAATTTTTTTTTCAAATAAAGCGAAAAACAAAGTCACAAGATGTAGAATTTAAACAAAAAAAGTATAGGAAAGAAAACACTAAGAATTGGGAAAAACATTTGCAGTTAAACCATATTCTGCCCCAGTTCAGCATACCGTCAGCAAGGTGTCATTTTATAAACAAGGCTACACAACCCCATACAACCCCTTCTCCAAAACTGTGAACATGAATGCCAGGTCTGAAAGCATGGAGCATCTGCAGAGCCTCTCTTCTCTAGGATGGAAAAATTTAGGTCCCTGGTCTTGACCCCTGAAGGGCAAGGATGGGTATCCAGGCTTTGAGGTACCTCACCACTACTACTTGACCTTCGCATGAAGCAGTCTTGTCTGTGCCTGCTGTGGCTCAGCTCCCTGAAACCAACAGCTTCTGATCACAAACAAGCACTGTTTTCCAGGTCTCCACAGACCTCAGCAGCTCTGTACAAGGTAGAGATAGACACACACCAACACTCATGTCCGTGGAGCATCTCCAGCAATATCCAGTCCCAATCTCTGCTCACAATCAGTAGTCACCAGGTAAGCTGTCCCCAAAGAGACAGTACACATAGTTTGACTGGCACAACTCAGGATCAGAATTTTTATAACACCACAGCACAGAGAAATAGTTATAATGAAGCAATCATAAGATTATTATCAAAGATTAAGATTTAAGAGATATTGAGTAAAGATAGGTTTCAGAGTAGCAGCCGTGTTAGTCTGTATCCGCAAAAAGAACAGGAGTACTTGTGGCACCTTAGAGACTAACAAATAAATTTGTTAGTCTCTAAGGTGCCACAAGTACTCCTGTTCTTTTTGAGTAAAGATAATGGAAACAGAAATGATTACATAAAAAACAAGATGTATAACATGCTTATAAGAGTCTGAACTTATCTTTGACAGGATAAAATCCTTGTCTAAAGCAGTTTCTCTCCTAATACAATCTTTCCCAGCATCACCAACCAACATGACTGAAGGATCCACACTTCATTGATGGAAAAAGTGCTGTCCTTTTTGCTCCCTCAGTGAAAGGTGTCCTTTTAACTTTCCCTGATAGTCCCTGTCATAACTATAAAGGGAAGGGTAACAACCCTCCTGTGTACAATACTATAAAATCCCTCCTGGCCAGAGACACCAAAATCCTTTTACCTGTAAAGGGTTAAGAAGCTCAGGTAACCTGGCTGACACCTGACCCAAAGGACCAATAAGGGGACAAGATACTTTCAAATCTTGAGGGGGGAAGGCATTTGTTTGTGCTCTTTGTTTTGGGGGTTGTTTGCTCTTGGGACAAAGAGGGACCGGACATCAATCCATGCTCTCCAAATCTTTCTGAACAAGTCTCTCATATTTCAAACTTGTAAGTAACAGCCAGGCAAGGCGTGTTAGTTTTATCTTTGTTTTCTCAACTTGTAAATGTTCCTTTTGCTAAAGGGTTTACCTCTGTTTGCTGCAACTTTGAACCTAAGGCTAGAGGGGGTTCCTCTGGGCTCTTTGAATCCAATTACCCTGTAAAGTTAGTTTCCATCCTGATTTTACAGAGACGATTTTTACCTTTCTTTCTTTAATTAAAAGCCTTCTTTTTAAGAACCTGATTGATTTTTCCTTGTTTTAAGATCCAAGGGTTTGGATCGGTGTTCACCAGAAAATTGGTAAAAAAGTCTCTCAAGGCTACCCAGGGAAGAGTTATAGTACTTGGGAGGGAAATATTCTCAGGCGGGGAGGTAGACAAAGTTTCCCAAATAACTCAAATAATTTGGGTGGTGGCAGCAAAACCAAATCTAAGCTGGTAGTTAAGCTCAGAGGTTCTCATGCAGGTCCCCACATCTGTACCCTAGAGTTCAGAGTGGGAAAGGAACCTTAACAGTCCCCCTAAAATTATTTTTCTCCACTCAGTCAGTAAAGCCCATTAGTGTTTATTCTCTGGTTCCTATTGACTTCACACGTCGGGTTTTTATTAGTATTCAGTTCAGACCGGTGATGGGAGGCACAGTGAAACAATACAATGCTTAATTTACATATCATTTAGCTAGCTAGATGGACAAACTCTCCTGCTCTGAGAGAATATGCGTCTCTGTGGTGACTCATACTTTCATACATACTCTCAGGATATATTTTCAGAATATACACATAACTTTTAAAATATTGTCAGTACCTACATTTCATAAAGATATTAATGACCAGCATTACACCAGCTTTCAACTGATACCGTACAAGACACGATATGAATAAATACCACAAAATCAATGTGCTAGGTCTAGTGAGTTTGTCAGGCCTGTTAGGAGTTGCTGATACAGAATAGTGAACTCTTTGCCAGCTGGCACCAACAGACTTCTGTGTCACAGTGAGGAACGATATTCCACTGCTGCTTCATTCCTAGTAACATCAGGGTTCACTAAATCCTTTGCTGGACTTTGCCACTGCAGTGCAATTCATCCTCCCGTGCCGTCTGCTGTTTCTCCAGAAGTTATGCTCTACAAAACAGTATCCTTCTGAAATTCCAAAGATAAATATTGTTGTCCCTTTTTGACCTGAATGATTAGTCAAACCTTGAGGTCCTGGGGATACTTTCGGTTTTATTTTGTTTAATATAAACAACAACAAAAAAACAGGACAGGTACAAAATTATATGGCAGAGTTTCTTAAATTAAATTGAGAAAAGATTTAAAAATTGTAATCAGATTTTTCTTTTAAACGTACAACTTATTTAGAATTCCCACTTGAGTTTAAGTTTACACAGTATATAGCTAGAATTACTTAAACTGAATCAGTATACCATATATTGCGTATCTATGCAACTGTCATCTAGGTAAAACATTCAAAAGCACCTAAGTGACTTTAGACACAACTCAAGTCACTTTTGAAAATGGAGAAATGCTTTTCAAAATTCTACCTTTTGTCTTTTGTTTTCCCCCACCATTTCCATTTCAATGACACCATTAATCTAAACACACTCATCTACTTCTCCCATAATCACTTAAGGCTCAACCCTCCCCCCCAAACAGTGCCCCTTATAATTGGAATTTCATTCCAATATATACCTGCCAAACTTCCATTCTTGCACATTTCAAATAACGTCTAAAACTTGCACTAGTGCGCTAAAAATTACTGTATAAACAGCACTTTGAAGTCGTGGCTTGGGCTGGAACTTGGGCTCTGAAGCCCAGCCTACCCCCTTCCCTAGTCTTCAGAGTCAAAGCTCCAAGTCCGAGCCACACCTTCAAAGCGCTGTTTATACAGCTGTTTTTAGAATGCTAGCACTAGTGCAAGTCTGCTGACCCAGGCTGGGAGGCTCACTCCTGCTTGCTCCAAAATGTTACGTAGGCATAAATGCTATGTGTGCATAGCACCGAGCACAACAGAACTTCAACTTGACTGATGCCTCTAGGTGCTACTGCAATACAAATAATCATATTGAGAAAATAGGTATGTTCAAACTAAAACAAACAAAAAAAAATCTTGAAACTATGCAAGTAAGCACAGCAATTTCATTGTGGTGTGCATTATATTACAGTAATCAATTATGTGTCACAGTTTCAGGATAATTGCACTTGTATTCCCTCTCCGTGGTCCCTTAAGGGCACCCACTTAAAGGTTTCTGGCTCCCAGCCATCACCTCTCCTGGGCGCAGATGCATGTCTCTCCCTCTGCTGACTCAGGGTTTTAAGATTGCACAGCTCTCTGATTTACACTACGATACCCCAGCAAGCAAGTCTGTCTAAGAGGTAAGCACCTGTGTTTTGCTTTCTCTCCAAGGGCTATAACAAGCATAATGCCAGAAGTTACAAGTTACTATGCAGCTCTTTCTAAGCAAGTGCATTTATTCTTCAGGTAAAAGCATTGCAGAGAAAACACATAAAACAATAGACGTTCCTATATGTATGCTAAAAGCTCATCAGAGGTTACCCCTAAGCCTTATGGGGCCATAGTAGGCTAAAGTCTTTCCTACCCTTCTGGGAAGGGTTGGAGCCCCTCTTTGGCAGAAAGTCCTGTCTGTCTCCTGGACCAGGAAGAAGAGCACAGAGGAAATTTAAACTCAGGCTATTTACCCAAAAGTCCTTTCTTTGTCTCTTGGTCTTTGGAGAATCCAGTTTGAACTAGTATATGCAAGCCTTCCCAGGAAGTAGTATCTCTGAGGATATTACAATCTGGCTGATCTGTCTTAATTCCTACACAGTATTTCTGGTTCCTGGAGGAGCTGTGGCAGCCCTCCCCCGTGGAGTAGGACACAATCATACATAAATCATTAATTTAATACAATAGATCCCAAATACACTTTAAAACTTAATTCAGTAAAGTCTCTCAAGGATATGGCAAGAAATTGCCATATCTGTCACAATATGATGACATTTTTTCCATAGGATCCCTGCCTCATTCAGTGCACCATAGCAATACTCTTTTAATGTAGTGGAAAGTGTAACTTCCTATATTTTTCAAAAAGCAGACTGAGCCTACCAAATTCCATCAGGTGACATTATACTGACCCCGCTCCCTACCTCAATGGGTCATCAACAGGGTTGGGACCTTTAGATCAACCACATAGATCTCTGCCACTTGAGCTAAGGGAGTAATTGACTGCAGTAGTAGGTTGTCATGATTTGTGTGTTTCAGCACAAGAGGGGATGGGATGCTTGTCAATGCATTTCACAGATGTTTGCTGGCAGCAGAAGAATGGTAAGACTCACGGATCTTGGGTTTCATTTCATTTCAGGCTCTGTAGGGAGTATGCTCCAGTGGGCAAAAAAAATCTGCCTGTTCTCCCCAAGCCTGACTCCATCTGCCCCACCTTTCTTCCCCACTTTTGTCTCTTCATCCCATTCCCCTCTCTTAGCCAATACCAGTCTCCACTTCTCAGTTTTCTCATCCCAATCCCAGTGTCCTTGCCCCAAGACAAAAAAAGGCAGACCCCAACACCAGATGTGAGATAGAATATCGTCCAAGCAAGAACTGTTATTTTAGGGTAAGGAGTATAGAACCAGTCCCAACACCCACAGCCTCTCAAGGAGCAGTATACACCCCTAAGGCCTAAAGGATTAGAGCCTTGAAAATCAACACCATTCTTTCTCAATACCAGGAATCCTACTTCTTAGAGTACTCCCTGGACTATGGTGCTTCTTTGTCTTTTCAGAAGGTGGTGCAGAGTCTCCTGTTATGAAGAACAGGAGTACTTGTGGCACCTTAGAGACTAACAAATTTATTAGAGTATAAGCTTTCGTGGACTACAGCCCACTCCTGTTAAGATGATTCCTCACTGCCATACCCCTCTCTCTTCTGTTTCAAAACATTACCAATCCCACCCCCTCCCCAAAACAAAATAAAAAAACCCAAGCCCTCCCTAAAAGACTGGACTTCTGAAAACAGGACTGAGGGGAATAAAGCACCAAGTTATTCCTTGTTTGGGACAGATTTGTTTTCATGCGAACGATACCTGTGGCAATAATGATATTGAGTCTTGTGGCACTAAGCTTTTCATTGCTGAGAAGAGACCTATCTACAGAAAAGTTCTTCAATGTTAATGGCAATCTATTTTGTCCCTTGCTTGTTCTGAAAAGGATGAACATAGGGATTTCTTAATCATCACTTCAACAAATCTAGAACTGCTTCTGTCTCGGAGTCAATACCATAAAAGCAAGTCAAATGAATAATAAATGAGAACTGAGCTTCTCACAGATATATTAGGCAATGAACATGGCTGAAAGACTATAGCCTCTTATGGAAAGCGGCACATTGCTTTAAATGGAATTATCCAGGTCAGCCATAACTGACCTAGGTGGTGAAATCAAAGTTTGATTGGGGACAAGATCTGTGCAACAGCACAAGAACAAGAAAAAAAAAAAACACAAAAGAAAAACACTACACTAAAAACACTGAACTACAAGGTCCCAAATAGAAGCTGAAATTTGTCTATAAAGGCAAGTCTACCAGACACAGAAATAATCCCTACTTCTGCAAATACCCACAGAGAGCACTGCAGCTCTTTAAGGCCCTACTCTAACACAGTTCCAGGTCTGTACATTCAGATCCATAAGGGGGCATTGTGCAGCCTAAATGGATACAGATGCTCTCCAGGTTACGCAAACCCGACTTACGCAAATCTGCACTTACGGAAAAAGTTCTGTAAGTTCTGTAAGCTTTTTTTTTTTTTTTGGTGTAAATGTCGGGTATACGTTCTCGACTTACGCAAAATTTGACTTACACAAGGCGTTCTGGAACGGAACGCTTGCGTAAGTCGGGGAGCGTCTGTACTGCTTTCCAGATGGCTCCTGAAACTTGTGGGATCACATCCCAGAAACATGAATAGTTTGCGTTCTTAAGAACAGTGCTGGCTTACAGGTGGAGAAAGGCAGAGAAAATGCTCTAACTGAAAACGTAGATACATCCACGAGTACACCTAAGATAAGGAAGTTTTTGTTATACTTTAGAGACTCTTTGGGCCACAACAAAATTGCTCTTGAACTAAATAATAAATTATTAATTGCTGCTGATGAAACTTCAAAATTCCTCCTTAAAGAACCCTTGATTTCTCTGGCTGGCCCCATAGTGGATGGGGAAACTCTACCTGATGGCCAGCAATGTAATGGATTCCTCAAACTCGTCTATATATAACAACTTATTTCTTGCAGCTTATAATATTCTAATAATGAATTCAGTGGAATCACAATCTCACTTTGTTGTATGTAGCAGAAAAAATCTCAGTAGACATCATAGTCTCTTGCTGTTCTATCTGAAGACCCCAGGTTCTGACAACTATTTTTATTACCGACTACATACTAAGAGGATGGAAAATACATGACATTTAGGACTGAATCTAAGAAAAAAAAGACCCTACTGTTTTCCCTCCCAATTAAAAAAAAAGATGCCACAATTAAGGAAATAAATATTCCTTAAGTATATGTTAGTATATTTTTTCAGTCTTTTTCTCTTTCATTTTTACAGCACCAGTAAAACTGGGTACTTATCAGAATTTGTTTTTTGATCCATCCCTTTGGTTTTGCTACTAATTTTTTTCCCTGAAGACAAACTACCATCACGAGACATCTCAGATTTACTGAGAGCTTCTTTATTTGATATTTTTGCTGAACTATTGACCCTGAACAATCACTGAAGTGGGAGATTATAGGATTTGTGGTTTTGTTTTTTTAATTTAAATCTACTGAATGCAGAGTCCCTATGTATGTATCCACACTGCACATACTAACTAAAAAAAATTATTGCATCATTTACCAAGTTTCTCATAATAATCTTATTTTGTGCTAAATGATGTAAACTATTCCTGTAGCTGTGGCAGGGACTTCACATTTGTACTCCGCAAAAACAGTAGAGAGCCTGAACATATTTTAGATAGAGAAAATGACAAAAGGAACAGTGACTTATTTCTTTATGAATATTACTAAGGCTCAATAGTTATCATATTCTGTAAAAATGGCTGAAGATGAACATCACATAATACAGTAACAGCATGATTTGATATGCACTCTTTGTCTGCCCACTATGTCATCTTATTGACTGAAAAGAACTCCATGCTATCGCAGCACGTGACTAAATTACTAATAAATGCTTGTTGACTTTATAAGTAACACCGATTTAATAGGTTGGCAAGAACATTTACTAAATTATCTACTCAATATCTCTCACAAACTGGAATGCTCTCCTGTTGCCTTTACTTATTCATACAATCAGAACTTGAGAGGGATGGTCTTACAAGAGGCTATAAAATCGAAATTCAGTCTACCAGGTTTCACTGAAATATCAAAGGCAGAAAGGACTGAGATCCAATGCATGCCCCCAAAATAACAGGACCCTAATACAACATTAAATTCCATTGTCCATTACAGACAATTTCTGCGCTGAGTGTGGATTTGAGTCATAGATCATGCTGTAAAAGCTGAAAAACAGGGACAATAAAATATGGCCAAACATTTTTATTCCAAAATTAGATGACCCCAGTTACGGATCAGTCTTCTCACGCCTTCTAAACGAAGTTTCCAAACCATTTGAATACGGCTTCGTGGCTAAAACAGAATACTGAAACCATAACATAATTATATTCTTTGATTTACTACGGGTTTCTTGTGTGACCTTGGACTAAGTGCTTAAAAGGTAAACCATGATACCCCTCCCCCCCCCAAAAAAAAGTCTAGATTCTTGAGTCATATTTCAAACTGAAAGAGACAACATGGTTCTGTCGACTGAGATTCCTTAGGACAAACTAGTATTAAAAAGAACCCTCTGAAGGCATGAATCATACTCCAGAGAAAACATAGAAAGAGAAAACAGGAGAATGGCAAGCTGAGATCACTGCTAAGTGGACCTTAAAGGAGCTGTACAAAGGTTGGAGTATTTCAGATGCTGAAAGGAGTTGAGAACCTGTGATATCAAAGCCTGCTTAGGATCCAAGCCCTCTAGGGCTGCCCAGATATCCATCAACATGGAAGATTTCTAAGTCCATTGTGTGGATATCTTTCTGCTCTGCATCAGGATGTTCTGGACTTGTCTAGAGCAGACCCTGTCCATGGTACTTAGCCAGTCACCACCTAGGCTGGACATCTGTGACAAGTCTGTCAGCCAAAACTGCCTCAGTCAGTATGGTGCTACAAGAATGATCGTGGCTACATCTCTTTTGGTTTTGGAAATCACCCTGGAATCAGGGGAAAGGCACAAAAGAGTCTCTGATTCCATTAGAGAAGGCACTGGGCAATTAGCCCAATGGAACTGAAGTTCCAAAATTCTGAATTGTCCTAGGTGGCAAACATCATCACAGAACCCTGCCTCTCACAGCCCCAAACAATGGAATACTGGCTTTATGATGGTCCTCCACAGAGCCCACTTGTGATTGATCAGAGATTGTCTGCTCAGGAAATTTGCTAAGTCATTGCTGACTCCTGGGAAGTGAAGAGACATTGGGGCTACCCTGTGATGGTGGTCCCATGTCTAGAGTCCTATGGCCTCCAGGTAGATAGACAATGAGCGGACACCTCCTTACTTGTTTATGCAGTACCTTGCAGAGGGGTTGTCCATTAGGATCTCCACTGTGGAATTTCAGAGCATAGGCAGGAAGAGTTACACAGGCTAGCCTGATAGCCCTGAGTTCCAGAATGTTTATGTGGAGTCCCATGTCTTCCAAGGACCAGACTTCTTGCATTTGCTGGTGTATCAAGTGGGCTTTCCAACCTGTCCCTAGTATGCTCATGATTAAAGTCTTTGCCAGGGTGGGGTATGAAAACTATACTTTTTTCCCTCACATTTTCAGGTTCTAGCCCCCATGTCAATTCAGTGAGGACATGAGGTGGCAACATGACATTTCCTGTCCACCTAGCATCTGCTGGAGAGCACATGAGTGCTGAGTCAGAGCTTTAGAGGCCTCAGGTGAAGTCTGGTAAGCAGCGTCACATGCTTGCATGCTGATGTATGGCATCACAGTCTAGGGCAAGTCTATACTGTCAGACAGCTTTGATTTTATCTTGAGTATCAGGGATCACAAAGACAAGAACATGCTCTCAGGCAGGTATGATCTCTGACCTTGAGTCTATCAAAGATCCCACGATGTCTACAATCTGTGATATGGAAAGAGATTATTTTTCATAGTTCACTAGGAGGCCAATCAAGGCAAGGATTGCGCGAGTATATGCGCTAGGGTTATCACCATCTCCTGTCCGAACCTGACTCTGATCAGACAGTCATCCAGGTAAAGGTAGACGTGGATACCCGGTCTCCTCAGGTGCACTGCAACTACTGCTAGACATTTCTTGCCAATTCTTGGTGCTGTGGAAAGTCCAGATAACAGTATCTTGAAATAGTAGTGATTCAGCCCCACTATGAATCTCAAGCATATCTCATGAGTCAGGTGGCTGGCTTTGTGGAAATATGCACCTGGCAATTCAAGAGCCTTGGGCCTGCAAGGATGGAATAAGGGAGGCAAGCATTATCATCCTAAAATTGAGGTGGCATATATATTTGTTCAGTCTCCCCAGGTCTAAGACAGGGTGAAGACAACCTGTCTTTTTGGAATAAAAAATATCGGGAGTAAAAGCCTCTTCCCTTTGACTCCTGCAGGACCTCTTCTATGTTTTCTAGAAGCAGCAAGGCTACTTTTTGTGACCTAATGAGAAAGAGAGATAGGGAGTAAGGTGTGAATAGGGAAGCAATGGGAGATGTTTGAACACTCATTTGTCCCGTGAACCAAGCCAGGCAGAAAGAAGCAAAAAAGCTCCTGACGATGGCAGCAGCTCTGGTGTCACTCTTGACATTACTGTCAATCCTGCTGTCTCTGTGCCAAGTGAGCAAAAGGAAGCTGAGGGCCAACATGTCCTAGATCGTGGTATCTTTTCTGAGATGATTACTCAAGTGGTCATCCCTTGAGTAATCATTCTGAGAGTAAGCTGGTATCCTTTGTTTCACCTGGGAATGGTCCTTGCATTGTTTTCAGTGGTGTCTCAGAGTGTAAATCCCTAAGGATCTTAATATAGCTCGAGTCCATCCCCTCAAAGGGCAGGTCCTCAATAATGGCTTGTACCTCTTTGGGTATCCCAGACACTAACAGACAAGAGGACCATCTCATAATGATGGCCATTGCCACAAACTTTGCAGCCATATCAGGCAGCTGTGGATGCATCTGCAGTGCTGTTCTAGATACTGTATGGCCTTCTTTTATGAAATCTTAACTCCTCTGTTCTCCTGAGGGATCTTTAAAAGGGGAGGAAGTTGTATTTTGCAAACAAGGCCTGATAATTTGCCCCCCCAGAGTTGAAGTGAAGCTGATGAGTATGCTTTGTGCCCAACCAGGTCTGATTTCTTCAGGTCTTTGTCCTTAAGTACCTTCTGAAGACTTGAATTTCTCCTGAATTGCAGAAACTACCAAAGAAACCTAGGTTTGGGTAGGTGTGACACAGAAGCCCATTTGCGGTTCACTACTCTGTATCAGCAACTGGTCAGGCCTGACATATTCATGACACCTAACATTCTTTTGTCATAATCTATATCTAAAAGATGTCATGTAAGAGATCACTGGAAAACTAGTAACTTAGTGATGATTAATATTCTTGTGTGATGCACGTACATGGAGAATACAAAGTTATGAATACATGCTAGCATTATGTCCTTAAGATGAGTTTGACAAGCAATGCAGTAAGTACACATTCCAAGACAAACTATTTGTTTCTCTGAGCAGCCTGGTGGTCAGGCAGGGACAATGAAGGTTTACATTTACATGAAAGGTAAACAAAGCCTACCAAATGGCAGAGATACCCCCTTGTGGTGGGTATGAACTTCAAATGATAAGTAATTGAATCCACTGATTGTATACAATATTATTGTATTCTAAAAGTGTATCAAGCAAGGTTTTTTTATGAAAGCTAATGACACAATGGTGAGGCATACCATTGTAAAATGTACATATTAAAACTATATGAAGAATTATAGAGACTTAATAATATTATGCTTTAAAGTCTGTGACCAAAACAGGGGGAAGCAGATTTTCCCCCAGAAAGGAGGGAAGGCAACTATCTGTCTGTCTCCAATGAAACTAAGCAACATGTGATTAAAAATAATGGAACACCCATTCACATACAAATCAACAAGGGAATGGGAAATTCATAGGAAGGGAAGAACCAAGATTGCAGCTTGTTAAGTCTTAGCCACTAGAAAGTGTATTTTACTTTTATTTGCTGGTAACCATTAGGTCTTTATCTCATGTACATTAACTCACTTAAAAACTCTCATTTTGATTAAATGAACTTGTTTTACTTTTATTCTAAATCAACCCAGCACTATGTTTGACTTGAAATGATTATCAATTCCAGTCAAAGCAACAAGCTGCTGTGCTTTTGTCTCTTTAAAGGAGCAGCAGACCTTATTACTCCTCAATGTTCCAGAAGAGGGCTGGATATTTCATGGCAGACAGTTCTGGGGAAATTTGAGACTGAGGAAGAGTTGGGGTCACTTGGCTAGTAGTAACCAAGGCAGGTAGAGACCAGAGCATGACTATGGTGTAACAGGCTGACTGCTGGAGTCAGAGTTGCAGAACCAGGATTGCACAACACACAGTGCATGCTTATATGCTAGCTGGGAGCATCCAGACAGTAAGCTACTGCAGCAGAGCATTTTGGTTACAGGACAAGCGGTGACAACCTCTCATTGGTCTGAACTGCAAATCAAGATGTGATAGTGGACCTAAAAGTGTTCATAGCCCTCTGGAGGCACCTGATCTCTTTTCTCCACCTGTTTAGAGATGAAAGGAAGAATGGTCAGGATTTGCCACTCAGTTAGTGGGCCCCAGTGGGCCCTAGCCGACTGGGAGGGCAATTGTGGCTGAAGATGGTGTATTGAGAACATGAAGCCGTTTATGGGACTTCTCTTGTATGACTATTCCAATGTTCAGGGTCTCTGCTATGTGGGACACGAGATCCTGGAAAGCTGTGAAGTCATTGATAACCGGGGTAGGGTCTGGTTTCACTGCCTCATTGGATGATTAAGACTGCCTGGGGGGAGACCTTCCTTTATCTCTCACTCATGGTGGCTGATGCTGGTGGTGTTGGAGGTCTGATCAATGATGCTGTAGAAGGGCAAGATTTTATCCTCTTCCTGAACATATGTGATGACAATCCCCAGTAAAGCCAGTAAGGCCAAGACAGCATGTTACAGGGGTACCTGCCTAGTTGAGGCTGGCCAGCCCAATATCATTACCAGGAATCTACTCTGACACATACTGGAGGAAGAAGAGGAGGAGAGAGGGCTTCCTTTTTTCCTTTGAGACCCTGTTCACTCTGTGCCCCCTCAAGCCCCCATTTCTCCACCCACATCCTGTTTCCCCCTTTACCCTCAGATAAAATGGCCACCTTTTCCTCCTACAGCCTTTCCAAGTAACAGTTAAGCTGAGCCTATCAAAATATACATCACCTAAATCCACCTGAGATGATGTTCCCATAGCTTAGTTCTCTCAGGACCAATGTGAAGCTCTGAAAGATGGTGGGACAATGAGAGTTCAGTTGTTGAGGTCTCCCAAGTACTGAGACTGAAGCAATGGAGGTGCCATGGAAGCATCTTCACTTCCACTAGTCAATGAAGAAGAAAGGGCAAATCACATGAAGCTAGACGGGGAGCCAAAAAGACCAGGTATAAGGTTTTTGCCATATATTTATTTAAACATGGCCGATTCCTATAGGCATATTTTTATTTCTATATTTGGGGGGTGGGGGTGATGAGGCTTGACAGGGGGGCTCTGGTTGCAGGGGGTAAGGCTCAACAGGAGATTCAGTATGGGTGGGGATCAGTGTGTGTGGGGTCCAGATACATGGGGGTTGGGTGGATGGGGGGCAGCTACCCATACAGTGACCCCTCCCCCCTGCAGCTGAAGAGTGATGGGGCCAGGAAGTGGGTGAGAGGTGCAGAGCTTCCTGGAGCCAGGGAAGGGTCCTGGGGGTGGGTCTGACCTGACACTATTAGCTCACTGCAGACAAAGTCCCATCGTCCTCTCCCCCGCTCCCCTCCACACAGCCAGGACTAGCAGCTGAGCACTCCAGATACTGATAATTATGGAAATAAAAATTGTGAAAAAGCCTTCAATATGTATAAATTTCAGAATAAATATTCTGAGCTCTCATTAAAAATAGCTATTACACCAGAATACTGGAAAGTAATCATTGTTACATCTGTTTTCTTTAATAGCGAGGAAGCAATCCTTGGAATTACAGATAGTTAGCCTTACTGGTACATTGGCTGAAACAGAGAATTATAAAACATCTAGATTAACATACTATGATCAGTAACATACCAATGCAGCTTCTGTCAAAAGAAGGAAATCATGCCTCATTAATCTACTAGAATGAAAATGTCAAGAAAATAGTGGGCTAAAGGAAAACTGGTTGCTATAGATTACTGGACTCTGACATAGGTTTTTTGAAAGTCCATCACAAGAAACTATCAAGGAATTTAAATACTTGTGAGGTGTGACAAAGTTCCATAATAATTTAAAATCTGCTAAAATAATATACAAAGTATAGAAATAAACTGTCAAGGTTCACCTCTTTCAAGGATCTATACTGACTCATATAATCGTGGGCCTGCACTACCAACTGGAGAAGAGAGAAGTGCCATTCATGATATGGAAAAATGTGTCAACCTAAGTTCCCTCTAAGCTGCACAGCCACGCAGCTGCCTATTAAGCCCCACGCAGGGGCTCAGGGCCGCGGCAGGAAGAGATGCCTCTCCCCCAGCATGGGCCTGCTGTGGCAGGGAGAGGTGTTTCTCCCCTCCACCCCCAACCCAGCCCTGGCACAGACCTGCCGCGGTCGGGGGAGAGGCACCTCTCCACCCTGCAGCCCAGGTGCTGCTGCGGGGAAAGAGAGCTAGGGGAAGTCCTCTCTCCCCGCCATAGCCCCTGGCAGCCTGCACCCCAAAGACCTCATCCCCGGCCCCACCCCAGAGCCCACACCCCCAGCCGGAGCCCTCACCCACCCCCCCTGCACTGCAACCCACTGCCCCAGTCCTAAGCCCCCCTCCCACACTCCAAACCCCTCGGCCCCACCACATGAATTTTGTTATGTGCACCAATATGGAGATGATGTGTCACACATCACCTCCATATTGGTGCACATAACAAAAGTCATTCCGCACATGCGTGGGGAAAAATAAAAGGGAACACTGGTGGCAATAAATAAATAAACAAATAAATAAGTAAAATAATTGTCATCTACAAGATTACAGATATCTGTAAGAAAATCCAGAGGGGCCTAGAAAGCTTAACAACAGATGAAGGTCACTGTAAACAAGTACAAGGCAATACAAGTCAGAAGGAATAATTCAAATCACTTATGTACATTGTTGGTTCTAAGTTAACTGTAATCACTCAACATTTCAGTAGAAACCTCTGCTCAACATGCATCATGCATATGTCCAAAATGTTAGGACATATACAGAATAGGATAGAAAATATTATGCTGGCCATATTGAATTTGATGGTACAGCATTACCAGGAACGTGGAGTTCAGTTCTATTTTTTTTTCCCACCTCAAAAAGAGTATAGCAGAAGCAGAGATCCAAAGAAGGTTCATGAAAATTATTAGAAGCATGGAGAAGTGTCCATATGAGCAAAGGTTAAAGTTTTAAATGAAACAAAGGAAATTAATAAGAGAACACATAAATGTATATCAAATTATTACACTCACAAAGTTAAAAGGACATTATTAAGGTTGTAAAATAATGCACCCAACAGTTGGGAAATGCCAAAATTAAGGTTGCCTGTGGAACCTTAAAGTGTACACCTAAAAGAGTCAAGTTCTGATCGTGTAATTACAGACCTATCATATACACTGTACTGTCTTTTCCACAAGACCCTACCTCATTCAGTGCAAAGGATAACCAGTGTTCACTTAACCAGCGGCTATTCAATATTTTGTTTTTTCCACATCGTTTAATGTGTGGCCTTATGCCTTATTTGCTGCACGCTGTTCAAACCCGGCTCTGAAGACAAAATTATTAATTTCCTCATGGGCATTTCTAGGATGTTCATGAATGCTTACAAATATTAATTAATGCATTTTTCAGAACAGCCCTGTGAAGTGGGGGGGTGGTATGATCCCTGTTTTACAGTTGGGGAGCTTAAGCATAGAGAGATTAAGGTCAGAATCTCCACTAATTTTGGTTGCCCAACCTGAGACACCCAAGACTTCATTCTTTGGAGTACTTAACATTACGTAGCACTTCATATATTCAAAGCACAGCTCCCACTGACTTCATCTGCAGCTATGAGTTCTCAGCACTTCTGCAAATCAGACCGTAGTGTTTCAGTCAGGTTCCCAGAAAATGAGGAACACACAATTCGTGACCACCTGGGAATAGACTGGTTTTAAGTGACTTGCTTACATCACATAGGAACTTGGTCAAAACAGAAGCAGGGAAGGAAACCAGTTCTCTAGGACAGCACTGAACTGCCTAATCATGAGACCATCCTTTATCTTCCTGCAATTCTCAAGCCACAACCCTCTGCTCATTGACTACATGCCTTCCAATTTCTGCAACAAATGAAACAGGAGTCATAAATGTCACAATCTCCTTTATTACACAGCCCTGATTCATCCCTAGAGCAGGTTCATCCTATGCACTGAATGAGGCAGGTTTCTGTGGGGAAAAAAATGTGTGATTATGATTTGCCTCTCTCTTGGGGGAGGACAACAAATTAAGCTGCTGTATGTGACAGGCAGAGCTCTCCCACCCCACTTAAGAAGAATAGAGGTTTTTGAGTGAGGGAAGGAGACTACCATTTTTGCAAGAGACGAAGAAGCGGAGGAAGTGCCCAGTAGCTCAGGATCTCTCTGCTCCGCTCTCATGAACAATATCAGTTAGCATCTCCTTCCTTCCTATTTCTCTTTACCCCCAACCCCAGGCCAGAGAAGAGGATTCAAGATGCTCCTGCTGCAGATGCCACTCTCCATGCCAAGTTTAGATGGGGAGAGTGTGAAGAACCACCCATAGAATTGCCCCCCTCAAGCTTGGAGTGATGTAAAAGAACCACTCATGTACCTACAGCATGAGCAAAGGTACTGGGGAGGGGGGGCAAGGAGCAGATGTGTGGCTGGGGATTTGTAAAATTAACTGATGGGGGCATACTGCTTTGGAACCAGGTGACTCATTAATTGATGTGGAATTAGGGAGCATATAATTAACTGCTGTAGGGGTGCTAAAGCTGCACAGAATTAATAGGCATTTAGTTTTTTGGAGGAGTTCAAGTCCCCATGCTATCAGGCAACACTTTTTTCAATTTTATGAATATTTAAAAATCCTCTTTGTCACAATCTGTTGGCATGTATGTGTACTATTGTGCAGGAGTAATAACCAAACTGTCCGCTATTGCTGGGGGTTTAAAAGGAAATATGATTGATGGAACATGAAAGACTGAGAAACAAAAGAAGCAACAAGCTACATGTAACTGACTTTTTTCAGAGTTATCTAGGTGAAAAACAGAAAAAAGCGATGGCAAGTAGAGCGTTCTAGACCAGGAGTCGGCAACCTTTCAGAAGTGGTGTGCCGAGTCTTCATTTATTCTCTCTGATTTAAGGTTTCGCGTGCCGGTAATACATTTTAACGTTTTTAGAAGGTCTCTTTCTATAAGTCTATAATATACAACTAAACTATTGTTGTATGTAAAGTAAATAAGGTTTTTAAAATGTTTAATAAGCTTCATTTAAAATTAAATTAAAATGCAGAGTCCCCCAGACCGGTGGCCGGGACCCGGGCAGTGTGAGTGCCACTGAAAATCAGCTTGCGTGCCACCTTTGGCACGCGTGCCATAGGTTGCCTACTCCTGTTCTAGACAGTTCAGTTTACTTCTGCTTTAACATCTCAACCTAATTAGCTAGATATTAAAATTCTGATACCTCAAGAGGCCTCATTTTCAAAAGCAAGGCCACACTGTCAGTGAATCAACCATAGTACTGAGAACTAAGAGACCCTGTCTGAAATAAGCCACACCTGTCAAGAAGTCCCTACCCTTTGTTCCCATTTTTGAAAACTGTACTAGGGAGAGTATAAAAGAAAGGAAGGGAAGAGTGGATGAAGAGGATTTCTCCCCTCAGACATGAAAGACATTTAAAATGAAGGCAATGACCCTAAGGAATCAATTTGCCTGTACAACCCTGTTAAGAGTGAAGAGTACAGTTGGCCAACTATGGCCTACAATGACAGGGGACACTATGGCAACCACTCTGGCAAACAGATGAGTGGGGGAGATGTTGCCTAGCAACAGGAAGCTCCGAAAGAGATTTTTGTACAAACAGTGACAGTTGAAAGACACCATTGCAATCTAAGAATTGAGAAACTAAAGGAAGTAAAATAGGTCTTGTGATTTTTCCACTTTATTATCAACCTTTTTTGTTTAAAAAAAAAAAAAAAAAATCAGATTTGTAGTCTTTAATATTTTTCTGTTACAAAAAAGAAAAAATGGCAATGGAGGGGGCCATGGAATAAGTGCCTAGGAACTGCTCAGCTAGGCCCCAATTCTGAAGAGATTGACATACTTGAAGTTAACCATGTACAAGTACCCAATGACACTATTTGCTGCTTAATACAAGTCTGAAGGACTGGGGACATAATTTATATAAGAGACATATGGAATGCACATGTATTTTATTGATTAGCTTGCAAGAACACAATCTTAACCAATTACTAAAAGTCACAAGTGAGAGGTGGCCAAAAAAAAAAAAAAAGTAATGAAATGTTAGAATTGTTCTGTGAATGTACAGAACAATAAAAACTTGAAAAGCAAAGGAATGTGACGCAAGATTCCTCAGATTGGCATAATCCATGTCTATACTACAGTAATTTCCTGCTGCTGAATTATCACAAATCTAATGGAAAATCCTCTCAGCCTGACTATTCTCTCTAGTAATGTTTACTGTGTAATGCCTTAAAATTTTAAAATGTAAAATGTACTTACCAATATTTATGATGTTTATTTTGATATTTATTATGATGTTTTTGAATTTCATCTTGGATAATGGAAAATAAATTAGTTGGTTTCATTTGAAGTTCCTCACCAACCATATAGCGTTTAAGTTTCAGACACAAAGAGAATTTCCTTTTTAAATATGTTGCAGTACAAAATATTTTGTTTTGTAGAAGATTGCTTTACAAAAATCTAAAATTGTGGCAAATGTGATTAAGCCTCTTATTTCTCTGCATGCTATTCTACTTCTATTTCCTCAGCCCTACTATTTTGTTAACATATCCAAATGTTTAATTATCCTTCTTAATAAAAACCAAAGTAAGGGCTTAGTGGAGGTTGTGTATATTTGAGACACTAAAAAAAAATACATGAGTAATGTTGCAAAACTCTAATACCAAATACAAGTATGATATCATCTAGCTCTTATATAGTTAATTAGTAGATCACAAAAGAGCACTGTCTGTTTAATATTAAAAATGAAAGCATAATTTAGGCAAACCAATTACCTGCAACTGTCATTGAAAAGCTAGAAGAATATTATCCCAAATCTGTTTGGTAAAGACATTTGAAATGAGGCAGCTCATAAACCTGTTGTCAAAGGCCTGATTACTTCTAAAATTCATCAATGAACCACAATCTATCACTAAATTAGGATTTAGTGTTTATTCATGGTAATGGATCGTATTAGAAATTCAGATAGTCTGATTTGGAGGCATTAGATCTATTGATTTTTTTTTTAACTTCCTGTTAGTACTTTTGCTCTTTCATATGCTGAATGTCACTGTTTTTATTATCCTCCAGCATCTTGTCAGCTCAGACAACACCTAGTTCTATATAGGCCAAAAGAAGGTACCTAGAAAAGCCTGACTAGTATGTAAGCTGCCTTGTCAAGTCTATATGATGTTAGATAAGGATACCAAAATGACTACTTTAAACAGTTCTAAATGGAAACATCCCCACTCTTTGGACAAGAGGTGCACACAGTTCTCAGAGAATAAAATGCACAAGTACACATGGCCCTCTGAATTTTCTAAATTTCATTGTTTTTTTCAGATAAATACATAGAAACCTCCTAACAGAACTCCTGAAGATGCTTCTTGTTCTGAGAGGACATTTGAATAATGGGAGAGAGGTTTCTTGAGTCAAGTACAGAAGAAAAGCCATCTTTGGAAAGAAATGAAGGACAAGCTTAAACATCACTATGTAGTCCCAGTGAAAAAACAGGAAGATAAAAAAATCACTACACAAAAGTTTGAAGCTCAACAATTCTAAGTAGATGGCCACTAGATAGTTTTAGTATTAGGAGTCTGAGTTCTTATATGGCATCCATCACTGCAATAAAAACACCTCGCAAATATTTATTCTCACCATACCTCCTGAGTTGAAATGCTGGCCCCATTTTACACAGAGAAAACCAAAGCTCAGGGAGATTGAGTTTTTGATTTTCGGAGGTGCTCAGGAGTTGACATTTTTCCATCAACAAGATTTGTAGGTACTGAAAACTTCTGAAAAGTCAGGACTTAAGTTATTTGTCCTTGGTCATACAAAGTCTGTGGCAGAGCTGGAAACTGAACCCAGATCTTATGAGCCCCAATCCACTGCCTTACTCCCAAACCCATTCTTCCTCCTCGCTTTTGATCTATGGGTCTGAAATCAGATACTGAATATCTTCACAGGTGCTTCCTCTGAATCCCTTAGGATGGTGTCAGGGTTCAAAGGAAACACCTGCAGAGAAGTTTAGCATCAGACTGCAATCCCAGAGGACTAGAGACAAGGAAGAATGGACTTATGAGCCTCAAGTTTTAATCAGCCTTTTTTTTTTTTCTTTTACACCCACACCCACAGGATGCTTACAGGAAGAGTGCTATATGTTGCCTTCAAGGCCTCAACAGTCGCTGCCTGAACACTTAAGAGGCTAACACTTAAGGCTTTATTAAGTTTTATGCTAGGTTGGATAATGTTAAGAACGTCACATTTGAAACCATTTATTTTGTGCTCTGTACCAGGCCCAGAAGGCACAAACACACTAAGGCCTTGAATCTGCAATGAGATATGCACAAGTGGAGCCCTGCTGCTCATACATAGCCCCTTTAACTTCAGTGGAGTTCAGGGGTCTGACAGAGTGTTTTCTTACTGCAAGATCAAGACCTAGAGCAGAAGGTCTTGCATACATGAACCAGCATGGGAACTACCTCAGTAAGGGGCTTCAATTTCTTCAGCTGGATACCCTGGCTTTAGCTCAACCAGCCTATCCTGAAGTTCAAAGATTCCAGCAGTGTGAATGACTGTGTTTCATGGCCACAACCTCCTACCACGAGAAGTACCATAACGAGGGAATTGCCAGATACTTTTAAGGAGTAAAACTCATGGTTCTTAGGGGAAAGCTACTTTCATAAAAGGTAAACCCCTGCAGCAGCGATGTGACATCACTACCAGATTGTCTGATAGTAAAATATTCATTCTTTGTTTATCTAATTAAGAGATTAAAGGAAAGGTGGCCGGGGATGACCAAAACATAAAGGTAAAACCCAAACGTCTAGTTTGGCTATTGAGAGAGCTCTGTTTCTCTGAGCCAGGAAAAAAACAAAAAATGAGTAGTATCAACGAATTTTAGAGGGGAGTGTCATTACAAGACCTTTCAATTTTTCCTGTTTCAATTTGCTGATAGTAAGATTTAAACTCTCGGTCTAACACAGCACAAAGGGGCACTGGCAAAGGATTATGTTATGTTTTATATAAACTACTTTGTAGAATATAATAACTGAAGTGAGAACTCACTTATCAAAACTAAATGTTTCCACCAGATGGACAACTTCCCATGCCAATTACCAGGTGTTGAAAATTTTTATCAGATAACTTCTAATCAGAGATAAATACAAAAGACGGTGGGAAAAAGTGAAACTCCAGGTGTAATTCCTAGTATAAGCCCATCTCCTCCGCCATCAAAAAGGTGGAGTATTCTAGAATTTCTACCATCATGGTGGCCTTGAACACTACCAGGCCTATCTGACAAGATGGGGTGTAATCAGTTTCTGGTGGGCTTAATAAATTTGAAGCTACTGAAGGGATAAAACTCTCACTGACTTTCCATTGGGCATAGGTGCCTAAATGCCTTTGAGGATCTGGGTGAAAGAGCTTTTTGGGTCTTCATTATCTTCCAGGGTCTCCTGGCTGCCAGTGAGGAGAAAAGGAAGAGGTTCCCAGTACTCCGTTCCTCCCCAGATAACTGACAGCTGAAAAGAGGCATGGAGAGGGAAGAAAAGATTTCTTTTACTTTATCTCTTCCTGAGTCTCCATTTTCAGATATTCTGTTCCTGATTAGTATTGTATCACCTGACTCTGGTGCTGCTGCCTGGGAAAGGCAGGAGCAACAGCATGAAACTAACCTGATTCATGCCAATTTCTCTGCTACCCATAGTGTTCCCAACAGCAGCTAGGAAACTGATCAGCATCTTGCTAGTTTCACTCTTTTGCAGCTTGTCAGATAGGAGTAGTAAAGGAAACAACTTCTGCAGACTCAGGAAGAAGATTTTATTTGTTTATATTTGGTTCATATTTGAAAGATTGCCATCAACTCAGGTTCTAGAAATGTTCATTTTCTTTAAGTGAAAGCTTAGATTCTACAGAAGTTGGTGGTGTAGATCCCCTCCTCTTTACAAGCAAGTTGATTGTTCAAGCTCAGCAAATCAAGATTCGCTAACATTGAGAACTGGTTGACCTGACAGCCTGAGAGAGAGAGAGAGAGAGAGAGAGTGTGTGTATGTGTGTGTGTGTTTAAAGACTATAGAGGAATCCTGAATAATGACAAACTGGTTAAGAACTAGACAACATCTTCTGGTAATAATATTATTTAAGGTTATGATAGCAAGGCTAGATACAGTTTGGGCTAATATTTATTTCATACCATCTGTCAGTGGAGTCTAAGAACACTTGTAATGAAGTAGTTACAAAACATGGTCTGACATGGAGACTAAATGACCAGTCAACATTCACACAGCACTCTCTTCAATCAAATATGCAAAAGAAATTAAGTCAAAAGCTTTATTTGCCCAGTCCATCTCACAAGAAGATAGAATCCAAATATTTGAAAGGGTTAGAGAAGAAAATTGTTCTATACCAACAGAAGAACGTGTGTATTATCACTGTGGTAACAGGCTAAACACTATATATTTTGTGATCAATACTTCTGACCAACTTGAAAGTCAAGATGCCCAACTTCAGTGAAATCTACCGAGTCCTTTCAACCTGTAGCCTTTGGTAAACATGACAAATCAGTCCAACGGATAACATTTTTTTATATTCACAAATCAGTATTCAAATAGAAGGTCAAGATTTTTGTAGGTGCTCGCGTTTGAGCTCTGAAAGATCTAGATACCTTGTATGTGCCAAAACATGCAGGGTAGTGAGTTTTTTTGTTCAGCTGAAGCTTAAACAGATCAGGAAATGTATGAAACTCAGAACAATTGCTTGAGATTGTACTTGATAATCCACACTTGGTAAAAATCTGCTTTTACTTATATATTTTTGGTGCTCCTACCACCATCTGAATAATTAGGTGTTTTAGAAAGAGTACTCATCCAAGTATTCAATCATCCTAACAGACCTTTTCCTCTAACAAGTGATATATTTTGCAAGCCAGGAAGAGGCTTAATTTGTTGTGCACTATCAACACATCATCCATCAGAAGTTTTATACTAGTTAACACTAGCATTCAGAATGCTTGCATGTTTTTTTCTTGGGTAGGGGAAAGAAAAAAACCACATTGGAAACACAAAGGGGTGGTGGTTAAGTCCAAACTCTTTTCCTGTGCTAGGAGTAGAGCTGGTGCCAACAGAAGGGGAGAATCCTTTGCATACCTCAACTACAATGGATCTCATGGTAAAAGAGCACAATCCTATACATGCACTGGAGCTAATGGTGGGGACTGCCAAGGGAGAACCAGGAAGTCAGAGAAAGGAACTGCTTCATACATAGTCACAGGAATCTGAAGACACAGTCCCTGTGGTGCTCGTAAGCACCATTCTATTCCAGCACTTGCTCTCCTTGATTTTTAAGTCACAAAATACAAGTAGGTAAGCAGAGTTGTCAAAGGCTGCTATGGGTTTACCATTACCCTCCCAAAACAATATTTTACTATGACCCAGATCTTGCAGTTGGATCTGCACAGACAGAACTTTGAACCTGCAGAGTTCCACTGCATTTGTGAAGGACAGGATTAAGACACAGGCACATGCTCAGGGGTCCAGCTCCTAGAGTCATATGATTACATTAGAATCTGAGCTTTCATTTGGGGGAAAAATGGTAAGTTGTTAACCCTCATCTTTATGAAGAAATGTAAGTGTAACCCACCATCCACCTAAGTCTGCACAGGGCCTAAAACAATAGCTCTGAGAGGTGTATACTTTCCCAGTGCATCTCAATGTGGTGTTAACTTTAAGATCCACTTCCCTGATGGACTATGCTCTATCTACAACAACTCCCAACAGAAGACTAAGGTAGAAAAAAGCACAAAGGGTTGAGTTTGCATGTTCATGGCTGATACACATTGATTGTTTGTTAGGGGGTGATCCCCTTACTGTTACCCCATCTCAATCAGGGGTAAAATAAAGGGTTAAAGGAGGCGCCTCCTTTATAAAGAGGAGCCCCTCTCCACACATCATGACGACCCATCAAGGGCCCTACATTTTAGTGAAGTCCTGACTTCATGTAGGCACTGTGATTCAATCCTTCTCTGGTCACTTTTTCTGAAAATTAGCAAAACTTTAAGACATATTCCACATCTGTCTGGTAGTTCATGGGATAACAAGCAGCTGACACATGGAAGAGAATGAAGTTGGGACATTCTTGGCTTTCACTGTGGTCTTGCAAATAGATACAAACAAAAGCCTAAAGTTATGAATGCCACAAATGGATTCTCTTCCATATGTCATCTACTATATTCCCATGAGCTACCAGACAAATGTGGAATACACCATTCTAAAGCCTAATTAATTTCCAGGAAGAAAAGGCTCTTGTCTGAGAAGACAGAGACATGTTCAGACTTAACAATTTTTTAAAAAGTCTTACAGGGCAGTTCATGATAATTTTCAATTGGGAATTGTGCATTTGTTGCTATTCTTCCACTTGTCATAAGATGCCCAGCCAGTTTTAAAAACTGAAACAGAGGGGATGGATATTAATTTGCTGGTAATTTGGCCAAATCTGAATTGAGGTAATTAGACTGCTTACCTAATCCATCCTTCAGGTTCAACTGGAAACAGTATTCTTTGCTTTCTTGTCCTAAATAGCTACTTCGTGTTGATGCTGTCAATCAGCTGCTGTGCTCCACCTCAGAGGTGGCTGTATTTTAGTGATACACAATGGAATTGATACAACTAGCTTTTAAAACAATATGGGATCCCTCAGCCTGAGGAAAGTACTTAAAAATCCTAGATGTATTTCAAATGCATTTAGGCCACACAGTAAACCAGCAGCAGGCTTCGGCAAAACGCTGACAGGCAGCCTGGTAGAAATACAGCGAGCAGCTCCTAGCTTTTTAGATGTTGCCAAAAATCCTAGCCCTGAGTCACAGGCTGCAGCAGCGCGCCCCCTCCTCCGCCGGCCCGGTGTCCACAGCGCGAGCCCCGCGCCCCGCCTGCACACGCACACCCCGCGCCCCGGCAGGGCTCGCGCCGCTGCAGAGGCGAAGCCCAGACTAGCTTGCACAGCCCCGTGTGCAGCAGTTACCCCCGCCCCGGCGTGTCCCCCAAAAAGCAGCCGCGCGGGGGACGAACCGTGCAAGGGACACGCAGCGGCAGTGACAGCGGCAGCCATGGCTCCCGCAGCAGCAGTGACAGGCTGCGAGAGCGGCTGACAGAGCCCTTCCCCCGACCGGCATCGCCCGCAGGCCGGGGAGAGGGGGCCGCGCACAGCGGGACGGGCTGCGGAGTAGGGCAGCCACCCTGGGGCTACCCTTCCCCCCGCGCGCAGACACAGCCGGGGGACGGGAAGGGTCACACCCCCCGCACGGGGACACACACACACACACACACACACACGGCTGGGGAAAGGGGTTACCCCAGGGCGCAGCCCGGTCCGGGGGGTGGTGCCACCCCCAGCACAAGGACGTGGGAACTGCGGCTCCCATCGGGGGTGGGGGGTGGGACAGGCTCGGGGGTGTCTCTTACCTTGTCGGAGGAGGAAGCGGCAGGACTCGTTCCTCCTCCCTCCCGCGCTGCCCCTATGACAGGACCCGACGAAGAACCGGATTCAGCCGCTGCGGGCTGTTCCTAGAGACTCAGCCCCGCACCGACGACCACCACCGCCGCCGCTGTGGGTGTAGGGTTTGAAAGTGCCCCCCCTCCCCGGCACTGTCGCTCCCCTCCCCCCCGTCAGAATGTCGGTCTCCGTGTGCAGCTCTGCGGGACTCCCATTGGCCGCGCCACCCCACGTGACCCCAAACACGCACGAGAGACAGACGAGAACGCGCCGCCGCGAACGTTACGGGAGTTGGGCGGCGGTTGGGGAAGGAGGGAGAGTCAACGTCACAGTCCTCCTTCCGCAGTGGATTCCCCCGGTGCCTCAGATCTCTCGTGCACACGCGCGCAGCGCACACACACACGGAAGGAAAATAACGGGCCCTGGCAGGCCCGAGGGCGGGGCAGCAGGCGCGGGGCAGGGCGCAGGCGCCGGGGCGACTGCTCTTGGTCTTGGCTCCTGCGACTGGAACATTCTGGAAATGGCGGCTGTGGTGTCCCGGAGATTGAGATGAGATGGGATGGGAGGAGGGGGGAAGAGACTAGAGCGTCTGCTTCCCCTTGTGACAGGAACCATGTAGGAGCCGCCAACGCTTCTTCCCAACTCCCAGGCCCAGGGCCCCTTACTTGGGCTACTCCGGGTTTTCCGGCAGCGATGGCGCAGTGAGTTTTAACTACCCGCAGAGTGCGCATGCGCGGCTGGCTCCGGTAAGCGGTGACTGGCTTGCGCTGCGCCCGAATGTGACGGGGGACGGGCCCAGGGGAGGGCGCGTGTCCTCCTCCCCGCGTCCCCCGCTTGCCTCGCGGGCCGAGCTTTGGCCGCTCCGCTGCGGGCGTCGCGTGGCATGTTGCGCCGTAGGGGCAGCCGCTCGGGGGTGGGTGCGCGTGGCGGGGAAGCTGCAGCGGCCAGGGCGAGCTCTGGTCCCGTGGCTGAGCTCACGCAGCGCTAGGGGCAGCGTGTCGTCTCGGCCCTGCCGCGCTTTGCACCGGACAGTGTCGGCTCCCCACCCCAGCGGGAGCTGCCTTTCAGTACCGAGACGGGCCCCGATCCGGCGGAGACTCGCGCTAAACTTTACCCCCCACGGTGAGGGCCGCTCACTTGTCTTCGCCGGCTCAAGGCTCCCCTCTGCAGAGCTCGGGGGAGCCGCGTCCCCTACAATGTCATTGCAGTTTGTAGTCAAACTTTTAACACTGAATCATTTCACCTATTGGTGTCGTTCAGTTTTACCTTTTTATTGAGGACATGACATGCACCTTCATTAATCTGTTCCGGGCTCAGTCTGCCAACGCTTTTTCCAGTAAAAATCGGCATCCTGGCTTGAGATAATCATAACCGTTTACTGAAGTCAGGCGACACGAGTTGGACTTAATTCTAATCGCCATTTACAGGATTAGTATGTTTGTAGTGTTTTTAAAAACAGCATGCTTTCCCCCCCAGTATTTTTAAAGGAAATCATCCATTTTCATATGCCAATGTTTGAGCATCCATACAGGTGACAAAACCTGAAATTTGATACTGTACTGTTTCCTGCCCTATATTACTGCTGAGGGCATTCTGCACCAAAAAAATAAAAATTCTGTGCACAATATTTTAAAATTCTGCAAATTTTATTTGTCAAATGTGGAGTCTTCAGCATGGCAGGGGGAGCACAGGCCAATGGCTGCACAGAGGTGGGAGATCGCTGTGCTGCCCCCCCCCGCACAGGGACTCAGTGGTGAGGCTGTACTCAACCGTGACACAGTACAAAGATCAGGCCTACCCCAGAAACACCCTAGGGCCCTGTGCCAGGTGCATGAGGTGTGGGCAGGAAGGCTCAGCAAGGCAGGATCCAAGTGTGGATGGGTTTGGGGTGGGGGGAATCCAGGTGTAAGTTGAGAGGGTTGTGTGGGGGGCAGTTGGTGCAGGCAGCTGGGGGAGGGATCTGGGTGCAACAGTAATGGGACTCTGCAAGGGGGTCCAGGTGAAGGTGGTTGGGATTCAGCAGACGGGTCTGGGTGTGTGGGAGGATAGGGCTCGTGGGGGGGGGGGGGAGTAAGGTGGGGGGGGCTCAGTGGGGGATCTAGCTGCTAGGGGAGTGGGGATCCAGGTGCAGTTGGTTGGAGCTTGGGGGGGGGGGGATGGGGGGGTTCTCAGGGCAGGGAGGGTGAGGCTCAGCAGGAGGGGCTGTGAGGGGGTCTGGATGTATGGGGATTGGGTGGATGGGGGAGCAGGGCCTTGTACAGGGATCACTCCCCTTGCAGCTGAGGAGGGATGGGTGCAGGAAGTGGCAGGGGGAGTTTGCTGAGCTTCCTGCAGCTGTGGGAGAAATCTGGGTGTAGGTCTAACCCAGTCCCAGATGTGGTATAGGGGAAGAGGAAGTCGTCCCCCCCCCCCACCCCAGCCCATCTGGGACTAGCAGCTGAGCCCACTGCAGGGTAGGAGCCATCTGCTGGGTCTTCCCCTGTCCTGTCCTCTGATCCACAGTGACTTACCTCCTGGCAGGCTGCCTTGAGCACCCAAAAAATACTGTTGGGGAGGGTCTCATGACCTCTCTTATGGCTTCCCTTTGTTTCCCTGTCAGAAAGTCATTTTTCTGCAGGGAAGCAAAGAAATCTGCAGGGGACGTACAGTCTGCACATGTGCAGTGGTGCAGTCTGCAGAATTCCCCCAGGAATATTGTATATAATTGTAGCACCACCATCCCCTGTATCATGTCTCCTATCTGTATCTAGCAGTATATGACAGGAAGGGCATTGTACCTATCAAGATTTCTACTTTGTCCCCTTATAGCAGCAATAAACTAGGAAAATTTTATTGACTTAACCTGCTTTTTAATGATATAAAGTTGGCCTATAAGTTTGGATTTTTTTAAGCTTTTTCCCCTTTTTATTTTTTAACCTTAAACCTTAGCAGTGTCAAGTCTTATCTTTTTTGTTTTTTCTGGAGGTTGTCTTTCAAGACTCAAACATGGATTGTTCTCTTATTCTTTAATAAAAGGGGAATGGTTGTTGAAACTTTAACAAAACATCTTCCATAGATATTTGGTTAGATGTTTGTTCAAAGCTATTTTGTATTTTATTAATATACTCCTAGCTCCTAAGATCTATCTACACAAGGAAATTAAAAAAAAAATCCTATGCTTGCTAATACTGACATTGATATCATCAATGAGCTGGTGAGCAACTTTTAGAAACATTTTATTGTGTAGATCAGACCGCTGAAGTTTGGCATTTTGAGGCAGGGAAAATTGGGCACAAGTCTATTCTCTTGAGTTTCCTTTCAACTGGCATGCCTAAGCTCCTTCTAGAAAATTCTTAAGTCAGTTGCTAAGTGTGCCAGAAATAAGAGTTTCTCTATTAATAGCTTCTGTACAAATCACAAATATTAATTCTCTACAAGATGAAATTTTCAAGATGGAAATAAAACAAAAACTTAAATGCCTTGAATAAAAATTTCTCTGTCAATCAGCATTCATTTCTTTGGTCAATGTGGTAATCCTACTAATTCTGTAGTCAGCTGCATAGTCTTGCAAAAGAAGCAGATATGAATTTCAAGTGTAAAAAAAAAAAAAAAAAGGCAAAAAGAATAAAAATACTCCATAGATCTCTTCTGTACAATATAAGCAACAAAGAGCTCACACTATATTTTCCCCATTGCAGTTCATCTCTAAAATCATTAGGTGCTAAGTTACCCCAGTGATAGTCATCTTAAAAATAAGATAGAACAAGATCTAAAAGAAAAATTAGTCATATTTACAACATAAACTCGTGCAGAGGAGTCATCTCATTGCCACATTGTAGGCAAATGAGTCCTTATTTGTGCTAAGAATCAAATAAGTCATCGAGAAAGTTGTCAGAACAGAAGACGGTCACAACTGGGCACTGCTAGCATAAGCCTGGTCTCCTGAATTATGTTTCCACTGTCACTCAGTTGCTGTGGTCTTATGTATACTAGAGAAATTTGACTTCTGGTTCTTCCTAGCATGGCATACCTGTAACCCACCTCATGTCCCCCCACCCACAAGTGTTTGAAGTGGTGCACAGGAGTTCCAAGCACTTTTTTGAACTAACTTTTTTTGAGCAATGTGAACCATTGTGTGGTCTTCCGCTATACCAATCTCTACCTTTGCAATGTATGCATGGACAGAGATTGCTGCAGCCCCTTAAAAGCAAAAAAATGCTACCATTCCCCAGGGTATTGGTCACTGCTTAGGCAGCCTGTCTGATATGCATTCTGAACTCTGCTACATAGGGATCAAGTTTTCTGGAAGCCACTTTCCTATTCAAATAGCACTGTGCCCAACTTGGAGCTCAATTGTGCGCTACTTGATTCTGTCACTAGCATGTCTTGGGAGATACCAAACACGGGTGCTGCCAGCTGGCCTGAGGCTGACATGGGCACTGGAGACCATATGCAAGGGCAGTTGCACTTGTTCATTCACAGTATTTTAATGTATGACTGGCTGAACTGGTCATCAGATGGGGTACATCTACATTTGAGCTGGCAGGTATGATTCCCAGCTTGTGTAGATGTAGCCATGCTAACTGCTTGAGCGAGTGCCTCAAAATATGTGTCTGTGGCAGTTGAGGCTAGCCACCCAGGGACTCAGGTGGGATTGTATTTGGGGCAGCTAGGCCGAGCCACTGCCTGTGTTGCTGCTGACACACTATTTTTAGGTGCTAGCTCAAGCAGAGATAGTGGGGGTTACATCTGTGTGATGTACACTTAGAGGGGAGAAGTAGTGCCAAGAGAAGACAAAGAGCCTGGAAGGCCTGTATAACAAGACATGGAAGAATAACAGTCGGTCCTTTTCAGGGCAGAAAACGTGCCTCTTGCACAGTGATCTGGATCAAAGCCTGAAGGCTCACCCTTCCACATAATTAAAGGTGCTTCTGGGTAGCACAAAGTCCATACAGTGCAGTCAATCAGGACAAGGAGACAAACAAAGAAATCTTGTATACATTTGCAGGATATACTTGTGGGGATCTACAGACAGCAGTTGAGCCAATACAGAAGGAGGAATTGGAAGGTGAGGGGTCATCTAAATAAATTGGCTGATTTTGCAATCTTGATTGTTGGAAAAAGAGTTTCCCGGGTTCTTAGAAAAGCCACCAGTAGGATTAATAAAAGGAAAGAGATAGACACTTTCACTGTTGTGTAATGCTACCACTTCAGTTCCACCAGCAACCTTCTCTTTCTCAGTCTTTCTGTCTCCATCTCTTTGCTGCACAAGTGCAGCTACCAAGTTCCTCCATAGGTCAACCCAGTTCAGTTCCCTAATACATCCCCTGAGTTGACATTCCCCTTGAAGCATCCTGTGCTGGCAGGTACATGAACCACTGCTCCTGGTTAAGATAAAAATGTTCAGCTTGGCACGTGCAGCATCAGCTTCAGCTCTATCAGATGGGTGAACTCAAAATAGCAGTGGGGGAAAATTACAAACTGCAATATAAAAAAAGGCAAAAAATAAGAACTTTATTGCAAATCACATGTTGGGCACTACAGCAAAAGCATAGTGCATTTTATATATTACAATGTAGCTATAGTGGCATATATGCCAGGCAGGGAACTTAACTAGCATTCTGCTCATATTTAGATGAAGTGGCATTTAGCTTTGCCTTGTAATTCAGTGCATGGAAACCGCTCTAGGCATATTTTGCTGGCAAAGTGATGTACAGATAACACAAACTATGAAAGTTGTGGGAAAACACTGCTTATCATGACCATTGCTGGACATTAAATACATTACTAGAAATCTAGTGGAGATTCCCGTTAATTTTATTTCTTATTTTTCCCCCATTTCCAAAATTTTATTTTGCAATGGGGATCAGGGGACTGCACTCCTCAGGGCATTTACCTGTCCCCTTCCCCTCTCCCATCTTCACTGCATTTCCCCCCTCCATGCAGGCTGTGCATGGTACCCTCCCCAGCCATCCCTCCCTTGCCAGTGTGGAGCATGAAGCTGCCACCTGGAGCATCATCAGCCTGTTCCTGGCACTCATTTTGCTGAATGGGGGCTCCCCTGCCCCATTCTCCCCTACCCTACAATTTCTTCCCACCACAACCTGGCTGACCCCCCACTTTCCAAAACACACTTAACTCTTCATATGCTTTTGGTCAGCCAACACTATAACAGCAACAGGTGCTTAGGCGCAACATAGCAAAAGAGCACCTATATGTTGCTACCAAGGAGTGTCTACTGTATTCAGGCAGATATTATAATGGCTACATTAGTCACTAAACTGTTACTGCAGGTTAACAGCCATTTCAGTTTTGCTTTCAGTTGCGCAAAAGCACGCTCCACCATTGACTTGTACCAGTTGATTAGTTACAGTCAAAGTAGCATGTCTCTGTATTTATGTAGTCTGTGGTTTCATTAACCATTGTAAAAGTGAGCATGCACAGTTTTACCCAGAATTAGTGGGGATGAAGATCCCTTTAATGTCAGTGTTTGATAGGCCTGGAGATCCTCTCTAGTCATTCTTGGGCTTGTTTTTTTGAAAGTCTAGCATCATGCACTTTGCCATATGTACACAAGCAGGAACTTTCTGCAATGATCAATTAAGACTTGTGTCAGCATTAGTAGTAGCCAGAGCCCCTGTATTTAATGGTTATGGAATTCACCCTTTACCACTGAAGTGTGCTCCAGGATCTAGCCTTTTGTTAAAATACATGTACCTAGTTTCTGTTATGGTTGAAAAGAAATGTTTGAAATGTGAACCAAGTGTATGCGAATGCACTAGAATTTACAAAAAGCATGAAACAATACCTTTGAGAGGTGTAAACTGCCTACTTTATCTTAATGGATTGTAAATTCTGAAACCTAAAGATAATACTCTGCAGCATAATGAAAACAAAGTGCTGGGATGGTATAAAATAAACAATGTAATAATTAAATATGGGCACATCTGATGGTACTGTAGAACCTCAGTTACGAACACCAGTTACCAGCTGACCAGTCAACCACACACCTCATTTGGAACTGGAAGTACACAATCAGGCAGCAGCAAAGACAATAAATAAAATAAAAAAGCAAATACAGTACACTATTGTGTTAAATGTAAATTACTAAAAAAATAAAGGGAAAGCAGCTTGTAAAGTACTTTTCCCAATGTGGCACTTATCATGATTGGGGCATTTTTCTTCTGCATAGTAAAGTTTCAAAGCTGTATTAAGTCAATGTTCAGTTGTAAACTTTTGAAAGAACTACCACGTTTTGTTCAGTTACGAACACTTCAGAGTTACAAGCAATCTCCATTCCTGAGGTGTTTGTAGTTCTGTGGTTCTACTGTATTATTAAATTTCATATATAGTTCAATAAAACCTATATTTTACTTTAGATCAATAGAAGTATACTATATTTGAGACAGCTGTAGGGAATGAGGACACTTGCTTTTTTGTAAGCTAACAAAAGTAGAAACTTTTCAACATTAATTAGGAATATAAATGTAGGGAAATCTGGTAAAATAAACTATGTACTATGATATTTAGCAATTTTTGGCTCAGCTTTTTGCATTTTTTAGAAAGCTGAGGACTATAAAAGATTGACTTCAGGAAATATTTCAAAAGTTGTCTTAATTTGTCTCCATTTGAAATAGTTGTTTATGTGCATGGGTTAAAGCAATTCTGGAGTTCTCAATCTTTTTCCTTTGTGCAGATCACATTTTTATTGTGAGACTGCTTCATAATTAATCTCCCCTTCCCTTAATGATCATGCTGAACACTTATCTGGCCAAATGCAACAGCATAACATCACAGTGCTAACTATAACAATTTGTTAAAGGAAACAAAATGTATGTAATTTTAGCTATCTTTTAATGGGATGTTTTGGCTTTTGTGGGGAAAAAAATCTATTTTTACTTTTGTATGTTATTACCCCTTTCTGAAACTTGTCCTCTTCCTTTCTTTGCACCTAGTTCCCGGCCACTTTTTTGTGGGACATGCTTCCCAGCCAGCTGATCCTTTCCTCCACCTACTCTCCTGCCATACTGGCACATAGGCTCTCCTTTCTTCCCTAGATACTCACTCCCACTCTTTTCCTCTTATGTATCAACAATCCTCACTAAAGGAGCTAGGCTAGCTCTTCCTCAGTTCCAGCTGCTTTTCTTGGCATCCAGGCTGCTCTTATTATTTATCTACTGTATCTATCTACTAGGAGCACCCAAAGGCCCCAATCAGGATAAGTGCTGTATTGGGAGAAGTACTTTACAAGCCCAAGACGTTATCCCTGTAAGCTTTTCACAACAGTGTAATTTCAGGTGACACAAATGTGTGTCTGACAACAGGAAGGAAGATGAGAGTAACAATAATGTGTGGATTCTGGACAGAGATGGAAGCACCTGAAAAGAGCCAACTCCAGATTACCTGCCAGGTCTTTGCTCTCCAGAGCACTAGTTCCTGGACCACAGTTTAAGAACAGCTTGTTTAATTAATAAATTGGTCTAATTTTATAAGATCAATTAATGTGAAGATAAAATTTTTAAATTATTTGTGTTTGGCCTGAAGAATTACAAAATTAAAACAGAAATGGACTGATACATTTGAAAATAAATGAAAACTGTATGATGGTACCGGTAGTGCAGAACTGGACAGTGAATTTAACTATAAAGAGAAAATGAATCTGACAATTTAGTTTCACTATCCAAGCTCAGTGAAGTGCATTAAGTCAAACAAACATTAAAAATTGTAATGGTTCTTCATCTTCTACAATAGTATAAGAGTTAAAGATATACCAAGAGTTAAAGATTTTTTTTATGTGGGCAAAGTTCCCCTATACTTTCACTACCTCTTGGGGATTATGTGAACACAAAGCCAAGTAGCTTCAAATCCCTACATGTTTTATTAAATGGATTGCTTATAGTTTAGTTATGCTACCACCCCCAACAGATTACTCTAAATGAATTTGAAAAAAATCTTAATTTTCTTTTTTTAGACTGTTTGCTTAGGTTTTGAATTGCTCTTGACCCAACCAATGAAACTGGATGCCTGTTTCTCTTTTGTTACTAGTCAGTTTCTCTTCATGGTTCTTATGCAATTCTGCAATATTCGATTGGAAATTTTACAGATAAGTGTTTAAAAGAGTGCACACTGGATATTTCATTGCATGGAGATGTTTTTCTTTATAAATATTTTCAAAGGATTCTTAACTCAGTTGAAGATGGTCCTGAACTCCCAAAGCGGAAGGGTTCTGAAGGGATGTACTCCTCTCTCCCCCTATTCAGCAGATGGAAGATTCCAACCTTGCAACCAGTGGTATAGTCCATCAGTGCCCTCAGCTCTCAGGGTTTTTGTTTGCTTTCTCCGCTGAGAATAGAGAAATCCCTGAATGCTCCTGTTAAAGACCTAGTCAGTCAAGTTTTTGTTGTCTTTCTTGTTACCATATAGAAGTATAAGACTAAAAAGGACCTCCTCTTGATATACAATCCAGGCCACTGCTATTGCAGGAAACCCCACCATATCATCTGATCCATAAATTTATCAAGCTCTATTTTAAAACTAGCTAGGTTTGTTCCCTCTCTCCACCAGAAGACTGTTTCAGAAGCTCAGTCCTTTGATAGTTAGACACCTAATTTCCAGCCTAAATTTATCCATAGCCAATTTATACTCACTTGTGCCAGCACTGTCCTTTAGCTTACATAGCTCTTCTCCCTCCCTGCCATTTACACCCCAATGTATTTATAGAGAGCAGTCATATCGCCTCCCAGCATTCATTGAAGTCTTATTGTTGGGGAGTGGGATCGATTGTACCAAAAGGATCTTCTTCCACATCTTTCCTGCTCAAACTTAATTGATTGTGACAGGATTGTTAGAGGTAAATCTGCTACTTATTTCCTTATTTTTTCCCTTTTATTCTTCCCTACAATATTAAGTTTATTGTTGAGTGGTGATAGCATGTCAGGGGTATCAGCCAATTATAATGTACTTTTCATTCTTCCCCTAAACCCTGCTCCCCAAATGTAATCATATTGGTCATAATGCCTTAAAAGTAATTATATCTAGATATACATACTTCTATGTGCTGAACGCCCTCAATAGCAGGACAGCGTCTTCAGCAGATAAGATAGTTTACTATTTTGTCCTTTTTGTGCTCATAAAACTGAAAGCAAGGTTTTCACCCAAAGATTTTGGTGAGGGCAAGGCAACGTTTCACATACACCTTTACAAATGGGGGAAGTTTGGCAATCTACAGATTTTTTTGTTTTTTGTTTTTTTGCACTTTGCACTAATTATTTTTCTTGCTGTGGCACAGAATATCAGGGTTGGAAGGGACCTCAGGAGGTCATCTAGTCCAACCCCCTGCTCAAAGCAAGACCTAATCCCAACTAAATCATCCCAGCCAGGGCTTTTGTCAAGCCTGACCTTAAAAACCTCTAAGGAAGGAGATTCCACCACCTCCCTAGGTAACCCATTCCAGTGCTTCACCACCCTCCTAGTGAAAAAGTTTTTCCAAATATCCAAGCTAAACCTTCCCCACTGCAACTTGAGACCATTACTCCTTGTTCTGTCATCTGGTACCACGGAGAACAGTCTAGATCCATCCTCTTTGGAATCCCCTTTCAGGTAGTTGAAAGCAGCTATCAAATCCCCCCTCATTCTTCTCTTCTGCAGAAGAAACAATCCCAGTTCCCTCAGCCTCTCCTCATAAGTAATGTGCTCCAGCCGCCTAATCATTTTTGTTGCCCTCCGCTGGACTCTTCCAATTTTTCCACATCCTTCTTGTAGCGTGGGGCCCAAAACTGTTCTCCACGTGAGGCCTTACCAATGTCGACTAGAGGGGAATGATCACGTCCCTCGATCTGCTGGCAATGCCCCTACTTATACAGCTCAAAATGTCGTTAGCCTTCTTGGCAACAAGGTCACACTGTTGACTCATATCCAGCTTCTCATCCACTGTAACCCCTAGGTCCTTTTCTGCAGAACTGCTGCCTAGCCACTCAGTCCCTAGTCTGTAACAGTGAATGGGATTCTTCTGTCCTAAGTGCAGGACTCTGCACTTGTCCTTGTTGAACCTCATCATATTTCTTTTGGCCCAATCCCTCTTATTTGTCTAGGTCCCTCTGTATCCTAGGTCTCTCTGTATCCTATCCCTACCCTCCAGCGTATCTACCACTCCTCCCAGTTTAATGTCATCTGCAAACTTGCTGAGAGTGCAGTCCACGCCATCCTCCAGATCATTAATGATCTTTATATGCTTAAATGGTGCTACTATTCTCAATTTAAAAAAAAAACATAATTAAAGCCATTTTAATGAGGTTAACGGTATTTTATTTTCAGACAAAATATGTTTTTATAATTTATTATATAAATGCTTAGAGGTCTGCTCGAACTCCAAATCCAGGTCCTTTGGGTGGTTCAGTCAGAGAAGTAAGACCACCAGCTGGCTCACAAGAAAAGCGTCCACTTCTGAAAAGATAAAGAGCAATCAGATTTGTTCATCAATACTTAGTATTACAGCAATCATCTTCTACCCATGAATGACAACTCTAACTCAATCTTTGGGCTGCCATTTTTCCTGTTTCTCTGAAGGATGAGCAGAGAGAAATGGGAGGAGGAACAACAGAATATCTGTAAAAATACTAGTGGTAAAACGAAGGTATTCAAGTAGAATGTCAAATATGGAACTTGATAACCAAAATACTTCATAGATACAAAAATTAAATCTATATGCTTAACAAAAAACCCAGGAGCCAATGGCTTTTTTACTCCAGCAACGGCAACATCTGATTATTTGTTTCAGATCCATCTTAGATTCATATATTCCAAAGCCAGAATTGACCATTATCATCATTTTGTCTGATCTCTTTGTATAGCACGGGCCATAGAACTTCCCCAAATTCTTAAAGCATATTTTTTAGAAAAACATACAATCTTGATGTAAAAACTGCCTATGTTGAAGAATCCACCATAACTGTTGGTAAATTGCTCCCATTGTTAATTACCCTCACTGTTAAAAATGTATTTCCAGTCTGAATTTGTCTAGATTCAACTTCCAACCACTGGATGTTATACCTTTCTCTACTAGACAGAAGAGCCCATTATCAAATATTTGTTCCCCATATAGGTATTTACAGATTATAATTGAGTTAATCTATTTAGCTTATCAAAGTATGTTAAGAAGTGTTTTGAGTCCATCACTATAAGGGATGTTTTCTAACCCTTTAATCATTCTCATGGCTCTTCTCTGAACCCTCTCCGATTTATCTGCATCCTTCTTGAACTGTGGACACCAGAACTCGACACAATATTCCAGGAGTGGTCACACCAAATACAGAGGTAAAATAACCTACTAATTTGAGATTCCCGTTTATGCATCCAACAAGGATTGTATTAGCCTTTTGGCCACAGCACTGCACAGGAATGCATGTTCAAGTGATTATACATCATGATATTGTTCAGCATCAATTAGCTCCCCCATTCATATATCTTCCTATGCGTATGAAATTGTGCAGGAACAGTGGGAATTAAAAAGGAAAAGCAAAAAAGAAGTCAGTCTCTCACAAGCGTCAAATCCAGCATAGGTTTGTAGGGATCAAAAGTCTACTAGCTAGTAGTGTTTTGGGTGATTTATGCAAAAAAAAGTTTGTGATCACATTCCAGTTCCTATCAGGCATGTAGCCACTTCAGACCCACCAGCTCCTCAATTGGCACTTTCATTGGTAGTCTCAAACAGGCCAGGGACCGAAGAGTTCTGGACATGAAGCTTTCCTCTCACCTCCACACACAGCCTCTCCAGGTTCAGGTTTACGCATAAAGCAGGTCAATGTGGAAAAGCCTGTAATGCCTGTGCAGTTCAGTGAATTAATGCCTTCAGTTCTAGAGTAATCAATCCAGTAACTTTTCCAAGAACTAGTCGCCAACATTAAAAATAGCTTCCCTTCCAAATGGATTTTCTCTCTCATTACTCACCCCAGTATTATACAAATACAATTTACCTTGGGCCAGGTTTGGGAACTCTGCCAGCCTTTAGTTCATCAATTATGTCTTCAATATCTTTTGATGTCAGATCTTCCTGTAAAATGAAAGAGACCATGCTATTAAAAGAAAATTTAAACAAAATCTATAAGCAATTGAATCAAAAGTAGTATCCACAATTCCTCAAAATAACAGTTTTTAGCTTTTAACCAAATTCTTCACTCAGTTTTGATTTCAGCACAGGTAACTATGATCCTATCAGTTAATATATGCATCCAAGTTTAAAGAAGAATTAACAAACCTAAAAGATTAGAATGTCATAAAACTTCAAATATCACTGTTAGCTGTGTTACACAAGCAATTGTTAGTTAAAATGAACTGATTTTAAGCCATTTATGTTTCTGAACTAGCTCATAATGGCCACGTTTTAAAAGGGGCTGTGTTTGAGTACTAGGAGCTACCATGCGAGCCAGCACTCTGATCACTCTGACACCAATTAGTTGTCCCAGAGAAGGCTTAATGGTATGGGGGTAATTAAAGTTAATTACCTGATCAGGTCAGTGGAGGGGCTGGGTGAGCTAAAGAGCCAATTAGCCCATCAGCTCAAGACTGATAAAAAGGACACAGGAAGGAAGTGAAGGGGAGAGCTGAGTGAGAGCTAGCTGAGTCCAGTGTCTCAGAAATCTCTCAAGCCCTGGGGAAAGGGCTGAGAGCACAGGAAACCGCACTGTAAATAGCACTGCTGCAAGGGGCTATAGAGGTGTTGGTGAAGGGAACATAAACGGCATGGTGTGAATACACAACCAGTGAAGTTGGAATAGTTTCTGTGGTATTAGAAGGCAGGAGCAGAGTATGCCCTGTTACATGTGGGCGCTTATCCAGGTTTGTGATTCCCCCATCCATGGTGGCAGAGGACCAGGCAGGGAGCCAGTGCGAGGATTCAGCATCAGGGCAATGGAGAAGAGTCTGCAATGGTTGGTAGAGCAACTAAAGGAGAAACAAGAGACCATGCACTCGTTCCAGCAATCCCATCAAATGGAAAAGCAGTTTCTCCCTGCATAGCAGGCTGAGCAGCTGAACAGCCTGCAATACAGAACCTGGTGAATCCTGTGACTGAACAGCAGTAGTTTCTGGGGGTTACCCTGTGCAAAATGGGCCCAGTGGATGACCCGGACACATTTTTAGTGACTTTTGAGAGGGAAGCAACAGGAGCCAGATGGGATACGGGATCATAGGTCTTCTGAGTGGCAGCCTATTTATCAGGTGAAGCCTAGGCAGCCTATATGGCCCTGTGCAAGGAGCAGACCCACAACTATGCTGTGGTAAAGGCTGTCATCATGGACAGGGTAGGCCTTTTGGCAGAAAAATACAGATTTTGTGCCACTAGGTGGTCTTATGGAGTATGGCACTTAGCCTTTCTGCAAGTTAACTGACTGGGCTCCCTGCTGGCTAAGGCCAGATATTCAAGGTGTGGAGGAAAATAGCAACAGCCATAATATTAGAAAAATTTCTCCAGAGCTGCTTTGAAAACACATGCATTTGAATCTGGAGGCAGCAGTCAAACTCACAGAAGAGTTCATGGAAGCGGACTTCTCCAAGAGAAATGTCCAGCCATTTCAGAGACCAGACTCAAGGAAGAAGGCGGGGGGGCAACCTGATTATAGCATAGGCAACCATTTGTGTGGTTTGTACCAAGAGCTTCCTCTAATAAGCATAGCCTGTGACACAAACCCATGACTTAATATTCCTTTCTGCTGCCCTCTTCTCCCTCCCTTCCTGCCAAACAAAAACAAGGGGATGGGGGAGACACACATCACTGCCTCTCATATACAGGCAGGAATTACTCAATTTACTTGTTTGGAGAGCGCACAATGTTAGTGTGGTGACTCCTCACTTAAAGTCATCCCGGTTAATGTTGTTACGTTGCCGATCAATTAGGGAACATGCTTGTTTAAAGTTGTGTAATGCTCCCTTCTAACGTCGTTTGGCAGCTGCCTGCTTTGTCTACTGCTTGCAGGAAGAGCAGCCCCCTTGCAGCTAGCTGGTGGGGGCTTCGAACCAGGGTGGACCGGCAGTCCCCCTATCAGCTCCACCCTCCCCTAAGTTCCCTGTGCAGCAGCTGCCCAGCAGGCTAGCAACTGCAGCTGTCCCTCTCCCCCCACCCCGCCGCCGCCGCCATGTGCTACTCCTGCCCTCTGCCTTGGAGCTGTTCCCCGAGACTCCTGCTTGCTGTGTGTGCGGGGGGGGGGGGGGGGGGGAGGGGAGGGAAGCGGGGGGGCTAATGTCAGGGTGTCCCCCTGCATCCTGCTTACCCTATCTTCCATAGAGATGGGGGGGGGGGACGCCACAGAGGGAGCTTGCAGCAACTGCCCTCTCAGCAAGCTGATCTAATTAACAAGGCAGTGTACTTAAAGGAGAAATGCGCGTATCTCCCTCCATTCCTGCTGCCTTGTAGAGTGAGAGAGTTAACCCTTGAGGGCTCAGCCAATTGCTAGTTCATCATTTAGCAGTAAGGGAAATAGCCCACCCTAATTCCTCCACCTCAACCAAGCTTCACAATCATCATCGCTGCATACCAGTTTGTTTAAAACTGTTTGTTTAAAACTTATTGGAGGTGGGGGTGGGGGGGGGGGTGAGTGAGAGAGTGTCTTTTGTCTGGTGAAAAAAATTTCCCTGGAACCTAACCCCCTCATTTACATTAATTCTTTTGGAGAAATGGGATTCACTTAACATCATTTCGCTTAAAGTTTCATTTTTCAGGAACATAACTACAACGTTAAGTGAGGAGTTACTGTGTACACTTACAACTGGCTTCATAATTACAACATCTGATACTAAAAACAATGCTATGTTGCATATTTTTGATATTCAAACCATAAACTGTATAAATACAGGGATTTCTTTAAGATTTCTGTAGTCAGACAACAAACTGCTCAAAGCCCCTATGAAAAAGGCCTTGATTCAAAAATAAAGAAGGGAAGATCCGAGGCTTCCATCAGTACAGGGCAGGGTTAAAGAGGCTTGGATGTTTTTTGTAACCTTAACTTGGAATGGCCTAGTTTTATAAATGTTTGGTGTTTGATATCACCAATATTCCTGCAAAACTTTTTAAGCAATTGAATCACTGATACGTATTTTCACCCTTAACCCCAATTTAATGAAGACTTTTGTCTGGGAATTTTTTAAGACATAGTGGGAAATAGCTGTAATGTGACTCAATTGAGGTAGACAAGGAGAATGCCATTTAAGGTTTGGAGCTTAGCTCCCTCTATCCTATAGTAAAGTGCACAAGGGTATGGTCTAGCTCTAGTACTTTTCTATGAAATCTGCCCTAAGTGTCTTAGAAAGCATACTAGATTAGGCCACAGACTTAAGAACTTGGAATGAGTGATTAGCTCCCTTCATCACATATAATGCACACTGGACAGGCCTAGGACTCTTCAAGTGTCTTTTTGTACAGCAAGCTATGAAAAGCATTCTGGGTTACACTGATCTACAGCTGCACGGCTCCTCTCCTGCAGACATTCTTAGATCAGGGGTCCAAGCACCTAGAGCCACGTCAGTATCTCAAATACTTGGTCCCCAAAGTACATACCAAAGTACTTTGGTGTGCTTGAGTGCCTTTGGAGGCTTTTCTATCTTTCATATATCTGGGGAAGATGCATCACTCTATCATGCCTTAGGGCTTGTCTATACTTACACACTGGTTCAGTGGCTGGCAATTGAACTTCTGGGTTCGATTTATCGCGTCTTGTCTGGACGCAATAAATCGAAACCAGAAGTGCTCCCCGTCGACTCCGGTAACCCTGCTCAGCGCAAGGAGTATGCGGAGTCGACGGGGGAGCCTGCTGCCGCGTCTGGACCGTGGTAAGTTCGAACTAAGATACGTCGACTTCAGCTACGTTATTCACGTAGCTGAAGTTGCGTACCTTAGTTCGAATTGGGGGGTTAGTGTAGACCAGGCCTTAGTCTCATCAGCATATCTGTTTGGAAAGCGCATCACCAACATGATGCCCAGGAGTACCCTACTCTTGGGCATCATATCTGTGTAGAAATGTGTGCTGGTGGGTACACTGGGGCACAGTATCTGAACTAAAGTCATCAGCACACTGCTTAGCTTCCAGCTAAGCCCCTAAGTAACCTAACAGAGATTCTTATTTCAACTTTAACTTAAAATTTGACTGTAAAGTGCAGAAATTTGATGTGCACTGAATCTTGACTTCATGAATCCAATAAGCTTAATTATAAATTCCTTCCAGTTATTGTTTTCAAACTAGGACTGTCTAAAGTGTCATATCAATTTTTTAAATATGATGGACCCATACAGATTTTCGTGGGGAGGGAAGGGTTTGTTTTTGGGGAAGTTTACTTACTTAGTTCCTCTAAACTTCAGTTTTGGTAGAAAACTTTTCTGTTCTCCACTGACAAGCCTCCCTAATGATCAATTTCCACTGAGGCCCATCTATGCAAGAAAAAGGCTTAGAGACATTTTAAAATAAATGAAAACTCACATCTCCAGCAGTCACTTGATTCCCTGTTTTAAGCCCAAAGCCAAATTGCTATTCTGAAATTCTTGTTTAAAATATTCATAACTTTAAATTACAGTTCAAACACCTAAACTTTGACCTTGTTCACTAGGACTAGATTAATCCAATGTTATGTTTTCTCTCTCTCCTCTTCCATTTTTATGCTTTCTAGTAACAAACAAACAACCCAAGACTTCTTGGAGTCTTGATATTTTTGATGTCACATAACTTACGAACCCTTGTCTGATTTACTTAAAAATGGCTAGAAAAAGTATACCATGTTCACCGAACTCATAATAATATTTTCAACATCATTATCAACATGAGAGGGAGGAAGGGAAGGGGTAAAGGGGAGGGCTCACACACAAAAAAAAAAAAAGGGGAAAAAAATCTCTAATGGAAACTGAATTTGCTGAAGCTGCTACCACTCCAAAATATGTTTGTTTCCCTTAATTGATTATTATAAAAAAAAAAAAAAAAAAAAAAAAACTATCCGAGGAGAATATCACTCAGAGTGAAAGACCTTCAAAAACTGAAAAAGGATTTGATAGTTGTTGTTTTTTTTTAAATAAATAATAATCCCAGAGAGAACCAAATCCTCCTTCAACTAAAAGGTATCTATGAAAGTGCCCTAGTTCTAATGCCTGGATACCCCAAAATGTATTTCTATATATATTTTAATTCTCTTTCTTCATGATCCTTTTATGAAAATATGTGAACATTAAAAAAAATTCCACTGGTCTCAGGAACTTTACCTACATCACAGTGTATTGATGTGTATTTTCATGTAGAGGATATCTAGAAGATGTTCCAGCTCATGAACTGTCCCTCTCCCAAAAAATGAGAGCTTCTCTTTACATTGATAATTAAGCCTAGGGAAGTCCTGTTCCAATATCATTTTGAGAGACAAGCCACCCACAGCATAGCAATATAAACTATCAGATTAGTAGGTCAATTAATAACTTATATTGAACTACTAGAATTTCATAATCTAAAACAATGACAATCATTTAGTGTAATAATTAACATACCAGTTAAACAAAACGTATCTTTCAAACAGAATGAAATACTTACATAATAATTATCATTTATTTGCACCATCGGTGCATTTACGCAAGCGCCTAAACATTCAACTTCTACCAGTGTGAAAAGTTTATCAGGTGTTGTTTCTCCAACTTGTATACCTACAGTAATAAGGAATATTAGGTTAAGTGGTGATTATATAATATGTTTAAAGCAAAATCTTAACTATTTCACAGCTAATCTATTACTGTTATTTCACTTCATGTTGTAAAACATTTGTATCTTATTTTTACATGATTTGGACCATTTTCCTAATGTCAACACTTAAACAGCTCCAAGACGCTTCCCATGAAGTAAAAAAAAGCTTCATAAACTGAAACCCCTCAGATACATTTAAAAAACTGATTTACAGACCTGCTTTCTATTTCATAAAAACATTTTCTAAACCAATTATAGGTATTATTAATTGTAGACTACTATTCTATTTTTAGGAAACAATGCAATAGGAGAAGTAACTTAAAAAGGAATTATATATTACAGCAGCATGGTGGTCAGAACCTTGTAGATTCAGGCATTAAGGCCCCAATCCTGCTAAGAGTTGTGCATGAGCTTAACTTAAATTCCCTAAGTAGTGCTGTTGATATGCATAACCAGTGCTAGGTCAATTAGAATACTGTCATTAATTTAAAAAGGATCAGTATTGGGCATAAATTATCAATGGGTTAATAATTATTACAAAGAAACTATGCAAATAAAATTGGATGAATAGCAGCAGTTGGGAAGAAACAAAAGAGATCACAATTTTGTGAATATGGTCAATTTCTGTAAGGACAGCTGTAGCAGTGAAATGTATTTCATTTCAAACTATACTCCCTGGAACAGCTTCATGAAATACTTTTTCATGTGGCTCCCAGGGGACTACAAAGAGCACTCCATACCATATTTTATCCCAACAAATTCCATTTTGATAGGTTACAAACAAGGAATGTCATCTTAATGTCAGATCCACACAATTATATCAGCCAGGTAGACTCTGAGTCAATATTTAAGGAACTAACTTTTTTAAATATTAAAAGATCCAAAATTACTAAGTATTACAAAGATTATATTCCATACCAGGATAATGAAAACAGTCTGCGTAGCAGTTATGTTAAATTCAGCTACACTAGTCCTAAAAGCATATAGCATATATTCAGGGACATTATAGCAAGCCTGTCAAAAGTTTTATTATTTATCAAGAAGCATTCATGATATTGTGTGTACATATGCAAAAGCACCACATATTATAAGGCAAAACAACTGGAAGAAGTCATGTGTACTCCAGGAGACTGCACTGGCTTCCTACTTGTTTCCTGGTGAAATTCTAGTTATTGGTTTTAACCTGTAAAGTCCTTCACTATTTGGGAGCTGTGTACCTTAAAAACTGCCTATGTTTTAAAAACTGACACCAAAGATTGGTTGAGATTCTTGAGCTGCAAGTGCTTCGATATGATCACTTGTGGCTGGAGACAGACCATCCAACTGGACAGCCTTCGACCCTTCTTCCCCGACTTAACAAGCCAAAGGTTTTTAGTGGGAGTTACCTTCAGGACACTTTACAATTCCTAGCTGTTTTGATTGTTTGAAGGGGGAGCCCTTCTGGCTGCACTGGCTACCCTTTTTAGCAGCTATTTCGTTGCTGGCATTTGTACTGTAATTTATAGTAAGTAATATACATAGCAGTGTTTGAGAAGTGTAATGTTCTAATGTGAACAGTTACAATAACAATGTTAGACAATCACTTCACTGATTTCCAGATTTTCCTATCTGTGCAACCTTAATATTAAAATCGTAGCTATTTTTAATTCAATGTCCTTGTTTAAAACAATTAAGAGGGGAAGAAATCACTTGTGCTTAATAGCAGCACTACTAAAATGGTCCCCATTAGACTGAAGTTCACAGCATGGAGTGTTAATTTCACCCCTTTTCCTGTGTTTTAGTTTGGTTGCAGAGAATTCTCTCTTACATTTTGGGGTTACTTATCTTTGCTACAGAAAACCCCCCAACTGTTCATGAGAACTTAGAATTTGTGGAATATCGTAGAATATAGGAAATATTACAAACACCCTAAAATTGAGGAATAAAAATGTTTTACGCAGCTTCAGTTTTTTTCTTGTCCTTAATGTTAAGACAATTATTTTAGAGAATGGAACTGGGTGTTAAAGCAAGTCATTTACAATCTCTCTCACATCAGTTTTCCCACTGAAAGCATTAAAGTGGCAGTCCCTGTTCCTACTAGACTATGGAGGGAGAATGTGCACTGTGAGGTCACAAATGCTTGGGGCTTCTTTAGGCTCTGCTAAAATTCTTAGCAGATGCCCATGGAGCATATTTAGAAGTGTTTTTTCCCAAATAACTTTAGTTTCCCCCCTCCTACTCCCTTCAAACCAAGAAAAGGCATTAGTTCTCAATGAGTACTGTGTTGTCACAATTTAAACTTTAGACATCAAAAAAAATTTGAACTTAAAAAATTTTAACACTGGAAAAAAACATTTTTTACTCTCCTTTAAAACGGATACTGGGATTTTGTTCAAACTTTCAAAAAAATTCACCTTTGGACAGAGACCAAGCATGGAAAATTTCAGCCAAAAAGTGCATGTTTTGGAAATCTGCATGCATAATAAAAGGTTATAATAAACTGTTTACTGCCTTAATTATAGTGATTTGTACCAAGAGCTTCCTCTAATAAGCATAGCCTGTGACACAAACCCATGACTTAATATTCCTTTCTGCTGCCCTCTTCTCCCTCCCCTCCTGCCAAACAAAAACAAGGGGGCAGGGGGGCGACACACATCACTGCCTCTCATATACAGGCAGGAATTACTAAATTTACTTTACTATTAAGGATTTATAAATTACATTCCCATTATCCCATTTAAGTTAAACAAAGATTAGGGTAACACTCACAGCAAATGTCTCTTCCCCACACACTGATCCATGTGTTGCAATATTAAATATATGCATCTAAGATATGCAATATTAAAGATATGCTGAAGGGAACCTGACTAGCTGAGTAGACTGTTGTATGTCTGGTAGTCTTGCTCTAAGATACATTACTAGAAAAAAATAAAGGATCAAATCAACACATTTAAATCCCTATTAAGTTGGAAACAGTTATTTTTACTCAGAACTTTGAGCAAGGGCTTGCCTTCAACACCAGTCCTTGATTTCAGGTATGTTCAAAAACATTTACTTGGATTACTGGAGGGAAAAAAAATGTGGTTCACAGCTACATTAGAGAAAATAAATGGTCTCCTACATAAGCAAAACAAAAAAACAAAAAGCAACCTTGATTTGAGACCCCCTGTTCCAGTTGTTTGAGGATACTGACACAAGAGAACATGCCTCACCCTCAAGGGGACGGGATAATCTGAATGTTCTCAGGTCCCCAAAATTCACCTTATAACTTCTAAAAAGGACAGATTTATTATCTGACAAATTGCCTATAAAAACATCAATGGGCACTCTTAGCCAATAGTTTACCCCCCAACCATCACACTTATCTCATTCTGCTATTAAATATACTTATTCTTTTTATTTCAAATCTAACGTTTTTCAAATTTAGACTTCAAAGAATTAACTTATGAATTTAAGTATATTTTCTTTTTGTATTGTCACCACCATATCAATTCCTTGTTTAGAAAGCTTTTGTTGGATAGGTGAAATGTTAAATATTGTAAGCCTGTAAAAGCACAAATAGTTATAGAAAACATAATATCAATTTGCATCATACCAAGCTTCTTCTGAATGGCCTCTAGTATGCCATCAGAGTCTCTCAGCATGCAAGGTGTAGTTGTGCAGATCTGAATATGATATTTTCCAACAGGCTTCCGATTATACATTGTATAGAAAGTTGCTACTTCATATACTCTCATGGGAGGCATCTGTAAAACTTCAGCAACCTATAGGATGGGGAAGAAATTTTTTTTCTAATTTTTATTTTTGTAGGGCATTACTGGAATAATTTCAGCTAAATGAAATATTTTCAAAAGCACTAATTACATTAATTCTGGTTCACAACACTGTAGTAGTATACAAACGAAAAAATACAAAAATTACTTCTGCATTCTTGTGTTCTGAAGATAGCCATAACAGATCACCACTATGACTCTCAGATCCTTGACAAGTGACAGGTTGAAATGTATATAATTCATATTTGAGCTGGCCTCACTGAACAGTGCATAGCAAGACACCAGTCTGACACACCTTTCTGTTAATATTGCTAAAACAGGTATTAGACTTGTAAACATGCATTTAGTGTTTAGATTTCATGCAATATTTGTAAATTGCTGCATATGTTATTCTCACTTATATCTGTAACCCATGCTATAAGGTAATACTTAAGTATTTGTTCTGTAACTAAAAATGTTTGTTCTGAAACTGTAAATCCAGTCAGGAAAGAAATATCACGAAGTGTGAAATACTGGTTTGCACCCATGAAGAAGTGTCTTCTCCCCCAAAAAAGAAGGTCTATAGACATCAGACAAGCCATTGTGGACAAAAGACTTTGTTGACTGCTTCCCTCAGAGCCCTGAAGAAGGTGTGCCCAAGCCCTCATCCCATCACAGCTTGAACACTGGGGAAGGGAATAAAAATGCCTGTGAAAGAAAATGTATTATTTCTATGGTGCTTGAACTCTGAGGGTAGAGGATTTCTAAGCATAAGCAAGGAGTGCCCAGCTGTTTTTCCTGGGTTAGCTCTAAAAGATAGAGTCTGCTTACTATAGAAGTTTCTATTATCTTTCAAAATCTAACTCACTTCTGTGTGTATGCATACCTGCTTTAACACTGTAAATAACTCATTTTTTTCCTAGTTAATAAACCTTTAGTTAGTTTGTTACAGGACTGGCTATAAGCATTGTCTTTGGTGTGAGATCTAAGGTGCAAATTAACTAGTCGGTCTTTGGGACTGGGAGTAACCTGAATATTGATGTGAATTTTGGTGTAAAGCAACTATCACAAAGTCACTGCAGGCAGCGTGACAACATCAAAAATAATTCTTTGCTGGAATGAAAATTGAAAGCACTGGAGAACTTGGTCAGACTACAAATAACTGTATCATTGAATGATATTGTTTCCGAGCCTCGGTATTACAGCAAAGCTCATTTTAAGCTGGGTGCTACAAATGATCAACTAAGTGAGAAAGGACTTATAGGACCTCCATGCATAAAAACAGCTTAGTGTCACTTCATTTGGCAAACATGACTGAGAAGATTGTAAAAACTACTAAAGCAATACGGTGATCACCTATCAAAGCCATAGGACTGTTTTTTTTGTTTTATTGTTTTTTTCTGAAATGACTCCTCTCCCAGAGACATTTTGGAAAGTGTTTTTTACCTCTTAAAGGGGCATATGAGGAGACAGGAGTTGAAACAGCTACATTATTCCCAGCAAAACTCTGGGTTATTTATGAAGAAAATGTCTACATTTCCGTTACATTACTTCAGCTGAAGCTGTGCTGGGAAAGATTGTTAAAGACAACCAACACCGCTCCTCAGAAGAACATAATTAATATTAGATCGGGTCAGAAATTTGCCAAAGGAACATTTTTTCATTGGAGAATGCCAATTCATTGAAATGTTCCACGAAACAGTTCTATTTGGACAATGGTCCAACAGAAAGCACACAGAACCCAGCTTGCCCCAGCCTCTCTCGCACAGGGGTGAGAATCTTTGTCTATAGATGTATTTAGACATTTGTTCACAGTGAAAACTCACCTGCAACTGGTGGGTATGTACTCACCATGGCTCAGCCAGGCCACCATTGCCACTACCCATGCTCCCGTGGCTACACTGCTATTTATACTTGTGCTGCTCAAGAAGAGCTAGCATGAGTATTTGAACATAAGCAAGACAATCATACCCCTAGCTCATAGTGTAGACATAGTCTAGAGCTGCGGTTCTCAAACTTTAGCAACCCGAAGACCCCCATTTTTATTTTAAATTTTTCCCAAACCCCCAAGATCCTCACCTCCACTCCACCCCTTCCCCCAAGGCCCCACACCCCTGCCCCACCTCTACCCACCCCCGCCTTCGCTTCCCTGCCTCTTTCTGCCCCCTCCCCCGAGTGCACCCCATCCCTGCTCCTCTCTCTCCCTCCGAGCACCTCCTGCACGCTGCTGAACAGCTGTTCCCTGGCATGCAGGAGGTACTGGGAGGGAAGTGGAGGAGTTGATCAGCGGGACCTGCGGACTCCCTGGAGTACCCTCGCGGACCTCCAGGGGTCCGTGGACCCCAATTTGAGAAATGCTGGTCTAGAGTAGTTTCTCCCACATCCTCCAGATAAAGTATTACATTCAGCTGCACCACAGATAGGATTCTCTCCCAGCTGAAGAAAGGGAGTCTAACCAGTACTTTGTTCCTCTTTCCTTTCCCATCAGCAGTGAACAGTCCCACACCTCTTCTTCAACCTTCTTCATTAAAGGTCACAGCAAGTCTGAATAAAGTTCACTGAAGTTTTGTTTTGCGGATAATTTTGGAGTTTCTAGTATTAAGCAAGCATCATGTGCAGAGGCAGGATTCTCCTACAGGGAAATTTCTGAATTTCTGGGATTCTCATGATCCTGTGCCAAATTTAAATTCTTGAATTAACTTATTTTAGTATTGAAATTATAATTTTCTCGTCCTATTAGTAAAGCTAAGATTTAGCTCAAAAACTAGTAACAGTAATGCTTTTAAAAAAACAGATTAAATACCTTGTTCATTGCTGATATGGGCAACCATCCATTCTGTCTCTGGGCCAGATCTAGTACTGGAATCACAGCAGCTGATCTATGTCCCTCTGGGTAGTTGTTTACTATCGCTTCTATTCTCTAGTAAAAAAAAAAAAAAAAAAAATTGTTTACAACACTTATTTAAGATTCAGATTTGGATACTTAACATACCCTTTTCTCCATACCTTATAGTTTTCAGGTGTGAAATCAAATGGAGTATCTGGGTTATTTTCAGGAGTATCTCTGTGCTACAAGGAAAAGGAAATAAACATATCAAAATATGATTTTAGACACACACACTTTAAGGCCAGAAGGGACCATCATGATCATCTAGTCCAGTGGTTCTTCAACTGGGGTGCACGCACCCCTGGGGGTGCGAGATGCGCCAGATTTTTTTAGAAGGTAAATCATCAAACACACAAATTAAGCACAGGCACGTAAGTACAACTACTTTGTTTAATCAAACCTATGTATTTATTAACATTATGTGTTTTTAACCATTACTGTAATATACGAACAAAAAATATATCTAGGTTTAAAGAACTGACCTACTTCAACGATTTTTGATAAGGGGTGCGAGAACATATTTTGAGAACCAAAGGGGTGCAGGCTGCAGTAAAGGTTAAGAACCACTGATCTAGTCTGACCTCCTGAACATCACAAGTTACAGAACCTCACCCACCCACTCCTGCAGTAGGCCTTAACCTCGGGCTGTGTTACTTAAGTCCTCAAATCTTGATTTAAAGACCTCAAGTTACAAGAATCCACCGTTTTCTCTGCTTCAAGATGGCAAGTGACCTCTGCCCCAGGCTGCAGAGGAAGGCAAAAACCTCCCATGTTCTCTGTCAATCTGACCCTGGGAGGAAATTCCTTCCTGACCCCAAATATGGCAATGAGATCCTGAGCATATAAGCAAGACCCATCAGACACACACACCTAGGAAAGAATTCACTGTAGTTACTCGGGGCCTTCCCTCTCTAACGACCCATCTCCAGTCATTGCAGATATTTACTCCGTTAACCTCTATGTCCATAACTACTCTTTCAAAATTTGTTTTAAGACCTTGCATACAATTGAGGTCAAACCAATGGACCTGCAGTTTCCCAGATCACTTCCCTGCCTCCCTTCCCGCCCTTCTTAAATATAGGTGATATATTTGCAGTTTTCCAAACACAGGGTACAACCCACCAAGTTTACAGATAAATTAAAAACCCTTGTTATTGGGCTTGCAATTTCATGTACCAGTTCCTTTAATATTCTTGTATGGAGATTATCTGGGGACCCCCAGATATGGTCCCATTAAATCTGTTTTTAAAGAAAAATTCAGGATATTTTAATAAGGGATTCTCATTTCTATAAACACTAAACTATCTACTATTTCAGATGAGTTTGCAAGCATTTAAAATCTCACCTTGAATTTTAACTCTTACATGTCAGAAGTTGGAACTCGAATATTAAATGTTAGGCCAGCAACTATGAAAATTTGTATTAGCAGTTGAAGGAAAAATATATAACTGCACAATAGTTTCTTTTTACTCTAGACAGGAACTAATTTGGTTTTCAAAGTAAGCAATTCTGTGACAACAGTAAGGTCTGATCCATGAATCCTGGCTCTTAATCTTACCAGCATTTATTAAAAGTCATTTTATCCAGATACATTAGCCTACAGTACATAGTTTCAATACAATAATAAATAATCTGATTTGACAAAAAAATTTCAAATAAGAAAATTTCACCGTATTCCTGCAAATTCCTAAATCACTCTTAGAAAGTTATCAAAAATTAATAATGCTACATTTAGTCTTTAATCTCAAAATGGATGTCAGATGGAATACAAAGTATTCTAATGTCCAAAAGCATACATTTATTACACCACTATGCCGTTTGCAATTTTGGGTCCAAATTGATCCTAGTTGCCCTGATTAAAATAGAAAGGTACTAAGCCTATTTTCAGTTTCTCTCAGACATAAAATTAAAAATTCCCATCTGAAGGTGTTTGCTCTTTTTGTAATATTTTATTTCTTCGCTCTAAATCTGAGAAAATTTCTGGATTTAGAAGGTTTATCACTAAGGCCCTAATTCTGCTCTTGACTACGTGGGTAGATCCCTGTACCCATGCAGGGCCCTATTAAAGTCAATGGAACTCAGCAAGGTCACAGGGTTCGGATGACATATAAACTGCAGCACTGGTACCTAAAGAAGTACTTCTCTATTTTTAAACAGGAAAACCCCTTCGCACTGGATCATTTCAAGACATTAGGATGGGCATTTTTAAAAATAAAGTCTTCTGGGCATTTTAGTGTGAACTGTAAAGATTTTTTTAAATTGAGGTAAATTGCCTTTAAGGCAAAACAGACCATCCTTTATTTTAAATCATCTGAATTAAATTATGAATTTGGCCTCTGAAAAATCAGTCCAAGTAGTAACAGGTTGACCTGAAGAGCTGTGTGTAAGCGTGAAAGTTTGTCTCTCTTATCAACAGAAGTTGGTCCAATAAAAGATATTACCTCACCCACCTTGCCTCTATTTTTCCTTTTAGATTTTTATATTTTTTATATTTTATATTTTTTATATATATATAAATATAAAATAAAATAAACAATAGTGTAGAGTTGTAGGCTTGGAGCACTAAGCAATCTGAAACTTGCAGACTACTAGTTCAGGTCCATTTGCCCACCAGGGTGGATAAAAATCAAGACTACAAGATCACCATCATTTTCTATAGTTTCAGAGTTATATGCCAATGATAGTGTTTCAGTCACATCACGTACGTCACTGTAGCTAAAAGAAAAAAAAAATCTCCATCATCCAGGAACAACTATAGATAAGTTTGTGATAAGAACCAGCAGATTACAAAAAGAGGTAACTGATGAAAAAAATCGCCCGCTTTTTTATGCAACAAGATCTCCTTTCCATATGATTGAGAACCCTCACTTCATTAACATGGTTCAATCATTAAGACCAGGATACAGTCCACCCAACAGAGCAGATGTCGCAGGCAAACTGCTGGATAAAGTGTATGAAATAGAAATTGAGCAGTGTGCAAAAGGTCTAGAGGGTAAAATTGTTAACCTCAGTCTTGATGGGTGGAGCAATGTCCACAATCTTTAGAAATCTCACATTGGAACCTTCTTTGCATTTTGTCAAATCTGTAGTGCAAGTGTTCTTAAAATGAACAATATGTGCTAGGTCATCATCGAAGACGGCTATAACATGAAATATATGGCATAATAAGGGTAAAACAGCAGGAGCCCTACAATTCTCTGCCAAGGAGTTCAGTCACAAATTTAATTAATGCTTTTTTTTTTTTAAATGAGCATCATCCGCATGGAAGCATATTCTCTGGAATGGTGGCCAAAGCATGAACGGGCAAACGAATGTTTAGTATATCTGGCATGTAAATACCTTGCATGCTGGCTACAAAAGTGCCATGCAAATGCCTGTTTTCACTTTCAGGTGACATTGTAAATAAGAAGTGGGCAGCATTATCTCTAGGGTCCTACCAAATTCACGGCCTTAAAAAACACATCACGGACCAAGAAATCTGGTCTCCTCAAGAGAAATCTGGTATTTCGTATGCTTTTACCCTATACTATACAGATTTCACGGGGGAGATCGGCATTTCTCAAATTGAAGAACAGGAGGACTTGTGGCACCTTAGAGACTAAGGTGCCACAAGTCCTCCTGTTCTTCTTTTTGCGGATACAGACTAACACGGCTGCTACTCTGAAACCTTTCATTTCTCAAATTGGGGGTCCTGACCCAAAAGAGTTGCAGAGGAGGGTCACAAGGTTATTTTAGGGGGTCACAGTATTGCCACCAATGTTCCCTCTAATGTTTTCGATTCCATGTGCGTAATACATTTTTTTTTTTTATGTGCACCGAGGTAAGTGCAGATGTGTGCCACCAATAGAAACAAACAAAAAAAACCTAGATATAATATATATATATATTAAAAGCTACGATAGGGATAATTACTCCATCCAGGACAGGTTAGGCATTTTAGAACTCACTACTCAAAGAATTAAATTTAAGTATAAGAGAAATAAAAATTATGAAATGCATAGACCAGTCAAAACACTAAAATAACACACTTTGAAAGAATACAATTACAGAGAATACATGTGCATTGTAGGAAGTACCAAGAAGAAGTAACAACAACACAAGTGTGAGAGAGTGAGTGAGAGTGTGCGTGTGCTGGCTGCTGGGGAAATTTCTGAGAGAGACTGTGTGCCTTAAAGAGACAGCACTCACTGAAAGGCACTCACCTGCTCTGTCCTAAATCTGAGCCCTGTCTCTGCTGCTCCTGCTCTGCGGAGATGGGGTACATGTGAAGCGGTGGGGGTGGGGGGAAAGACAGACAGAGACCGTGTGAGCTGGCTGCTGGGGAAGTCTCAGAGACAGTGCGCTGTCTCTTTAAACAAGACACTCACCACCCAGAGGCTGGAGTCTTCAGACCTCAAACCGCAGCAGCTGTGAGTCCTGAGCCAGGCTGTCCACTCTGCCCTGCAGATATGGGGTACAGGGCAGAGGGACACCCTGACATCAGCATCCTCCTTCCCTGCCCCCCCCCCCTCTGCACAGCTGCAGGAGCAATGTGGCTGCAAAGCAGCAGGGGGGAGGGGCACCTGAACACACGCTGCTGGATGCACACACACTCTGCTAATCAGCTGCATGTCACTTGCCTGATTTCTGCACCACTCCTGGCAGCAGCTCTGCCTTCAGAGCTGGGCTCCCAGCCAGCAGCTGTCACTCTACAGCTGCCCAGCTCTGAAGGCAGCGCCGCCACCAGCAGCAGCGCAAAAATAAGGGTAGTAGTGCAACAAAACCCCCAATAACCTTGTGATCCCCCCAATCCTTTTTGGGTTAGGACCCCTACAATTACAACATCGTAAAATTGACCAAAATGGACCATGAATTTGGTAGAGCCCTAATTATCTCCTATATATGTAAACAAACTTGTTTCTCTTAGCAATTGGCTGAACAAGAAGTAGGACTGAGTAGACTTGCAGGCTATGAAGTTTTACATTGTTACATAACTGAACTCAAAAATAAAACAAAAAAATTACATTTGTAAGTTGCACTTTCACAATAAAGAGAGCACTACAGTACTTGTATGAAGTGAATTGTATTTCTTTTGTTTAGCAGTTTTACAGTGCAAATATTTAATTACAAATAATATAAAGTGAGCACTGCACATTTTGTATTCTGTGTTGTAATTGAAACCAATATATTTGAAAATGTAGAAAACCATCCAAAATATTTAATAAATTTCAGTTGGCATTCTATTGTTTAACAGCTTGATTAAAACGGCTATTAATCGCGATTAATTTTTTAAAATCACAGTTAATTTTTTGAGTTAATCACGTGAGTTAACTGCAATTAAATCAACAGCCTTAGTTTTGCATTTTCTGGTGTTTGTGAGGAGACAGACTTAGGTTCTTGTTCCAACAAGATCAATATGAATGGTTTGGTTAGTGCTAGATTGTTTTTTCCTGCATACTAAATGGTCTCTTTGAAAACTTCTCATCTAGTAACAGGAGAGGTTTCTTTCTTGTTTTGTTGAAATATGCATTTGATTTCAGAGAGGGAAATGACTAAAAGGGTAATTCACCACACATCTGAAAGACCTATTTATGTTTCACATAATGCTCTCTGATCCTCTTTTCACTTAGAGCCTGATCCAAAGCCTACTGAAGTCAGGACTGTCTTTCGATTGACATCTGGGCTTTGGATCACGTCCTTGAAGTGTACCTTGGAAGATTAAGATCTGGGTTTATGGTCTGTTGAAATCCCACCCATAACAGCTAGCAAGTTTAGAAGTGAGGCCATCTGGACACCAGTGTGCAGGAAACAGGAACTGGCAGCATGTAGTGGCATATAACCCGGTAAGACTGAGTTTTTCCCCCATATATGAATTCATATCCAGAATATGGCAACAGAACCAACCACCCCTAAGGGAGTACCATATTCACATACTCAGACTCAACCGATTTAGCCATTTTACAGTGTCTCCTTTCATAGTTTGTAGTTTCCGTATTTAAACACATGTCCACAGAACAATTACATTTGCTAAATATCATGGAGACTACTTCTCCATTCAAAGTTCTACATATATAAATGCTAAAATTAACAAAACTAACGCTCTCAAAGTGCATGTTAATAGTATGTGCTCCTACTTCAATTCCGAATTATGTAAGCCCCAACTGGAATATACTTATCTGTTTACAATTAATTTCCCTTTCTGATAAGAATTATAGAAAAGGTAATCAGATATATTAAATATACATTACTTTTAGAGAGTAGTTTATATTCAGTATACATTAGACCCATCTGTACAAATTGAAAAATAGTATAAAAAGCAAAGAGGAATACAAATTGGTTTGTTTTAGGCAGTCTCTCCCCCTTTCATTAGATTTTTCTACATAAGGAGTCTGATTCTGCACCATTGAAGTCAATGGGAATTTTGCTATTGACTTAAATGGAAGCAGGATTGGGGCCTTAAATGAGGGTGGGGAGAGAAAAGAACTTTTTTGGAAATAGCATGCAAGAATAAAGGCAGCAAACTTGATCTGTGGGTGACAAAGCATTCAGCAGTTCTCTTACAGTTCAATTGTTATTTCTGCACTGCTGGCATTCCATGAATTTAGAGGCTGCCATTAAATCTTGGAAGACTATTTTGTTGTAAATTCTATTTTCAACTCGACAAGACATAGCATAAATACGTGCACTATTGTAACTGAGGATTTTCCTGAATTTGGGAAATTCCATCTTTGGATTTTAAGATTATATGTCAAATACACAGAAAAAATAAGAAGTTATAAATGACAGTAGATTTTCCCTTGGTCAGCGTAAAGATTTTTTTTGGGGGGTGGGGATGGGGCGCAAGGTTACACACTAGAATACCAAAGGAAAATTACCTGAAGAAAAGAAGGGACTTTGTACAAGCATATGACGGGCTCTTTGAGTTACAGAAATAGGATCCTTTTATTGTTCTTTGAAGCTTCCTCACAGAGTTCCTTACATAGCAATCTTCTGCCATTTCTAATAGGCACACCAGACATATGCCACACATCCTGGATCTACTTCTAGATCTTTGGTTTTCCTCCTAAAATGTCAGTTCTTTAATCTGTGTTTTATTTTAGGATTTTAGCCTGCTGTTTGCTTTCTTTGTTTTCCTGTTCTTCTCTGACTCAGTTATTCTTGTTAACACGTTCTTAATTTCTGTTTGCAAAAAAGTCAGCTTGATTTCTAAAATCTCCATCTTTGTTTGGATTACAGCTGTTATTTCTTGGGTATCTGTCTGCTTGAAGAATCTCAAGTGGGGGGAATAATAAATGAGGATTGTATCTGCTGCCACAATCTCAGCACAGTTCTGTGCTGCAGAGCTCTGAGTGGTTACGTTAGAAGCTATACAGCACGTTAAAGCTAAAAATTTCCATTTGTTGGCTTCTTTAGCGAGCTCCCATTGATGATGTTTTGGGTGACTAAGAGGAAGAGTTTGTGTAGAGTTTGAGGGAATTTTCATCAAGATCTTGCAGAGTTCCAGTCACACAGTTGTGCAGGATCGGTTTATCTCATGGTCTCTAATCTCTTCTATTTAATAGAAATATAACATCTATCTTGGACATACACTAGCTCATTTTATCCCTGAATAAGGGCTTATTTATACCTTTTCCTAGGCGCAGAATTCTGGAGAGTAAGAGTAGGCTCATCGCTGAAGCATCAGTGCAGGGAGTGCTGGAGGGAGCATATTAGGAAATGCCCCTTGCTATACTTGTTGAACAAGCGCAGACAGAGTTTCTTGAGTACAGCTATGCAGGTGTGTGGGCGGGACAGGGTCATGCTTCACCCAGACACAACCTTTCTGTTTATGTAATCAGTTCCACTCTTTCCTCTGTATACCCAGTGTGACATTCTGTACCTCAAAATAGCAGCCTGGAACTCCCATATTCATCACTGTGATAGGATTATGATATGTTTTGTACAATGCATGCCTTGTGAGGTATCATTTAAAAAGTCTTGATCTGTTGAAAATTACTATTTAATTGTACGTACTATCATTGTATGAGAAGTTATGAAGTATTGCTATGTGTGTTACTGAAATATGTGGTAAGTGTGGTAAGCCCACAACAAGCCTTTCAGTGGCAACAAAGGAACAACTAACACTGACAAGACAGATTTACATCAGGATCAGCCAGACGTGTTGATGACCCATCGAGGAGAATCCACTCTCCCAGAGATTCCTCAGACTGCACATACACAATGGGAGCCACCTAACCCCCACATCACAGCAAGGATCTTTCTAGAACCTGGGAGAAAGTATAAATGGAGGTTGATGACATCACCATTTGGCCTCTCTACTTCCCCATCTCAACACCTGGAAGATCATTTGGAAGACAAAGACTTTGAACTAGAGAAATTGGTCCAAGGCTGAGAAGGGAATTCAGTCTGTAATAACAACTATAAACTGCCTGGAACATCCAGTGCAGCAAGAAAAGCTGTTTGATTCAAATCTTGCTTAGTCTGCGATAGTGTAGAATTTAGACAGTGATTCTATTTTTATTTCTTATGTAACCAACTTTAACTTCCGTGCCTAACGCTTAACTTAAAACCTAGCTTTCCGCAGTTTTATACTTACCAGTGAGTTTGTCTAAGGTGCTTGGGCAATCTGCTTAGATTACAAAGGCTGGTATATGTCCACTTTCCTTTGACAAAGTGGCAAACTAATTAATGAGCTTTTACTGTTCAAGAGATGGCCTTGAGCAGTTTAAGATGGTACATCACTGGGGTGCAAGGCTGGGGCTGGGTAAAATTGGCTGGAGTTTCTCTGCGTATAATTCATGGGTGGCTTATAGAGCATTCATGCAACTCAACTGGGTGTGTGCCTCCACATGTTGATGGCTGAGTGATCACAGCACCTGTAGGGGTTTGCTATATGTCACTAGCACAGCACTGTGAGAGACAACCCAGGCTGACTAATTTAAGAGGACTCAGCAGTCTCATGTCACACCCAGTTTCTCATTTGTGTAGGTCTTTAAAAAGTGTTTTTCTCCCTTGACACTGTGAAAGATGGAAAACCTGATTGTAAAATAAAAATTTGCAATGGGATTACTCCTTAGAGAGTATAACACCCTAGACTACTTTTAGCCAATTTTTTAAAAATGAGTATATTTTAAGTTGGTCATGTCCCTTTTAATTTCTCAAAATGGTTCTGCGGGCCAAAGAATGCAAATAAGCACTTTCCTTCATCACATACACACTACATGTGTATATTGCCCACTGACATGCCAGCCTGGTGAGGAGGGCTTTAGACTAGGTTCAAAGGAGGCAGGTAACAAAAGCCCACAGGGAGGTATAAAAAAAGGTGATCTCAACACAGAGCTAGACATTAAAAGAGGGGAATAGAAAACTACAATAGGCACTTAGGAGCAACAAGATACAAAATGGTGGGGGAAATCTACTCTACATTTCAGACATCTATGCACAAATGCATGGAGTACGGGGAATAAACAGGAAGAACTGGATATATTAGTCCATAAGCTAAATTATGACTTAACTGCCATCACAGAGACCTAATGGAATAAATCTCATGATTGGAATATTGATATAAAAGGGGACAGCTTGTTCAGGAAGGACTGGCGGGGAAAAAACAGAAGGCATTACATTATATATCAAGAATATGTACACTTGTTCTAAAGTCAAGAAGGAGATGAGAGGCAGACTAACTGAGTGTGCCTGGACGAAAATTAAAATGGAGGTGAAAACAGACCCTACCATGCAGGGCCAGCTTTAGCAGGTGTGGGGCCTCACACCGGGACGCAAATTGTCTCGCGCCCCCGCACTCCTCGCCCACTCCCTGCCCCATTGGATCCCTCCCCAAATCCCTGCCCTGGCTCCGCCCCCAGCCCCACCCCTCCCTGCCCCATTGGATCCCTCCACAAATCCCCGCCCCCTCACTGCCCCATTGGATCCCTCCACAAATCCCCGCACTGGCCCCGTGTCTTCCCCAAGCATGCCGCAATCCTCCTCCGCATCCCTCCCTCCCAGGCTTGCACTGATCAGCTGTATGGCGGCGCAAGCGCTGCAGGGAGGGGGGAGAAGCAGGACGCGGCTTTTTTTTTTTTCTTCGCTCCACCGGCAGCCCCGGACGTTGTGGGGCCCCATTCCGGGGAATCAGCTGAATCGGCTTAAAGCCGGCCCTGCTACCAGGACATTGACCTTACTACACACCACCAAACCAGGAGGAGGTAGACAAGGCATTTCTAGAACAAATAAATATCCAAAACATAAAACCTGGTAGTAATGGGGGACTTTAACTACCTGAACATCTATTGGAAAAGTAACATGGCAAAAACAAAATGTCCAATAAGTCCTGGACTATACTAGGGACAACTTTTTGTTTCAGAAGGTGGAGGAAGCAATCAAGGGGACTGCCATTTTAGACTTGATTCTGACTACCAGGGAGGAACTGGTTGTGAATTTGAAGGTTGAAAGCAAGTTGATTGAAAGTGATCATGAAATTATAGATTTCACAATTCTAAGGAAAGAAAGGAGTGAGAGCAGCAAAATAAGGACAATGGACTTTTTAAAAAAGCAGCTTTTAAACAAGCTTAGGGAACTGCGAGGTAAGGTAAAAAGGAGTTCAGGAGAGCTGGCAGTTTCTCAAGAGACAATATTAGAAGTGCAACAGCAAACAGAACCATGGCCCTCTGAACAATGAGTCCACACTATCTTCTACAAACGATTTGCCTGCAACCTCCAGCATGTCCTCAAACTTCTCCTATATCCCAAGCTCTGAAGCTCAAACAGCTGGATCTGTGCAAGAGGCTAACAGGCAACCAGAACACCCTACAGATCCAAACATTACTCCCCTTCCTGCTCAATCCAAACAACAAACATACATGTGTAATAGTAACTCAAATCCAGTTGTAGCTATACCAACCTAGCCCCTAACACCTAATATGCCACCTGCCATTTCCCCTGCAGTACAAGCACCCCATGTAGCTCCCTCAAATTCAGCAGCAGCCAGGACACAAGAAAAGTCTCTCTCTCACAAGGGAACAAGTGTATGCAGCACTGAAAATGCTGAAGACTGCAAAGTTACGAGGCCAGAAAAGGCGCTTATACTTGGGTTCCTGGCAGGATCCAGAGAGAATCATTGCTAAGAGCAAGGCGACATCATTCAGATTAAATTAGTGAGCATACAGGAGTCACACCAAAAGTCAATGGCACTGGAAGCATCACCTTGTTAGTGGATACAGTCTTTGAAATAAACTGCATTACTGGCCGTGGACCCAGCTCAAGAAGTACAAAACTATACCTAATGTTTCCTAAAAGATTCAGTAACAACAAACTGTGGACCAAATCAAGCATAGAATCAGGCAGCACATATAGTGTGTGTCAACTGTTCAAAATGGCATTCATATGTCAGTTTCTTTACTTTCCAGAACACGAATAGTGGCTATCCAAACTAACTGGGTTATCTGATTGCAACATGAAGATGGTGCTGAACTGACAAAGATTTTTTTTTTTTTAAGGAAGGGGAAAAAGGTTAACATTTGTTCTGTGATTCAATATGCCAGAAATAAAGACTACAACTGAAAGTTTGCTTCCCAGGTTTGGAGCAGTTCAATTCCAAGCACTGGGGAAAAGGACAATTGTAGAATCACAGTTTACCATTAAACAAAGGCATAGATTTTATTGCAGAAATATTTACATTGACTATATGGGTTTAGTTTAAATATGGACACTTGCACACTACAATATTTGCAGTTATTCCTATAATTTGATTGCAGTAAATCTAACTACTGTAGGTGGTAGATGTCCAGCATCTAATAGCACCCACGCTATATTTGGCTTGTCTTTGACAGGATCATAGGGGGATTTGAGAAGCTGTGTTAACTCTACTGTACTGTGGGAAAAAAACAAAAAAAAAAAGCAAACTATCCCGACGCAAAAGAAAGGTAGAAACACTAGTAAGAGGCCAATACAGCTCCATCAGGAGCTCTTTAATGGCTTGAAAATCAAAAAGGAATCACTACAAAACAACAGCACAAGCATAACAGGGACAAAATCAGAAGGCTAAAGCACAGAATGAATTACGCCTAGCAAGGGACAAAAAAGGCAATAAGAGGAGGTTCTGTAAATACATTAGAAGCTAGAGAAAGGTGAAGGAAAGTGTAGATCCTCTATTTATCAGGGAAGGAAAGCTAATAATGGACAACTCAAAAAGGCTGACATGTTTAATGCCTGTTTTGTTTCAGTACTCACTAAAAAGGTTAATTGTAATCACATATTTATTTACCACAATTAATATTAACAATAAGGGGGGAAAGGAACACAAGCCAAAATAAGGAAAGAACAGGTTAAAGAATATTTAGATAAGTTAGACGTATTCAAATCAGCAGCACCTGGTACTTAAGGAACTAGCTAAAACGCTAGCAGAACTGTTAGCAATTATCTTTGAGAATGCATGAAGGACCAGTGAGATCCCAGAGGACTGGAGAAGGGCAAACATGGTACCTATCTTTAAAAAGCAGGGGGGGGGGGGAGGGGGGGGGAGGGAAGGATCCAGGGAATTATAGACCCGTCAGCCTAACTTTGATACCTGGAAAATACTGGCAATCCATTTGTAAGCACCTAGAGGACAATAGGGTTATAAGATATAGCTAACATGGATTTGCCAAGAACAAATCATGCCAACCCAACCCTGTTTCCTTCTTTGACAGGGTTATTGGCCTAGTGGATAGCAAGGAAGCAGTAAATGTGATACATCTCGATTTTAGTAAGGCTTTTGGCACAGTCCCCATATGACTTTCTCACAGGCAAGCTACAGAAATGTGGTCTAGATGAAATTACAAAAAAAATGGTTGAAAGACCGTACTCAAAGAGTAATTATCAATGGTTCACTGTTACATTGGGAGGACGTATCTAGTGGGGTTCTCAGGGGTCAATCCTGGGTCTGATACTATTCAGTTGTTTCATTAATGACTTGGTAATGGAGTGGAGAGTACGCTTATAAAATCTGTGGATGACACCAAGCTCAGAGGGATTGCAAGCATCTTGGAAGACAAGATTCGAATTCAAAACAAACTTTGACAAATTGGAGAATTGGTCTGAAATCAACAAGATAAAATTCAGTAGACAATGCTAAGTACTTCACTCAGGAAGGGAAAAAAAAAAATCTACAAAATGGGGAATAAGTGGCTAAATGGGTACACTGCTGAAAACAATCTGAGGGTCACAGTAATCACAAATTAAAAATGAAACAACAATGCGATGCCATTGCGAAAAGGCTAATATTCTGGGGTGTATTAACATGAGTGTCATATGTGAGTCACGGGAGGTAACTGTCCCATTCTGCTTGGCACTAAAGATGCCTCAGCCAGAGTACAGTGTCCAATTCTGGGCACCACACTTTAGGAAAGATGGGGACAAATTGCAGTCTCTCTGAAAGAGCGCAACTAAAATGGTGCAAGGTTTAGAAAACCCGATCTATGAGGAAAGGTTAAAAAAACTGTGCATGTTTAGTCTTGAGAAAAGAAGACTGAGGTGGGACAGTCTTCAAGTAAGGACTGTTTATAAAAAGGATTGTGATGAACTGTTCTCCACGTCCACTGAAGATAGGACAAGTAGTAATATGCTTAATCTGCAGCAAGGGAGATTGAGGTTAGAGATTAGGGAAAAATACTAAATATAAAGATAGTTAAGCACTAGAATAGGCTTCTAAGGGAGGCTGTGGAATCCCCACCACTGAAGGTTTTTAAAAACAGGTTAGACAAACACCTATCAAGGATGGTCTAGATCTACTTGGTCCTGCCTCCACACAGGGAGGCTGGACATGCTGACATCTGAAGGTTCCTTCCAGCCCTACATTTCTGTGATTCTAGGTACCTGAAATGTGACAAGTAGTACAAAATAAGCAAGAAAAAAATCTAAATAAAAATGCACATGAAAAGAGAAAGCAAAAAATCTACACTGAAACTGGCATCAAAACAGAACCACCACATTGGAAGGAAAGTTAGTGTTGCTCCATAGTAAACCCCCTTCAGCTCCAAGCAGGCTTTATTGACCTTCAACACCACAAAGCAAAAGGCAGGAAAGAGGATGGAGACTAGTGATATTCCAAGAACATGATTACTTAAAACTGTGTATAGTTTTCTCTGTACAAATCAGGCAGCCAATAAGACATCCACCTTCTGATGGTATTAAAACACCCAATATTGATTAAGAACTCAAAAAAGTTTAACCTCAAACCAGTCAGAGCAATTGACCAATTATCTATTATGGAGATTCTCAAACTGTGGTCCGTGGACCACCAGTGGTCTGCGAGCTCCATTCAGATGGTCTGTGAATAGTTCCCTCTAAGGTGCACGCCTGAGCGGTCGCACATAAAAGAATGAAGGGCCACCCACCTAATTACTGGAGCTGCACAGGTGTGGCTCCACTAATTAGATGCCTGGACCCTGGAGAAGACACACATGTAAGTTGAGGTGCTGGCCTTGGGGAAAATAGTGGGCAGGTAGGAGGGGGCAGTGGGGTGAGAAGAGGGGGTGGGGGGAATTTGAGACATGCACAGCTGCGGCAGCCAGAGAAAGAGAAGGCCCTCCTTCCCAGCCCCAGCTCGGGGGCTGCAGCTGCCAGGGAAGAGAGGGCACGTCCATCACTTTAGAAAGGTAAGACTACTGATATTAAAATATGAGTTGTGTGCTTTTATTTGTAGAACAAAAAAACATTAATTATTAAGGTTGATTTTTTTAAATATAGTGCTTTTATCCAAAGCGCTTTGCAATAGTTAGCTAACAGTACAAACAACATTTCAAAAGATCATTAAGTGGTCCACCGAGACTCTCAGCAATTTTCAAGTGGTCCGCAAAAATAAAAGTTTGAGAACCACTGATCTATTAGATAAGCTCCCAATTTGTCCTTAAACACCTCATCAGTGGTTTTCAACCTTCTTTCATTTGCACACCCCTAAAAAATTTCTAATGGAAATACAGACCTCTTTGGAAATCTTATACATAGTCTACAGACCCTCAGGGGTCCATGGACCATAGGTTGAAAACTACAGCTCTATGTTAATTAATGCCTGAAAGTTATAGCTCAAAAAGCCATTGCGTAACTGAGGCAAACAAGTATATAAAATTGTATCCAAGATTCAAAGCTGTTGTGAGAAAAAAGGAGCATTAAAGGACAGCAAATATTTTCAAACAACTAATAAGACACAGATCCCCCAGGTTGCTATAAATTAAATTCAAATGGTGACAGATCTTGAGGATGGTTTTTTTGTTAAATTCTCCAAGCCAATTGGCTCTACACCACAGGCCTTGGCATCCCTGAAATTGTCCTCAGAACCTTGTGTGTGTGCTAGGAAACAGGGGAGCTTGTAGCTGGCTTTTGCAGCTTATCTCCCTGGCTTCCCAGGCTCTCAGCTGCTGACCTGTTCTTGAGGATGCCTAGCCTGATAGCCTTCTTCCTCTCCCCCCCTCCCGGCCCCCTCTTTGGGCATCAGCTCTCACTGCCTAGGTCTCCAACCCCTTCCTGCCTCACTTCATGGAAAAGTCCAGAGAGCATGAACTGTAATCCAATTAACTCTCCCTTCGGGGAACAGCTGAAGAGAAAGAGACTGCTGCAGGGAGACCAAACAAAATGCTGGGTGCCTGCCTGCAGCAAAAGGTGAATTTTGTGGCAGAAATGCTGAATTCCACTGCATCTTGAAAAACTGCTAATTGTGCAGCCTTGGAACTACAGAGCTCACAAGGTCATGAAGGATAGGAATAGGGCAGATCACACCCCTCACAGCAGTTCTCTTCAGATTCCGGCAGATGGCACTGATTCATGTGCCCCAGTTTGCATTTGAGATGCTTGCAACTATAATTACTACTATTTATATTTGTATTGCATTTGTGACTAAAGGCCCCAGTCATGGATCCTAATTGTTCTGGGAACCACACAAACATGGGCTAGAACATTTTTAAAATTAAAGGTCAAATTCTGGATCTCAGCTCAATGGCAAAGTGAGTTCTGTGGCAAATTCAGTAGTAGTGGAATCAATGACTACACAGGACCATGCCTAAAACCTTCCTTCTCAAAGAAATCCTCATGTTCGGAGCAAAACTAACTATTCTCCAAAACCTCTTTAGAAAATGGCTGAATTGTTTTTGTTTAAAACTTTAACAGTGAAAGTTTGGTAAAGTTATAACCAAATGAAAACAGAGGCTTATGAAGTCAAGCGTTAAGCAACCTCACTTAAGGATTTAAAATTATCTAAGATAGGGAAGGGATAGCAAGGGGGGAGGGGGGGAGAACAGATTTTCACACCCCCCCCCAGAGCAGGGAGTTCTACTGAAAAATAAGTTTCCTTGTAAGTTTCTACTAAGGTCTGAAAGAACTGTTCTTGCCAATCAAAAGTTCATGTGTGAATAAAAACCATATTTCATCCAACCTTCAACTTTAACTTATTTATTCATTTATGTTTTCAGTATCTAGAAAAATTTCTTACCAGAAACAAGGCTCCTCCACCTCCACTGCGCACAGCTGTTTTATGCAAGTAGCGGATCTGTCTCACCTTTAAACAACATTTTGAAAGTATTAAAAACTATAGGCAAAAATGTATGTGCTTAATTGCCATACACTGCTTTCAGTAAGAGTTTGATTTCTATATCAATCATAATAAAACACAACCAAAAGATGGAGTGGCTTATTATTTGACGAGGCAAAGTGGAGAATATTAAAGGCCTCTCCTGATATCAGGAATATCTTTGTTTATTTAACCCACCTTGGTCACTGCAGATCAAATTAGAAAGTAAACCCTGTCATCTCAAAGCCAGAATTTTACATAACTCTTCTCACGTGTAAGCACATATCAGCCAATGTACTAAATAATTTACTGCCACAACACACACTTTATAAATATACATCAGCCGTATATGTTTTACAATGTATGCATAAGCTACTGTTTCAAATCTAATGCATTTAGGGAAGTTTGGAAATCCCATTAGGTGCCTATCCACATCTTTAGACACATCTTTGTAAATCTGGCCCTGTGTACCTTTTTCAAAAAATAAAACCTCAAAGTATCAGAGTTATAAGTATTAGATTAGACTTTTTTAATCAGTTTGACCTAACTCTTTGATTGGTAAGGGAGAGACCATAGTAAGGGAATTAGAAGGATTATTAACCTATGTTTAGTCTTAGGTACAAGAGAACTGCATTGTTAGCAGCAACATTTGACAAAGATTTTTCCTAGTAGGAAAAAACCTTCTATTTTCCAAACTTAAGTCTTAATAACCCAAGATACATATCAAGTATTCGTTTCCTTAAAACTAGCCTTTTCCAGTTTGAAAGTAGAGACAGGAACTTTATAGTTCACTGATCTTAAACAAACATATAGGGAGTCACAAATTTGGCAATGTCAAGTCTGCTGAAGATCAGAGAGAGAGAATAAAGACATCTCCCATGTGTCTGTCATGAGGGGCTAAAAAAAGACTACACACTATCAGTCATTTTTATAGCAAATGTAGATGTGTACAGTTGAACAGTATTCTGCCTCAAGGGATATATGAACCATAAACACAAGTGATCAAAAACACAATTCTCAAAAGAAAAACAAACCAATCAACGATCACTGTAGTTATATCACACATGACAGAAACCATAACTAAGAAGCGTGTGCACAGCCCCTATACACCCACCTCCACCGTATCCCCCGAGCCCCTCCCCACTGAACCCCTCCTCCTCCTCCATATCCCCCGAGCCCCTCCCCACTGAACCCCTCCTCCTCCTCCATATCCCCCGAGCCCCTCCCCACTGAACCCCTCCTCCTCCTCCTCCATATCCCCCGAGCCCCTCCTCCTGAATCCCCCTCCTCTCCTGACTTTAATGGGGGGAGGACCGCCCCCTTTCTGTGGGGCGGGCGGTGACATGGGCCGGGCTCCCGGGGAGCTGAAGGCCGCTGTGCCCTTGCCTGCTGCCTCAGGCCCGACTCTACCAGGGACGCCGTCTCTCGCCGCGGCGCCTTGAGCGGCGCCTCGGCCGCGGGTTTCCTTACCGACTGCGCGGCAGCGGCGCGAATAGGAGCAGCGAGGAACATGACGCCAGCCCTCGGCCCTGCAGGCCGCAGCCCCCCTCACTGTAGCCGCCACTAGGAGCCCGCGCGCCTCCTCCCTTACCGCTCCCTCCCACTCGGCCGTCGCCGTCGGCATTAGCGCGGGAGCGCGCACGCCTCGCGTTCGGGGGCCGCGCGCTGATGCCGACGGGTCCGCGCGGGGAGAGGAAGGAAGGAAGGAACGCGCTCCACGACAGAGTCTCCTGCGCGCGCCGGCCCCTCTCTCGCGCGGCTGGGTGGGAGCGTGACGTGAGGGCAGCAGCTCGGGATCAGGAGCGATATGACCCCTTAGCGATACCTCAGGCCCCGCGCACGGGGATGCTGGGTGACTGCCCGGCCTCGCTGTGGGGCGCAGCACCGTGCGCCCCAGCCCTGTGCCCTGTAGCTACCAGGGAGGGAAATGTTAGGCTCACAAGCATTGCCCACGGGGAGCAAAGGCAAAACACCTATTTGTTCCCTCGCACTGGCACCTCTGCTGCCAATGAAAAAGATTCCCAAATCTCATTATTTTTAAACTAATCTTATTACCTTCGGGGGGGGAGGCAGTGCTTAATTTGTGGCAGAGCAGAGTCCCGGCACCTCTAGCCCTGGCAGTTCATGATAGCCCCGGCACCTCTGGGCTTGCCAAGTCAGATTATGAAAGATTTAAATAATTGCTTGAGCCACGGCACCTCTTTCATTACAAATTAAGCACATGGGGGGGACGTGATTTTTGAATGCTTTGGGTTGGCAGTACTGCAACAGCAGCACCCACGGTGTACTAGGCAATCTACACATACAGGAAAAGGCCACATCTGATCAGTGATCATTAGGGTGGCCACTCGCATTTCCAGACATTCTGGGACTGATGTGGCCCCCAACCTGTCCTGGTGTGGCATCGCACTCATTGTGCATGCCAGGTCACATTGCACCAGGGGAACCATTTTGAAGAGGGTAATGCCCCACCACCCCTCTCATGCCAGCAGGGGCAAAGTGTTATGCTCTTCAAAATGGTGTCCCCCATCTGATACCAGACAAAAGCACATCCAATTTTGTCTCAGTACTGGACTGGGGACAAACCATGCAAAAAAAGGACTGTCAGATTTAAAACCAGACAAGTGTCCTCCCTAGTCACAGTGTTCTCAGAGAGCTACACAAATATAGTTAAAATAAGGGGTGTGCTCTCCTGTCCCTACTGCCCTATCAGTGGCAAATCTATGGTAGAAAATGGGCACAGTCAGGGCTGATACTAGCTACCAGATTGTAAATGGGATGTGCTGGTGACATCTCCACCCCATTTGTGAGAACAGAGCTACCAAAGTGCATGCAAATTCTTCAGAAGGATGTGTTTACTGAAGCAATTAAGAGGTTTGAATTTTCCTAAAGTTATGTACATCCCTGCAAAATGCAGAGAAAATTCCACAATATAATGCCCTTTTATATCCAGCTGTCCCTCAAACAGCAAAAAGTTCTGTCAACGCCCAGAAAAATTAAACAGGGCACAAAAGAGAACACTTTTATCAGCAATATTGGTAACAATTCCCTTCCACAGCATGGATAGCACAGTGAACCTGAACCTCGTGGTTCAGGAGCTCACCACAGCCTACCAGAAAGTGCCAACACATAACTGCTGGTTCTGAAAGAGAAAGGCTACCAGATGGTTTTGCCTATGAACTCATCAGTCCTATCCTGTTGAATGCATATTGTGTATCAAACTACACAAACGAACCCGAAGATCTGTATGATCAAACAGAACCATCTATAAACATTAACTCCCCATATCACACTTTAGAGAGAAGAATAATTATTCTCTTTTTGAACAAATATACATTTGTAATCATAAAAGAGTAAAGGAAATTATATTGTAGGGACTGTGTCATTAATAACTCCTGTTTTTCCTTCTCATCTTCCTCATTAGGCAGGGCTGTGGGGATATTTGAAGCTTGAACTACAGGCATTCATATTGTTATCACCATGGGTCAGCTAAAGGCTTTGTTCAGTTGTTCTATTAATCCCTGACCCTTAATCAGCTTTCCCATTTTACATTAAAATTCACCATGTACAGCAAAAATATTTGAACTGGAGGAAATTAATCTGATTAGATAACTAAATAATTTTCTTCCTGAGACACAACATGACATTATAAAGATGTAATTGTGGTTGGCATATGTAAAGTGCCTCATTACTCAGACCTGCAGATGAGAAATGCAGATTGTTTTTCAGTGCAAAAACAACTTCACACTCTTCAGGTACTAATTAAGAAATAAGTAATTTACACTGAAAGAGTACTTGAATGTGCATATTTGCAAAGCACTAGTTAAAGTTACAAATTATACTTTTCTCCCCATCTCCTCCCCAGGACCGTCCCTACCCATACGCAAACTACCAAATTGCCCCAAATTTCCTGGTGCCCTATGCAGCTGCGTGCTGCATCCAGCTCTAGGGGCCAGCCCAATCTCCCGGACAGCTGAGCCAGCCCCTCATGGACTGCGTACAGCAGGGCCCAGGAAAGCTCCCTCCACCCCGCCCCACCCCTTTCCCTCAGCCCTTGCTCCGCTCCAGCCCTGCCTCCACTCCACTCCTTCCCCCTCAAACCCTGTCACCTGAGCTATGCGTCCCATGGGACTGCAATAGGGGTCGGGGGGCCCGCCCTGCACTCACTGGGCGGCGGGAAGTGGAGCAACCCGGTCCCAGCCCGCTCCACTGGCTCCCAGCCGCGCCGCTGGTGAGTGCTGAGGGGCGGTTGCCCGCCTTCCCACAAACCTGGGAGCCTGGAGAGCAGAGCAGAGCAGGCTGGGGCCGGGTCGCTCAACTTCCAGCTGCCGAAAGAGTGTGGGGGGCTGGCCCTACCCCTGCTGCCTTCCTGCACTGGCTTCCAGTGGCTTCCCCAGGAATTGAAATTGGGGGGGGGGGTGTTTGAATTTACAGGGTGGGTATCAGGGCCACTGAGGGGCGAGACTGTGAGGGTGAAGGTGGGCTGTATGGCACCATAGTAAAAACTGAAAAATGTTTCATGACCATTTTATTAGATTTAACTCATGTTTTAAAATCATCACACAAATTAAAGTTGGCTACTCAAGCCTTCTATGAAGCACTACATCTACATCCTTCTTGGTTTCTTGTTATAATTTTGCACAACTCTGTTAATGAGCTTTTTGAATGCAATGCGTTCATCTTTGGTGGCTTCTCATGTGTCCAATACTTCCATTCTTTCAGTTGATATGCTCATTAGCTCATTCACATGATCAGGCAGAAGGTGACTTCTTTCAGAACACAAAATTCTATTCAATGATTAAAAAGAACGTTCAACTGTAGCTGTTGTGACTGGGAGTAGCAAGAGATGAATTTCTATTTCTTTCATCCCAGGAAACAGAACACAAAGATCGGGTCGAGCCACTAGTGATGCTAAAAAAGAAGTTGAAGTCAAATCTTCATTCATTCGTCATATGATATTCAAATTCTCTATTCTGTCCTAATTACATGGCAGCCCCATTGCTGGTAGTGCCTCACTCCACTGAACTGTTGGTGTTTTATAGGACAGGCATCTGTAAAACCTATGTAGAGGTTGAGTATAATCTAGAAGTCGCTGTTGTAGATTTTAAAGAATCAAGTCTGTGTACTTTTTCAGTTGTCTTAAACACTCCTTCACTTAAGGATTCAATATAAATGCCTTCATTAGTCAACTTCTGGACTGAAGTCTTTGCTTCTTCCAGTACTTTTTCAATGGATAGATCTCTGATTGATCCAAATGTAGCTTCTATTGCTGGACAAAGATCTACTACTGTTGTAGCAGATGCCTGGATGGCATTGTTTAATGACCCAAGTGGTTTCAACAGTAGACTTACGAGAGAGAGAATGGCAATAGTCTTCTCTGAACGTAGTAACAAAAGTAATCCACCAGCCTCACTACTTAGATCCATCCCATCTTGGTAGATACTTTCCAAAGCCAGTAATAATGGCTGGAGTAATTTTAAGACAACAGCAACAGAGGGTCCTGTGGCACCTTTGAGACTAACAGAAGTATTGGGAGCATAAGCTTATGCTCCCAATACTTCTGTTAGTCTCAAAGGTGCCACAGGACCCTCTGTTGCTTTTTACAGATTCAGACTAACACGGCTACCCCTCTGATACTTTAAGACAACAGCCAAGGATCGCTCATGAGAAAGCCAGCGGGTTTTCCCAGGTTGGACTAATTTGGACTTCAGTCCCAGTGTATCTTCTATATTTTCCAAGATATTCAGTCTTTTTGGGCTCTTGCTGAAAAAAGAATATAATGAAGACATTAAATGTATAGCTTTTTAAATGTCTTTTGAAGATTCTGCAGCTCGTACTAGTGCTAGTTGGAGTAGATGGCCTCTGCAGTGTGTATAGGAGAGATTAGGGTTACATTTTTCTCTGAGCAAAGCTTGTACTCCATCATGTCTTCCAGAGAAGTTTGCAGCTCCATCAAATGCACAAGCAGCCATCTCTTTGGGGTCCAATTGACAAGCATTTAACTCTTCTAAGATGTGGGTTGTCACAGATGCAGCTGATTTGTCTTCTATAACTTGAACTTCTAGAAATGCATCTACTGGCCTACCCCTGACATCAAGAGAACGTACACAATGACTTAATACTTGATACCCATTTGCATCGGTACATTCATCAGCCATGTATGCAAATTTTTTGAATGTGATGAGAGAATTCTTCACTTTTTTAACTGTTGAGTCTTTCACTGTTGCACCGCAAGCTTCTAGCCAGTCAGCTGAGTTTCTAGCAGAAAGATAGTGAGCATTTGCTGGTCTTGTTCGGAACCAGTGTTCAACTTCAGGATGAACAAGTGACAATGCACTTAACATTGGCCTCCAGTTTGTAGTGTGTGGTATCTCTTGCTTAAATAGAAAGTAGGATGCCACAGCCATGTTTGTTCGCATGAACTGTGTTGTGTCTCCAGCATTCTTAACAGCCTCATTAAGTACTTCTAAAATTGGCTTTGAAAGTGGGTTTATAAGGCTTTCTGCATGTTGATACACTCCAGAGGCCTGGCGTTTTGCAGCCTTTTCATGTAGTTTGTCAGCATTGGCTTTGCTGATCGGTTTGACAAACCAAGCTCCTCCACTTTTACCAGTTATAGCATTGGGAAGCTTTCCTTCTTCGTAAGCTTTTTTGCAAGAGGTGCACCAGTAGCCATCTTTTGTAACTTCAATAAATGGGAACACTTTGACCGACAAACATAAGGAACTGCCTTTAGGTTTTGGAGACACTGTTTCTTCAGTAGGTAGCTGTATTTGTGCTTCGGGCTGGTCGGATGTAGATATACAACTTGAACCTTCAGATGACATGTTGATATATTCTTGGTTCTTGATGTGTTCTTCACCTTGGTTAGTTTTTGAGACTTTTGAGTGGAAAAAATATTGTATTGCTTTTTGTCTTTTCATTTTCACTTTGACCTGCAACATGTAAAAGAGATACGAATAAAGTAAATGTTTTGTTAGGATAATGCAAATTTAACATAAGGATAATGCAAGTTACACCAAAACACATAACAGGTCTACATTTCTAAAAAAATATAATTTAAAAACAAAATGTATTTAATTTAAATTGACTTTTGAAAAGTAAGCCCTTATGGGATAAGAGGGAAGTCCTCTCATGGATCAGTAACTGGTTGAAAGATGGGGAACAAAGGGTAGGAATAAATTATCATTTTTCAGAATAGAGAGAGATAAATAGTGGTATCCCTGAGGGGTCAGTACTGGGACCATTACTGTTCAACATATTCATAAATGATCTGGAAAAATGGGTAAACAGTGAGGTGGCAAAATTTGCAGATGATACAAAACTATTCAAGATAGTTAAGTCCCAGGCGAAGAGTTACAAAGGCATCTCACAAAACTGGGTGACTGGGCAACAAAATGGCAGATGAAATTCAATGTTGATAAATGCAAAGTAATACATATTAGAAAACAATCTCAACTATACATACAAAATGATGGAGTCTGAATTAGCTGTTAACACTCAAGAAAGAGATCTTGGAGTCATTGTGGATAGGTCTCTGAAAACATCCACTCAATGTGCAGCGGCAGTCAAAAAAGCAAACAGAATGTTGGGAATTATTAAGAAAGGGATAGATAATAAGACAGAAAATATCATATTGCCTCTATGTAAATCCATGGTACGTGCACACCTTGAATACTGTGTGCAGATCTGGTCACCCCATCCCCAAAAAGATATATTGGAATTGGAAAAGGTACAGAGATGGGCAACTAAAATGATTAGGGGTATGAAACAGGAGGAGAGATTAAAATGACTGGGAATTTTCAACTTAGAAAAGAGACGACTAAGGGGGGGATATGATAGAGGTCTATAAAATCTTGACTGGTGTGAAGAAAGTGAATAAGGCAATGTTATTTAATCCTTTATATAACACAAGAACTAGCAGTCACCCAATGAAATAAATAGGCAGCAGGTTTTAAAAAAACAAAAGGAAGTACTTCTTCACACAACATAAGTCAACCCGTGGAACTTTTTGCCAGGGGATGCTGTGAAGACCAAAACTATAACAGGATTAAAAAAAGAACTAGATAAATTCCTGGAGAATAGGTCCATCAGTGACTATTAGCCAGGATGGGGAGGGATGCAACACCATGCTCTGAGTGTCCCTAGCCTGTTTGCCAGAAACTGGGAATGGGCAACAGGGGATGGATCACTTGATGATTCCCTGTTCTGTTCATTCCCTCTGAAGCACCTGGCCTTGACCACTGTCAGAAGACAGGATACTGGGCTATATGGACCATTGGTCTGACCCGGTATGACCATTCTTATGTAAAAATTAATTATAATAATAAAAATGTTTAGTACAGAAACTCCCCAACATAATGACCTCTCAAAATAGCAACAATGTGAGATAACAAATTGGCAAATAATGCATTTTTAAAATCTTGGTCTACTAGGAAACATATATATATATATATATATATATATACACATTTCCATTCCTAGTCACAAATCTAGCATTCTGGAGCAAAGTCACTAAAATATAGTCCAACAAACAAATGTTTATTTAATGTGCCCCTCACTTTTCCCTCCACCGCACCCCACTCACCGGTGTTGTCCTTGGTCAATGGAGACTCAGAGTTCAGAGGTGCTTTCACGTGAGTACACCTCCCAGGTGGGGGGCAAGAAGACACCTTGCTCGTTCCTCCAGCTGCTCACTGTTCGCTCTGGCCACTGCTGTTTGTTGTGCCACCGTTCACTCCACCACTCTGTTGCCAATAGCCCTGCACAGTCACCTTCTGCTGCCACTTGCCACTGTGACCTCTGTGAGTTGGTCTCTTGAGGTTCCACCCAGCTCTCAGTGATTTCAGCTGAGCTCTCAGCAGGGCCGGCTCTAGGATTTTTGCCACCCAAAGCAAAAACAATTTTGGCGCCCTCCCCCGTTCTTTAATTACCCCACCCCCGGCCCCGCCTCAACTCCACCCCTTCCCCAAATCCCCAGCCCTGCCTCCTCCCCCCAGGCTCTCAAGCCTAGGAGGGAGGGAGTGGGAGAAGCGGCGCCCGCGCCGCGGCCACTCGGAGTCTCCCCCCCATCCCAGGTTTGAGAGCCTGGGAGGGAGGGGGAGACTCCGAGTGGCCGCGGCGCGGGCGCTGCTTCTCCACCTCCCTCCCAGACTCTAGCCTGGGAGGGAGGGGGAGCAGCGGCACACAAAACGGCTGTTTTGCGCGCCGTGGCTGCTTGGGATCTCCCCCTCCCTCCCAGGTTTGAGAGCCTGGTAGGGAGGGGGAGACCCCGAGCCACCGCGGCGCGCGAAACAGCTGATTTGTGCGCCGCTGCTCCCCCTCCCTCCCAGGTTTGAGAGCCTGGGAGGGAGGGGGAGACTCCGAGTGGCCGCGACACGGGCGCCGCTGCTTCCCCTCCCTCCCAGGCTCTCAAGCCTGGGAGGGAGGGGGAGCAGCGGCGCGCGAAACGGCCGCTCGGGATCTCCCCCTCCCTCCCAGGTTTGAAAGCCTGGGAGGGAGGGCGAGTAGCGGCGTGCGAATCAGCTGTTTTGTGCGCCGTGGCAGCAGCAGCGGAGGTGAGCTAGGGCGGCCGGGGCACATTTTTAGGGGCGGCATTCTGGCGCCGGCCATGCTGCCCCTAAAAATGTGCCGCCCCAAGCACTAGCTTGTTTTGCTGGCGCCTAGAGCCGGCCCTGGATCTCAGGGGGAGGGAACCTCGCTGCTAGTGCAGTCTGGGCTGTCTCTTCCACAGAAACACTGTCCCCACAGCATGACTAAGCACTTAGACCTGATTAGGCTCCATAGATAGTCTTTTGTTCTGTTAAGTGACCACTGCAGCTGAAATCACTGATAATCAGCTCTGTCTTTAAACAGTGGAGAGGGACAGGTCCCCACCCTTTCTCTTGATGCCCTCAATCAGCACAGGCTAAGTAAAGTTCTACTGCCCTTTACTCATTCAATAAGAACAACATTACATATCATCCCCCCCCCCCCCCCCGCATTCAAGTGATTTGTAACCCAACCCCAACCAAAATCTATCACTTGGGCAACACAGCTCTGTTTGCTGGGTACCTAGGTAGATTAGGTGTGAATGTAAATACAATCTGGTCCTGAAGCCTTTCCCCCCAGCCCCAGCTCATCACTAGCTGTCATTTAGACTTCGTTTACAAATCATCATTTGAAATTATTAGGATGGCCAACATCACCAAAATGAATGCACTGACATTGTCATAAAAAAACAACAGCTGTATAAGGAAGCTAGTCTATGTTCATACTTTTCAAATCTATTATACTTTTTCAGATACATGTGTTTTATCATACACTGTATATGCTTTTAAAGTGTGTATTAATGTTTCAATTTCAATTTCCAAACAGTCACCAAATTAGCATGTAACTAGTTCACAAAACTGGGGGGAGTGTTGGGAAAATTCAGGGGGGGATGTAGGGAAATCACTGCTGGCTGCTCCTGTCTCCCAAAGCCCTTGGGTGCAGGCCTCGCCCTCCAGGGAGGCCTGGGATGCCCCCTACCGCCTGCAGAGGCCTGGGACGCCCTCCCTGCCTTGGAGGCCCGGGGCCAGGCTCCCCGCAGCCAGGGACACCCAGAGGATTCAGGGGGCCTGGGGTAAAGCAATTTCAAGGGCCCCTTCCATAAAAAAAAGTTGCATTACTGTAGAATACTATATTTTCGTGAGGGCCCCTGTGGGGCCCGGGGCAAATTGCCCCACTTGCACCCCCATCCCTGGGAAAAATAAACATTTAAAAACCTTCCGCATCTTGGGAAAACCCAGTTTTGAGAAAACTTGTTTTCAAGTCACCTTTATAAGGTATCACTGGTTCTCAGCATCAGCTAGTGCTAAAAGGCACTAAAGCTCATTAAAAGGGTTGGACAAATATTTTCCGTCAAAACTTTTTTTGGATCGAAAACTAGGGTTTTTTAAAAAGCAGAAAAAATCTCGGACATTGTCTGCTTTCCTTCAAAATTTGTTGTGTTTTTTTAAATTGAAAAGCTGAAATTAGTCTGCCAAAACCTGAACATGGTTTGGGGTTTCAGAAGTGTGTGGCCAAATATCTGCTATTTGCTGTGTTTGATTGTTTAAAGAAACAATAAAACAATTCTGCTTAAAAAAAATCCAAAACTTTTGAACCACCTCAGCTTGTGACCAAACGCCTGAGCCCGTCCAGTCAGAGATTTTTTCAGGTTTCTGATACTCTGCTGGCTTCCTTGACTCAACTCTGTCTCCATAACTTTGGATTCATTTAGGTTAGAACATAAGAATGGCCACACTGGGTCAGACCAAAGGTCCATCCAGCCCAGTATCCTGTTTACCGACAGTGGCCCATGCCAAGTGCCCCAGAGGGAGTGAACCTAACAGGTATTGACAAAGTGATCTCTCTTCTGCCATCCATCTCCACCCTCTGATAAACAGAGGCTAGGGACACCATGCCTTACCTATCCTGGCTAATAGCCATTAATGGACTTAACCAACATGAATTTATCTGTTTCCTAGAGACTGGCTCCATGGGGTCCCTCACAAACTGGAGACAGTTACTGTAGGTTTGTCTTTAGTATAGCTTATGTACATACTCCACGAACTGAGCATTTCAGCTTGTTCCAGAATCTGGGATGAGCCTATGTTGTGAAAACTGAAATGCTCAAAATAGCACATGCATGTGAATGGACACAGGGTGCTAAAATTAAATTAACCCAGGGGGTCTCAAACTGGGGGTCGGGACCCCTCAGGGGGTCACGAGGTTATTACTGGGGAGTCGCGAGCTGTCAGCCTCCACCTCAAACCTTGCTTTGCCTCCAGCATTTATAATAGTGTTAAATATAATTTTTAAAAGTGTTTTTAATTTATAAGGGGGGGGTCGCACTCAGAGGTTTGCCATGTGAAAGGGGTCACCAGTACAAAAGTTTGAGAACCACTGAATCCGACCCCCACCCACTTCCTGCCGCCCTCAGAATCCCCGACCCATCCTGCAACTTGTCCCCTGACCACTCCCCTGAAACCTCCCCAACCCCCCCCCCCGGGACCCCATCCCCCACAAGCCCCCCTGCTCCCCCACAAGCCGCCCCGCTCCCTGTCCCCTGTCTGCCCCGACCCCTATCCACCCCCCCCCCCGAGTCCCCACAGACCCCCGGAATGCCCACAATCCAACTCCCTGTCCCCTGACCGCCCCCCCCCAGAACCTCTGTCCCCTCCCTGTGCCATGACTGTCCCCGGAACTCCCTGCCCCTTATCCAACCCCCCGGCCCCCTTACCATGCCTCTTATCCCCCTCTCCCCCCTCTCCCGGAGCCTCAGCGCGCCGCGTCCAGGAGCCACCCTGGACAGCGCTGCAGTGGCGTGGCTCCGGTGGGACCTGAGCTCCCGCCAGAGGGCCGCAACTTGCAGCCCCGTCCCCTTACCACGCGGCTCTGAACAGGAGGAGCTCAGGCCCTCCTGGAGCCACGCCGCTTTAGCTCTGTCCAGGGCTGCTCCTGGACGCGGCACGCTGAGGTGCCAGGGGATGGGGGGAGGCGGATGGGGGAGCCTCTGACATTCTCGTGGGGGCCCCTCCGGGGCCTGGGGCAAATTGCCCCACTTGCCCCCCCACCTCTCTGGGCGGCACTGCACTGGGGCCAGATCCTCAACTGATGTAAACTGGCATAGTCCCAACTGAAGTGGATAAAGCTCTACTGATTTTCATTGGCTATGGATCTGGTCCATTGGTTTGTAAGAAAGTAGCTTCCACTGTCCATTGTATACAATCATGACATTTAAATTCTGCTGTTGCTTATCTATTTGCTCTAGTGATCTAAGAGCAAGCTTGTATTTCTGTTCCACAACCTGCATTAAATGAATGGTAACATCACTAGACAGGCATTGCGGTGGAACCCCCAAGGCAAGCGGAAAAGAGACCGTCCAAGAAACACTTAGCAACGCGACCTTCAGGCTGATAGCATAAAAATGGGCCATACCTGGAACCAGCTAGAGCAAATGGCCCAGGATAAAGGACTCTGGAGATCTGTGGTTGGCGGCCCATACCCCGATTGGGGTGACGGGCATGAGTGAGTGAGTGAGTAGTGGCAGTAAACTATAGAAAAAGAGAATGAAAAAGAAAGATCTAGCATACTCCAGTACTAAATAGGTGTCTAAGTAACATACATACAACTTTGTCAATATTCAAACAATACCTTGTGTAAAGGTCCACTGAGTGAATAAATTTTGCATTAATTACAGAGAGATGAACTCAGTACAATATCAATAAATGCTTTAGCCAAAGTCACTTTACACTATACAATGTATTGTATTTTTTAAGTAATACAGTAATCATAAAATGTGTGATTAAACACAAAGCAGGCTTAAACATCCCTACGATATTCTGGGTTCTGTATATAAATGGTGTTTTATGTGATTAGTGTCATATCACATGGTAAGCTTTTCCTTTGCAATATACTTCCTTTAGGCAAGGACACACTGCACTTTATTCACAGCATGGCTACAAATAGCTCATGTTTCTAGATTTGCTTTAGTAGTAAGAGCCCTAATCAGTGCTCCATACTCAGTCATCTGAAAAATCTTTCACTGATAGAGTAAGGAATGATTAAGGATTTCTTAATATGCTTACTGTTTACACTAACCATCGTATGCATATATATTATATCCCTTGGGTAGATCTGTACTCTATATAGATTACAATGCAATTGTTTAAAGGTGGGCATGCGTCAGCTATGTCAATTTTGATTTCTTCTTTACATTTGTGTGGGTTATTTAGTAAATGTTATACATGAAAAAGAAAATGATATAAAAGTTTGTGAAAGCACTTTAACTTAGTATTTCTTGTAATTTTAGTATTGTGTTATTTAGGAATAGTAATCAACCATCTTAATGCTATGTCAACACAGAGTTTTGTGATAGAATTAAAATAATAATAATTATAACAGCACATATATAGCCCTTTTAATCCGTAGATGAAAAAGGTATTTTAGAATGGGAGTAAAGATTATTACCCTTATATTATAGATAGAAAACTGAGGCAAATAGATATTATTCTCTTGTCCAAGGTCACACACCGAGTCCATGGTAGAGCTAGACACAACTCAAGTCTCCTGACTCACAACCTGGTGTCCTATCTTCTGGACCATGCTGCCTCCAATAGTCTGAGAGGAATTCAGGTCCCAAAGATCATAAAAACATAAAAAAGGGCATACTGGGTCAGACCAATGGTCCATCTAGCCCAGTATCCTGTCTTCCAAAGTGACCAGTGCCAGATGTTTCAGAGGGAATGAACAGAACAGGGCAATTATTGAGAGATCCACTTCCTGTCGTCCAGTCCCAGCTTCTGGCAGTCAGAGGTGTAGGGGCACCCGGAGCATGGGGTTGCATTCCTGACCATCTTGGTTAATAGCCATTGATTGACCTATCCTCCCATGAACTTATCTAATTCTTTTTTGAACCCAGTTTTATTTTTGGCCTTCACAACATCGCCTGGCAATGAGTTCCACAGGTTGATCATGCATTGTGTGAAAAAGTACTTCCTTATGTTTGTTTTAAACTTGCTGCTTATTAATTTCATTGGGTGACCCCTGGTTCTTGTGTTCTGTGGAGGGGTAAATAGCACTTCCCTATTCACTTTTTCCACATTATTTATGATTTTGTAAACCTCTATCATATCCCCCCTTAGTCATCTCTTCTGTAAGCTGAACAGTCCCAGTCTTTTAAATCACTCCTCCTATGGAAGATGTTCCATACCCTAATAATTTTTGTTGCCCTTCTCTGTACCTTTTCCAATTCTAATATATCTTTTTTGAGATGGGGTGACCAGAGCAGCACGCAGTATTCAAGGTGTGGGTGTACCATGGATTTATATAGAGGCATTATGATATTTTCTGTCTTATTATGGCTCCTAACATTCTGTTAGTTTTTTTTTTTTTACGTCCGCTGCACATTAAGCAGATGTTTTCAGAGAACTATCCACAATGACTCCAAGATCTCTTTCTTGAGTGGTAACAGCTAATTTAGACCCTATCATTTGGTATGTATAGTTGGAATGATGTTTTCCAATGTGCATTACTTTGCATTTATCAATATTGAATTTCATCTGCCATTTTGTTGCCCAGTCACACATAGCTATTTGGGCATTTTGAATGTGTGTGAGAAAGACTAACAGCCAAGTCTTCTAAAGTAAAGAACTGTTAATTGAATGAATCTATTAAATAACATTGTATGAACTATTTATTTTTACTTCTTGTATTTCTTTATTTATAATATATTAATTTAAGCTTACAAATGCTTCAGTGTGGAAATAAATAAGTTGTTGCAAGAGACACTAACTACATTGCTGCACAACAGTAATATGAAAAGGTTGACCTGACTTCTGTTGATGGCTTATTACTTTCCACATTAATCAGATAGGGGAAGTTCAAAAGCAGTTCAAAAGGGGATCAGTGTCTTCTTTTTGCAACAGCTTTGAACTTCTTTTATTTAAAAGGGCAACTAGAACTATAATTAGGTGCAGCTAGTCTTCATTATTTTGTTCATTTATTATTTGTGTACTCAACCTGCAGTGTCTCAGAACCTCACATCTGGTTCTGAGAGAGATGAGAGTCTGACTGATATTCTGCTTGCTCTGGCTGGACTCAAGCGACACACCAATCACTATGGCATGACCCATGCTGCCCAAATCACATGACAGCATGAGGAGTGATGAACAAACAAACCATTTATATTGGAGCCTCTACAGTGTTGAGTGAATGAGCTGGCAGAAGATTCTCCCTGCCTTCCAAGCACTGTGTAGAAAGGTATCTTAAAAAAAATTGCACAGACCCATCCAGGCATGAACCTTAGTAACCATAGCAACCACATGAACTTATTGTTGTAACTGTTGGCATCCTCTCACCAAACTCCCTCCCCACCTTGCACAACATTCTTTATTTTCTCTCCTCATGCCATGTTTTAATCCAGTGCGAGTGCTGGTTTTGCAGAGGGGGAGCTACTATTGACTTCAATAGGAGACCCATGTGGGAAGGGCTTTCTGGATTAGGCTTTCAGGGCAGAGATCCTGTATTTTATTTGTCTGTAAGGTGCCATATACATTTATGTTACTGTATAAATAAATCATTCATAATCTCAGAGGCTTTCAGGGTCATGGACTATGACATTTATATTTAGCTAAGAATTTCAGTCAGAACCTACTGTTGATGCAGTGTTTTTTTTTCCTCAGTATTAACAACATTTGATAGTGCTTTGTTAAAACTGACTGGTTATTTTATTTTTGAGAAGAAAAATAAAAAAGGTTCAGAATAAGAACTATTTTGTAAGAAGGGAAATGTATATGGGAAAAAGTGACTACCGGTACTTTGCAGAAAGTGTAAACCTGGAGTCTTCCTGAGGTTGAGGTTACAAAGAAAACAGTGAGTATGTATATGATAGGAAGCAGCACATTTATCTCTGGTGTAACTCTAGAGACAATAGAGTTATATCAGGAATGAATTTGGCTCCTGGTATTTAAAATGCAATTTAAAGATACTAAACTGTTAAGACTCTTTGGACAGTGAATTTATTATTTGTTTAGGATATTTTACCTAACATAAATCACCACATGCAGTCACAATGCTCTGTGGATAATAATTATGAGTATGGTAACTCTAAATCTTATTTTTAAAAACCTTAAAGTAATTAAGTCTGCCGGGGACAGGCAAGCCCATTTCTCATCTTTGTGGATTATTCAAATTCAGCTGTTTCTACATTTCAATATCAAAGGGTAAAATGACTGCCATGTGGCAGAATCACACTTACACACAGATTTTGTTTACAGGATGAGAGCAAAGTACTGCTGTGTTAGCAGCTGTGCATTCGTTCTCTTCTGGAAGAGAAACTGCCACAATTCAGTCTGGCTTTGTTCTTTTATGGTGGCAACAGTTAGATGCATTGTCAAAAGCAAGGCAGGTATTTGAATTCAGCTTTTGAATCCACCCAGTGTTCTGCACTTCAGCTTAATAATTTTGAATAATGTCAAACTCATATATACATTTTATATATCATGGGTGGCAGACAGGAGTAGGACAAAAATATATTCTGTCAAAACATCTTGACCTATATAAACATATATTCATTGTAATATAATAGACAAACCAAGGAATTTAAAAAAAATAATAATAAAACCCCTCAAACTTCTTTAACAAAAAGGGGAAGAAATGCAACTAGAGAGAATTGTATTTTTAAATATTAGGAAATTAATAGTTATTTATATGACCAATAATGATAACACTGTAGGCCACCCACTCATTATTACATCTTACTACCTCTCATCATGCAGTCACATGATGTGCCATACACAGCAAGTTGTGTTTTGGAAGTTATTCCAACCTTTCCAGAAACCTCTCTGAAGTACAATTTCTCTAGGAGTCCCTATTTCCACTGAGAAGGAAGGAGGGAAGTATGCTGTGTCAGCCATGTCACAGGGCACCTCCATCCCTACCTAGTGAACCTTATTTCCTGGCCAGTTCAGATGGTTTCAGAGTCACAAACACCCACCAAGCTGTTTATCTTACACCGAGATGTGTATTTATTTCCCTCTTACATCATAATACTGTACAATAAAGACTTTCAGCAAAGGTAGGCTTTCCTTCACTTCCCAGGCCAGGCTCACCTTCTAAGCTTTCTTCTGAGCCCCTCCTGAGCTGCCCCTTGGTTCCTGTTTCTTCCCCGTATATTCTTCTCTCAATTACCTTGTTAGCCCAGTGATTGTCACCCAGATGTTCACAATCCCCCACCAGAAAGTGTATAATTACCCTCAGCTGGGCCTGCAGCCTTCTCCAGGCTGCAGCAATGTCAGCAATCAAGGTGCTGCTGATTGTACCCTGTCACAAATCTTCTCCTTGCATCCATTCAGCTCCATTGGCTGGCACATGGCAAACAGAGCCATGGCCTTGCCCTCCTTGCCCACTTGTTCATTTGAGGGTGCGTATTGGGCACGTAGCCCTTGCTCACCCAAAGGTATGATCCAAGTAGGTCATATGTGGCCATGCCGGGGAGGAGGGAGACTTTGCTCCCCTGAGAACTAACATGAAAATCACATTCTTTTTAATTATTTGCAAGATAAAATACAAATGAAACTCCCTGTGCTGTCCACATTCCTTTCCCCCATCTACCTATCCAACAACATCCCCTCTCCTCTTCCCCATCTTCCTCAAGCTGCTCAGGCATCATTATGATGGATACAGTGTCAGAATCTAGATAGATGGTAACAGCTTCATAGCTTTATTCAGGAGTTGTCCCATTGCAGTCAGTGGTTCTACTGACATACATAAAGTTACTCACATGCATAAGTCTTTGCCAGATCAGGGTCATACACTGGTGTAGACCAGAACTAACTCCATTGACTTCAGTGTAAAAGTGGTGTAAGCCAGAGGGGAACCCAAATCCCCAGTCTCATTATAGAGAACTCGTTCTGATCCCTCACAAAAGGATATAATTAACTACAGTGTATGATGAATTTCTAAAATTCCCAGATTTTGTGTTCATAACAAAAATCTGCCTGTTCAGTAGTTGCTCAGCACTTTTAAGATTTTGTCTATTCCATTTTACATGAACTAAGCATTATCAGTGTTAAATTATTCCTAGTTATTCCTGAAATATACAAAGTGTTACATTACTCTTAAACAGTAGCCTAAAATCATTTGCTATTGTTCACAGCTGAACTGCAATAACATCTCAGATATACTGTCTAGTATCTGTATTCCACTTTTCAGTAAATAAATTATTGTTATTGCTAATATGGGCTCTGAATCACGGATGTACTAACATGATGCTAACTTTACACACATCAGTAATTCTTTTAATTTTAAGTCTGTGCTTAATGTCACGGACGTCAGTACTTACTAAATCAAGGCCTTGGCCAATATTTTTCATTCATTTTGAGTCCTTCAGGGATCAATATACCAATTAATATATTCACGCTCAGTTTCAGCTTAGTTATGCCTGGGATGAATTTGGCCCATTTTATCATCTAACATTTTGCTGCTGTGCAAAATAAACTAGGGAATGCAACAAGAACAACAACGGCAAATATGTCAGAGCAGATTTAAATCCTTATTTAGCATCTTCCAGGATGCAACTCCTTCTTCAGCTCACTATGTACCTTTGTATCTACTAGAGCATATTTTAAATACTGATGCACTATTTTGATTTATTTGCTCAACAAATATGTGTTATATTTAGACAATATTTTACAAACACGTTGGGTCAAATTTCTCACTGTTGATGTAATTCAACTTTCAGTTGTGTTACTAGAAAGGAATTTAGCTCAGTTAACCTTATTCATGGAGGACCTATTCACCATTAGAAAATGGCTTTAAAATTCTGGGCACACACTAAGCTTTCTGACTGGTTGTCAGAGATTTTATACATGTTTATTAGGCTCAGCAAATGCACAGGCCTGTTTTCGTCTTGTGAAAAATTCCATTTCTCAAGACACTCCCAGCTAAGGTTGCCAATTCTGGTTGGACATATTCCTGGAGGTATCATCACATGACATAATCTTTAATTAAAGATGAATCTTTAATTAAAGATTCATCTTTAATTCCTGGAGACTCCAGGACAATCCTGGAGGGTTGGCAACCCTACTCCCAGCATGGTATTTTGAGGTTATTATTCTATTTCTCTGTTTAAAATAATTCAGCGACTAAATTTAAAGCAAGCTTCTCAAGAAACAGTTCCCTTTTTCCTTCCAAATGTGGACAGTCCCTCCTAAATTGCACTGGCCTGAGGCCTTGGACAGACAATATTCAGTCCTGTGCCAATGAGTGGTTTAATGTCCGATATCTCATGTCTCAGTAGGGGATAGAAATAGGAGTTTATACCACTGGAAAGAGGAAATATGGAGCTTCCCAATGGGACAGACAGAACTGGATTCAGTCCCTGGAAGGTTCAAAGATATTGAACCTTAAAATGCTGGTATCTTTAGGTATAGGAAATCTATTTTATTTAGGATGTTTTTGTTGCTTTATCTGAGTCTTTTACATTAGGACTCATGAGAGGGATAAAAAAGTACTTCAAATAAAATATAGAAAAGCTCTAAAACATTTAAATAAATAATAATTGTGATATAGCTGTTTTGTAACCTGGTTATCATATGCAGAACATATGATTTAATCATATTAAATATATAGATATTTTGCAAGTGATGTTCTAAATAGTGGACTTGTGGCTCCTCCGGTTATGGGTGATACAATCCCAACAAAGTCTTAATTCCACCTCACTCCACCATGGATTCTCTCTCCAATTATTATTATCCCTGATCAAGAGCAAGGACATACAAGAATCAGCCTTTGGCCAGTGAAAGCCTTTCTATACATGCAAATGTTGTGACTTTAAACCCTGAAGTTTTGGGGCCATAGAAGGCTAGAAACTGAAGGTGAGATACACACACGCCTCCCACACACACTGGCTCCTTTACACCAGCTAAAAGGCTGGAGCAGCATAAATAGGCCCTCAAAGCCCCCACTTGTGGCTGGAGGAGGACTCCCCAATGTAGGCACAGCAGAAGAGACTTGTAAGGCTGTTTTCCAAGGACCCCATTGCATGGGGGGGGTGTGCCAGGGGCAGGGCTGGGAGGGTGTGTTGAGGGTGGGGTTGTAGGAGACCACTCTACAGAGACTGTAGGAGATGTTGTGGTCCAAAAGGCAGGGGAGGCTTAACTTAAATAGGTTAAGTTATACTGGGGACCTTCTTCAGTCCCTGGAGCAGACCAGGATTGGGAAGGTGCAAAAGTGGCTTTAAGATTTAGGGCCCTGGGCTGCAAGTTCTGTTCTGTGTCTGTTAAGGGTATGTATTCAGTGCACAGTTAACTCAGGCTCTTACTGGTGTCCCTGTTTTAGGGTTACTGCACCTGATCCCCCGGTGTGGTCTGCTCAAGGAATGCCCTCTCAGGTCTCAGGCCTCTTGATGTCATCTCCCTCTGGCAAGGGACCCGCTCCTTTCTGATCAGGAGTTTAGGCTACAGCTCCCCTGCAATTCACTGTGATTCTTCCCAGCAGGTCTGACCAAAAATCCAGCTCCTGTGCTTTGCCTTCTCTCCAAGTGCTACAACCAGCATGTGCCAGCAGTTACAAGTGACCCAGGGCCGGCTCCAAGCAACAGACAAGAAAGTACATGCCTGGGGCGGCACATTGTAAGGGGCGGCACATTCTGGCCGCCCTGCCGTGGTTCTTTTTTTTTTTTTGCTTTGGCAGCCCGGCCCGCAGGCTCCCTGCACTCCGCCAGTCCCAGCCCAGCCCTGCAGGGGCATGGACCCCGGCCTGGGGGGGCAGGAACTAGCAATCCCCGCCGCTTACCATGCCGCCGGGCTCCCCGGGACGTGCCACTCCCTGCTGCCTGCACCGGCCTCCCTCCAATGCCACTCTGATCTCTGCCCCGCTGAGCCGCCTTTAAAGGAGCGGCTGAGCCAGCACCTCCTGCAGCCCCCAGGGCCTCCGCCTGCCCGGCTGGGAGAGCCACCCCAAGGCCGGATGGGGGAGACCCTCTCGCCTGGCTGTGAGCGGGCTGCAGTGCCTGGCTGCCCATGGGCGGAGGGAGTAGGTGGGCACCGCTCTTCACCCCCCTACGAGCCGCCTTGACCGCCCTCCACGCGCTCCCTGCGGCTGCCGGTTTTTGTTTTTGTTTTGCTTGGGGCGGCAAAAAAGCTAGAGCCGTCCCTGAAGTGACCAAATACAGCTCTAACCAGGGCCGGCCCACAATATTTTGGCACCTGAGACGGGGAGCTCAAATGACGCCCCCATGGCCCCCTCGCTTGGGCCAAAACTTTGAAAGGTCTCAATTCTGCCTTCTTCCTATTCTACTCCTCTCATGGTACTGTGTTAGAAGTATGTGCAGAGCAACAAAGCATTTGGAGAGAGGGTGGTCATCTTATTTGTGCACATATATACCAGAACAGCCTTTGGAGTTGATCCTGCTGAAATGCATCTTGAAAGGGCTTTCTGTTCATCACCTAAATCACTCGCATCAATATCGCGCATGTCATCATGTGTCAACAATGTCTCTAGTGCCCTGCATTGCTGGTGTAGGTCTTCTTCAGGTATAGTGAGGAGTTTTGGAATATCACACAACATCCCAAATATACTGCTGTGTTCCTTGAGCTGCATGAAACGTTCTTCAACTGACTGTATTGCACAATCTAGCACCTGGTTAAAGAATTCAACTTTGAATTGTTGTTTGGGGTCTCTTATGGGATTATCCCGTGCCTCATAATCAAAATGTCGTCTTCTTCGGTGACTCTTGTATTCTTGAATGGGTGGGGAAATAGCTTCAGTGTGAAGTTCTTCTGCCAACTTCTGTGGTGTACTCTTCAGAACATTTGGAAATCCCCCATCTGACTGGTAAGACTGTAGGTATGACTTTGCTTTGTCCAGTTGTTCCATTGCTCCAAATATATCAAGGTCAACACCTTGGAGTCTCTTGCTTACAACATTTATTTCAAATAGTATGTCATGCCACAACACTAAGCCACACAGAAATTTGAAGTTATATATGTTTCTGGTGATTCCATTTCCCTCTGCCACTGTTCTCCCACGAACAGTTCCTGTCATAGCATTATCCTCCATAATGGCAACTATGGCATCATCTATCTTCCCAATTTGGTGTTTGATAGGCTTTATCACCTCCACTCGACTTTCCCATTGTGTGGCACTCAATGTTTTCAGTGTCAGAGAGGATGTTCCCAGATGTTGCTTCAAAATTTGCCATCGATGAGTTTATGCAGAGAAAAATACATAGATGCTTTGAATTACATAAAAAAATTCAGCAGCCTCACTAGAAGCTGATGCTGCATCACTGACTACCAAGTTCAATGAATGAGAACTGCATAGGACAAAGAAAGCTCGAGGGTTTAACTCTCAGATCCGTGTCTGCACTCTTCTGTTCTTTCCTCTCATGTTGGCACCATTATTGTAGCCCTGTCCTCTCATGTCAGCTATTTCAATTCCTGTATCTTCCAGCTTTTTAAGAAGCACATTTGTCATACCAGCTCCTGTAGTATCATCAATGTCAATACATTCTAGAAAATGCTCTCTGACAGTCACCATTGCAGGGACATTTTCACTGGGTTCTGTTGTTGTTACAAAACGCACCATTAAAGTCATTTGTTCCGTATGGCTGATGTCAGGTGTGCAGTTCAGAATAAGAGTGTAATATCTTGCTGACTTCAGATCTGCCACAATCTTCTGCTTGACTTTTGTTGCCAGTAACTGTATGATCTCATTTTGAATTGTTTTTCAAAGGTAGTGGTGTGTGTACATTTCTTGGGTGTTGACTCTTCTTAGATGCTCCTGGAGTACAGCATCAAACTTAGCCATCAGCTCCACAATTTTAAGGAAGTTTCCATTGTTTGGCACATATAGCCGATCTGAAGTGCCACGCAGTGCTAGGTTTTGGGTAGCAAGCATTCTCACAATGGCAACGAGCCTTTTCAGAACATTTTGCCAGTAAAGAGACTCTGATGCAATCTTCTCTTGATGCTGATCATCTATGGTGGCCTTTAACCTTAGTCTCATCTCAAGCTCTTTCCACCTATGGAATGCTCTCTGGTGATTTGCTGCCTTCTCATGGCATGCCAGATTTCTAGCCAGATTTTTCCAGTCCTTTGTTCCTGTAGAACACAATGTGGCTGGAACATTAGACTGGAAGAGTTTGCAACAAAAACAGTATGCAGCATTCTGGGTTTTTGAGTACATAAGCCATGGCCTCTCCACTTTGTTACCATTGGGGATTTCACGACAGTAATGTGCTGGATGGAAACTTCTATTTTCATTGTCTTTGGGGAACATGAAGTTTTTCATTTGCTGTGGCCCATGCAGTACAAGGAAGTCCCTCAGGCTAATGCTCAAGTGGGTCCACAGTCCTGGATCATCTAGACTTAAGGAACTAAACTCAGCAGCAGCTGTTTCTTGTGCCTCCACTACACTCTTCTCTGAGATACACTTTTTTTCAAGAATGTGCATGGTTACATCCATTTGAGATGGAGATATGGATGCTGCAGTAGCTCCCAGGTCATCTGCACTCTGACTAACTGGAAGATCAGGCATCTCCTCACCACTCATGTCCTCACTGAGGCCGGAAGGCTCACCGTGAACATTTGTGTCTATGTATCTCAGGAGAGCTCCTTCCTGCTTAGATAGAAAAGCTTCCTTTGCTTGCTTTCTTTTTCTGAATGCTGCCCCAGAGGGGCATTTTCTTCTTTCACTCATGACTACTGTTTTGTGCCAGCTATAGTGGCTCTCAACACTCAGTTGAAGGGGACAAATTAGCAGGCTGGTAGCAGGGCCTGAGTGAAGGAAGATATCAGCGTCTTAAGGGCCTAACTGGCGCCTACTACTTCAGTTGACTGCCTGTTCTCCTCAAGTGTGTTCAGGGAAGCAGCAGGAAACAGGAAGCTCCCTGAGAAGTTGGTGTTAATCAGTCCAGGCACCTGGGGGTGCTAGAGAGGTACATAAGAGGCTCCTCCTCCTCTCTCTCCCTGCAGCTCCTGCTGCTTTCTGTTATTCCCTCTCACCTTTTCTCCTGCCTGCCTGTTACGTCTCTTATGCCCTCCTTCCTCCAGCACAGCACTCCACCATCTCTGTGCATCTAGAGTAGAGAGAATACATATGCACCAGCAGCAGACACAATTTTCTACACTCTTGGTCCTAGTGGCACCCCCCCCCCCCAACCCCCATCTGGCACCTGAGGCGGCCGCCTCAGTTCGCCTCATGGTAAGGCCAGCCCTGGCTCTAACAAAGCAGAGTACATTTATTTAAGGACAAAAGATTAGTGAGAAAACATATAAAACAATGAAAGGATCTGAATGCTTTACCTGTAACTCCCATCAGTCCTATGCAGATACTGGTAGGTTCAAGTCCTTCCAACACTTCTCCAGGGTTTTGCCCTCCCTTGGACAAAACATCATGTCTGTTTGTTGAGTCAAAATGAAAGCTCCTCTGTGTCAGGTTAAACTCATGTTTTTATACCAAAAGCCCCTTCTTTGTCTCTTGATTCTAGCCTGCACCAGTATATGCAAACCACATCAGGGATTGGTACTTCTCTGGAGCTGGTTACCATCCCAGGGTCAGTATTTACCACTAGTGCTTTTAGTTTCTGAAAGAGCTGTGGTAACCCTCCTCGGTGGAGAAGATGACTCCCTAACCCACAACAATACATATAACCTTCATAAAGTTAATACAATAGCCCTCCAAAAATATAGTTCATGTGGTTTCAATATCTGTCACACCTGTTTTTTTGCCCAACCCTCCTCTAAACAGAAAAACCTCCGACTCAGGTTTGAAGGTATTGTAAGGCTTCAGATAGCTTACCCAGCTCCAGGGGGTTGATTAGAATCCAGGTTCTTCTTTCACTTGGGCTGGAACCCACCACTGTGCAGTGAGGACACAGACAAAATCACTGGTAGTCCTCCTATGCCTTCCCACAAATTCCACAATTCCCCCTGAAGGACAGACAAGTTCTCCTGCAGTTGACTGGGAAAGAATCCTAGACAGAGCATCTCAGCACAAAGAATCATGGGATATTCTGAGAGAGACTGCAGAACCAATAAGGATACAGCAACGTGGGTTGGGCTTTGCTGTTGGAACACGCACTCCTAGGCTAGGGTAACCGGGATGCCAGTCACCTATGTTAACAGCTCCACGAAGATTTACCCTAGGACAGTGGTTGGCAACCTGCGGCCTGTGGGCCACACGCAGCCCGTCAGGGTAATCCACTGGTGGGTAGCCAGACAGTTGGTTTACCTGCTGGCCGCTGCTTCCCACAGCTCCCATTGGACGGGAATGGCGAACCGCATCCACTGGGAGCTGGGAGCAGCCATGCAAATGTAAACAAACTGTCTGGCAGCCCACCAGCAGACTACCTTGACGGGCCTAGGGTGAACAGATGTCCCGATTTTATAGGGTCTTTTTCTTATATAGGCTCCTATTACTCCCCACCCCCTGTCCCGATTTTTCATACTTGCTGTCTGGTCACCCTAGATGGGCCATGTGTGGCCCGCGGTCTGCAGGTTGCCCACCGCTGCCCTAGGAGATGCGGTACAGAGGCTGGAGCTTTATACCATTGGGGAGGGGAAATTCTCATGTTCCTTTGGGATATACAACACTTGATTCTAACTCTGGAAAGGCATGAGATTAATTTCCTGTCATTTTTATCACTAGAAAGCTATTCTAGATCTCTTCTAAAGGTTTTATGGGTCTATCTGTAGCTGTTGGAATAATGGGAACTAAGTCACCTAATTTTACAGACTGAGGGATAAAAAATAATCCCAATACATTTTTTTGAAAACTCTAAAATGTTTCTCTGTAACATATGTGGCACACACAAATTGCATGATAGTGTGATGGTTTGGAAGACCTTTATAACTGACTTGTGGTTTCTCCACTTGTGAGTAATGCAGCCACCTCAAACTCATACTCTATAAAATTTTAATAGCCATACCAAAACATGATCACTATCTATGTAATATATCTCTATCAATTATAGAGGTATTATATAAATAAGTGTAAACATAGATGTTTAAAAATCATATTAATAGTGCAATGAGATACAGTCTGAACTATTGATTTCTGTCTGTTTGAGTTAACCCAAATTGTCATGTGATGGCTTCTATTTCCATACAGTGGTTCTTTTGCATAGCAACAGAAATGTACAGTAGTGCATTTGTGAACTTTAAAGGCCAGCCTGTTGGCAAGCATGTAGTTGAGATTCAGGAATTTCCTAGGAATAGAAAAAAATGTGCCAGAAGCATCATGTAACCTTTGATATTAAAATTATTTGTTAATGTCTGATACAGTGATTGCTTCAAACAAGGAAATGTCACTGCCCAGTCTTGTTATGTAGTGCCACCTAGTGGACAGTTATGTCAATTGTTCTGGCCTGTGATTACCAAGATAATGACGGGAAAGGTGTTCAGCTTTAAATAGTTTTAGCATGCAGGTAGAGATACAAAAGAAGAGTCAAGTCTTGATACATATATATAGAGAAAATAAATGTTGGTGATGGGGAATTAATTTTAGTATACGTTTGGGATAGTTGCATTACACACAAGAAGCAAAGCAACAAATGGGTTATGCAAGTGATCCAAAATGGTCACATGGGTATCACCACTATGTTTATTGTACTCACATAGAGGTCTAGGAAATACATGATAGCATGGTGTGGTATTCAAGGGATTCATCAGCATGAGTTTGGGATGGATGCATTACACATGACTAGTGAAACCATGAGTGAGTTATGCAGCTCATCCTAAATGAACGTCACTACATACTTCATATCAGCCTATCATTTGTCGCATATGTGTCATACATGTTTCAGAAAAAGTATTTTAGATATGTTTGAGAATGTTTAAAACATATGAGGACTATTTATTTTCACCTCTGCTTAAAATAGTTCTTCTGTAATATATATATACACACACATGGAATGAATGATGGGGTGAGGTCATATGAGGGTTTTATCATCATTCATTTATGGTTTTCTGCATAATTCACTCATGCATTTACCAGTTGTGGATAATGCACCCAATCCCAAACTCTTGTTGATAAAACCTTTATGCTACAATCATGAGTTCTTTCTCTATGTGTACTTACATGCGCACATTTTATATAGTATATATCTATGAGACAATACACGACTATGTGGTGTATAAAAAAGGTTATTTGTCATGCACACACACCTTTCAATAGTTACGCAACAAATGAAATATTAGGAAGAAAAAATATATTTTTAGACCAATCAGTGTATTTTCTATTCTTTATCTAGGCCAAGCTCTTTATCACTGCATTTAGTATTCAAAGGAAACACACCTTTCAGTTGTCTAAAGGGATCTGCCAATACCCTTTCTCAAGGTGAAACGTGCTAAGATAGCTAGCTTTGCTCATAGTATCAAACATATAGTCAATTCTGGGCATAGGGACCAGTAACTGCATTGAGTTTTCTATAATCAACATAAAAATCTTATAGTGTTATCTTTCTTGGGGACCAAGACAACTGGTGAGGCCCAGGAACTGTCAGACTCTTTTAATCACCCTATGTCTAGCATGTTCTATATTTCTGTGCAAATTTGTACCTTGCCAGTGGTACAGTAGATCCAGCTTGTGCCGGCTGGGATCCCTCAGTGATGAATTTATGGGTCATCACATGAGTCCTCCCTGGCTTTCTGGAGAACACTTACCTGTATGATCACAGCACAGATATTACCTCTGCCTTTTCAACTGGTGTTAACCCATGGCATATCTCAATACTTTCAAGTGGAGAGTCAGTTTTGCATTCAACCATCAAATGAATGAGGTGTGATGCCTCAGTTGCCCCTTCAACACAATAAATCATATTTACCATTGCTTCCCTACTGTGATCAGCTTTAAGCTTATTTACATGTACCATCTCGGGGGCAGCTTTGTGTGAGGTCTTTTAACATAGTAGGGGTACATTCATTCACCTCTTCTACCACTTCAAAAGGTCCCTCCCATGAATTATGCATTTTGTATTTTTTCACAGGAATAAGTCAAAAGAGCATTTACAAGCATGTTTATCATGCTTGTTTGGTCTGGCAGTCAGTAAAGTTAGTTTAAATGACCTTGATCATGTCTCTTAATTCTCTTATGAACCTTTGTACATACTCAGTCACTAGCTCCAACTCTGTCTTAATGTCCCCTTCCCAGGAGTCTCTGATGAGCTCTAGGGCGCCCTCTCATTTTCCTTCCCCATAGAAGATAAAATGGGGCAAACCCTCCAGACTCTTGGGCACTTCCCTATAAGCAAATAATAAACAGGATCACATTTCAACCCAGTCCTGAGCCCACTTAATGGCACACATCCCCAGCATTGATTTTAGTATTCCATTGCACCTAGGGTGACCAGACAGCAAATGTGAAAAATCGGGATGGGGTGGGGGGGTATTAGGAGCCTATATAAGAAAAAGACCCCAAAATCAGGACTGTCCCTATAAAATTGGGACATCTGGTCACCCTAATTGCACCTCGCCACCAAAACATTTGTCTTTGGGTGCTATGGGGCAGCCTTTAGTTGCTTCATTCCATACAACTTCCATAATTCACTGAATAGTTGGGACATGAAATATGACCCACAATCTGACAAAATCTCTTTAAGGCCACTCTGCTGAAAATAGTAAAAATGGCTTTTGCCACAGAGTCAGCTTCTATGTTAGACAGAGCTACTGCCTCTGCATATCTAGTGGCAAAATCCACTACAAGCAAGATATATCTCTTCTCCCTGTGGGTATTACATGGCATAGGGCCCACAATGTCCATTGCTACCCTAAAAAATTTCTCTTGTATCACAGGCAAGGGGTGAAAGGAACTTTTTGGGTGTCTCTCTCTTCTGACATCAGTCATAAGATCTACAATAGTCTCTCACATTATTCTGTATTCCAGGCCAGTAAAAATTCTTCTTTAACCTATTGCACATTCTCTATGCCCACAAGTGACCAGCAAAAGGGTAGCTGTGGGCTAGCAACAGTAACTCCCCATGGTACTGGACAGGCACAACTTCCTCAAGGGAGCTTCCCATGGGAGCTTTTCTGTACTACTTTCCTTCTTCAAAAAAGAACCCCCCCCAAAATAACACCTTTCCCCATTTATCATTGCTGGGGTTCCCTCTAGGACATGCCCCCTTATGTATTCTAGACTGGGATCTGCCCTTTCTTCATGCTGGACGTCAACAACAGGGACAACTTCTACAGTAATGGTTGTTAACGCCTCCCCACCAGCTAGGGTGCCCAGATAGCAAGTATGAAAAATCGGGACAGAGTGTGGGAGGGTAACAGGCGCCTATAGAACAGAAAGCCCCGAATATCGGGACTGTCCCTATAAAATCGGGACATCTGGTCACCCTACCACCAGCCCCGCGGGCATGCTACTTCCCTCTGATACATTTGAGTTTGTATTAACCCCTCCCACAGCAGAAAGCACGCTGTTTTCTTTTGCTGAGTCAGGATTAAATGTGTCTTCCCCTCCCCGCACATTAGTTTGTGTTTTTAGCTATTCCCTTCTGCGACGACTGACCAATATTCCTTCTTACTATGGGTTACAATATAAACTTTAGCTTTGGATATATTCAAAATATCATTTCCCACCAGCATCCCTGTTGGAAGACAGTCTGGCACCCCAACTTCTAAGGTATCTTTCAGATCTTCCCATTCCACTTGTATTTTATCCAAAGATCCAATGATTTTGTATCTTCCTTATGCCAGGAGCTCTATGTCTTGGCCAGATAACATGTCAATTTCTTTGACCATGCTTTCCCTAAAGTAATCATACAGCCACATGTAGGTGTGCATATACTTGTTATTTATATAAATAACTAAGATTCCTGACTCCTGCCAAGGATTCTTTACACCTTTACAATACTGCCTGACTAGGCACTTATATGGCCTCCATCACTAATACCTGAATGCCTCCCATAACATCTGAACCCATGCATGGAAATGTGGAGCCATTTACTCATATACAAAGTGTTGTTTATATCTAGTTTTGGCAGCTTTGAAATTCTGTCAGAAAACTGTAAGTTCTGGCTGTCATGAGGCAGGGATAGTGCCTGTTCATTAGCTAGTCTGACCTGGTTTTCTAAGTGTTCCCTTCCATTTCTGAGGGACTGGCTATCTTTCCTCATGCCAGAAATCAAGCCTTGAGCTACATCACTGTTTTCTCTTGGCAACTTCACAGAGTCTTGATGCGTCACACTGTGACTGTAAGGCCAGGTCTACACTACAAATTTACATTGGTAATAACTGCATTGCTCAGGGATGTGAAAAGTCCACAGCAGTTGTTATACCGACCTAGCGCCTGCTGTCCACAGCACTATGTTGATGGGAGAGCTTCTCCTGTCAACATAGCTACGGCCTCTTGTGGAGGTAGATTAACTGTGCTGACAAGAGAAACTCTCCCATCGGCATAGGAGTGTCTACACTAAAGCACTACACTGGTGCAGCTGCGCTGCGGTAGCTTTTTAAGTGTAAACCTGCCCATAGAGGCATATGCCAGCCTTGATCCATAGTGGAACTCTCATTAATAGTCCACGGCCGGTATATGGCCCAATGTCTGTAACCCCTGAGGCTCAATTATCCAATTCCAAGTTCAGAATTGTTTTGGTTGCCAGCATGGACTCAGTTTAGGCATCTATTTTGTGCAATAAGGCCGAAATATTCTCCAGACTAGATGAGAGAGGATGTGAAAAAGATGTTGAATACATATGGGGCATTGAGCAAAAACAGCTCATACTTGCAAACAGGTTACCCTTGTAATGCTGCCAAGGTCTGTGTCTGAATGAGTGATGTGCTGCGTGCATTTAAATCAATCAGTTGAGCTTAATTTATGTCGTACACCTGATTTTTTCCAAAATATTCTAGGTTTGTCATCCTGGAACTGGCATTATTTGCTCATTTATGCCTGTTGTGCTTTCTGTCCTTGTTAGCCTTTAAGGAGACCTTCACTGATCAAGTACTGGCTGAGTACCACTGTACAGTGAAAATTGACTTTCCTAAAAATGAAACTAGCTAAAGAATTTTTAGGATGGTTTTTCTTCTCCTCTTTATCCCTATTGGAGCCCCAAAGATCTTCAACCAAGGCAGACTGTACTAACTTCAGAGCCCACCAACCCCTTTTATTCATGCATGGGACAGGGCAACTCCCTGTTTCTGCTGATCCAGGGAGTGAGGGACCTTGCTGCAAACCAAATGGCAGAGCAAAGTATTGTCTAGGTCAGCTTAGATTATTGTAATATGTTTCACCCTATTAGCTAACATTTACAAGACAGTAGCACAGGGGCAGCAGCATTTCGCACCTTGTGCTGTATCATCATTTATTACTCTAGAGTAACATTTTACATAAATTTGCCTCAGATGAGTATGACATTAATGATGTTTTAAGACCTCTCAAGCTGGGTAAACTTCAGAGAGCTTATTGAGTACAGTAAGGCATCTTGTGCCCGTCATGAGCTATATGTAATCATAAAAACCTACATCTGAATGAAGGCTTGTATCTTGAGCTTTGCAAAAAGTCAATTTTCCACACTGCTGCATTTAGGTCATGAGCCTGTGGTACTAGACGGGGAACTGTAACATTCAATCTGATTACTAGTTTCAAGGGAAGGCTCTCGGGCCTTAGGTGTCACTCTGAGTTGAAATACAAGAAGATTAATTAGCTCAGGGGGCTAACTGTTCAGCTAAGACAGACTCATTTTCAGAAGCATAAAGTTTATTGGCAAATGCACATATATGTTGTTGTACAGATCAGTTTATAGTGGGTTCATTATGGAGTACAGCATGAGATGTGTAACAATGCTATGTACTAGAGCATAGGGTTTATGTACACTATCCACATTTTTACTAACAGGAATAGGAGGCGTATCCTTTTCCAGAACTAAAGGGCTCCTGTTACGGCATGTCTACATGGGGAAGTTTACCAGCATAGTTATACTGGTATAATTATATTGCTAGAGCTATGATGGTATAACTCCCTGTGACACACTAATTCAGGGTTTAGCATACTTTTTTCAGTTTAGCTTAAACCACTTTAAAAGAGACATAAGCTAAACTGAAAAAAAGACACTCAAAAGAGAGCGTCCACTGGAATTGCTACAACATGGAAGGTATAGACATGACAGCAAAAGGGGATGAGCAGTATCTTAAGAAGTGTGATTAAGTCTGAGTACCGCTGACCTGAAGGATGAGATTGTCACAAACATACTTCAATACCTTTTTCCCTGCACTGAGTGGAGCTCCGGTCCAGGAGATCGTTTGGCCCAATGATTTTTGTCTGGAAATCACTATGTTTTAAAGTCCTATAAGTCTGTTTTTTAAAAACGCTGCCCACCCCTACAGCAAAACTAGTTTCTGCAATGGGCATACTTTATTTCCCTCAGTTTGGTGATGATAATGGAAGGATGAGGGCTGAGGTCTTTACACAACACTTACACACAAAATGTGTCTATAGTTGCACTCAATTACTACAATTTTGCATGCAACTAGACACCACAGCTGTGCTCACAAATGGGAATTTTGATATCTGCATACAAATACAGACATGTATACATGAACCTCTACACACTGAAAATCCGATTCTTGAAAATGTTTTGGCTGATTTAGGAAGAAGAATTGTGACCTGAGCTTTGCAGAAAGTCCATTTTCCATACAGCTGTATGTAGCTCAGGAGCCTGTGATACTAGACAGGGGAAGTGTGCATTTAAAGTGGCAGAGAAATGCAACTCCTAATACTGTAAATACAAAGCAAACAAAATTCCATGTATATATCACACTAGGATCATTTTTAATGTCATGGTTTAGAAAACACATTAATTTCAAATCTCAATTAATCTAAAGTTTTAGAAATGTATTGCAGGAATTTTTAATGGCAGAACCTGCAGTGAGTTCAGCCTAACAATGTAGCTGTTTTCTTCCACAACAGGGAATTTGACTGCAATGGTGCTTCAAGTTCAAACAATCTAGAAATTCTGTTGCTACGGCAGCATGAACTCTCCACTGCAGAAGTCCAAATAAAAGTTATACCCCTCCATTCCCTTCACTCACACCCATCTTGTCTCAAAATAAGACACGGTCAATTGACAGGTCAATTATTTACCAATGCTAATACAGTTATGGTATTGAATAAATATGAAGATATACTTTTTTTGATAAACATATTTATAAGCATTAGCTTGATGAAAAGACCTGTCACTCACAACATAAGAATGGCCATACCGGGTCAGATCAAAGGTCCATCTAGCCCAGTATCCTGTCTTCCGACAGTGGCCAATGCCAGGTGCCCCAGAGGGAATGAACAGAACAGGTAATTTTTTTTTTTTTGGAGATATCCCATCTCCTAGAACTGGAAGGGACCTTGAAAGGTCATCAAGTCCAGCCCCCTACCTTCACTAGCAGGATCAAGTGATCTATCCCCTATCACCCATTCCCAGCTTCTGGCTCCAGGGCCGGCTCCAGGGTTTTTGCCACCCCAAGCAGCAAAAAAAAAAAAAAAAAAAAGCCGCGATCAGCTCTACTGCCGCCACTTCAGTCTTCGGCGGCAATTCGGCGGCTGGTCCTTCGCTCCGAGAGGGAGTGAGGGACCCGCCGTCGAATTGCTGTGGAACCCCTCTCCATTGGCCGCCCCAAGCACCTGCTTGCTGGGCTGGTGCCTGGAACCGGCCCTATCTGGCTAACAGAGGCTAGGGACACCATCCCTGCCCATCCTGGCTAATAGCCATTGATGGACCTATCCTCCATGAATTTATCTAGTTCTTTTTTTAACCCTGTTATAGTCATGGCCTTCACAACATCCTCTGGCAAGGAGTTCCACAGGTTGACTGTGCGTTGTGTGAAAAAATACTTCCTTTTGTTTGTTTTAAACCTGCTGCCTATTAATTTCATTTGGTGACCCCTTTGATTAGTGTTTTAATGGCGCATCTAATACAGCAATTAAATTGTTTTTCCCCTGAAAAACCATTGTGACAAGGGACCTCTTTCGCCTCGTTGGTCTCAGCGATTCGCCCTCTGGTGGTGGGGACCTGGAGTAAATCTGTCCTACTCCTAAGGTTTTTGGTTTGGTTTATTTTTCTGTATTTATAAGGTAGGCCTTGGGTAGTAGGATGACCAGGTGTCCAGTTTTTGACTGGAACCAGGGCCGGCTCTAGGTTTTTTGCCGCCCCAAGCAAAACATTTTTTGGCTGCCCCCCCGCCAGCCCTGGGCTCTTTCCCCCCCCCTGCACCCCTGCCGCCCCAACCCTGGGCTCTCCCCCCCCGCACCTCCTGCCACCCCAGCGCTGGGCTTCCCCCCACCACCGCTGACTCCACCCGCTCCCCCCTTGCCTGCAGCCGGTCCAGCGCTGGCAGGGTCAGGGTAAGCAGCAGGGCTCCCGGGCCGCGCCTCAGCCCAGGGTCCCTCCAGCCGGGGCTCCTGCCTCCAGGACCGGCCGGGACTGGGGAGGACAGAGCCGGGGACTGCCCCGGCAGGGAGCTGAGGAGCCGGGGCAGGGCAGCTCCAGAGGGAGCGGAGCCCCGGAGATCGGGACGCGGGCCCTGCATGGCAGCACCTTGGGCACCGGTCCCCACTATGGCCCCGCTGCTGCTGCTGCTTCTGGCTGTCCTGCCGCAGTCCCTGGGCAGCTCTGGCCGCTTCGCCCAGCCCTGGCTGCGGTGCTGGGGGGCGGCCACCCTGCGGTACCTGCAGGCGGCTCCGTGTGCCCCGAGGGGCAGCCCCCAGCCAGAGTGTCCCGCGCTCGGAGCCTGCCCGGCCATAAGGTGCAGGCGCTGCTCCCTGACGTGAACCGCAGCGGCCCCAGGGCGGCGCCGGTGCAGGCGCGCTGCTGCTGCCAGGGCCGGCTCTAGGCTTTTGCTGCCCAAACGCCAAAAAAAAAAGGCTGTCTGGAATGTTGCCCCTGAAAATGTGCCACCCCAAGCACCTGCTAGGTTTGCTGGTGCCTGGACCTGGCCCTGACTGGAACACCTGATTGAAAATGGACCCTGGTGACTCTGGTCAGCACCCCCGACCAGGCTGTTCAAGGTCTGTTCGGCGGTGCTGTGGCACTAAGGCAGGCTAGTCGCTACCTGTCCTGGCACTGAGCTGTGCCCTGGAAGTGGTGAGGAGGTCCGGCTTCTAGGCAGCTCTTAGCCCCCCAAACCCAGAGCCCCCTCCTGCACCCCAAAGCCCTCATCTTTGTCCCCATCCCAGAGCCCGCACCCCCAGCCCAGAGCCCTCACCCCCTGCACCAGCCCAGAGCCCCCTCCAACACCCTGAACCCCTTATCCCTAGCCCCATCACAGAGGCCTCACCCCTTCCTGAACCCCAACCCCCTGACTCAACCTGCAGCCCACTCCCACATTCTGAATCCCTCGACTCCCACCCCCCAGCCTGGAGCCCCCTCCTAGACCCCAAACCCCTCATCCCCAGCCCCACCCCAGAGCCTGCACCCCCAGTCAGAGCCCTCACCCTTTCCTGCACTGCAAGCCCCTGCCCCAGCCCAGTGAAAGTGAGTGAGGGTGGGAGGAAGCGAACCACTGAGGGAGGGGGAATGTAGTGAGCAGGTGGTGGGGCCGCAGGGAAGGGGCGGGGCTAGGGTGTTGAATTTTGTGCGATTAGAAAGTTGGCAACCCTATTGGGTAGGCCTGAGTATTTCTCTTAAGAAAAAACAAACTCACAACCCAGAAGAAATACTGCCCTCTCTCCTCTCCAAGGCGTTGCTTTATTATATTGGCTTCTGTTTAATAGAAAATTAACTTGATTCCTTCCCCAAATAGACGTTAACTTGATTGTTTCTCCTATAGAGAGAACAGCCTTCCTCCTAAGAGAAGCCTTTTTTCCCTGCTGCAGCTTGTTTCTCCCTCTCCTGCCTCTCTCTCACCGGAAAAGGGGTTTTTAAAGACCACTGTCAGCCTTTAATTGGACTCAGATATCTCTAATTAGCCTGAGGTATCCTCTTTTTAGTTCATAGGGAAAATGGCCTTCATCACTCTAGGGCTGATATACCAGCCTTCCACTCTCTTATAGCTGTCAGGTCTGACTTTGTCACACTGTTTACTACCATTATTGAAAGGCTGTATTTGATTGACTGGGAGAGTGGATGACAATTGTATTTCAGCCAATCCAAAAGTAAATATTCAGTAAATAATGAGCCAGATCCTATTGATCTATCTTAGGGCTTGTCTACATGGAGGGAGAGTGCACAGCAAGCCAGGGTGTACATTTACAGTGCATTTGCTTGCCATGCACTGACTAGCCATTGGGATTCTAGTACTGTGCATTAAAAGTTCCATAGCACTAAACAGGAGTACATCAATGTGGACTGCAGAACTTTAAGTGAGCAGTAGCAGGGTCCACGTGGGGCTTATATGGCTCCCACTACTGTATTATCTGAGCACCTCACAATCTTTTATGTATTTATCCTTACATCACCCCCCTGAGCTAGGGAGGTATTATTATCCTGATTTTACAGGTGGGAAACAGAGATACAGAGAAGCTAAGTGACTTGCCCAAAATCACACAAAGTCTGTAGGGTAGCAAGGAATTGAATTCTGGTCTCCTGAGTCCTGTAACCCCTAGATTATCCTTCCTCTTTCAAGTAGTGGCTGCTAGCCTAGCTCCACTTTACAGTGGTAAATGGGTATAACAAAACTCCACTCAAGTCAGTAGAGCAATACCAGCTGACACCAACGATCTGCCAAATAATTAAAATTTTCTTGTACTTCTACACATGGTTTCTGGTTAGCCGATTTGTTTTGTTTGGTGAATTTTATCAGTAAAAGCGGGCAACCACTCACAAATCTTATTCACCGCTACCCTACACTGATCCTGGCTCTGGGGCAGCACTCAAGGAGTGCTGCCTCCACAGCATACTTTCCCTTTCCACCTCATCCCCATGGAACTTCCAGCCATGGGTGCTCCCCAAAGTTCCTGTTCCACAGGCAACAAGGAGGGTAAGTGGGGCAGCAAGGTGCTGCCAGGTTCTCCCAACCAAACCCATGAGGCAACGAACCTGCAGCAACTTGCATAGTAACTCAAGGACCTGAAATCTTTCCGAGTGAGGTACCAGGGTACCTGTGTTAATGGGACACATTAAATACACAGGTGATGGCCTGCAGTGTCAAATCAAGGAGTCTCAGCATGGAACCCCCTAGCTTTTGATGGATTCCCCTGAAATGTGGGCATGCAGTTGGAGCAAACTCTGCTATTTTTTCCAAGGTGTGGAGGAAGGGGCAAATCACACTTCCCATAGGAAATTCTGTAATGGGAACTCTGCAGTTTCAAGTCTCCTAGCTAGGTTTTTCTGCATATGGAATGATTGGAGGATTATTGGATCCAATTAAAAATCGCTACAATTTTACAGTTTATCTATAAAATAATTTGTACATATTTACGATCAGCCTGGAGTCACATAACTATACTCCACAAACAATAAGTCATTAACTCCTGTACTTTTCAGATCAGATTCTGAGTAGAATTAGTTGTAGATTTTGTATTTTTTGGTACTGTGCTGATATTTTGTACACAAAATAAAGCAGAAAATAAGGACACATTGTGGCATGCACATTAAGATTGCACAATACTGTATGCCTGCCTAATTCTTCACTTATTTTCCAGATGAAGCACAATGGTATGTTACATTCAGCTTCTTGTAAGGAGGACTGTTTGTAAAAGAAAGAAACAAATGTGGGGATACTGAAAGTTAGGGGAAAAGGAAAAAAAACTAAATCACACTGAAGCACTGTTGTTGCTGCTATGGAGATGAGGATTTTTATGTTGAGTACAAACTCTGAAATCTAAGGTGAAGGAAGAAAGTGGAAGGAACTGGAATTGTATGACAGAAAATTACTATTCTGAAAGTGACTATTTGAAACTATCTTCTTGTGAGTGCAGTGGCGGATTATCCACTGGGCCAACAGGGCCCATGCCCAGGTGCCCCGGCCAATTGCGGCCCCCCATAAAAAATGGCCCACCCGTTTCCCGACCTGCTCCGCCCACCTGGCGCTCCTGCCGGGGAGCAGGGGAAGCCCCCTCCTCCTGGCAGGAGTGCCGGGATGGGGTGGGGTGGGGGGACTGCAGGCAGAAGGGGTGGGGAGGGGCCCCACTTGCTCTGGCCCAGGGCCCCATAAACCCCTAAATTGCCTCTGTGTGAGTGAAATATAACATCTTAAAGGGCAACGGAGATGTAGAATAATTCATTACTCACGTCCTTAATGCTATTTACTTTTTTCAATGTATACAAAACGTTTAAAAACACTTATCCAGATCTCTAGATCCCTTTGCCATGTATTAAAAATACAAGCCAACTAACCTCCTCCCAAATATAGCAGCCTCTAAAAGAAAATAAAAACCAATTAACAGAGTAGCCATAATTCCCAACACTCAGGGTACAAATCCCAGCGCTCAGTGCACACCCCTTCCCCAAAAGCCTGGGAAATGGGATCAGTTGTGCAGCATGTCCTGAAGATCAACAGATATGTGCTACTTTGGACTAAGCTGGAGACAGAATCCTTAAAGTTCAGCACCTGTGAGAGAGAACCCTGTCACCAGCTCTCTTTTTAAACTCAGTGGGCTTCAGCTTGAGCACTCCTGCTGATTGTAGCTATGGCAGCATGACACCGGCATAACAATGGATTTAGGTCCCAAGTCATTCTGAACTCAGCAATCAGCTGCTGCAGGTCACAGAGCCCTAGGGCTCTGAGCACAGTGAGAAGCTTCATTAAGCAAATGAGTCACTGCATTCTGTACTAGCTTCTCTTTCCTTAATGACTGGACTTTGGTATTATTTCTCATGGACAAAATAGCAATTCCAGGCACACAGTATTCAATTTATATAATACTGGGTTTTTGAGTCAGTACTGAATCAGAGGTAAGGATTGCCATGAACTTGATTTTGGGGACTGAGGGGAAATGGGCTAGATTTTGGTTCCAAACACCCAGCCCAATATTTGTGAGTCTGGTGATTTATCAGAATATTTTTAAAGGGATTTATAATCAGGTAATTCATGACTCGTAGTGCTTTGGACACACTGTAGATTAGGGATTTCACCTCTAAGATTTTTTCCTAGTGTTTATATTAACTGAAAATTAATCTAAGTGCAACATATTAATCCTGTATAGAGCAAGTTATAACTGTATGCCTTCAAAAGGCCATAGATGAGGAACAACTACAGTGTAACATTGTTACCTTATGGGAAGTCTGCAAAAGAATAGGCTACAGAGAAACATTATCTGAGGAATGCAAATGTACTTATGAATATCATAATTCATGCTCTTTGTGTTTGATTGCTGTGAGCATATTAAAATACAGCTTTTGCTCAGTTCAACTCCATAGTGGCACTCTTCCACACTGCTCTGTGTGAGACCTGGCAGGCATTTTCACTCTATGTCTGAGGCACTGCACATTCACGCTGGTGGAGAAGGGGAAAGGAGTCCCTCACACTGCTCAAATACAACCCCCCTGGCTAACTAAGGAATGGTGCAACCTGTCTTTAGAGGTAGTCCCAATCCCACCCACTCCTCTTTAAGGTGGAAGGGCAATAGCCACACTGCAGGGACTTACTGAAAACAATCAACAGCAGTTTTCAAATATTTAGTATTTCTTTCACTTGGAAACTGAGACAACTGGAGAGTAAAATCCCATACTGAAAGATTCAGTATAGAAACACAGTGATTAAAAATGGAGGCTTTCCTCATCAGTCTGACAATGTTCTTACCTGACCTACTTTAGGAATAGTGTTGACAAGGATGATTAACGCTGGCTGTGGAAAAAAAGTTGGCAGTTAGGTGTTAGTATTTGTGATGCTTCCAGCTCAACACTTAATACAGTGAGTCATTTTACCTACAATATACAGTGCTGGGGCTGGTGTTGAATTGCATTCAACCTATTGCACTCAGGCAAAATCTGACATCTTCACAAGAATTCTGTGGGCCCAATTCTCATCTCAGCTATGCTACCGCCCTTCCCAGAAAGTGGATCATCTTTCAATGAGTCATTTCTACACTGACTAGGAGCTGAGTTAGCAGCACACACTAGCTCACCCTCGAGAGGAAAAGCTCCTCTTTTTCTTTAGTTTGGTTCAGATAAGACTGAGAGAAGCTCCTAGTATTTGTTATAGGCCTAATGACCAAGTCAGCTGTGGCAAATGAAAATGGAAGACTCTTGTGTTTGGGGTTTTATTAATTCATAGTTAAAGCTCTATAAAATTGGAAGTGCTCCAGAATGATTTCAATCTGCTATAGCTTGCTTCCATGGAAAACTGATAGTCCCCTGAAATGACTCTTTTCTAGATATACTCAGACAGAGATATTTTTCATTCATTACCATTCATCCAATGGTGTGCTAGGTGCTTCATAGACAAGATTGCAGCCTCTTCAAGGTAGGGATCTAAGGATCAGAACTGGGTCTTGGTGACTGGAAGGTTCCTCGAGTCTCTTCCGGGGCATCCCCTTCGGCAGCACAGAATTGGTGCTCATGCTGAGTAGACAGATCAGTTGTCCTGGTTTGCTGCCAAGCTGCAGGGCAAGTGGTAGCTCAGGCCCTCCTGGATCTGGGCTAGGCCAGTAAGAAGTCTGTAGCCTGGGGTCCTGCCTGTGGGCTAAACCGATAAATAGTCAAGGGCTCAGACCCCTCAGGTGTGGGCTGAGCTAACAAATAGGCAATAGCTGAGGCCCCTCAGCCTAGGGGTTAGTGTTCGTCCAGCCCCTAAGGGAACTCGGGCCCACCCTGCTCAACTGGGTCCCAGCCCAGGGCCCTTGAAGCAATGGATGGTCCCATTGCTGGGCTGGCAGGGAAATATGAGGTTGCTGCCTCACCTCTAGGGACCAATGTCTCATTTTCCCAGGCTGCTTCTTACTGGCGTCTTGTTGGGTTGTTCCACGGCCTGGTTCTCCATCTCCACGCCGAATGGCTCCCACGGCGCTTCCTCTCTGGGTTCCGCCATCTCCTGGAGCTGTGATTGGCCGTTTCTCCAGACGGTCTTTGGAGCATCTTCATCCCCCTATGCTGGAATGAGGCCACTCTGAAGAGTTTTTGTTGTGTCAGTGAGAATTCCAACTTAGGGCTCTCTGGGAGTGGGTGCTGGAACTGGAATTTCACCAACCTTGGAGAGAGTGCACTTGCTGCCCACTCTATGCCAGCTTAACTCTATGGGTTAGGGAGTGGATGGGTAGAGCCAGGGTTCTGCCCTGAACCCATTCCCCCTGCTCTCTTCTGTGGTCAGCTAGTACCAATGGGAACACTAGGAGGGACCAGTGAGAGTGCTCTCCAATAAGATTCTGGCCAGTCCCTGCACAGGGATACAAGAGGGGGAAACGCCTTTCTCCTTGTGGACCTGCTCAGGAGCCTGTCAGAATCTGTCCCTATACAGACAACGTATGAACAAGGAAAAGCAATGTTTGAATCCATGTCCCTCTAGTTCCACGATCTGAGCATCAGTCTGAGAACAACTCATCATTTTCAGTGAGTTAGGTGGGGCAGGGGTATGGGCGGGGGTGGGAGGGCTAACTCTTATGGCCCTCTTTAAAGAGGCGTGTTTTCAAGAGAAGCTTGAAGGAGAAGGTGGTGGTGCATCAGACTGAGTCAGAAAGGGGAATGGGGGTGTTCCCAGTGCATGGAGCAGTATAGAAGAAACTCTGGAGATGGGAGTGGAAGAGAAAAAAAATCACAAAGGGTGTGGTTAGTCATGCGCCTTTGGGGATGGGGGCCAAGGAGACAACCAGAAAGAGCTGAGAGGCAGAGTCAAAGAGTTAGAGTCAAAGCTTAAGGTCAAAAGGGACTACCAGATCTTCAAGTTTGACCTCCAGTATATCACAGGCCACCAACGCCACTCAGCCCCTGCACACTAAACCCAACAACCACAATTAGACCAAAGTATTACAGCCCACAAGAGACTACTGTGTGCCACAGGCAGAGCATAGGAGGAGTCAAGGTGCCCCAGTGCACCCACAATGGCAGGGAAATGGTAAGTGAGATATACACAGATAATCCTGGCAAGTGACCCACACCCACATGCTGCAAAGGAAGGGGGGGAAAAAAAAACCCAACGGCACTGCCAATCTGACCTGGGGGAAAATTCCTTCCCAACTCCATATGTGGTGTTCACTTAAACCCTGAACACGTGAGTCAGGGACGCCCAGAGAATTCAGAAGGTCTGGGGCAAAGCGGGGGAGCGGACATACTCACCGGGCGGTGCTCCGAATCTGCGGCGGCGGCAGCGGCGGGTCCTTCAGTCGCTCCGCGTCTTCGGCAGCACTGAAGGACCCGCCACTGAAATGCCACCGAAGACCCAGAATGACTGAAGGGCCCCCCTGCCGCCGAAATGCCGAAGACCCGGACCACCGCCAGGTAAGTAAAAAGGAGCCTCTAGCCAGGAAAGGGATTCTCAGGCAGGGCTCGCGGGGCCCCTGCGGGGCCCAGGGAAAATTGCTCCACTTGCCTCCCCCTCTGGGCGGCCCTGATGTGAGTCAGAACCTGCTAGCCAAGCATTTGATGGAGAGAATGTGCAGTACTATCTCAGAATCCTGGCATTTCCCATCCAATGCCCCATTTTCAGCAGTGGCCACCCTTGATGCTTCAGAGGAAGGCGATTAAAATAAAGCCTCCCAGAATACATGGTAGAATCATAGAATCATAGAATCATAGATTATAGGACTGGAAGGGACCTCGAGAGGTCATCGAGTCCAGTCCCCTGCCCGCATGGCAGGACCAAATACTGTCTAGACCATCCCTGATAGACATTTATCTAACCTACTCTTAAATATCTCCAGAGACGGAGATTCCACAACCTCCCTAGGCAATTTATTCCAGTGTTTAACCACCCTGACAGTTAGGAACTTTTTCCTAATGTCCAACCTAGACCTCCCTTGCTGCAGTTTAAACCCATTGTTTCTGGTTCTATCCTTAGAGGCTAAGGTGAACAAGTTCTCTCCCTCCTCCTCATGACACCCTTTTAGATACCTGTAAACTGCTATCATGTCCCCTCTCAGTCTTCTCTTCTCCAAACTAAACAAACCCAGTTCTTTCAGCCTTCCTTCATAGGTCATGTTCTCAAGACCTTTAATCATTCTTGTTGCTCTTCTTTGGACCCTTTCCAATTTCTCCACATCTTTTTTAAAATGCGGCGCCCAGAACTGGACACAATACTCCAGCTGAGGCCTAACCAGAGCAGAGTAGAGCGGAAGAATGACTTCTCGTGTCTTGCTCACAACACACCTGTTAATGCATCCCAGAATCATGTTTGCTTTTTTTGCAACAGCATCACACTGTTGACTCATATTTAGCTTGTGGTCCACTATAACCCCTAGATCCCTTTCTGCCGTACTCCTTCCTAGACAGTCTTTTCCCATTCTGTATGTGTGAAATTGATTTTTCCTTCCTAAGTGGAGCACTTTGCATTTGTCTTTGTTAAACTTCATCCTGTTTAACTCAGACCATTTCTCCAATTTGTCCAGATCATTTTGAATTATGACCCTGTCCTCCAAAGTAGTTGCAATCCCTCCCAGTTTGGTATCATCCGCAAACTTAATAAGCGTACTTTCTATGCCAATATCTAAGTCGTTGATGAAGATATTGAACAGAGCTGGTCCCAAAACAGACCCCTGCGGAACCCCACTCGTTACGCCTTTCCAGCAGGATTGGGAACCATTAATAACAACTCTCTGAGTACGGTTATCCAGCCAGTTATGCACCCACCTTATAGTAGCCCCATCTAATTTGTATTTGCCTAGTTTATCGATAAGAATATCATGCGAGACCGTATCAAATGCCTTACTAAAGTCTAGGTATACCACATCCACCGCTTCACCCTTATCCACAAGGCTCGTTATTCTATCAAAGAAAGCTATCAGATTGGTTTGACATGATTTGTTCTTCACAAATCCATGCTGGCTGTTCCCTATCACCTTACCACCTTCCAAGTGTTTGTAGGTGGGGGAATATCCCTTCCTGACCCCTGGAGATGGCCAGCTGAAACCCAGAAAGTATGAGCTTTTACTAAGACAACGACAAACTGGAAGTGAGCCCCAGAGCTGTTGAGCCCTGCCTCCCACCATCACAAGCAACTCAATCATGCAATTGGTTTCTGCTACAGGTATCCTTTTAAGTTAACCTTTTCCCACCATGCCCTTGTGCACAGCTAGAGCTTCATTTAAGGCATTTCCCTTGACTTTAAACGAATACTGTACAGCAGTGGCTCTCAACCTTTCCAGACTACTGTGCCCCTTTCAGGAGTCTGATTTGTCTGGCATAGCCCCAAGTTTCACCTCAATTAAAAACCACTTGCTTACAAAATCAGACATAAAAATACAAGAGTGTCACAGCCCACTGTTACTGAAAAATTGCTGACTTTCTCATTTTTACCATAAAATTATAAAATAAATCAATTGGCATATAAATAGTGTACTTACATTTCAGTGTGTAGCAGCGTGCAATATAAATATTGTACTTACATTTCACTTCATTGCACCGGACCCCCACCTGACCCGCTTCTGAACACTTGCAGTTGTTTTCAATTAATGCTTTTGGCCAAATTTACATCTGTGCAACTCCAGTGACTGTACTGGAATTGCACAGGCATAACTGAGGCCGGGGTTTGGCACTTTCATATATAAATGTGCATAATTAAGAGAGATTTTCAATAGACCAGAAACCTAGACACATACTTCATTGGTTTGAAATCAGTCATGGAATCAAATAGTTTAAGAAGTTCTATGATGGAATGCTAGGTGGTGCAACAGATTAGCACCAAGCTATAAAACAATTAATTGGCCCTGAACCACCAGGCTAGTTAAAATCCAGTCTAGGTTGGCAGAAACTAAGAGTATCACCAGGTGATAGATGTTTAGTGGCCCATAGCAGGACTTACCCAGTCTAGGGTTGGGCCCTGCTACTGCATCAGTTTTTCTTCCATCTCATATAAAACAAACTACCACATCTAGTATTTTGACACTAGTGCCCCCTTCTGTGTGTGGTTTGTTAGCACAGACTAACACTAAAGGCCTTCCAGCCCTCTTCCCCAGGCTCAGTCTGTCTTTCCGTTTATAATTGGCTCCAGCATGCATACAGCCCTCCCTCTAGGCTCTCAGGGCCAGATTTTTAAAGGTATTTAGGCACCTAAGGCAGCAGATAGGCACCTAAGACCACCATTTAGGCATGTTGGTATTTTTAGAACTGCTACTCAGCTGCCATCTAACCTCCAGGGGCCTCAGGCTCCCATGGCACCTGCTTTCCCACCAATTGGTGCACAAGTGCAAACATCCTAAGCATTGCCACTACCCTACGGCAAACAGCTGTAGCCTTGAGAACTGGGCTGACACCTAGGAACAGTCACAGACTCACCTAGCAGTACATCTGCTCAGCTGCACCTGCCACTCCCCAGCCCCCTGGCTGACATGGAGTTCCCTGAGTGCTTAAGTGGGTGTTTTTAACTAGGCAGAGGCATGCCTGGCTTGCTCCCAGGGGTCGATCACTGAGGCGCACTTGAATCAAGCTTAACAATGGGGGCAGCATTGTAATTGCTCAAAAGGCAGCAGTGGGAAGGGAAATGCAGAATGAGTGTGAGATAGCTATTTAGTGTGAGCCAGAGAGAGAGCAAGACAGACATATGTTGGGCGACCGTTTTCAGTTAGACACTGATTGCTGGTAGGATAGCTGGTCAGGGACTGGGATTGGGTTAGTTACTGGGGCACTTTGAGGGGACAAGAGAAACACACAGGGACAGTTTGGTTAGTTAGATTGGGCAGGAAATCGTGGTAGGTCAGGCTGCGAGGGTTTCCTCAAGGAGGGAGAACTGAGTCAGAGCTAGGGAGTGGGGAGGGTGGGATGGGGGGAGGACACCGTGCTGCTGCATAGGGACCTTTACCTGGTAGAGAGGAAGGAGACAGCAAAGGAAGAGGGAGGAGCCCCAGCATGGGCCTGATCCCAAATTTGGGGCTGATCCTGAGTCAACGCCTGATTCTGAGGGAGAGGGGTGAAGCTCATATTCACACCCTTGTACCTACTGGCTTTGCCTAGAAAGCTGTTGCTACCTAATCAGGTCTGCATACAGAAACACAAGTAAACTCAGGCCTTCATGTAAACCTCTGCAATCTGCTCAATAATGACTTCAAGTCTGTCACACAATGGTGCCATGTACTTACTGTCTCTCTGGGTAACCTGTATATTTTGGCTATGGGATTGTTCCAGAGGTTCATAGGCCAGACCATAGGAATATCCCAATCCCCTGTCTCCTACATCAGGGGTGGGCAAACTACGGCACGCATGCCGGATCTGTCCCATCAGGGCTTTGGATCCGGCCCGTGGGATTGCCACCCCCATGGTGCCACAGGCCCTGTGCCGCTCCCGGAAGCAGCTGGCACCATGTCCCTGCGGCCTCTGGGGGGGGAGGGGGAGCGGGCAGAGGGCTCCGTGTGCTGCCCTCGCCTGCGGGTACCTCCCCCCCGCAGCTCCCATTGGCCCGGAATGCGTGCAGACAGAGACATGGTGCCAGCCGCTTCCAGGAGCGGCGCTGGGCCAGGGCAGGCAGGGAGCCTGCCTTAGCCCTGCTGCATGCTGCTGCCACCCTGGAGCTGCTCAAGGTAAGCAGCGCCGGGCCGGAGCCTGCACCTCAAACCCCTCCTGCACCCTGCACCCCAACCCCCTGCCCTGAGCCCCCTCGTACACTCAGCCCCCCTCCTCCACCCCAACCCCTTGCCCATAGCCACTTCCTGCACTCTGCATCCCCTCCCACACCCCACACTCCCTCCCGTAACCCAACCCCCTGCCCCAGTCCTATATTCATGGCCCTGCATGCAATTTCCCCACCCAGATGTGGCCCGAGGGCCAAAAAGTTTGCCCACCCCGGCCTACAACCTGACACCCTACCAATAAATGTGGTGAATGGAAACAGACATTTTACTCTGCTGTGCTTTGTAATCTATTAGGTTCATTTACACAGCGCGTTCTTCTGCAGATTTGAGTGGTCCACACCTCCTGCTCCCATCCACAGCTGCCTCCAGAATTGGTGCTGTAGCTACCTGCAGGTGCTGCAGGCTATCCAGGCTTAGTACCCCCTCTTTGGTAGTGATCTCCGGGAAAGCCCTCTTATGCAGCAGCTGCCACTTCTCCTTAATGTCCTCAAGTCTTCTGCTATGGGTGGACACCGTGTTTACTGACCTCCTCTTAGCTTTTTCCAATCACTTGTCCTAGGAAGCTAAGATGTTATGCTATGCATCCGAAGAAGTGAGGTTTTTACTCACGAAAGCTTATGCCCAAATAAATCTGTTAGTCTTTAAGGTGCCACCAGACTCTTTGTTGTTTTTGTAGATACAGACTAACACGGCTACCCCCTGATACTTAAGATGTTACTATCTTTCAGGAACCTGTCAGGGTTGGGGCATGCACAGCCATGAATTTGTTTATCACCTTTATCTACTCCTCTGAAAAATTTGCCTCAAAAAAAAAAAAAAAGTGCCTCCAACTTCCAATGGTTGACCTGCCAGTCTCTGACCCAGATGTTACCATCATGCTGGGATGCCAGGGGTATGTATCTGGCATGATGGGTTTATAATAATCTTTTGCACCATATGCTAATAAACTCATCAGCATTGCTACCTAATCCCTGCCTGATGTTTGGTTGCATACCTGCAGGTACCCAATTCACTCCATTAAAATTGGCTTGAAAATCCCACTATGTGGGTGGCACCTAAATTACACAATCCACAGCATGTGTGAGCATCACCTTGATGATCGAGTTAGGTGCCTGTATTCCCTTCCCACACCCCTCTCCCTCCTCACCATAAGGCACGATTTATCACTTCTTTTAAAGGATAAACAAACTTGGCAGCATGCCCAGATTTGTAGCTGGTCTCTCTAAAACATAGGGAAAAAAGCAGCTTGAACACTGGATTTGGAGACTGTTTTATTTGTACCATTGGACAATGCAAAACTGCAGACATATGGGCTGGGGAGAGGGAAGGAAAAGCTGCTTTTCAGCCTATGTAGGGGCTGCCCCTCAGCTTTCAGCAAACGGGGGGGACCAGGGAGGGGTATGGCTCTTGAATGTGAAGCTCTGTCTTGTAACCCAGTAACTGCGGTCTGGAGCAGGGGCGGGAGTTGATAGCAGTTCACGTCACATGGCTTTCCACTTTGAAGCTATCCATGTGCTGGGGGTAAGGAGGGGAGACGGTTCTGCCAAGGTCTGTGCTGGGGGTGAGGAGGGGAGACGGTTCTGCCAAGCATGGATGGGGTGAGGGCACCAAGAACCCTCTGAGTCACTTTAGGAAATTCTGGTGGCTTTGAGAGATTCTCCTGTATTTTTCCCCATGAGCACGTCCTCTAATGGTAAGACTAGCTTGAGAGGGAGACCACCCCTTCCATTCCTGTAGCAACCCAGGCTCCACTAAGCACTCAGGTATATCCAGAGCATAAATCCGGGGTTCCCGCCCCCCATGCTAGTTGGTGTAAGATATTCTTTATGTGCTTGGGATGTTGTTAAAACTGACTTCCTCCAGGGGTGCCTTTGCAGGGAAGCCTTTGAGTCTAGGGATGGCAGGGCTGGGATTAGCATATGCCTGCTCTCCATGGAGGGATGCTTCTCCCCACTTTTGCTCCTCCCTCAGCCCTTCCAGAGCAATGACCTGTGCAAGTATCACAGCACGGTGGGAGATTTGACTCACCCTTCTCTGTCCGGCGCCTATTCTATGGTGGTGTCCAGGATAGGTTGACCAGACAGCAAATGTGAAAAATTGGGACGGGGGTGGGGGGTAGTAGGAGCCTACATAAGAAAAAGACCCAAAAATCGGGACTGTCCCTATAAAATCGGGACATCTGGTCACCCTAGTCCAGGAGCAGTGTAGCAAAGTGCATCCTATACAACAGCTCAGGGTCTCTGGAGTACTAAGGCGGGGGGGAGAGACAACTGCAGACAGAGGAGAGTACAACTTTCTCTTATCTAGCATTGCACTAGATAGTGGAAATGTCCTTGTGAAATGTAAGGGCTACTACAGTTGAAGACAGCAATGGAATATACAGTGATTGTTTCAGTGAGACAGCCAGGTGTAGAAGTTAGTCACTTTTCAAGGGGACCTTGCTTGTGTAAAATCTCCAGTCAAGCAGGGCAGAACTCATCTCAGTTTTCTAAGACTCCCCTATACAGCACTCACATGACCCTCACAGGGTAATTTAGGAGGTAGATGCCTACCAGCCCCTGCATCTGTTCTGAAAATCCCACTAGGCTGTAGGCCACTCAGAGAGTTCAGCTATGCAGCACTCAGCTGGACAGCACCTTTAAAAATCTGACCCATAATCCTTTGCAGCCACTGAGCTGGAGCTTCTTACTCAATAGGCTCTTGTTCCCTGCAGGTCCCTCAGCTAAACTCACCCCTCAACAGGCTCCTGCTTCTTGCAGGAACATCTCCCAGGCCTTCCAGCTGGGAACTCTGAAAAGCTATCACCTGCCCTTTTCCCAGCAGGCTCCCGCCCCAAATGCTGTTTTCTGGCTAGCACCTCCTCCCTGCTAGCTTATCAGACCCTCTGCCTGAGAACTAAGGAAAAATTCTCTCTGGATTAACTCAAATTGTCCTTATATTTCCCAGCAAGCCTGGTTCTAAGTCACATGTGCCCATCACATGACTGCTAAACTTATTCCCTTCACCTGGAGAGGTGAGCTACACCTGGCACAGGTGATTCTGAGCCCCAATCCTCTTAAAGAGCTAGCTCACATCGTGACATGGTCTATATGAAATGTATTTTATGGTCTCAGTCCCAGTTTCCTACATCATCAAATCACAATCAGAATTGGCACTTTTTAAAAACAAAAAACAGTTTCACCAGTAAGTGGCTAAGGCATGAATGGGCCATTTTGAAGAAACTCCCAGGGTTACGAGACAGCATAGAAAGGCCTACCACTGTTGTCTGTGCTGTTACTATTCTGACGGAGCTATGAGGTTTTAATCCAGATCTCTCCCAAAGTTCATGTGTGTGTTCAGACACTGGGTTCCATCTCAGGCCTATTAAGAAATGGTCAGAAGCTGTGAGGTTTGGATCTGACTTTTAGGTTTTCTAGCTTTCAATACAGAGCCTTTCGTTAGAGCTAAATTAATACGAAAAATAGGTTTTACAAGTCCATGTTCTATGACTACTGCTTCTTTAGGTGCAGAGCACACAGATGCAAAAATAAGGCAGTTTAGTATGACGACTTCAGTCAGCCACAGCACAGCTTTGGAAGCACTCCAGAAATTACTGTAACTTCTCTCATGTGAATAACACAGAAATAGAGTGTGTGTGTGACAACCAACAACAGGTAACCAGGATCCACTGAAAGAACAGTGAGATTGGGATGGACTCGGAACGGAAGATATGGGCTTAATAAAATCATAGAAATTAGAAACACAAATACCTCTTACATCCCAAAATGTTTATTTAATAAAATGACAGGGCACACATATTTTAAAGGGACACCAATTCAGCCTTCATATTGTGATGGTTCAGATAATTGCAGGCCCAGATGCCAGCATTTAAATACTTACTGGTACCGATCTGAAATGCTAAGTGTCCAAAGGCTCTAGCCATTAGTATTTTTACTCACAAATAATTGTGAATGCAAGAATTGTTCTCATGAAATTGGAAGCTGGATTTACAAATCAAGCCCTATAACTCTGAGACATCAGAGAAATCTGAACTTTAAAAAACCTTATCTTTAAAATTGTATATACTGTACACACATTTGTAAAGCAGACAAGAGAGGCCAACCAACCTGATCAATTGGCTAGGTGTGTATTTTTATTATAACAACTGCACAGGTTGGAAGTGATTAGCAATATTACCCTCCTTCAAAACAATATATCCATCAAAAGGGAGGAAACACAGCAGGAAAGCAAATGTCTAAAAATGTGCTTGCTGTTCTAAATGGCAAGTTTTCAAAGCATGGCATGGAGTTTTGGGAACATGATCAGTATTATTGATTGTCAGAGATGATTCTTGGGCAGTATCCAAGCACTGGTAGATCAGATCCAGGCTCTCTTGGATGTGACAGTCTTTTAACAAGCCTTTCCTTGGAAGAAAGCTATTTGTTCTACAGGAGCCCTACCATTAGGTATTACAGGCAGTAGTGTGGGTCATTTAGTATGTGGCACTCTTCCCCCTTTGAGTCAGTACTGAATCCAATACACCAACATGGTATTAGGTGGCATTGTGCTACTGGAGGAGCTGCCTTTTGTAAGTAACTTAAAATGGCTGTTCAAGGCACCTGAAGCTTCCATGGCACGTGTGACAAGTTCCAGTTGCATATTTACATTCCTGTAATACTAGGGGTCTTCTTGGAAATCTCCTAGTCACAGTAACGGGGAATAAAATCTCCATTACAATACACTTGTGGGCTATACACATTGCATCACAGACAATTACTTTAAAGCAGTTTGATGGGAAGTTTTACAGTTCTTACATGGTCCCTATTACCCTTAGATAGGAGTGCCTCACACTGGTTAATATTAACACCCATGATAGAAGGCACCTTCCTATCACCCCCATTTTACAGATGGGGAACTAAAGGACAAAAAGACTATAAATATGTCTACACTTGGGGACTGGGGGGGGGGGGGGAAGCATTAGGTAATTCAGGTTAAAGTAGCAACTCTGCTTTTAACTTGGATTAATAGCTCAAGGTCAAGCTCAGGCTACCCTATAGGCTTTAACTCCAGCTGCTAACCTGAGTTAAAAGCTGAGATGCTGCATCTTCATTGCTGTGTTTTAACCTGAATTAGCTCATGTGGGTTAGCTAACCTGCGTTAAGAACACCCCTTTTCCTGCAGTGTAGTCATAGCTTAAGTGACTTGCCAAGGTCACAGAGGAAGTCTGTAGCACAGTAGAGAATTGAATTCAGGGCTCCTGTGTCCTAGGCAAGCACCTTAACTTCTGTACCATCCTTCCTATCAGTATTGATCCACCCCTTAGCTAGCAAAGTGTCTAATCCTTGTAATTTCAACTAAGATACTGCCTTTAACAATATTACTAACAGTGAGCTGCATTGCTCGCAGCTAGAATAATCTTGTTTTGCTTTGCAAACTGAGCAAAATTGACATGCAAATTAATGCAGGAGAATGTAAAAATAGCATCTTGATGTCCCATATTCAGAGTCACTTTTCTGGTTCTAATGGCACTTATCAGACCTTAAGTAACATTTATGATCATTATAAATTTAAATTAATGGAGATATTCTATCTCCTAGACCTGGAAGGGACTTTGAAAGGTCATCAAGTCCAGCCCCCTGCCTTTACTAGCAGGCCCAAGTACTAATTTTGCCCTATATCCCTAAGCAGCCACCTCAAGGATTGAACTCACAACCCTGGGTTTAGTAGGCCAATGCTCAAACCACTGAGCTATCCCTCCCCTAATGATAGCTAAATAATTAAATTGGGTGTTTTCAGGGTACCAGTGAAGTTTTCTAAAATGTATGTCAAACTCCCGCCCATGGAATGACAGCAAAATCAGGCTTTATCATTTCCATCACACTGTAAGTATTTTGAGTTTCATGGAAAATGTGTGGACATATTAGTGTAGCATATGTAACCCAGAAAGAGAGAAGCCTGCTTTCTGCACAATTAAGCCAGAAGAGAACACATCCCTTGGTGACTAGCATATCAAATCAAGTGCTGCCTTCATGTGCTGCAGTGAAGAATTTACAGCCTGAATACCCACCATCACACCCTGAGATAGGATTGAGAATGACAGGTCTGGCAGGGAAGATGGGGGTGGGTGGGTTTTTTCCTTCTTGTAAAAATGGAAGTTCCTCTGCTGCTCTGTGGGTGTTTAAATGTGGAATATGTATCTGATGCAATTATTACTAATGCTCAGAACTCCAGAGAAGCTGCTGAATCAGCGTTCTTTCCCATTGGGTTAGTTACCTTACTTCCTCTCTAAGATTTGAAACAAAACTCTTTCTTCTTGAATGTGAGGATGCGTACCCACTTATAATGAGATCCCAACTCTGCGAGAGGGCAGCCATACACTGCAAAATAGTACTGTACATATAGATGGCTGATAAACTGAGGGATTTTAAGGCTAGCTTTGTGTTCTGTTCTTTTGTCAGGAAAACTCAGAGGGATATCTAGAGGTCAGGAGAACTAATTGGGATAAGATCCAGGGGTGAGACTGGGAGCTGCAATTGTTCCTCTCCCTTGATCTATAACCCTGTGGCGTAGTTTCAGTTATTCTGCTGGTCAGCATCCTGAAGCCACCAACAATCTTCCCTTCAGAAAGTAAGAGCTTGATTCTCTTTCTCACATCTGCTGGTGTAAGAGTAGTAATTCTATTGAGTTACACTGGTGGAAAACAAGTGTGAATTCAAGGACAAGAACCTAACGGTGCAAAACAAAACTGAAAGGGCTGCATTTATTTTTAAATTAGATAAATGGATAAAACACAGTCACCAAGAAGTGCAGTCAAAAAATTCCTTCCACAAGCCCTACAACTGAGCTGGTAATTAAAACCTTCTGAGGATTCATTTTATTTATATATCTCCAAACAAATTTCTCCATCATGCTGAGCATTAGCCTTGCTGAGGTCCTCCATAATCTCATGTTGTCCCTGTCCAGTTCCCCTTGCTACTGCTTTGTTACTTCCCTCATTGTCATGCCTGAAATTAGTTTATAATCACCTCAGGGCAGAGATCGGGCCTTTTAGCTGTTTTGGGAGGTTACCGGCATGCTTTTTGGTGCCTTGAAAATTAAAAATCAATTATTGTGGCATATTTTAAATCAACTGCAAAAATACCATTAAGAATAGTATAGAGGTGAAGGGTTGAGACAGATCATAGCAGGTCAAATCCTGCCCTCATTTCCACCACTGACATCAAAGAGTTTTCATAGATGTAAGGTAGGCCAGGACTTGCCCCAGTGTGAGGAAACCGATATTATTAATGGTAGCTGGGAAGCTACTGTAATTCACAGAATCAGTAATCAGAGACAGAGTTAGAGCATCAAGCACATGCTGTTGCAAGGACAGGATCTAGTCCCACAATAAGTAGGGCCCTACCAAATTCATGGCCATGAAAAACACGTCATGGACTGTGAAATCTGGTATGTGTGGGCTTTTACCCTATACTATACAGATTTCATAGGGAGATCAGCGTTTCTCAAATTGGGGGGGTCCTGACCCAAAAGGGAATTGCAGGGCGGGTCACAAGGTTATTTTAGGGAGGTTGCAGTATTACCAACTTTACTTCTGTGCTGACTTCAGAGCTGGGTGGCTGGAGAGCAGTGGCTGTTGGCTGGGTACCCACCAGCAGCAGTGCAGAAGTAAGGGTGGCAATACCATACCATGCCATTCTTATTTCTGCGCTGCTGCTGGTGGTGGGGGCTCTACCTTCAGAGCTGGGCTCCTGGCCAGCAGCTGCCGCTCTCTAGCTGCCCAGCTCTGAAGGAAGTGCCGCCGCCAGCAGCAATGCAGAAGTAAGGGTATCAGTACCACAACCCCTCCCCCCCACAACTCCATGTAGCAGTTTTGCAAATGTCAAGTAGAGGTACTTCTTGAAGCTATACTAGTGATGTTGCTTGTGCTCTTGTAGAATGAGCCTTCACCCCAGGAAGGGAAGGGAAATAAGATAAATATAGCTGAGTAAGATACAGCCAGAGATCCATTTAGAAATTCTCTGTGAGGATAGAGTCTGACCTCAGACTCTTTCCACTATGGTGATAAACACTCTGGGAGATTTTCTGATCATTTTTGTCCTTGGTAGGTTAGGCTAAAGCTCTTTGCATGTTGAGGGAATGCAGTCTTCTCTTCAGCTGCATATGGTTTCAGGAAAAACAAAACCAAAAAACACTACACAGTAAGTGAATTAACTGGTTCAGGTGAAACTCTGAAACTACTTTGGGGGTGAATTTAGGATGTAAACACAAGGAAATTTTGTCTCTGTGGAACGTGATGTAAGGCAGATTTGCCATCAGTGCTCTGAGCTCACCTACCCTCCTGAGTGAGGTGATGGCTAAAAGGAACACAACCTCCATAGATACGAGAAACATGGAACATGTAGCTAGTGGTTCAAAGGGCAGCTTGCTGAGCACCAAATTAACAAGGTTTAAGTCCCATTGAGGAGTAGTTTCCGGAAAGGCTGCAACTAGGCCCTTCCAGAATCAGGTATTCAGTGGGTGGGTGAAAAAGTGAGTATTCATGTGAAAGTAGGTTTCAGAGCAGCAGCCGTGTTAGTCTGTATCCGCAAAAAGAACAGGAGTACTTATGGCACCTTAGAGACTAACAAATGTATTAGAGCATAAGCTTTCGTGGGCTACTGCCTACTTCTTCGAATGCATATAGAGTGGAACATATATGCCATGTACATTGGCCAAACCGGACAGTCTCTACACAAAAGAATTAATGGACACAAATCTGACATCAGGAATCATAATACTCAAAAACCAGTGGGAGAACACTTTAACCTGTCTGGCCATTCAATGACAGACCTGCGGGTGGCTATCTTACAACAGAAAAACTTCAAAAACAGACTCCAACGAGAGACTGCTGAGCTGGAATTGATATGCAAACTAGATACAATCAACTCAGGATTGAATAAGGACTTGGAATGGCTGAGCCATTACAAACATTGAATCTATCTCCCCTTGTAAGTATTCTCACACTTCTTATCAAACTGTCTGTACTGGGCTAGCTTGATTATCACTTCAAAAATTTTTTTCTCTTACTTAATTGGCCTCTCAGAGTTGGTAAGACAACTCCCACCTGTTCATGCTCTCTGTATGTGTGTATATATATCTCCTCAATATATGTTCCACTCTATATGCATCCGAAGAAGTGGGCTGTAGCCCACGAAAGCTTATGCTCTAATAAATTTGTTAGTCTCTAAGGTGCCACAAATTCTCCTGTTCTTTTTTCATGTGAAAGTAGGTAGATACACACTGATTGCTGCCAGGTGGACATAGAGAATTGATGGAAAGATCAGCTGTTTTGAGGAAAATAAAACAGTCCAGAATAAGGGGAATACTCACAGCTTCTGGATAAGTTTTTGTTGTGCCCAGAGAGAGAAATGCTTCCACTAGGAAATTCTACTTAGCCAAGTGGGATCTTTTCACTATTGGTAAGGAGGCTTTGCACAGCTTCAGAGCATGAACGTTCTAAGAGTTCTTGTGGCACCTTGGAGACTAACAAATTTATTTTGGCATAAGCTTTCATGGGCTAGAACCCACTTCATCGGATGCATGAAGTGAAAAATACAGGAGCAGGTATAAATACATGAAATGATGGGGGTTGCTTTACCAAATGTGAGGTCAGTCTTACGAGATAAATCAATTAACAGCAGGATACCAAGGGAGCAAAAATAACTTAGTAATAAAAACGGCTGACAAAGTAGGTGCTGTAGTCATCATGAATAGGTCGGAATGAACAAGAGGCAGCTAGACAACTCTCTGACCCCACTGAGGATTGCCTCCCTTCTTCCCTGAGCCCAGTCCCTGAAAAGTCTATAAATCTTTCTTAGGAAAGTCCATGTCCATGAACTCCTCTGCCACTTTTACTGTTTCCTCTAGGACCGCTAGCTGGTGCCTTCGGTCCCACATGCATGTGTTTTCAGGGAGGCTGTGGAGGAATTGTTCAAGTATTCTCTATTATCTCCACTGTACTTTGGGTGTCCAGTTGTAGCCAACAGATTGCCTTGCCTGTCAATTTTTGTGCAAACGTCCAGCATCACATGCCTCCAGTCCATCTAGGAGACCAACATTTCTGTATATATTTTTTGCCCGACAGGCCAACCCTGTCCAGAACATCAGCTTTTACTCTATCATAGTCCTGGGCCTGTTCCTCGCTCAGGGCCATCTAGGCCTCCTGAGCTTCTCCTGACAAGTAGGGTGCCACTCAGAGAGCCCACTATCCTGTATCCCATCTGGCTCCCATTGCTACTCTCTTGGAAGTTAATAAAAATGCATCAGGGTTGTCTCCGGGTCTATCTTACACAGGCACATCCTGTGTCCCCCCTGCTGTTTCCAGTCATGGGACTCACCAGACCCCAGATCAGTTGCTGCTGCATTTGTGCTTGTTCCTTTATGAACGCCTTCAAAGTCTTATGCTGCTCCATCTGCCACGCAAGGAGGGACTGCTGTTCCACCTGGGAGGTTTCCTGGAATGATCGTATAACCTTCTGCATCTCTTGTTGTTGCTCAGTAACCATTGTAGGGTCTGCTCCAATCGTGCGAAGACAACCAACTCTTCGCACTGGTTTCCCCCATCTGGTCCTCTGTCACCACAGCTGGGGGAAATCATGATCCTGGACAAGCCCCCACATGGGGGCCCGCTCCACCCCTATCTTCTTCGCTTCAAAAACTCCACCAGGTGTGCACTCAGTGACCTTTTATTTCTAGTTCCCTTCACCAATATCAACACAGTTCTCCATGCTCCCACCTATTTACAGTTTTTGCCAAGGTTTAGGACCTGAGGGGAACAGAGGTCTCCCTACTCTGAGGTCGCTGTCTGACTAGCCCCAACTAGCCCTGTTCCTCTCTTCTCTCCCTCTGCACTTCTTTCCTGTGCCTCTTTTTATTAGCCCTGGGCTGATGGGTCCAATTGAATGTTTACCCCACCCAGCCTACTAGCGTGATTGGATCATTACCCCAGTCAGCTTCTCCTGAGGCATTAATTAGCCTCCCAGTGATCAGAGTGCAGGGAGTGAGCAGGTGAGCCTGCACTCTGTCACATATGGCATTCATGGACTCTTTGTTTAGTGAGTACACTGTTTGAAGACAGACCTGTAGGCAACAAAAATGCAGTCTGGCAAATGGCATGATGTAAGTGCACAAAGCCATATTCCCTGGAAAGAGACAAATTCTGACTGATGATCAGTTGTTCATGACCTGATCGATGAGGTCATTCATTGCTGGAAACTTGTCCAATGATGTTTAAAGTCTGTGTTGGTGAACCTGAAACATTGATGAAGTGGACCCGTAAGCTTCTTGATATGCTCAATTTAGGCAGGGTTGTTTGAAGTGGATGTAGAGGAGAATTTGTTCTTGTGTTTGTGAGAATGCTCCCTGCCTTCCTGACAAGACCCTGATGAGGGGAATCTGTGGGAGAAGATTCGCTCACCCTTAAGTCAGACCTTGTGGCAGGAGGCACACTGCTTGCTGAGTCAGGCCAATGTATGTGGCGGGGAGGGGTTCACTGGCCTGGGTCCAACTGCAGCCTCATGGCTTTTTCCCTTAAGTGGTTCTTAAGAAGTTGCCGCCCCTCATGGGTATGGCTGCAGGAGGAGCAGCAGATTCCACATCTTGCTGCAAGGAAAAGGCGTATAGACAAGAAATGCAGATTTTTAAGTCTGGAGCCCTGGGTATAGTCTAGTACCTGTAACAGGTTACAGGGACAGGCGCAAGGGTGGGAAATTCTCCATGACATGGAATCTAATTTAGCTCAAGCTATCGAGTAAATTAAAAAAACTGTTTACACACAATATATGTACTGTATTAACAGATCAAAGAATGAAAGAAAGACAAAGCTTTGGATGCTGGGAGTTCTGACCTGGGCCATGTGGCGGTAAGAATGAACTGGAGAGGCAGTTATTCTGCTCTACCTTCTATCATCTTGGCTGTTGGCATGAGGAGAGCAGGGGCACATGTATGGATCAACGGACTCTGTTTTCAAAATTCTCTGACTCCAGGTAGGGGCTGGTCTGCTGTTGCAGTGATTGACATGCAGAGGAATATGGATTCTGATTCTGTGTTCATAGGGTGATCATATTTCCCAAAAAGAAAAACGGGACACTCCCAGCTGCTCACCTGAGAGGCCGCCCTCCCCATGCTGTGGCCAGTCGTTGGAATCCTGCCCCCACCATTCCCCATGCCAGACTATTGCCCGGTGGCTGGAACCATGCAGGGGCCCTGCATGCTGGAACTCTGCCTCCCCCCACAGCCCTTCCTCCCCATGTGGGGGGCTGACATCTCTGCTCACCACCTCCGCACTGCACTTTTTTTTGACAAAAGTGGGCATTTGTGCTGTTTGTTCTTGCCAACTGATCAAGTCAGCAAGAGCAAATGGGACAAATGCCTCCTTTTGGGAAAAAAAAGTCAGGGCAGCCAGGACAGGTTTTAAAAAAGAGACGGTCCCAGCCAAAAAGTACATATGGTCACCCTATATGTTCAGTCCTTTGCTTCACAAGGGGACTAGGTCTGGGAACACTGAGATGCTCTGAGGAGTGCCTTTGGTATTTTTTTTTTAATTAATACCCCCCTCCCAATTTTAAGTGAAGAATTTAGTACTTAAAGGTGGCAGGATCATTTTCCTGAAAACTGAAATCCTCTGTTGTGTCCACAAAATATGTGCAGCAGAGGTAGTGAAAAGAAAAGTGCCCCTGACTGCCCTGTCAATATGTCTCTATCCCAATCTGGAAGAACCACCATAAGCAATGAGAGAACAGCTCCTTCTCTATATCCCATGTATAGGTGCCGACTCCGTGGGTGCTCCAGGGCTCAAGCACCCATGGAAAAAAAAATAGGAGGTGCTCAGCACCCATGGACCATGGCCCCGCCTGTGCTCTGCCCTGCGGCCTTGCCCCCGCTCGGCCTCTTCCCCTGAGGCCCTGCCTATGCTGTGTCTCTTCCCATTCCTGCTCTGCCTCTTCCCCTGAGGCCCCTGCCGCTCGCTCCTCTCCACCCCCTCTTCCTGTCACTCACCCTTAAGGTGGGAGGGGGCAGAAAGAACATAAGAACATAAAAACGGCCGTATTGGGTCAGACCAAAGGTCCATCTAGCCCAGTATCCTGTCTACCGACAGTGGCCAATGCCAGGTGTCCCAGAGGGAGTGAACTTAACAGGTAATGATCAAGTGATCTCTCTCCTGCCATCCATCTCCATCCTCTGACAAACAGAGGCTAGGGACACCATTCCTTACCCATCCTCGCTAATAGCCCTTAATGGACTTAACCTCCATGAATTTATCCAGTTCTCTTTTAAACACTGTTATAGTCCTAGCCTTCACAACCTCCTAATGCAAGGAGTTCCACGAGTTGACTGTGCGCTGTGTGAAGAAGAACTTCTTTTTATTTGTTTTAAACCTGCTGCCCATTAATTTCATTTGGTGGCCCCTAGTTCTTGTATTATGGGAATAAGTAAATAAATTTTCCTTATCTATTTTCTCCACATCACTCATGATTTTATATATCTCTATCATATCCACCCTTAGTCTCCTGTTTTCCAAGCTGAAAAGTCCTAGCCTCTTTAATCTTTCCTCAGATGGGACTCGTTCCAAACCCCTAATCATTTTAGTTGCCCTTCTCTGAACCTTTTCTAGTGCCCGTATATCTTTTTTGAGATGAGGAGACCACATCTGTACGCAGTATTCAAGTTGTGGGCGTAGAAGAAGTGAGTGGTGCGGAGGAGGTGTTTGGGGGAGGGGGCAGAGAGGAGCAAGTGGCAGGTGAGTGGGTGGGTCTTGGGGGTGGGGATGGAGAGGAGCAAGTGGCAGGTGGGGAGGCAACGGAGAGAGGTGCAGGGGAGGGTGGTGGGCAGGGGTGCCTCAGGGGAAGAGGTGGAATGGGGGCAGAGCATCGGCACCCAATAGCAAAAAGAAAAAAAAAAAGTCAATGCTTGAGGTCCCATGTGTCCTTGGCTTGTCTGCTGAGACTAACAAGGATTCCAGTTACTTAAATGATGTAACCTGGTATCACCATTCCCATGGCTAGTGTGATCTGGACAGAGTTATGTCCCACCCTCTTCAAATGGGGGAGGAACCTCACTGCAGCGCACTGCAATGAAGAGGTAGAAATAGTGGGATCCTAGAGGAATGCTAAACAAAAAAGCTAACAAAGGGGCCCAATCCAAAGCCCACTGAAACCAATGGGAGTCTTTCCATTGACATCAATAGACTTTGGATCAGCCTCTAAGAAAGCTAAACGCCTTACAGAATGTTACCTATTTTGAATTAGAAATGCTTCTCAACACATCAAAAGCCTGTTTTTAGTAGAACCCAAATGAAGTGAGTACTTCCTGCCACCTTCTGATTACATTTAAATACACAAGCAATTTAAAGAGCAATGCACCACTGGAAACAGCAAAGGTCACTTCCATTTACTTTCCATCTTGGGAAGCTGGGCTACAATCTCTCTTTTAATCATAAGTGGGGAAAAAAAGGAAGCTGGATTCTCAAGTAATCAGGATATAAAATAAATTCCTATTTCTGAGTTGATTTAGCCTCAGATATTTTGTTTTTAAACAAAAGTTTCAAACTGAAAGTCATCAGAAATTTAGTGCATCAGATCAAGCAATACTGAACCAATTTAAAGGTGTGTTAGTGTGATCAACTGGAAATAAAGCCAGAAGCTTGCTATAAGACTATGTCTGTCACAACCAAATCATGCCTTTAAAAACCGATCAGGAGGCCTGTCAATCGGTGACAATCTTGTCAATAATCTAGATGAAGAAATGTAAGGACAGGAGAAAAAGCAGGTGAAGGGGGCAAGGGCAGAGTGTTGAAATCCACCAGGCCATTGTCAGGCCTCATCCATTAGCAACTAGATTGAACAGTTGTTAAGGTTGTGATCCATGCCAACGAAAGGAAGGAAATGTGTAACACTATTTTTTCCACAACTGAGCACAAAAGGCTCTTTAAGACATATCAGAGTGGAACCCTATTAGAGATTAGATGTCTTTGAGAATCCAAGACCAGTGATAAGTCATGGGAGTTAGAAATGGGAAGGGCCTATATTAGGTTATCTAGACCTTCCCCTGCTGCCAGAGCAGGATTATTCCCTCTGGTCTGTTCTCCAGTGCTATGTTCTATCTAATTCTGAATATTAGAAGTGATGGACTTCCACCATTCCCCAGGAGATACTACTGCGCACTGTAAGGCAGGGGTGGTCAAACTATGGCCCGCGGGCTGCTTCCGGCCTTCCAGCCATTTTAATCCGGCCCTCGAGCTCCTGCTGGGGAGTGGGGTCGGGGGCTGCTCTGCACGGCTCCAGGAAACAGCGGCATGTCCCCCCTCCGATTCGTCTGCATGCTGCCCCCGCCCCAAGCGCTGCCCCCACAGCTTCCATTGGCTGGGAACCATGGCCAATGGGAGCTGCAGGGGTGGCACCTGTGGACAGGGCAGCGTGTAGAGCCCGCCTGGAGCCTGCATCCCTCCCTGCCCTGAACCCAACCCCCTTGCCCCAGCCCTGATCCCTCTTCCACCCTCCGAACTCCTCAGTCCCATCCTGGAGCACCTTCCTACACCCCAAACCCCTCATCCCCAGACCCACCCTAGAGCCCGCACCCCCAGCTGGAACCCTCACCCCCTGCCCAGAGCCCCCTCCTGCACCATGAACTCCTCATTTCTTGCCCCACTCCAGAGCCTGCACCCCCAGCCAGAGCCCTCACCCCCTCCCGCACCCCAACCCCAATTTCGTGAGCATTCATTGCCTGACATACAATTTCCACACCGAAATGTGGCCCTCTGGCCAAAATGTTTGCCCACCCTTGCTTTGAGGGCTTGTTTACACTAGAAAGTTTTGCTGCTTTAACTATACCAGTATAGTTAGTTAAAGCAACAAAAAAACCCTAGTGTGGATGCAGTTATAGCATATAAAAGTGCTTATTTCAGTATAGATTATGGATTGGGAAATAAAATAAATTACACTGGTATAAAGTTGCTTTAACTATATATGTGTAAGCGGGGGAATGGTCCCGCTATTGTAGGGAACTTTCCTGGCTTCTGCACTACCCCGGTGAAGTGGGCTAGCGAAAGGATCCGAGTCCTCGCTCCCACTTCCTTTACCCAGAGGCCTCCCTGCCCTCGAGGACTCCCCTTCCACTCTCCTGTCTGGCAGTGTCCTCGTAAACCCCGACAAGGCTGGGCCCAGGATTCCTGGGGGGCTCGACCCCCAACCCTGCTGTGGTCACCCAGGACAGGGGCTAGGGTGTCCCCACTCCGGGGTACTCTCTCTGTACTGGGCACCTCCCTGACCCACTGATCATTTCATACAATTTAAAGCAAATACAAGTTGTTTAATTAACAATTAATTTTAAAAAAGAATAAGGAAAAATGGGAAAGGTTAAAGGAAAACACATCACCCCGCTCTGTGGCAGGGAACATTACAAACAGTGTCTCTGGAACGTCAGGGCAGTTCAGTCTGTTCCTTGTAGGTCCCAGGCCTGCTTCTCAGGCCCTGTCTGTGCTGCAGGGACGCTGTGGGTTGGACACTTGCTCTGGTGGTGGCCACACGCTCTCAGGCTCTAGGTGGCAGGACCCTTCTTCCCAGCGTCGCCCCCGCCCGGTCGGGGTTATGATCCCCCTGCAAGTCTGGCCTGCAAGGCCTCTTGGCTGAGGCGTCTCCCTGTGCTGGGCCCACTGCCCAGGGTCCCCCTCACTCTCCCCAGCTGCTCACCACACTCGGACTGCACACAGCTCCGGACTGCCCCAGCCCCAGCTCCGGACTGCTCCAGCCCCGGCTCCAGCTCCACTCTGCCTCAGCACGGCTGCTGCTGCTGCTGCTCTGCCTTCAGCTCCCTGGGCTGCTTCTCTGGCCTCTCTGGCTCTGGTTGCTGCAGCTCTGCCCCCAGCACAGCTCTGCTCTGCTCTGCAGGCTGCTTCTGTGACTCTGCTCCCAGCTCTGACCTGCTTCCTGGCTGCTTGTCTGGCCCCTCTGGCTCTGGTTGCTACAGCTCTGTTCCCAGGGCAGGGCTGCTCTCTCTGGGCTGTGCTCTGGCTTTGGGGCTGCAGCTCTGCTTCCAGCAACTTAGCTCAGGCCCCTGCTCTCTCCTTAGCTCGGCCCCACTCTGTCTGACTCAGGCCATTCCAGTTCACACAGAGGACGGGACCCCCCTGGCCTCCTGACTCCCTGATTAGCCTGCCCGCCCTGTCAATCAGGCTGATCTGGAGCATTGGCCTCTCCCCATTGTTCCTGGGGACAGTCAGTCTCAGGCTCCTGATTTGCCATTGACCCTTCCCCTTTTAGTGCTGGGAGCTAGCCAACCAAAACACCCCCACTGAGTGTTAGTAAGGGGGCAACAGTCCCCTTACATTTGCACACCAGGGCATGTACCAGTCTAACTATGTTGGGGGGAAAAAATCATATTCCTAACCAACATAGTTCTACTGGGAAAAGTTAACAAATGTCACCATTAAAGAGAGTTTTTTCTGTTATTCAGAATAAATTTTCCTTTTCCCAGTACTCCCACTTATAACTAAACAATGCTTTCTTCCTTGGTGTATTATACTTTTGAGGTGGGATTTTACAAAGCACTCTGCCTCAGCTTAATCCTCCTTCTCCCACCAAGGTTCATGGCAAAAGCATTCACTGATGGCTCACTTCTACTGAAATCATCGAGAGCATTATCACTGACTTTAACGGGAGCAGAGATCAAGCCAATGCTGAGTCCTTTAGAAAACCCTACCCTCTATTTTTAAATTTGATTTAGGATCCAAGACTATATGGAAATTTATGCTTACCTGCAGTGCCAGGGTAGGAGCAGCAAGAGAGTTTGTTGGAAGTTCATACCTAGGGTGACCAGATGTCCCGATTTTATAGGGACAGTCCCGATTTTTGGGTCTTTTTCTTATATAGGCTTCTATTACCCCCCACCCCCTGTCCCGATTTTTCATACTTGCTGTCTGGTCACCCTATTCATACCTGGACACAAACAACTTGTCTTGGGTTATTTCCAGGGTTCAGATTTAACCAGCTGGACACAAACTTGGCAAAAAAAAAAAAGTAAGTCACTAGTTGCATTCCTTTCATGCCAGCTTCACAGGCAGTACACACTCACCTTTCCCCTCCTTATTTCTGTCCCCATCCCTCCCAAAAACAAGTCCCCTGCAAATATACAAGTAACATTTCTCTTTCGCCAGGTGGCTCCAAAAGACTGTATATCCCATCACAATGTAATTGGTTCCGATGTAGGGAAAGTGTAATTAGTATCTGAATGTTTTTACCAAGGGTCCAATCCCTTTCACACATAACCATAGGCTTAACTTTACTCACATGGAACAGTCTCACTGAAGTCAATGGACTACTCACATGAGTAAAGTTATGCACATGCTTCAGAGTTTACAAGATCAGGGCCTGAATTTGTGTTGTTAAGGAAATTATAGCTAGGTGGGATTTGTGATAAAGGAAGGGAGATTCTTTGGCTATTTATTTTTGGAGACTGCATGTTACCTACGTTATTGCCAAATGAAACTAAATGATTTGGGATTTTATTTAACTGACACTTGCAATGGGTTTTTACCTGCAGGCAGGGGTGGCTCCAGGCACCAGCGCAGCAAGCGCGTGCCTGGGGCAGCTAGCTGTGGGGGGCGGCCTGCCGGTTGCTGTGAGGGCGGCAGTCAGGGGGCCTTCGGCGGCATGTCTGCGGGAGGTCCAACGGTCCCGCGGTTTCGGCTGCAATTCGGCGGCAGGTATGGCGAAGCCGTGGGACCGGCAGATCACCTGCAGAAACGCCGTCGAATCCGCGTGACTGCGGACCGACCGCAGGCATGCCGCCGAAAGCCGCCTGACTGACGTTTTTGGGGCGGCAAAAAACATAGAGCCACCCCGGCAGGCTGCGGAACACTAAACTTCTGATAACGATGGAGGACAAAGGACAAAGCCTGGTAAGAAACTGTGAATTGGTTTCTATCCTGCTTAACCTCAGGAGGGAATATTAAGTATGTTTAAATATTAAAAATCAGTTTCTCCTCGACATACAACCAAATATTAAAGCTATCTGGAAAGTGGTTTACTATCCCTTATTTTGGGCTCCAGCACTTTTGGTCAAGTGACTGGAGTAGCAGTTAAGTCAAACACCAATTTTAATTTAAATATTGCTTTGAAATATTTGTAATAGGTTATACTTGAGAGACTTGTTTTTCAACTTAAAGAGTAGCTGTTCTGAGCTAACCAGGCACAGATTTTTCTTTATTTTTTTGGGCACGTGCTGTGTAGAATGAGGATGGAGCTATGATATTTTCCATACATGTCAATCATCCCAATTTAGCAAACCTCAGTCCAGACCTAGTAGCTGCATGGAAGGTTGTGCTTGGGCAGAGTGCTTAGGCTCAGAGGCTGATATATACAGCAGGGGGTGGTTTGGTTATTCAGGAAGACAGATTCCTGAGGGAAGAAGAATTTCACAATGGCTAGCTGGATTGATAAGAGGAGAAAAACAGCTGACAATCTTCATTCATCCCTCTGTGCTGGTGTCAGAGGATTTGAGGACTGCACTCTGATCCAGTGTTCCCAGAGAATCAGCCTGCAACATCCACCTGACGACCCTGGCAGAGCGTCTGGAACTGTGCACCAACTCCACAGTGCAGGAATACCTTTGCAGTGAGCTGTGCACCAGCCAAGACAGGGGCGGGCAAACTTTTTGGCCTGAGGACCGCATCGGGTTTTGGAAATTGTATGGAGTGCCAGTTACGGGAGGGTGTGCATCCCCAAACAGACAGGCATGGCCCGGCCCCTGCCCCCATCATTTCCCCCGCTTCTCACCCCCGTGACAGCCCCCCCGCCCGGGACTCCTGCCCCATTCATCCCCCCCGTTCCCTGATGGCCCCTCTGGAGCTCCTGCTCCATCCCCCCCCCCGTTCCCTGTCCCCTGACCGCCTCTGGAACACCCACCCCTGACTGCCCCCCGGGACCACTGCACCCATTCAACCCCCCGTTCCCCGCCCTCTGACTGCCCCGACCCCATCCACACCACCGCCCCCTGACCACCACCCCGAACTCCCATGCCCTCTATCCAACCCCACCTGCTCCCTGCCCCTTACCGGGCTGCCTGGAGCACCGGTGGCTGGCGGCGCTACAGCCATGGCACCCGGCTGGAGCCAGCTACGCCACAGCGCAGCACAGAGCACCAGATCAGGCCAGGCTCTGCAGCTGTGCTGCCCGGCTAGCCAGAGCATTGAGCTGGCAGCACGGTGCACTGAGGCTGTGGGGGAGGGGGGAACAGTGGGGGAGAGGCTGGGGTCTAGCCTCCTGGCCAGGAGCTCAGGAGCCAGGTAGGAGGGTCCCACGGGCCATAGTTTGCCCACCTCTGAGCTAAGACATACTGGGAAAACATCAGGGACCTTGGTATGTCCGTATAAACAAATCAGAAGAAACTAACATTTCACACAACATTTTAACTGAATTTTAGTTAGGAAAAGTTCAGAAGCAAATTATTCTATGCAATACTGCAGGCTCTCAACCTTTCCAGACTGCTTCCTGTCTGATTTGTCTTGCGTACCTCCAAGTTTCACCTCACTTAAAAACTATTTGCTTACAAAAATCAGACACAAAAATGTTACAGCACACTGTTATTGAAAAAATGCTTACTTTCTTATTTTTACCATATAATTATAAAATAAATCAATTGGAATATAAATATTATACTTACATTTCAGTGTATAGTATATAGACCAGTATAAACAAGTCATTGTCTGTATGAAATTTTAGTTTGTACTGATTTCGCTAGTGGTTTTTATGTAGCCTGTTGTAAAAACTAGGCAAATATCTAGAGGAGTTGATGTACCCCTGGAAGACCTTTGGATACCCCCAGGAAGACGTGTACCCCTGGTTGAGAACCACTGCAATACTGTACTCTCAAATATGAATATTGGAATTATCTTTCTAGAGATAGCAGACAAGGAAAAAAGCCTCCAGTAGAAATTTTGTCTATGGTTTCATGTGTCGATTCCCTTGTTTCCAATAGCAGATATAAATTTCATCTGTGAAGATTATATAACAGGACTCTACGCCCCTAGTGTCCATTTCTTGTTCACATTACATAAAAGAACATCTTTTAGAGAGATAAAAAGCATTGATCTGTTACCACAGCACATCCAATATGAGAAAAGCACTCAACCTCTGCCTTAAGTGACTGTCTGGCAGCATACACAGAAAAAGGCTTTTACTGTCCCTTTAAAGACACTATATTCTCATGGAGTCCTGTCTTAGCATCCTTGTTTCTGACAAAATCTACCCGATCTTGATGCTAACAGCTTGATAGTCAAGTGTCACCACACGGATACAGGTGATCCTGAGTTTCCCATATTTCTAGCCTTTGGGACAAGAAGAGGATGATAATGTGAGATCAATCAGACCTGATTGCCATAGAGGAACTTTATTAGAGGCATTCTATAAAAAAGACAGTACTAAACATCATTGTTTTACTAGTGCAACCTCAAGTCAAACGGAAAGGGCCAAGGCAGATCAACTGGAACACAGGACCTGTGACCAGCCAGCTGGCTGACTATGGAGCTCTTTTTGCCAGCAGCCCCATACTCTTCCCTTCACTCCCCCATGCATTCCCAAGTTCTAGTCCCTGGGGCATGAAACAGGAATCTAGCAGTGCAGCCCTTACCTGTTAACAGCCTTGGTTTTGCTGGGATATACCTAGATTTTGTAAACACCTGTGCTACGGAGCTGTGCCCAGTGTACCAGGACTATTGGCAGCCATGCCTTCTCCTCCCCAGGAAAAGAACAAGTGGCTTAAATCACTGTGGTCCCTGGCTTCCCCTCCAGGAGAACAGCTTAAGTAGCTCCTGGCCCTGCAGGGGCCACTACTTGTTTTATTAGAAGGGAAGCAATGCAGACTGTTCAGTAGCCAGTGTTTCTGTGAGAATGGGGCAGGGACTGAAGCAGCTACTGATTCTTCTGGAGTCAGCAGTAGCAGGGAGGCTTCTATATGTCATTGGTGTTCTATGACTGTCCTTAAGTGGCAGGGACATTAAGGAACACACATGGGGACAGGGACCACAGGGATGTAAAGGATGCACACACACACACACACAAAAAAGAGTGGGGAAATCATACCCCTTTGCTACCTCCTGAGGAGAAACACAGAGGCGGGAACCCCATGCCTTTCTTTCATCACCCCCTGCAAAAGAAATGGGGGAGATACATCCTGAAGATATCAGACTGGGAAACAGGCCTGGTGTTGCTCCCCACAGAAAGGGGATTGCAGATAATTAGGTCTCCTGCCAAGAAGACAATTGCAGGCGAGTGGGTCTGAGCCTGCTGAGGGAGGAGAGGGATGGGGCATACACGGTTTCTAGATGCTTTGCTAACCTAGAACATTTTGAAACGTTGAGAACCATATTAAAAGAGCCTAAAAGTCCTCAAAAATGCAACCAGCAGCCCCCAGCAGCTCCCAGAGCCCTAAGTTCTTTACAGAATTGTCCGAAGAAATATTTTTGAAGAGTAGGCAACTCTAGGGGCAAAAATCTTTTCCATTTCATCTTTGTAAGAGCAGGAGACAGGCAGCAGAATGCAGAGCCTCCTTAACATTCCCGTACCCCTATCTCTCTCACACATGGCAGGAGGCCTAGTGGTGGTCTGCAGGATTCCCGCCCTCCCTTCAGCCCTGCATTAGCAGGTCAGTGGGAGAACGGGGTGTAAAGGAGGCTCAGATAGTGAGGAAGTGGTGTTTTGAGGAGAGAAAGCCAGGCACTGACAAAGGGGAGGAAGGGATGCAAGTACAGATATGGCTCAAGGGCTGTGGGTAAAGAGGGAGGGATGGTGAAAGCATCTTGAGTGATAAGCAATAGGAGTTAAGATGTGGGTAACGTTGACTTGGCAAAAATGTAAACACTGCAAATAAGGGATAATTTGGTGTGCACAAAAGTCTTCATTAAAAAACATTGTATTGTGCAGTAAGCTGATGATTTAGAGAATCTATCCAGATACCAGCTATTCAAAATGGGATCCACAAAATCCAGATTTTAAAACAGCCAAATTGCCTATCCCAAATTGCCTACCCCATAAATTCAGACCTTGACAGGTTTAGAAATGATGGATACCATTTAAAAATGCAATAGTTCTGAAATTAGGTACTAATTCATGTCTAATTATCTTTACATGAACTGACAATATTTCTGTCACTAAAAATGTCCAACACTATATTGTGCAGATTTTTATGACTGACTCTGAAGTGAGCAGATTTTGTGATTCACTCTACAATTCATATTTACGAACTAATTGCTGAAGTGTAGGCATTGCAAAAAATCAAGACAATCAGCTTGATACAAAACCAATGTCCAGAGCCAAATCTGCAGTTCGGGTTTTATAAACTTTTAAAGCTAAACATCCTTTCTGAACTGATGTTAAAGTCAACTTGACAAAAAAAAATTGCAATTTAAACAGAAGTTTAGTACATTTTATCATCCAAGTTATGCTTCACAGGAGATGCAATGTTTCCGATAGCGCGGTGCCAAAAATTTTGCAATGTAAAGTGAAAAATGCCAAGTAGCTTCTTACTGGTTTTGTTTGTAGGTGAAACATGGCTGCTTGATGCTTCAGGCTGGCTCCTCATTGTCATCAAAGAGCATTTGTCACCATGGGTCCCTGGCATAGCTAAGACAGCCCTTGGGGTCTAAGTAATGGCAGACTTATTAGTTGCGGCACTGTGTGACACAGCCCTGCCCAACATGGCCCTCCAGCATTCCCCTGAGACCAGAACTTGTGAAGGGGTGCTTGGGAGGCAGCCTGCCTACAACACAACAGCCCTACCCTGGTGTTCACCAGCTTGGTTAATATTTGTTATGTCAACCCAACACACTCCCAGTCCAGAATTTCCCCCAAACGATCCAGCCCTTTCCTGGAGTACTCAGAGAAGTCAGAAGATTCATTGCTCCTTTAAAGTGACCGCTTATTATCAGAGGTGCTGGAACTAGTGGTGCTGGGGGTGTGGCAGCACCCCCTGGCTTGAAGTAGTAATAACAAGCCAATATATGGTTTTCACTTTCAGCACCCCCACTATAAAAATTGTTCCAGTGCCTCTGCTTATTACTTTAACTGGAGTGAATCACTTCAACTCAAATACAGCACTAGTTTGGTTTAGATTAAAAATAAAATAAGTTTATTAACAGAGAGAGAGAGAGAGGTTTTAAGTGAGTTCATGTACAAGACCAAATGGTTACCAGTAAATACAAGTGAAATACACTTCCTAGGGCTAAGACTTAACAAGCTACAGCTTTCTTACCAATCTTTCTCTTTCCTGCCATGGCTGACTTTCTCTTAGTCAGGACCTTTCACAGAAATACAAGGTGCTGGTTTCCCTTGTCTCCTAAAGTGAAAGACCTTTGCCTAAGCAGGCTTCTCACTTATATTCAGTTTCCATAGCCTTTAGTCCCCTTGGCTGAAGGGCCCACCTTTCTCAGCTTGCAAGAGCTTTGGCCCCTTCTGTCTGTCTAGTGATAGATGCCAAGATGGCTGCTTCTCTCTGTATATCTTCCCAAACTCACTGTTTTGTCCCTAGACTCAGGATGACCTCCTGCTGTTCTTCCCTTCCTGTGGACTGCCCATCCACCTGCTGATTCATACGTAAATGAAGCTTCCATTGTTTTTGGTCACACCATGCTTAATTTCATTGGAGACAGATAGATAGCCTGTTTCTCCTTGCATTTGGTCACAGACTTTAAAGCATAATATTATTATTAAGTATCCATATTTCCTCTATAGTGTTAATAAATACATTTTACAATGCTATAAAATCAATAGTGTGTCATTAGCTTTCATAAAAGACTTTACTTGAGATACTTTGTATACAATATTACTGTATTATAAATCAGTTGATTCAATTGCTTATCATTTGAGGTTCAGACCCCTGCAAGAGGCTATCCACCCACTTGCTAGGCTGATGGCTTTGTTTTCCTTTCAGGTAAATGTACCTTCATTGTCTCTACTCAAGAACAAAAAAATACACATTCTTTTGTGTAGGGCAGACTGGGTTTATGCACTGCTTACCAAACACGTTTAAAGAAGATAATTCTAGTACATATTCATAACTGTTTGTACAACACCCTGGATGTACACCACACAAGAATATTAATGATCATTGAGTTATTAGTTTTCCAACAATATCTTACATGCCACCTTTGGGGGATACCCGGTGCACTCCATTTGATAAGAATCACTGATAAAAGAATCAATCACATATAGCGATCAAAACCACTGGGACAAAATCAGTCTTATACCTAACCTATACTCCACTTGTAAGAATCAACCGCTTATAAGAATCAAATAATCCGGGACTGCAAAGCATGACAACAGTGTTGGGTGTAGTGAGTATGTCAGGCCTGACAAGAGTTGCTGACAAAGAGTAGTGAACCACCAATGGTCCTCTGTGTCAAAGTGTTACACTCCTTTCAGTGATACAGCAGGAGACTTTGCCTATCATCATAGCAGAATAAAGGAAGCTGTTGAGGCAAAGCTAAGGGAAGAGCAGGCTAGATTTCTACCAGGAAGGTCATGTGACAACCAGAATTTACTCCAAGAATTATAAAAGAGCATCAAATGGCAAAAAAATACTCATCATAAATGTCATAGATTTTAAGAAAGCATTTGACAGCCTCCACTGCAGTTCACTCGGGAACATCTGGAAGTGTTATGGCATGCCAATGAAATAATTAACATCAAGGCTTCAAATCAAGGTGTAGCTTACACAGTTAAAATAAATGCAGACTTGACTGAATGGCTCAACATAGACATTAGTGTCAACCAGGATGCATTCTCTCATCTTTCCTGTTTGGCATTGCCATTATTATGACAAAAAAGCATAGATGGATAAACCTAGAAGATTTAGCTTTTGCTGATGACGTAGCTGTTCTAAGAGACTGCTCAACTACCCTGGAAGCAGAGACTAAAAGACTGTCCACCATCATAAAAAAGATGGGGCTAATAATTAATTATGAAAAAATAATCTAATTATAATCACAGGAACACCAAATTCAAGCATTATACGAGAAAAAAATACAAGAGGTGAGTCAATTCATATCCCAGTGGGGACATCCAGAAGGAAATAATGTCCTGAATTGGCCAGGTTGCAGCTGCATTCACCAGCTTAAGGAAGATTTGGTCATTGAAAAATCTACAATTTAAAGACCAACCTTCAACTCGAATGTTATTTACATCTTAACATATGGATGTGAAAGCTGGAAATTCACTAAAAGTACAGACAGGCATCTAAATGCCTTTGAAAGCAAATGCCTCAGAGAAACACTAGGTATTACTAGGAATGAATTTATAACAAATGCCAAGATTTGTCAGAGAGGTCAACAACTCCTTCTCTCCAAAGGGATTCAGAAAAAATGATGGAAATACCTGAGACAAGGTGATGAGAATAGAGCCAAAGCATCTGCTAAGACAGGAGAGCCATAAGGCAGCTGAGGGAAACACGTAAAAGGGGACAAATGAAAGAATTCCTGTGTCAAACACGACTCAGAGGGAAAATGTATTGGACTTAACATAGACGACATGCAAAGAGTGGCCCAGGATAGACAGGGATGGCAGAGCCATGTTTGTGCCCGAAAGAACGTTTGGTGGCATGGGAAGGTTTCAGAATCAGAAATTCATGGAATAAATTGTTTGCTACAACATACAGTTTGCAAAACTCTTGTCTGGAATCTCGTCAAACAAGATTTCAACCCAGATGAGAAGTTTTTCTTAGGCCATTTTCATGTTAATAACTCAGCCCCCAATAGGATTCAGTATCATGGGAGCATAAAGGTGGCTGATTAGACAACTTTGCCCTCCACCCCGCTGGTCTTACACCGAGCACAACTCAGCCAGGTACTTTAGTGGGTGGTAAAACTCACAGAGTTTGCATGCATGATAATCCTGGTCCCACCAAAGTCTCTGGAAAAACTCCTGCAGCTTTGATGGGACCAGGCCTTGGCTCTAAGCATTGTTATTTTCCTTCGCTATGGCTTATATTAGCATGACCTAGGACTTGATCTTGCAAGGTGCTCTTCACATTGGCCTTAGTCTAACAAAGCACCTGAGCATAGGGTGACCAGATAGCAAGTGTGAAAAATTGGGAGGAGGGGGTTGGGGGGGGTAATAGGAGCCCATATTAAAGAAAAAGCCCCAAATATCGTGACTTTCCCTATAAAATCGGGACATCTGATCACCCTACCTGAGCATATGCTTAACTTTAAACATGTGTCATCTCGGTAATGCCAATGGGTCAAATGTAAAGCATGTGCTCAAGTGCCTTTGTTGATCGGAGCCAGAGTGCTCAGACTGATTCTTTCTTCTAGGTGTTATGAAATGTGCAAATAAATATATTGCTGTAATAACATCTAACTTTTAAAGCACCTTACTGCTATAAAAGAAATTTCAAACCCGTTAGCATTTAAATAGCATTATTATTAAGAATAATCATGTCTTCCTCCTCAGCAGCGGTCATTTATGGGGGACTACTTCCCTAGTATTTCATCATGCATCATACCATGTGACACGTTTCATGTTAATATAGTGTGTTTCCTAATTCCATGCTGATCATTAGAAATAAAGTCCTATTGTAAGGAAGAAATTGTTCACACATCATTTTCAGTTTCCCCAACTCATTTCTGGAGGGCATTTTGTCCCCTTCATCAATTACCCTGGTCTCTTGTAGTTGACTGCTGGTTACATCCTCTGGCTTCCAAACATTGGCAAGGAAATAAATATAAAGCTGCAATTTTTACATTGATTTTTCAAACAACCGATTTTTTTTTTCAATTTCTTAGAAATAGGGGGAAAGAAAATAATGATAATAATAAAAAAAGACTGGATAAATGTGAAAGACACTTATTGTTAATTAAATGCTGAGCAGAGTTCTTTTTCCTGTGCCCTGATTTAAGTATAATCAGTTATCTTGGGGAAATTACTAGTTTTTTAGTCTAGCTGCTTCGCTTTGATACAGTAGCAATTTTTTGGTGCTGTTATCAATGGCCTAGAAATGTTTTATGACAGCCATAAACCCTTTGAAGTTTGCCATCATAGTTGTTAATGTGTTATTAGCACTTGGATTTTTTTCCTCAGGCCATTAGATAACAATCTTGTTAGTACCTAAGGAAAGTCTGAGTTATGACTAGTACTAATTTAGAAAAGAATTAAGTCAAGCATGTAGCTGGGAAATGGTTACAACCATCTGTGATCTGTCTGGTCACATAGAAATCAACCTCCACCTTTCTCAGTAGCAACTCATACTGTCTTAAAAGGGAACAATGCTGTATTTAACATAGGGAATAAACCAAATAAAATTGATGGCATACAAGGCAAAAGTCCACCGCATTACTAGAAGTTGGAGATCTATTAGAAAACCATGGAATTGACTGGCAAACTCAGTTTGCAAAAACCATGAACAGTAGCAGCATCTGCAAAGTCTCTGCATCAGCACATCCTGCTATCTGAAATACTAAGGTGCAGGGGCAGTTGCATACCTGGCTACCAACTACTGGCTCGCTTGTTCCTAGTTGCTTAGGAACAAGCATACACACAGCATCTGGCATGGATGTGAAACTGACAAGGATCAACACAGCAAATAGCTGGGCAGTAAAATTAGAAACTAAAACCAAAGCAATCAGCAGTGATGAAGCTTCCCTTAACCCACTTCTCATCCTTCCTCCAAAAGTCCTGATGTTAGCACGGAGAGGTTCTTTCTCAATATACAACTTTACTCACACATGCTTTTGTGCCTAATTTGTAGCCCCGTTGTGCAGCAGTCTGCCTCAATTGTCACTAGCGTGAGGTACCACTGAAATAAAAATTTCTAGCATGTGACAAGTCTCTCCCTCATGTGAGATCCTGATTTTATTGCAGGACATCTCTCTTATTCTTCCTTTATGAAAGACAGAATTCAGCTCTTTGGACAAGACAAAACACCACCACTTCCAAGTAAAGCTAAAATACCCAAGAATATTATAAATATAAAATACAACAGAATTCCAGCAGTCATTCCTTCCTTTCGCCAGTCAAAAGTAGAGTCCAAGTTCTGATCTCACATCAGTTTTATATTGGTGTAACTCCACTGATTTCAATGGCGCTAATTCTGATTTACACATGAGAGAGTGAGACAAATTAGGCACTACATGTCTAACTTTGGCTACTTACGACAGTTTTACATGCTATCACATTTGCTCTCATTTTTAGACCATAAATGGACTGCCAATGAAAGTTTATTTTCTATAAATGTTTATGCACAATTGCAAAGAAACAATTGGCTTGTTCTTTACATTGTTCTTTTATGACATAAGTCCCCTGCTCCCTTAATTGAGCAGTTCAGATTTCAGCCCTCTCTCATGCTCCATCCCAATACAGTATCACAAGAAATCCTCCAGCAAAAAGAGGTAAGTCAGGAATTGATATTTCTAACATAGCAAAACAAGCAGAAGTAAAAATATTTTTTGGGGAAATATCTGATCGGGGGTTTTCTTGTATGTTATAGTACTACAGGTCACAAACATTTATTTTGCTTTTCAGTACCTCTATAAAGCGTAAGCATTTTTTCACCTATTTGAAGAGATAGTAAACATGCAGTTATTAAAGAAAGAAAAAACTGTAATCCGTTTGAAGTGGAAGGCAAGCTACACATTTGTGGTTTCAGAGTAGCAGCCGTGTTAGTCTGTATCCGCAAAAAGAACAGGAGTACTTGTGGCACCTTAGAGACTAACAAATTTATTAGAGCATAAGCTTTCGTGGACTACAGCCCACTATGCATCCGAAGAAGTGGGCTGTAGTCCACGAAAGCTTATGCTCTAATAAATTTGTTAGTCTCTAAGGTGCCACAAGTACTCCTGTTCTTTTTACACATTTGTGGGTTTTTTGGCTGTGCCGTAGCAATTTGGCATGGTGTATTAACATACTTTTGACATTGCTGATATACAGAGATAGCACATCCCACAGAATGCTGCTCCCTTCATCCAGGAATGCAGCTACTTGGCGATGCTAAAAATGACTTGACAGAAGATCCAGCACCAGTACTGCATCATGATTGGCATTTCTAAAACTGTCACACAGCAAAGAAAACACTGGAAAACCCTTTGCGGAAGCATTTCAGATGATATTTTTGTCTTTGGTTTTTCGGCACAAACAAATGAGATTGAGATAAAGTTAATATCTTCCTAAATGGAACTCTGTGTAAACAAAAGTTGGAGAATATTGAGCAGGCATTATTGGTTAGTTGTTTCGCAACCAACACACTTAAATCTGCCTCCACATTTGGGGGCTGGCTATTAGCTAAATACAGACCATGGGTCAGATCCTGACACCCTTTCTCACACTGAACTCTGCAAGCAGCCCCATTGATTTTCAGTGTGAGTAGGATCATAGAATTTGGCTCCATATATATTTCAGTGCTGAGGCCCTGGAAGGCCCTTTCTACAAGCAGAGCTGAATTGCATTACCTGATCTGCAGTGCATCCAGAAAGGGTTCAGATTGATTCCAGTTAAGCTGCTCACACTCGGATTTCAGAAATAAGAATTACTGAATGAGCAAAATTCATCTCTGTGCAGAGGGGTTAAGTGGGACTTCAGTGATATATAGACCTTGTGCTAACCCTTTGAAGGGGGTGGGGATTCATCCCACCGTGTGTAAGATATAGAATTAGGCCCTAATTACATCTGCAGTATTAAGAAAACAATGGAAGTAATCTGGTTGAAAACTCTTTATAGAAGCAGCTAATCCCCCCTCCCTCCCTCTCCAAACCAAAACAACTCCCCTGCAATAATTTAAGCTAAGACTAACATCACTGATCTAAGATTTCTACTTTTTTTGGTTAACATTTATATAGGACAGATCTGTAGGACAGAACTCAAAATGAGCAACGAACAGGAAAAATGCTCAAAATAGAAAGTCACAATTAGTAGTTGCCAACCATACATTGGAACGTTAATGTAATTTGGGATGGGCTGGAGCAAGACTAATACACATTAAAATCCTCAAGGTAATAAGCATTAGAAATAAGAAAAAGAAATGAATGACACCATGGGCACAACTGGTGGACACAATATCAACGACATTTGGAGGACTCTGAAGGAGATAATGATTCTCTACACAGTAGCTGATGAAACAGCTGCTTTGCTTGTAACTTTTTCTACATTTTCAGGTGGAATCTATTGAATCAGTGGCATAGAGATAATTATGCAAGTGCAAAAGCTCTGGAGTTAGTTAAGTGGAAGCCTGGTAGATGGGGTGGGAGTTTGAAGTCCCTTAAGGGAAAATCCATCTAAGTGCTCATTACAACATGGGGCAGGACCCTGTGAATCCAAGGAGCTTAATTTGCAAAATCCTGTTGGGGCACTTGCTCTGCAGGCAGATTTGCTTTGCTGATCTGCACCATTGAAGTACATTTGCTTTCCTTTCCCAGTTATTTATTATTTATTACTAAAGGCTCAGGGGTGGCCCATCCATATAGGCGAACTAGGCGGTCGCCTATGGTGCCAAATTAAATGGGGCGCCAAATTCGAGGAAAAAAATCAAATAAAAAAGAGGAAAAAGATGAAAAAAATACAAATAAAATAATGAAGATGTCATTATTTCAATTCCCATGTGCATACAGAGGGAATATGAATTATAATTCATTTCTCTACATTTCTGAGAATTTATTAATATGTCAAATCTTTTATGTACTGCAAAAATAAATAATATTTTAGCGATTTTTTTTTCAATTTGCAACATAGGGTCAAGATGACCCACTCTGCAATTTTGATAAGCAATTACTCAGCCACAATGAAAAACATCCACCAGTGGCAAGAGCTGCAATGCTAGTGACACCTAACTCGAATATACATCAAGGTCGCATAGCTGGAAATTCATGTAGAGTGGCGATATCGCGAGTTGATTCATGTCAAACAGTCATTTTAACACACGTCGCAGGTAGATGGTTAAGAATCGAGTGAATACTGTGGAAAATTGTGTTTCTTGGTGCCAAAGAACAAAGAATAATGTCTTTCAGCATTATAAATCCAAAATGTGAGTATCTTTAAGCATTATTAAACCTCAGCATTATTATCGGGCTGTATAATTATGAAATTTTCTTTGTTATAACTGGTTCACATGTAATAAATAAGGTCCATAAAAGAAAAGTAACAGCGTTAATGCTTAATAGACTATGAAAGTGATGACGTAACACTCAAGCGGGTAACCGTGAGGAAGGGAATTACTTTCCAAACAACTGGTGTCGGGTTAGAACGTCGAAAAAGGTCATTTTGTTTCCGTGTAAATGCTGTAACTAACTTTTAATAGGTAAGTGAGTGTATGTTACTAATCATTGAACCTTTAAGCAGTGAAAAGACATGTTGGGATGGCTGCAATGTGGTTTAAATTGCCAATCATGTGGTGTGTCAGTCATCCTTAACGCTATAATGCTTGCAGTCGGGAGCACAGTACATAACAATATTCAAATACCCCATGTCAGAAAGAGGAAAAAGATAACCCTCAGGAGCTGAGTATTGTAAAAAAAAGGCGGAGAAGGAAAAGGACCAAGCAAAACAATATCTTCTCTTTAATCCAAATAAAGATGGAAGCAGTTCACAACATTCAGATAAAGGAAGCAGCAAAGAGTCCTGTGGCACCTGATAGACTAACAGACGTATTGGAGCATGAGCTTTCGTGGGTGAATACCCACTTGGAGAGATAGTTAGCTCACATCCGCATGGAAGCAGTTTGGAACATCGAGATGAAAGTATATTACTTGGAGATGAGGGTAGCTCACATCCAAAAAAAGAAGTTTGGAAACTCAAGATGATAGAAACTTACTTCTAGATGAAGGCAGCTCACAGCATCAGACTGATATGCAAGTGGAGAAAATGTATTCACGTTCAGAGACACATGCAGAAATTGAAGTAAATGAAGTAGAAGGAAGAAAGGATGAGGAAGTTACAAACAAGTTAAAATATGGCGACCCAGCTTCATGGCACAGATGTGATGACAGTGTGCGGCAAATATCTTGTGGAACATGGACCCGAACAAGTTCATGAATTTCCCTTCCTTAAGGGTCGAAATAAAAGAAAATTCTCTGCTCAGCATTACAAGAGGAAACTCATTATTGGGGAAGAAATTAATTGAAACTGGTTACAATATTCAGTGTCGAAGGACTCTGTGTTTTGCTTTTGCTGCAAGTTGTTTAGAAATCAAGCAGTTGGTACATCACTTACTGAAAATGGTTCAAAGGACTGGAGAAACATATCTTCAATTCTCTCTTCACATGAAAGAAGTACAGAACATTTGGAACGTTTTCAAAATTGGAAAGAACTTGAATTACAATTGAAAAAAGGAAAAACTATCGATGAAGAAAATTTACGTGTGATCAAGGAAAAAGAAGAATATTGGCAACAAATATTAGAGCACCTGATTGCTTTAGTGAGAGTTCTCGATGGGCAAAATTTAGCATTCCACGGCTGTGGTAGAAATGAAAAATTATACACTCCAGGTAATGGAAAATTTTTAAAATTTGTTGAATACCTAGCTTTGCTTGATCCAGTCATGAAGGAGCATCTACATAAAATAACTGATCATGAAACACAGGTTCATTATTTAGGAAAAAATATGCAGAATGAACTGATTCAAATGCTAGCAAATGCCATTAAAAAGAAAATTGTAGAAGCCGGCCATTCTGCAAAATATTTTTCAATAATACTGGACTGTACACCAGATGTGAGTCATGTTGAACAAATGGCGATGATCATTCGTTTTGTGGATATGGAAAAGTCTGCAGATGAAGATAATGTTGAAATGCTCATAAAGGAACATTTTTGGGGTTTTGTACCACTGAAGGAGACAACTGGAGCATTTATGACTGAAACTATTCTACAAGAGCTTGAAACAATGTCATTATCTGTTGAAAACTTACGTGGCCAAGGCTATGATAATGGGAATAATATGAAGGGTAAAGACAATGGTGTGCAAAGGAGAATGATGGGCCTTTTTCGTTCCTTGCAGTGCACGTTCTCTGAATTCAGTTGTCAATGATACTGCTAGATGCTGTTTGGAGGCAAGCAGTTTCTTTGATCTGGTGCAACATTTTAATGTTTTTTTCCTCAGGCTCAACACGCCGTTGGGAGATTCTGGCTTGCCATGTGAATTCTCAAACTGTGAAGCCACTTAGTCAAATAAGATGGGAGAGTTGCATTGATGCTTTTAAGTCTCTTCGCTATGACCTTGGAAACATTTATGATGCCCTAATTGAAATTTCTAATAATACTACCTTTACTGGATCATCTGGCAATACGGCAAGTTCAGATGCAGAAGCTCTTGCAAATGGCCCTTCCAAGTTCAAATTTGTGACCATTTTGTGGTATAATATCCTTTTTGAGATTAACCTCACTAGTAAGCAGCTTCAGGAAAAGAACTTGAATATACATTCTGCTATTCAAAAACTGCAGCAAACTAAAAATATTCTGGAGGATTCAGAAGTGATGAAGGGTTCGAAAGAACATTGGTAGATTCTCTCGAGCTTGCTGAAGAAAGAGACTTTCCGACAGAATTTGAATCAGAGCCAGTTTGCATTTGGCAAAAGAAACAGCAGTTTTTGTACGAAGGACGAGACACACCCATTCAGAACCCAAAACAAAGGTTCAAAGTGAATTTCTACTTCACAGTCCTTGATACTGCTGTTCACTCGGTTGACGAAAGATTTCAACAGATGCAGCAGCTAGAGTCAGTATTTGGCTTTCTAGATGATATCCACAGCTTGCAGAAGAAAACAGCAAAACAGATAAGAGAATTTTCTATAAAACTGGAGTTGGCATTGACTCATGAACATTCAAAAGACATTGATGCTACAGATTTATGTAATGAGCTTCAGGCTTTTTCAAGACGACTTAAGAAATGTTCCACTCCTGAAGAAGTACTGAAGATTGTTTGTGAAAATAAACTCAGATGGTTTTCCAAACATTTTTCTAGCTCTACGCATTCTTTTAACTTTGCCAGTTTCTGTGGCTAGTGAGGATTGTAGCTTCTCAAAGTTAAAATTGATAAAAACATATCTGCGTTCAACAATGGTGCAAGAGAGACTTGTTGGACTTGCCACAATGTCAATAATAGCTGGAAAACTGGATCTAAAAGAACTAGTAACTGAATTTTAAAAACTTAAAGCAAGAAAAGTCATGTTTTAAGAGCACAGAGTGTTTTTTATTCGGAGTGTTTTGTAAATACAAGCTAAAGTTCATTGAAGAGTTTTCTTATTTCTTTCTATATTGGATGTGGTGGTAATGGCAGTTAAAGTAGGATAGCGTAATGGATGATTTTGCATTTGTAATAATAAAAATTATAATTAACATTTTTAATGCATTTGTATTTGAAATTGGACTGAAATATCATCTAGCTGTCGTGTACAAATCTATTCTGAAAATTTCATGTCTCTATTTTATCTGATCTCAGAAACATTGGTTGGACAGACGGACGGACAATTAAGCCTCTGTTTTAAAAAAAACCCTTAAAAAACATTAAAAGGAAAAAAGGGACAAAATGTTTCCCAATTTACCAAAAACCTCAGCCTAGATCTGCCTTTGGGGGTGGGGGGCGCCAATTGCATGGTTTGCCTAGGGCGCCTGTTGCTGGCAGCTAGCCTAGGGCCGCCCCTGTAAAGGCTCCAACTGAAAGCCGGGCCCCATCATATTAAGGAATCATCATAAAGTGGGTGTGTTCCCAGCAAGGTCTGCAGGGATTGGTTCCTGGCTCTAAGCTATTTAACATGTTTAATCAGTGACCTAGAAGAAAATAAAATCACTGATAAAGTTTGCAGCTGACACAAGAACTTGGGGAGGAGTGGTAAATAATGAGGAGGCGAGGTCACTGATTCAGAGCAATCTGGCTAGCTTGGTAAACATTTTAATATGACTAAATGAAAATGTGTACATCTAGGAAGAAAGAACATAGACCATACTGAAAGGATGTGGGACTCTATCCTGGGAAGCGGTGACTCTGAAAAAGATTTGGGGGCTATGGTGGATAGTCAGCTGACAATGAGCTCCCAATGGAGCCAGTGTGGCCAAAAGAGCGACTGTGATCCAGAGATGCATGAAGAGGAGCTTCTTGAGTAGGAGTAGGGGGGTTACAATACTTCTGTAGTTGGCACTGATGTGATAGCTGCTGGAATACTGTGTCCAGTTCTGGTGCCCACAATTGAAGAAGGATGTTGATAAATTGGAGAGGATTTAGAGAAGAGCCGCGAGAATGGTTAAAGGATTAGAAAACATGCCTTACAGGGATAGACTCAAGGAGCTCAATCTATTTAGCTTAAAGAAAAGATTAAGGGGTGACTTGATTAGAGTCCACAAATATCTACAAAAAATCTACAAATATCTACATGGGATATAAATATTTAAGTGTAGCAGAGAAAGTTATAACATAATCCAATGGCTGGAAGTTGAAGCTAGACAAATTGAAACTGGAAACAACCTGTAAATTTTTGACAGGGAGGGCAGTTAATCATTGGAACAATTTACCAAGGGTCATGGTGGAGAATCCACCACTGACAATTTTTAAATCAAGAGTGGATATTCTTCTAAAAGTTCTGCTAGGAATTGTTTTGGGGGAAGTTCTGACTTCCCATATAGCACGGGCCACAGATCAGATGACTAGAATGGTCCCTTCTGGCCTTGGACTCTGAAGATTCTGCACAAACACATACTAAGAGGCAAATATTTACAATCTAGTGATCCTAGTTTGGGACTAGGAGCCAAGAACTGTTACATTCTAATCCTAGCATTGATACCCCCTTCCTGTGTAGCTTTGTGCAATTAACTGCTCTACCTCAGTTTCACCAGCTGTAGAATGCAGATAGTAATCCAGGACTTGCAAAACTCCAAATGATTTCAGGGTGAGCAGGAGCAGGTCCAGAATACACAATTCTACCTCAAAGTTGTACTGTGATTATGTAGTTATTGTTTGCAAAGTGCTGTGAAGATTAGAAGTGATAAGTGTATTTATTCTGCTGGTATCCCACAAGTAGTTAGACACATTGGCACTCTATGGCCTTGGCTACACTTGGCAATTCACAGCGCTGCCGCGGCAGCGCTGTGAAGCGCGAGTGTAGTCGCGCTGCCAGCGCCACGAGAGCTCTCTCGCATCGCTGTAAGTACTCCACCTCTCCGAGGGGAGTAGCTTGCAGTGCTGCGAGCGAGCGTGCAGCGCTGCAGGCTCTGATTACACTGGCGCTTTACAGCGCTGCACTCGCTGCGCTCGGGGGGGGGGGCGTTTTCACACCCCTGAGCGCAGCAAGTTGCAGCGCTGTACAGCGCCAGTGTAGCCAAGGCCTATATTTCCTTTCCTTATTAGTGTAAATTCTTCACTCCCTTTATCCCCACTGAGTTGGAGTCTGTGTTTGAGGGCATTTTTCAGCTGAACCCTTGTAGAAGATACCTTTGAAACTTTCATTCCTGGTTTAAGAGGATTCTGAAATGTCACCATCAGCAGTAAGAATCCCTGTGGGAGCAGGGGACAGAACAGACCCCAGCCTGAACAGAGTGGGAGGTTGGGTGGGGCAGAAGTCCCATCAGTAACATACTGAGTTCAGCCCTTAAAAGGCTTTAACTTCAGTGTGAAGATCCAGTCCCAAATGGACAGAAGCAAGATTTGGGAAAAAGCGGACTCAGTAGCTGCTCCTGCTGACACATCTCCACTATGGGATTAGCAGGGGTTGCTGCTCTCATGACTAGAGAGGGAGCAAGGTACAACTCAGTGTGAATAAGGGTGGCAGAACTGGGCTCTAACATTTAGGACCTCTTGATCCTCCTGGTGCCACACGCTGTTTCCACAAATATAATCACTTCCCATTGCAGAAGAAAGCAGTTAATTTTTAGAAATCTACTTGGTCCTGACCTTCAGCTGTGGCCAAGAGTGCCCCAACTGAGACTGGGTCCTCAGTGGGCTAGACACTATGCAGGTATATAGAGACAGTCCCTGCTCTGAAGATCTTACTCTCTAAACAGACAAAGGTTGGGGAAAAGCAAGCATTGTCATCATCCCTATTTTACAGATAGGGAGGCCATACACAAAGATTGTGACAGAGCCAAGACTGGAACTGCTCTCTGCTGAAGAGTCCCCAGTCTAGGACCTCAACCACAATCTCTCTTTCCCTCCCTCCCCCGACCCCAAGGGCCAGAGTAGATCTGATTGGAATTACTCCCAATTTACACTGGCGTAAAAAAGAGCCGAATCAGGCACCAAATAATCAGAGTCAGTTTTGGGCCAGCAATATGGGCTTATATTCATAACATGCAGAAAAGAATGCACACGAGAGATCCTGAAGTTGCCATGGTAACATTTACATAGCATTCTCTCAGCTTATTATATTAAGTCAAATGCAAATGATTCCCATAAAAGGGTATACTTTACAAAAAAAGATATATTCAATTAATTTTTTGAAAACAAAAAAACTGGAGAAGGAATCAAAGTTGTACAGGCTATCTTCCAAGTACATGGAGCAATCAGAAAGCTAACTGACCAAGGACATGCAATTTGCATGGGTTTAGAGTTCAAGTTCCAAGCCAAAGACTCTTATTGGCCTGAACAAATCTTAACATTTTCCTCCCTGGAAAACAAGCAGAAGTTATTGAACCAAGGGGAGGGGGGGGAGAAAGGGGTTGAAAGGTATAATCTGCTGTATCTTGCACTGTGGGTGTTAGCTTCTAACCTGTAGGTCATTTGACCTTTTCCCCCCCTCCACCCACAATGGTTCTCATCAGGGCCGCCCAGAGGATTCAGGGGGCCTGGGGCAAAGCAATTTCGGGGGCCCCTTCCATAAAAAAAAGTTGCAATACTATAGTAACATGTATTTGAAAATGTAAAAAATAACCAGTGAAATACATTCAAAAATTAATTTTGAATACTTTGAAAATACACAAAATACATTATTTAAAAACATTAAATGCTTTAATACATTTGCAATTACATAATGGGCTGTTGCTGGGTGATGGTTGGTGCCAATGGGCTGTCGCTGCCTGGGGGTGGCGCTGCTGTTGCCCAAGGCTGGGTGGGGAGCTGGGCTCTGGGTCGGGGGGTGTCCGACTCAGAGGGGCTGGGCTTGGAGCTGGGAGTCAGGGCTGGAGGTGGGGGTGTCTGGCTCAGAGGGGCTTACCATGCTGCTTACTCTCACCTCTCCTGGAGCCTCAGTGCACTGTGTCCAGGAGAGGCCCTGGACAGCGCTGCAGCGGTGGGACCTGAGCTCCTCCCGCTCAGAGCCGCGTGGTAAGGGGGCGGGGCTCCGGCGGGACCTGAGCTCAGAGCCCCGCCCCCTTACCACACGGCTCTGAGCTGGAGGAGCTCAGGTCCCACCACTGCAGCACTGTCCAGAGCCACTCCTGGACGCGGCGCGCTGAGGTGGAGGTGAGGGGGGAGCCTCCGACATTCTCGTGGGGGCCCCTGCGGGGTCCAGGGCCTGGGGCAAATTTCCTCATTGCCCCCTCCCGGGCGGCCCTGGTTCTCACCAGCTGTTTGGTGTCACTGCTTTACAGCAAGACAGAAGTCTTCTTCATGCCTATGGCCCTGTATGTAGGCAGTGGCAGATTGGGGGGCCCCTGGAAAAAGGGATACCCCTGCACTCCGTTTCACCCGGCACTCCTGCCAGGGAGCAGGGTTGGAGCACGGGCGCTTGCCGTGCTCTGCCCACCTGGCGCTCCTGCTGGGGAGTGGGGGAAGTCCCTGTGCCCCGACCCCTCTCTCTGGCAGGAGCACTGGGAGAACTGCAGGCCGAAGTCTGGGGAGGGGCCCCCACTTGTTCTGCCCCATGTAGGCAGAGCCACCTTCACACTCTCCTCATTTCCCATGCTCAATTTTTTTCCTTAGTGCTTCCACCAGACATTGTGCCAGATAAATCAGGTTCAGTTTAATGTCAACACAGTGGGTCAATTTCAGAGGAAATGTATAAAGTGGTGTAAGTTAAACGTTAGTGGGTCTCAGTTGATGTGACACATAGAGGGACTAGAAGAGGTATATAAAAGTTGTCATAGTGGTGAGCTACACTTTCTTACACCCTCTTACTAGTTGCTTTCCCTGCTCCTCCACTCTTTTCTGGCCCATTGGCATGTAAATTACACCATTTTCATCTCTTCCATCCCACCTCTTTCCAGAAGCATAACTCACTGTACTATATGCATCACCCAGTTTGGTTCAGTTTGTGGAACTAACTGTTGAGATATAGTACAACTATAAAGGAATTAAGTGAACAGTGAAAGCTACTTACAAACAAGAATCATATGATTTTCTAAATATAATACTTTGTGCTTCTAAAACACCGTCTATGCAAGGATCTCAAAGTGCTAAATAAAACTAGGGTTTTATTTGAAGTATAATAGTGGGATTTACAGGAGGAGATTTTTCTCTTTGGGTAAAGATTTATTTTTGCCTTTTACACTTAGAGTGGAATCACTTGTGGATTGGAGTGAAAGATGGACACAGCATGAAAATGAAGTGGATAACTCACAATGTGAGTGTAATGCCATAGAGACCCTGGATGAGACCAAGATTTGTGTCACTGATATAAAAGAAAACAAAATATGATAGAGAATGCTGTCTGAAAGTATCCTGCCAATGCAAAACCAAAACTTTTTACGGCAGAACCCCCCCCCCCAACCTTTTATTCTCTGGTACTTCCAAGTGAAACCTGAAGATATCCATACTTTAGGGGAAAGAGATATGCGCTCACAAAGGTATGTTTTCTCTAAAATATTTCCCTGTAAATATGAGGTTAAGTTTTAAGAACATAACTATATCTTTTTAATATATGGACCAACAAGTGGTAATCATTACAGATGAGTCAAACTAGGGGCAACCGGAGCTCTCACTCTTTGTATGTTTCCACTCATGCTGAAATAGATCAATTTATGGAGTATAGGCTGGGGAAAATTTGAATAATAAATTCCAGACTTTTGAGATTTCAACACAGATCGAATTATTAATTTAGTGATTTCATATTTAAAACCCCAAATGCACTCCAGATTTGTAAGATATGCATAAGAGACTGTGGTTTAATTATGATTGATAATTATACCAGCAAATTCACTTACAGTAGAACTTCAAAGTTATGAACACCTCGAGAATGGAGGCTGTTCGTAACTCTGAAATGTTTGTAACTCTGAATAAAACGTTCTGGTTGTTCTTTCAAAAGTTTACAACTGAACATTGACTTAATACAGCTTTGAAACTTTACTATGTAGAACAAAAATGCTGCTTTTAACCATCTTAATTTAAACTAAACAAGTTCAGAAAGAGTTTCCTTACCTTGTCAATTTTTTTTAAACTTTCCCTTATTTTTAGTAGTTTACATTTAACACAATACTGTACTGTATTTGCTCTTTTTTGTCTCTGCTGCTGCCTAATTGCATACTTCTGGTTCCAAATGAGGAGGTGTTCATAATGTTGAGGTTCTACTGTATTTTTAATAAAAGAACTTAAGTTGAGGGAGACATAATTTCTGTGATACATTTGTTTCACTCTTGCCTGTTATGGAGCTGCAACATGAGAGTTTACACAGAAATAGTCTGCTCAATTCTCTACATCGTGATGGTTAATTAAAATGGCAATTTGCTTTTTCACCTTGATTTTCTCCACATATATTTCTTATGAAGGCTATCCCAGAGACTAAATTTGGCTGGTAGCCAAAAAAATGTAACAAGACTCACCAGATGGTGCTTTTACAGATATTGTTACAAGTTCTATTTTAAACTACAGTATAGTCCGTTCCATTATTGTTGACTGGGCTGTGGTTCTTTTTGGCAGCTCCATACATCAGCAGTAAAGTTTGTTTACTACTATAAGCCCAAATTCAGGAAAAATCCTGTGACAGATTCCTCCCAGGGTGCCACTTGGAACTGGGATACCACTAAGCCCGCCTATCCCACCAGCCTGGGCTCCCCTTACTCTGTGTTGCTGTGATAGGCTCTCAAGCCCCCTTCCAGCACACACACACACACACACACACACACACACACACACATAGAGACACGCCCAGCTGCAGCTATATTCACACAGACGCTGAGATCAGCTCTGCATGGGATAGCTCAGCTAAGGAGTTGCCCAGCACACAAGTGCACACCCCCTCTGGAGTGTAAACCCAAAATTGTAGAGTCTTGCGCTGCACAGAGAATTATATAGTGTAAGCTCATAAAAGTCACCCTCTCCCTCAACGTGGAGAGAGATATGCAACAGCTTTCTGCCCCAAGTATGAGTTCCACACTAGTTTTAGAGACAAATTTATTTACTACAAAAAATAGATTTTAAGGGATTATAAGTGATCGCAAACAGATCAAAGCAGATTACCTTAGTAAATAAACAAAAACTGCAAACTGAGCTTAACACACTAGATAGGTAGGATATAAATTAGCAAATTCGCACCCTGATAAACAAGGCTGGCAGATTCGTAAGGCACAAGTTGCCTTGGCTTTCCCAGGTTTTCATACACAGGCTAAAAATCCTTCTAGTCTGGGACCACCACTTCCCACAGTTCAGGCTTTGTCCCTCTGGTGTTTCCATGTGTTGCTGTTGTAGGGAGAGTGAGGTTCCCCCCCCCGCCCAACCCATGATGTAATTTTCCCTCTTTTATATCTTCTCCACAGTTGCTGGAAAGTTCTTTTGTCAAACAGTTCCCATCATGTAGTGTGATCTCTGAGAGATTTTTATTGTACATAGTTCCTGGGGTAATCCCAGTGCTAGTGTGCATTTCCTCAATAAGCCATTAACAGTGTTTGGTCTTTTTACTGTAGTACCTGAAACACTGTGTGGGTTTTTTCGACCTCTTGACATGTTTCAGTAACACATACATGGCAAACTTCATAACTTCACACATGACAATAGCACATGCAATCCTATGAGCTATTACTGTCTAGCAGATTAAGACTTTTAGAATGACACCTCACAAGGCATACTTTGTATCAGACATATCCTAATTATATGACAATGGTGAATATTGGGGTGTCAGGGTGTCACAAATCCCTATTCAGAACAGCACTTAAACACACGCTGAAGTGCTGTTAGGAATAGGGATGAACTTCAGCAGGTCCTTAAGTACTTTCCTGAATCGGGGCCTATGTCTCCCTCAGACTAATTATTTTTTTTTAAAGATGCAGAGTGATATATGCTACAGGATATACTCATGCAAACAAACAATTTACAGGATATCAAAACATTACAAAGTAACTGTTCAAGAGGATTCTGAAGTTAAATTCTGTGTTTATAGAATGCATATATAAAAGCTAAAGAGATTCCCTAGATATGCATGTTTTTCTGTATATTGCAATAAGTATTTTTTAAAAAGGGTATTAATCCCGGTTAAATATGTTTTTGTCACATATGAGGTTTTTGGTCAAATCCTTCAGACTTTACTCAGGTAAGACCCACTGGCTTAGACAAGAGTATTAAATTAATCATTTGTCACCCAGGACTTCAGGATTTGTCTCTTAATATTCAACAGCTGTTTTAGATTCACTAGCACAGAGACTGAATACTAATTCTATTGAAGTCTAAGCACCCACGTAAAACATATTTCCTTTCATTGCTGTTATAGAAACGGTGCTATCACATTGGGGGCCCTAAGCAGGGCCAGCTCCAGGCACCAGGCACCCAAGCACATGCTTGGAGCGGCACCTGGTAAGGGGCGGCGGGGGGAGTGCGGCGCGGTGCGGCATTCCGCAGGGTGCTCCGGCGGCGCGGCGCTTGGCGGGGGGGGCGGGCTCCTGCGGCGCGGCGCTCGGCAGGGGAGCGGCGCGGGCGCGGCACTGGGGGGGGGGTGGCGCGGCGCGGTGCTCGGCGGGGGGTTCGGGGGGCGGCGCTTTTTTTTTGCTGCTTGGGCCAGCAAAAAAGTTAAAGCCAGCCCTGGCCCTAAGCAAGAATATGTGTCCCTCCCCCCAACACCACATAGTGAAAAGCAAATAGGGGGTCCCCTTTAGCTGCTTAGGGCCCTACGGAATTGCTTAGTCTGCTTATGCCTCACGCCGGCTCTGCTGTTAGCCATCAATTAATATGCTGCTATTAAATAGGTTGTTTCTCTGCCAGTTGCTATTTTATTAAGTCTAAATGAAATGCATATTCGATAGAATAATCTGTTTTTCTGATTCCTTCAAGTGGAGAATTGTGCAGCCACTCCCACTTTATCTACTGATGGATGAAGTGATAAGTGTTAGGGATCTGAAGGAATATCAGTGTACAGAACTCCGAGACACTGGGGGAAAATAGATGTAAGAGAAAGTGGGAATGCTTTTAAATTTATATACCTCTTTCAAGGTCCCTTCCAGTTCTAGGAGATAGGATATCTCCATTAATTTATTTTATAATTTATTTTCAAAAGCTCAGTACTCTTATTTATGGTGAACAGACCTCATTGCCCTTATTTACCTACTGCCTACCTTAATATCATGAAGATGGAACTTCCACATTCCCTTCCTGAGGCTGATTGTGAGCTATACTACAGCTGATTAACCACTGCTAGCAGGGCACAGTGACCTTGGCACAGACTGAAAGTATTCACCAAAGACAGGAGATGTGTTAAAACAACAAGTTTAAATGGCTTTTTGCCAGCTGGCAAGAAATAGCTTCTGGAGGAGTTAATCCATCTGGATTAATACAGAATCTTAAAGACTGCTTACTTGGCTACAGCGGGTCAGTAGTTGATCCATTTGATTCCCACAGCAAGTACCCACCAACACAGGGAAAATGGTTTCTGTTGCTTGATCTGAACCAATTCTTGTGGAATTACTTGGATGAGTGTGGAACTCTCTCTCCTTCTGCATTGTGTCTCAGTTCCACTAAACAGATTGATAAAAAAAAATGGATGGCTCAATCCTGCAAACCCTTATTCCCACAGGTAGTCCTGGCTTATGTGAGTATTCCCACCACAGGAATATTTGGACAAGGGCCAAGCTAAGGCTGCTTTATGATTGTCTGATGGAAAAATACAGACTTAAAAAAATATTTTAAGCAGCTACCTGGGGATTCTTTTTTTTTTTTTTTTTTTGGTGGGGCGGGGAAGATCTCCAGGTGGTGTAGAACTGGCATAGGCAGCCCAATAGCATCTTCTTCCTAGCCCCAGGAACCTATTCAGGGAAGGGATATGTCCAGAGTGCTGCTGCCTTAGCAGCAATTGTAGCAGGGTGTAATTTACAGCAGCTCTGACCCTGCCCTAAACTACACCAGGGCCCAGCTGGTCCCAATAGTTTCACAGACTGAAGGAATTTAAAGCGATTCAGTGATGTGCTGGTGCAGCTGAGTATCTGGCTCCATCTGCGTGAGTAAGGGGATTTTAGGAGTGAGCCTTTATTTAGCTAATTTAATCTGTTGCGGTTACATAGAAGTGTCATGTGTATTCTGTAAAATGATTGCTAGAGCTGGAAAGAGCCAAAATTATTATTAAGATTTATATTGTGGCATAAGTCTGAAGATCCGAAGACAGTTCTAACGATTTGCAGATAAAGACACATTTGTTCAGCACTAGAAAACTAGCTCGAAGACTGAGACAGTTAAATCACTCCTAGCTCAAATGAAGGCCCGCAAAAAATCATTTTTAAGGAGTTCTTACATGCATCAGAGCTGCTTAAATCCTTTCCATTCCAAAGATACACAGAGAAAAAGAAGGAAACGATAATGTTTTGGACCTGTGACTGGGTCTTTTCTTCCTTGGACAAACTATCAGCAGACTAGATGAAACCTTCAGCAACTATTTATTACCTGGGTCACTATATTTCAATGAATGGGATTTAAAAAAAGGGTCAGGGGAAAAAAATTAAAAATATTGCTGCAGGGAAACTTGTGATATGGAGTAAAAAATAAAATGTGACAGTAAGACTTTTATGCAGTGTGGTTGTAGCTGTGTTGGTCCCAGGATATTAGAGAGAGACCAGGTGGATGAGGAAATATTTTATTGGACCAATTTCTGTGGGTGAGAGAGACCAGCTTTCAAGCCACACGGTGCTCTTCTTCAGAAAGCTTTTCTTTTTTCACCAACAGAAGTTCTCCAATAAAAGATATTTCCTCAGACACCCCTTGTTTCTCTAGCAGGGCTTTTAGGCTCTCTGGCTATTATTTCTAATGTGGTGCTTTGCACAAAGTCTGGTAATTTTGTCCAGGACTGTTTTGCACAGTCTAAACTCAGAGCTATAGTGGATATTATCTGGGATACACATACATGGAGGATGCTATTCCATCTCTATATTTTTGGACCTTTTTTTTCTTGTCAGCTATGAACTCTGCTCTTTCTACACCTCCCACCCCCTATGCAAAAAGTTTAAATAACAGATTCCAGTTCCTCACTTCTCCATGGTGAAACCCAACAATCTTCTTTTAAAACAGAAATCTTCTAACTGCTTTCATTCTCTTGCTCTGTCTAATCTACCTATCTTGTGCCTGATCATAAACAAAATAGAGTGCCAGATGAAATGCTCACACTGTCCCACAGGTATAAAATGTCAGTAATGATAACATGTCACTGTAATAAAATGGCATTAATCTGTCACTGCTTCACAACACTGTTGTATGCCTCAGAAGCATGGCAGATGATGGAAGTATGCAACTGGAAGCTGATTGCCTTTCACCAGTGTTGTTTAAGAAGAATCTTGGCAATTTGTTGGTGAGATCATGTGACCGGTGTGGAAGTGTTGCACAGGTCAGCAGACTATGGACTCTAATGACATGAAGGGGACCTAGTGAGACAAGCCTTGCATAGTGCAAGATAATGTATTGTGTATACCATTTATTTTGTTTTAATCTGATTTCTTCTTTCTATTCTTAAATTAATCTTGTTTTGCTACAGCCCTGTGGTTTAAGGCTTTTTTTGGGTGGGGAAAGCAGAATTACACACCAACTAAAACCACCTCAATTTTCAAGAAAAGAGTAGGTGAAGGAATCTTGTCTGGAGCCTACTATAAATTGCATACTTGGACAGAAAGGCACAGACTAAAGACTAGGAATCTTTTCTCTTAAAGTATGTCCCTTGGAGGGAAATGGTGCTCCAGATGCATGGAAAATGCGAGATAAGCAAGAAATCTCTATTAATCTATCTAGTTACTTATTCTAGATAGATGGGCTGTCACTGGATTGTCAGCAAGGCACTACACTCTGAGCACACCGTGGGCTGGTTGTAATAGCATTCCTGTTTGTACACGGCGTCCTTCATGGAAATCTGTGCAACACACATTGATCAATTATGACAGAATAAGCTTCTGATTAGCGTCAGTTTGTGGGCCTATTTTTTTAATTTTTTTAAAATTCAGAAACATTATTTCACACACGCACCACTGACCTTTCTAAGCTAGAAAGCAAACAGAATTAGCAGGATCATTTATAAGTGCATGCAGGAGCATAAAATAGACAATATTAAAAAATCCACTATTACTAGAACTGCGAACAAGACCATGTTACATCCGCCAACACTCAAATGCTATAGATAGGGACATATAGGAGAGAAATATCTTTGGAAACATTGGCTTAGGAGAGGTTTTGGAGCCAGAGTGGAAAAGCATAAATATGTTGCTAAAAAGAAACACCCCATATGCAGCGGGAGATGGGTGGCATAGAGCTTTACAGCACCCAACACTTCTGTCCTCTTTGGGCTGCCGGAGCAGTACAAAGATGACAGTACTATGGGTCATGATCTGGCCTAGTGCACTTACACTCCCCATTCAGTACACCAACTTGTAAGTGTATTATGGAGTGCCTGTAGTTAAAGTTGCAGTTGTAAGCCTGATTTTCCTACCTACAATAGCACAACTGTTTTGATTTGGTAGCTCTTCACACCCATTTGGCATATACATGGCTACACAGGGTGCATGGCAATGGAGAATAGGCCCCTGAGTTTCCTTTACAAGCCTGATTTTTGTCCCCCACTTTAAAAATCTACAAACAAAACAAATGTAACCCACAAATATGGTAGGTCAGGTCTTGTCACTGCCACCAAATGCTATGTGGACTGGACAAGACAAAAGACATAAGGTATAAGCACCTAAGGCAAAACCTTCAAAAGTAGAATAACCATACCAGACCTAGTTAGATGGTAAGGAGATCAATCAAGTGCCAATTGAATCCAGAAGAGTTGGAGTTGGAACAAGTACAGTCTCCTTCAGTGAGCTCCTTCGCCAACCACAGTCATGAAGGAACTGATTGGAACATTCCAAGGGCGGCATTTACATTTGACTGGGTGTGGTCTGCAATAGCCTGTAGTGGGCCTGGCTTGCACCCTACTCACTACAACTGTATGCAGGGCCGGCTTTAGGAAGTGCGGGGCCCGATTCAAATAGTTTCGACGAGGCCCCTGCAGGGTTGACTTAAAAAAAAAAACAAAAAAAAACACATGGGGCTTGTACTCACCGGGCTGCGCTCCTAGTCTTTGGCGGCGGGTCCTTCACTCGCTCCGGGTCTTCGGTGGCACTGAAGGACCCGCTGCCAAAGACAGAGCGCCGTCGGGTGAGTAAAAATTAAAAAGGCGCCTCTAGCCAGGGAAGGGATTCTCTGCCACTTGCCCCCCACTCTGGGCGGCCCTGCCACTCGGCGCGGGGCCCTCTTAGGCACGGGGCCCGATTCGGGGGAATTGGTGGAATTGGCCTAAAGCCGGCCCTGACTGTATGCATCCAAAAACAATAAGAGGTGAGATAGTTGCCAGTCTCACATGAAGGAACTAAAACCCTGCAAGTTATTTACAATACTTTCAGGGAAGCAGAATTGTTTGCAGGTAAGTAATTGCTCTACTTTTCCTGCTGAACTGCCAGTTTCGCTTTCCAATTGCCTTAAAAAAACATCAGGAGATGATGCTCTGAGGAAAGTGAAAATGCCCCTGAGCATTTGAGAACTCCCAACTAGCTGAAGGCATAATTTAACAACATGTTAATGAATATAGCAGTTTTTTTCTAAGAACGTTTCATAGGGTGTGCAGTGACACTAAAAGCAGAGCAGTCAGCTTCTTGCTTTTTGGTACGACTTTGGTGATATATAAACTTGGGACTTCCAAATAACAAACAGCACCAGCAGAAAAGGCTTCAGTGGACTGTAAATCTCACAAACTATTATTGAATTCTTCATCTGCCTGAAAAATCAGAGTCTATTATTTTCTATTGACTGGGAGGCAAAATAGTTCAGTCACTTGCTTTATGCCGCTTAAAATGCAGTACAAATCTACAGCTAACCTCAGCGATCTTTGCTTCAGGCTGTAGATTTATTGTAAAGTAATTCCTAAAGCATTTCATCTGTGCATCACCAATATACATTAGGATACATTTCATTTCATTTCCATTATATTGCTTTTACACTTTTATTGTCTGCCATTGACTTTAGAGGCGACAAAACATTCCACTGAGTTATTACTGAGGTTCCCCCTCTCCTCCACATACACATGGATTAAAAACGTACGTTGGAACTGAAGCACTGTTTGGGCAAACTGGCCACAATGGAGCGTGAAACGAGAGAGTAAAAAACAAAACAAAACAAACAAAAAACCCCAAATCGAGCAGTTATATAAATCTGGTGATGGAGCTACGACAAAACTACTACCCCTCTGTAGTTCTCCAGGCAGCACAATGCAATGCATTTCCAGGGGGCTTTATCTGCACTGAACCAACCAAGAAAATAAATGCTCCTGTGTTAAATATAAGGTTGTAAAAGTAGTTATGATAATGCATGAATGGTGACCCTCCTTGCAGTGCTGCCTAATGGTCAGGCAGGGATCTGGCAGGTGCTCCCCCTTCCTGACATCTCCCCTTTCTGCCACAACTCAGCCCTGTGGGGTTGATCCCTTCTTTTATGCCTCAGCGCTCTGACAGGGTCCTGTGTTTTGTTCAACCCCTCTCAGGGTTGAACAAAAAGGGAAGTCCAATAACAGACAAGTCTTTTGGTGCCTGCAAGGGTTTTCCTCTTAGCTTTAGGATTTAGAGTCTGGGCTCTGGACACTTGCACGTTCAGGGCCTTCCCCCACTGGATTCCCCATCAAGGGGCAGGCTCCTATTGTTGTCCCATGTTTTGGAGTTGGTAGGTGAGCCTGGGTTCATCCTCTCCACCCTGTTCTGATCCAGGACCAGATGGTGGGCAGCTAAGTCCTGCACCTTTGGGGTGCTAAATAGATGCCTGCCTGGGTCACTTCCTATCTGTATTCCCCCTTTCCCCACACATGGTAAATGTAAAGAACTGAACAGAAAATAAAGTTTCTGACCTTCCCAAAGAGTTTGCAGGTTTTGTCAGGACTCTGTGCTGCCAGGTCTCAGGCAACAAGAAATCCCGGGCTGCTACTTCCACAGAGCAAAGGTCTGCTTCTTTCCATTGCTTGCTCCCCTCTGAGCAGCTCTGCCTCCCCTTGTAAGCTCTGCCTCCAGCTTGTGCAGACTTTGCAGGTGTGTCTGGGTGGGGCTGCCTGGGCCCAGAGCTGCTCCTTAACCCTTTGCTAGTTGCTCCTTAACCAATGTGGCGTTGGTATACCGTGTCACGTGTCAGAAATAGCATCAATAAAAGATGTTGGGTTTATGAGGGATAACATGGAGCTCCTCCTCTCACTGATAAGCTCAGGGCCTGTTTCATTAAGGAACTACTGTATGAGACTTTGATACAGGCATTTGCTTCATAAAGATAATCACATTTCATGCATCAAGGCATAAGCTGTTAACTGCACCAGTCAGGAAGGGATTCTGTGTCCAAGCCACCCACTCCTTTTGTGTAGCTTCATGCAATTGGCCTCTTTTTCCCAACTCCCCTACAACTTCCATTTGAACCCACTTAGAACAGCAGAGACTAAAACGTCAGCAACAGCCACAGCTCTACCTTGCCCTTCCCATCAGACTGGAGCACGACCCTTTCACAGTTATTCAAAGGCCTGGTCAAGGTCAGCCGCAGGATGACAAACAGGTACAGTGACGCCAGGAAAAACTGAGGAAGTTGATGGAGAGAGGGAAGAACTTTATTAAAGTTGCGACTTCCAGAACATCACCCTCCATATTAAAGAATAAGAAGGGCGATAAAGAAAAATAATCAGAAGCTTAAACTAACCCTTGATCTCTTCTTTAGTTTGACCTATTGCTCATCTTTTTCATCTCTTTTCCTTTGAGAGTGGTATATTCATTTTCTTGTATTTCTTATTTATTTTCTAAAAAGCAAGAAAGAGTCCTGCGGCACTTTATAGACTAACAGACATACTGGAACATAAGCTTTCTATAAGGTGCCGCAGGACTCTTTGTTGCTTTTTACAGATCCAGACTAACATGGCTACCCCTCTGATACTTTTCTCCCCACTGTGTCTTTTTTTCTCATTGGATTTTATTAGTTCAAACATTTTCATTTTATTTCTTGACCTATTTATTTTTTTCATTCTTCTTATGCTGCTTCTCTGCTAGCCTACTCCTGCATGCTCACTCTCTGCATCACACTGAAGAGAGCAGGTCTGATTCTTCACTGCCTCACACCTTGTCTAGTTTTTTATACCCATGCAAAATGAAGTGCAAACGGGATGTAAAACACAGCCAAATCACAACAGCTGTGTGCGTTATACTCCCTTCAAAGCTGGAGAAAACAACTCTGTGAGGTGCAAAGCAGTGGGGAAACAGGCCCAAAGAGTTCCAGCTGAATCCCTTAAAACTGGTTCAGATAAATTGGATTTAAGAGCTCAGGGTGCACAGGGCATGGAATAGGCAGAAGAGTTGCAAACTCCATATAGAAAAGCATTCTATACACCTGTTTGATAGAGACTGTGCTTGTATATCTAAACAATCTAAGTTTAGAAACTTCACCCATCATCTACATACCTTCACATTTATTAAAACGAACACAAGAAAATCTGTGCCCTCATTTCCTTGCTCCATTCTGTAAGGGTGTTTTGTTACTGTTTTTTTTTTTTTTTTTTTTTTTAAACAAGGTCAGTGGTTTTTACCTTTAGCATAGACAATGAAAACCGGTGATGGACAAGTCCAAATTCGACGGGATGGGTGCAGTAGAAAAAGGACGTGTTTTGCAGATATGGCCATTTGGATGTTCAGATGAGTGCTGAGGTTTTACACAGTCTTTATGATCTGAGGACAGACACCCCTAGTAGAGAGTGATATTATGGAAATAGCAAGTTTAATGTTCTTCCTTTTCTCTACCAACTTCACCTCAGTTTTTCCTGGATTCACCTTAGCTGACTGTTTGTCATCTTGCTGCTGCATTTGGCCAGGCCTGTGGATAGCTGGGAGAGGGTGCTATTTGAGTCTGATGGAAAGGCAAGAAAGAGCTGGGTGTCATCGGTGTATGTTACTGACATTTTAGTGCTTGCTGTTTCACAGACTCCTTTAGTGGGTTCACATGGATGTTGTGGAGGAGGCAGGGTGGGAGAAGCAGCTGGATTCCTTGTGTTAATCCACAGGTGAGGGCTCAGGATGGTCAGAAGCAGGTACCCCTCACAAATTCCTGGGTATGTTCTAAGGGGGATGACTAATGCCATCTCAACACCATCTGGCTAATTTTTGCTACATCTCTGATGTGGGATAGACGCATGCCCTGGTAGACTGACCAAATGCTTCTGAGAGTTCTAGCAATGCAGTTATGGACAGCTGAGCTGACCTTTGTACATAGTCAAGAGAAGATTATCCGTCAGTGTCAAAAGGGCTTTTCCTGCCCCATATCCCAGCCTGAAGCCTGACTCAGAGAGAGCTGCAGAGTGTGGGCAGTGTCTAGGTGGAACTGCAGGTGACTTTTGGTGAGTTCACAATTCGCTTGCTTAGGCATGGGAAGTTAGATACTAGGGGTCAGTTGGAGAGATCAGTGTGTTGAAGAAATGATTTCTTAAGTATTGGCTTTACTACCATGTGTTAAGCGTAGGTGGTAGATTTTCTTCCTCAAAAGAAGGTACTCACAATCTCAGCCAGTAGAGTTCCCAGACAGTCTTGATTATATGGGATTGGAATATTTTTGCCTAGTCTGTGCCCTACCCACACTGAGCTCTTAAAGCAGGTTTAGTCAAGGAGTTTTAAGGAGTTCTGTTAAAACTCTGTCTCCAGTGTGGGTGCAGTGGTTGTCCTCCATTCTCCTTGCCCCTTCTGCTCTGCCCCAAGTGCTCTCTCTCTTCCCCGCCAATTCTTCTCCACCCCCAACATCAGCATGCCCCCCACAACTATGCACCTGAGATTTAGCTCCTTTTAGATTCCCCCAACCTTGCTCCCTCCTCCAGATTCCACATACACAAGTTTAGTCTCCTACAGATCTTCCCGAGTCAGTTCCTATTAAAAAGACAAGAAAGTTTTGCTTTAAAGAGACCTGACCTGCTTTTGCATCCTGTAATGTCATATGCTGCATTGGCACTAGATGGTGCTATAGCATCCTAAACATTAATGCTGGACGTCTGCGACCATTTGATTTAAAAATGTTACTGGAAGGGCCTACATTGTATCTTAAGCGTTCAGTTGTAGGTATGGAGATACCAGTGCCTTTTGCTAACAGTTTATGTTTCAGCTTATACCACCTGCATTTTAACCTTGCCCAGATGAGTCTGTGCAACTTTTACAGATGGGTGTTTCATGCTTGAAAGTTATATATTTCCTATTATTGGGACCCATCATTCCATGAAGCAAGCCCTACATTCTGTACAAACAGGGAATGACAGCTTATAATATACATTCTCAGCTCCCTCGTAAAATCTGTGAGGCTACAGTTTGGCCTGGACAAAGTTTTCCATGCCTTAAAGTGAACGCTGTTGCATGAAGCTTTCTCTAGCGTTTAGGGAAGTGTGCAAAGGGACTGAGCTACAAATAGCTAAAGGAACTATATATTCAAATTTCCTGCCGTATGTTTATGACCTGAGCTATAATATTAAATGTAGATTTTGTGCTTAATACACAGTAGGAGAGCATAGCTGTATATATGCAAACCTGCCCATTTGGCTGAGATGGTCCTGGGATTTGAACACCCATCTTAAACAGCTGGTGTCTTGGCCAATGCCTTCCCCCCTCGATATACCTCCCCCTCCAGGAAAAAAGGTCAGTGACTCAGGCCCAACAGGAGAACCACTAGCTCTTCTCCCCAAAGGGAAGGCGACTGGAGAAACAGAGTTCTTGTCAGAGAGAGCAGGTCAGGCAGTGAAAGAGATGGGGTCAAGGAAAGGTGGCTCTGCTTCTCCTTCCTCTCCAGTGGAATAGCGTGAGACTCAGTGGACAACAGAGCTGCCAGCTGTTTTACTGGAGGGAAGAGCATCTGGGTGTGCACAGGATTGTTATGAGTGGGAGGAGGTATCAGAGTAAGAGGTGGGGGGTGGCAGTTTTGTGGCTGAGTGGGAGGGAGGGCATTTTCAAACATAAGGATGTAGGCAAGACATTTGACTGTGGATGGGTGTGCTTGTGAGTGCACATAGGTTGGGATACTGGCAACTGGGAGTGTGCATGTGGGTAACATCACTGCACTTAGTCAGGTGGGAAGCTGTACCTCTGCTCTCAGCTTCTCAGCAGCCACCTGCTGACTGCCCCATCTGTGTCTTTCAGACAGACGGCTCTTCACCCCACCATCTGCAGCTGGCTCATGTGGAGGTTGAGAGGCGGTCAGCATCGAGGGCATGGTTGGGGAGCATGCAATTATACAGACAAAGAGAAAAAGGTCAGGAACAGGGCAGCATTTTTCTAAGGGGCAAGTTTATATAGAAGCCTGGATTTGGGGGCTGGAGTTCAGTGAACTTGATGTTATTTTCCTGTATCTTTCTCTCTCACCCATTTGAGAATTCACAGCCTAAAATTCACCAAAATGGGAGGTGCAAAGGTGGGATAAAGCCACCTTTGTCTTTCCCTTCAGTCTGGTGAATAGGAAAGGAGCAACAAAGAATCAAGGTCACAGTCTCTGGTAACATTAATTCAGTCCACTGGCCCCCTGCAACATGCTTTTACTTCAGAAATTACAGGATATGCATAATGACCATTCCTCTCACTCCGAGCTGAAGGTAAAACCCAGGCTTCCATGACTAAGGTCAAGCATCAGTTGCCTTCAGTCAGAGTTGTCTTTCTGCAATTCAAAGTTTATTGAATTGTAAGTACAGAAGAAAAGAAAAATTACGCCCAGACAATGCAAAGTAATGGCTAGACACAGAGAAATAGCAGCAGGCAGAAACCAATTAAAGAACAAAGCAAACCAAACAGCCAGTCATGTAATCAGCACAAAATACTAGAATGTAACTGTAATTATGATATTATGGCCATACGAGTATTTACAGGCAGGTAAAGTAGGCTCTCATACACTACAAACGTATGTTGGTATAACTACATCGCTCAGTGGTGTGGAAAATCCACACACTCCTAAGTGACGTAGTTATACCAGTCTAACCCCTGGTGTAAAGAGTGCTGTGTTGATTGGAGGGGCTTCTCCCATCGACATAGCTACTGTCTCTTGGGGGGGGAGTACCTATGTGGATGGGAGAAGCTCTCCCGTTGGCATAGTAGCGTCTTCACTAAGTGCGACAGTGACGCAGCTGCACCAATGCAGCTGTGCCACTGCAGCCCTGTCAGTGTAGACACTCACAAAGAGGGAGAGCAGGCCAGGGATGAGAGCAAATTTCTGCATTGCACCCACAGTGAGGCACTCATGCTGTATGACACAGTGCTTGGATGAGGGGGCAGCAGGAGGGAACCCAGTAGTAAAGAGGGATGGGAACAACCACTGATCAGAATGACAGGTGTGATGGGACTCTTCATGCCCTACTGTGTTGGGGAGTGAGAGAATAGGTTCTAGGTTGAACTGCTTGCTCATGACGTGTCAGCACTGGCCCACTATGGATGGGAGCTGCCATTTCACACATGTGAAAATGGGAAAGAAAAACCTCATAGCATTTGCTTTCAGAACATTACCAAAAGCAGAGTTAAAGCACTGCCACATGGAGAAAGCAACATTCAACATTTTTTGAAGGAAATTTCATAAGTACTTGTCTGAAAGACTGTTCACCCTGATAATGCATCACAAAACCCTGATAATGGTGCTTGGTCCAAGGCAGGTATTGCCTTGTTGTCAGCACAATTTTGTGTTCTGTTTTCCCAAGAGAGAACATGCACTTTCCAACCTGAATGTCTTTATGGAAGACAACAAAAACAAGAACAAACACATGTAAAGGCTCTGTAAGAGATCACAGCCTGGGGCTCGCTCTGCAACCACCGCCATCTTGAACTGAAACTGGTTTCCAAAATGGAGGGTTTCATAGTAGACTCTATAGAAACAAAGGTACAGTACGCAGAACACAGTCATAACTGTTACATAGCTACATATGCCATACAGCAGGGAACAGAAACAGGCAAGGAAAGAAGTGGCTAATACTCTTTTGGAAGGAAGAATAAATAATAAACAAGACTGTTGCTAGATATCAAATGACTTAGATCATTCAGTAGCTAACAGAGAACAGTGACAGTTCCCTGCAAATAAATATAGAAGAAAGGCAACCACGACAAGTCTTTTTCATAAGAGTATGTGTTTTTCATAAAAAAATAAGACCAAAAAAGTTAAAACGCAAAAAACGTCACCTCCATGTGTTATTAATGCAAGAGGAAAATCTGAAAGTGGCAATGGTCCCAGTGAAAAATCTGTGTGCATCACAAAATGGGTCTGTAAGGAATAAGAGTGACAGAGCTAAAGCACTGCATGTGTGTGATGAATGACTGATGAGTGGAGAAACCAAGACATAAATCTGTTAGCGGGATAAAATATGAGGAAGCAGTAGCAACTTGCTAACATGAAACAAGTGAATCTGAAAAATAAATGCATCCCTGGCATAACCCTACTTGAATTACTGAAGATATGCTAGGGATGGATTTGGCCAAAAGTATTTATTAGGATGCATAGATTAATGTTATTTTCTTTCGCTTTACATTAATGTGATACTAGATTGTGAGCACTAACTCATAGGTCATTCAATAATCAGTAGCAATAAATAGCAGGAAAGAGAGTGGGAAATATATTCATTGACTCAGTGCAAGGGTCCCACATTTGGAGCCCTCTCATGTCACCAGCTACCACACGCAGTATGGTGGCACAAATGACCAAAATATAAAATGAAACTAAAGAGATTCCTTTAGGGAAACCTTAAATAAATGCAGAAATAATTCCATGGCTTCTTAAGACAAAGAAAGAAAGAGAGCTAGCTTGTCAGCTAGAATGTAGCCCCCGATCCTGGAGCACCCCAGTCCCCAAGAATCCACTTGCTCCCTTTTTCTCCTAAAAAACTCTGTGTCCTAACTTAGGACCAATGCACCCTGGGTTCCCTGTGCTCCTTGGGCTGATGGCAGGTGTCACCCCTTAACTTGCTGGAGCTAAACTGAATTCTTAGTGCATGATGCCTCCAGTTTGTTGCCAGGTGAATAAATTATTCTGCAGTCACTATGACCTCCACGCCATGAAGAATTAAAAACAATCAAGGACCAACCAAGTTTAAAAAAGAACAAATATTTTCTTAGGGGAAAGGACAGGGTTAACTTAAAAAGGGGTAAGGATAGAAACTGGGTAAAGGGAAAAGGCAGTAGAACCAGGAGACATAGATAAATGAAAATGTTAAGCCACACAACAATAATCAGACCTTCCCTCAAATAATTAATATAGTCTAAGGGATTTTGACTATAAAAGCAGGTAGGTGCAACCCCATTCTGCCCATAGGTCAGCCAGATAGTCTGTGTGCACACTGGTCTTTGTGTTGGAGCTCTACAGAGCATACTGAATACAGGTATGTTTCTAAAGTAAAATAATCAGGCCTGACTGTTGCTAATGTGTGGTGCCACATACCTCTTCAACTCAAAGGGAGTTTTCACCTCACTGTGCTCTCACCAACCAGGACTTTCCTCACCCCAGAGCCCTTTCCTATCTAGCTTGGTGATATATTCCCTGTGTTGGTGTCATTAGGCATAACCCTAGGTAACTCGGGAGGGTGGAAGACCATGAGTGTCGATGAAGCCTTCCTGCACTAGGCCTAAATGAACCAAACTCCTTACATGCTTAAACTCTAATCGACCTCAAAAGCCAGATGCAGAAATTGGAATGTGTAGCAGCCAGTTATCAGGTGTAAGCACCACTCATACCGATGCCAAGCGGTAATAATGAGGCCTGCATACTTCTGGCTGAAAGGCAAAATAACAAATCAAAGGAAAGGGATAAGATAATAATTCAAAAAGAAGTTACTAACAAGTGGACTTATAGCAGCCAAGATGACTTAACTGCTTAAATGTAATTGCTTGCTACTTGCTTAATGTAAACTATTATAGGAGGAGGGAGGGGGAAGGGGGGAAGAAGGAAAAAAAAGAATAAAAAGGGAAAACTGCTCATCTCAGGGTGCTTGATCTGAGACGTGCCAGTCTCCTTGCACCACTTTGAGATGTCAACTAAACTTTGATTGCTTCTCCACCCTGGTGTGTTCATTGGCGCGAAGCACACCGGGCAACGAACCCCGCTGTTGCTTTCCTCGGGCACTCTGTGCCAGCAACACCTGCATGCACTATTAAAGCTGCAAGGCAGATCCTCACTGGATGGAGCAGGTCCCGGATTACTCAAACTCTGGCTTTCCCTTGTTTCCAAAACAAGGGAGGCCTAATAGGTGAGACTGGTACACTGTTCTCTTCTGCAGGATATGGAGGCTCCATCTTTCCCCTGGATCCAGTTCAGAGCTGGTGATCACGTGCGTGGAGGGACTGGTTTCTCTTTTCAATAGCCAAACTGTTCCAGAAGCAGTTAGCTGAGGAGGACAGCCCCTGGGAAGCCTGGTGAGTCTGGTCAGCAGGGCCCTTCCGGCTGAGAGGCAAAACATGGTTCTTTCCCCTACTGCACACAGAGCAGCTCTGCCTCATTTTGCTGCTGGACGTTGACACCTGGAAACTGATGCCCTTTCCCCTAATAGTAAACAGACCTCAGGGACAGGTATGTTGTTGTAAAGGGAATGAAGAAAAATAGAAATAAAGACTCTTTCCAAAAGTTATTGATTGATGAAAATGATGGGCAAGAGGAGACCGTCGGAACAACATCAAATGCCACATATTCTTCAGCAGGGAGATGGATCACCTACAGCCACATACCTTGAAGCAATATGTGAGTGGGTAACTCTATCACAGCACAAGGAAGCAGTAGGGATGTCTGAGAACCTCATCACGTGCCCTCCTGTACTAACAACACACTGTAGAAGCTTTTGGACTTTGGTTATTCTTGGCATGTGGGTGGAATACAACTCTGGTTTCTCTTCAGAGAGCATACGTCTTTCACCTTTATACAGTACATTCCCCTTGAGGGCTGGTGTTCTATACAGTTCCCAAAAGCCAAGTGTTGGTTTCCTAGCAAGAAATGAGGTAAAGAGGATGTGAAGAACTATGCTTTTGGAATCCTCTTTGGCAATGAAGGGACACAACTAGAAATTTCCTAGAGAAGCTGGTTACCTGCCAACTTGGCCCCTGCTATCTAGCTCTGGCCTTCTCCTCTCTGACCCTTCATCCTGTAGATGCAAAAGACTTCCCCTCCAGGGACAGGGCTCTTCGCTCTCCCTGCCCCAGCAGCTCTCCATCTTGAGTGCAGCTCCCCAGCTCTGCCCTGCTGTGCGCTGCTCCACATCCCTGTGGAGAGTGTCTCGCTAGGAAGTGCTCATGGGACATGGTCTGCAGGCATGGTACGGTCAGTCCTACTGCATGGATTGCCCCACTTCTACTGGGAGCTTCACAAACACCTTGAGCCCAATGCTGGATCCTGTCTCAGTATCATCCCAGCAAGGAAGGGTGTGTGTGTGTGTGTGTGTGTGTGTGTGTGAGAGAGAGAGAGAGAGAGAGAGAGAGATCGCTAAACAGGGCTGGGTCCAATGTAGAAGGTGGGTGGTTATGGTTAGTGGGGGCTCAGACCCCCAAATCTATCTATGCCTCAGTGCCACAGCCAAAGGTGGTCACAGCCCACCGAGTTAGCACCCACCCCCACCCAAATGTGACCACAAGGCATAGTGCTTAAAGCAAGGGGGGTCATAGCCCCCCAGGTTTTTTTTTTTAAGATTGAGCTGAGTCACAACTGCTGCTGCCTTATTCAGCTTCGACTCTGCCTACACTACTAAGCTCCAGTTACTCTCTTCCCATTGGCTCTAAGCTCCCAGTCAGCCAGGCAATCTGGTTCTGGCCAAGCGCTCCCTCCATGCAGCGGGCGGGTATAGGGCACACCTCTGCCAATGGGGAAGAAGTGATCAGAGTTGAGTTATGTGGCCCAGAGCCTGTGTCATGGAGAACAGAGTGGCCCCTGGGGATGGGAACAGGAACCCACGCTTCAGGTCACAACTCCCCTCATATTTGGCTTGGCCACTCTTCTGTCATGCCAGCAGGGAAGGGTCTCTTTCATTATGTCCCCCAGCTCTGGTTACTGCCTCCCCACTGGCAGAGGTGCACTCCAACCCGCTCCTGGTGAAGGGCTGGCCACAGTCAGGTTTGCTGTGGGTGTTGGGAGCCAAAAACAATTTGGACCTCCCTTTCTGCCCTCATCTTTCCTGATTTTTTTTTTTTTTTAAGGATAATAAAAACTTGCAGGGAAAAATACAGCTATTTTAACCCTGATAGCAGGTGCAACTTTTTCCTCTTTGCTCTGCCCAACACAAACACAGAAAACCTATGTTGAATTTTCTATATACAATAGATGTTCAATCTTAATAGAGTCCTATGTGAAGATAAATAAGAATAAATATATTCCTCTTTTCACTTCCCACTTGAATCTGCTTGAGTTTTCACAGAAAGTGATTGGAGCCTTCTGTATTGAAGGAATCTCCTGGTTGACTTTTAGCTGACACAACTGATTTAAAAGGTTATGGCTGTAAGTAAGTGACAATAATATGATTTCTCTGTTACTTTCTATTACATAAAATTAATTAAAAGTATTTTTAAAAGTATCTGAACAGTGGCAGAACAGGTAGCATTCTCCATCTCTCATCTAGCTAGGTAAAGCACACTGTCTAGCACCTCATAGGTTTTTAATTTTTTTTAAACTAGTGTCTTAGATTTTAAGCTTCTCTCCCTTCTTTCCACAACTGAGGAATGGTGATACCCATATTGAGAAGTCTTGCTCTCTTATAATCTGCAGTTTTACAGTATGCTCCTTCTGCACCCACCGGAGATCTATGGGTGGAGATGCAAATTTCTTTCTGTTAATATCATAACATTAGATGCTGAGGTAGGATAAGAGCAGGAGGAAGAGGGCGATGAAGATGACATAACTGTGGTTGCAAAAATATACTGTCAGAGCTATGTAAGTACCTATAATGGTACTATCAGATGCCAAATTAGAAAGTAGCTGTGACCGCTGCACAAGTTTGAAACTCCCTAACATCTGTCAGCAATACCAGGAAAGAATCTGCTATAGTTGCTGAATTTTCTAGGGCTTATCTCTCAGGAGTCAAAGGCCTTAACGGTGAGGTTTTGGGTAAGCAACAATAATTCATTAATCAGAAAAAAAAAATCTCTATGAGACAGCCAGTCACTCAGGAATGTAAGGTCATACTTGCACCTAGTGTGAGTCCATATACATTTCAAAAACACGTAAGAAGGAAAGACATTTCTCAAGAATAGGACGTGAGCCAGGGACTAAGGAAATGTGGTTGTTTTTTTCCTTTCTTTTTAAAAAAAGACTAGCTAGATCCTTCTTCCCCACCCCAGTGATTGACCACCCAGTTGATAAGGACTTGCTTCATTAAAACATGCCCCCTCCCAGAGGTCAGGCCCCAAGCTTTCTGGCAATAAAAATCAATGAAGAAAAAAAAACTCTGCACTTCACCAACCCAACAGGACTCAGATAACAGATTTTACTTCAGGCATGTGGCTAAGGTCCATTGACTTCCATGGGATTAAAGTATATGCTTACGTGTTCTGCTGAATAGGGATGAATTTAAGTATACTTTACTGAACTGGACACCTAAAAAAATAAATACAATGCTGTTTTAAATTAAGATCCTCAGATATTGAGATTTGAGTGTCAATATGGTGTAATAAAATAGATTGTTTTAAAAATATTTGAGGTTTTAAAACAGAGAGGTAGATACCTATCACATAGTTGGTTGTCAGTGTGAATTTAATGCTTGTGAGAGGTATCAGATTGATTGAAGCCCTCTATTCTGAAAGCAGGAACAGCATAGCCACTGGCTTCTCCATGCCTGATTTTGACCAAATTTCCTAAAAGTTTTCAGAAAAAAATTCAGTCTCAGAAAGGTTTCAAGATTTGTTTCATTTTCAATTTTTCTTCACCTATTTTTATATTATTTCATGATCTCAGTAGTAGCGGGTAATATGTCATGCCATGTCAGCAATAGTGGTTCATGACATGACAAGTCATAGCATGACAAGACATGTCATAACATAATAAAATAGTTGAAATATTCTGTTTTCCCTTTATATTTTTAAATTCATTAAGGCAACTGCTACTTAGTAGAGATTGAAAGATTTCATCTTATTTTCTAGCTCAGTGTCACCTGTTTGTGTTGTAATGGAACAGTGACATTTTATTTAGACACTTTTATTAATACATTAAGAGCTTATTTTCTGGAACAGAGGAGCAACTCTTTTCAATATCCTAGACAAAATTATTCCAGGCTAACACAAGGATGTTGAGAATAGATGATTGAAACTCACAATTTTTGTTTCAAGGGAAAATTTGAAATGTTGACGTTTTCCTGCAAAATGGAAATTCCAAGTTTTGACCATCCCTAATTAGGACTACAATTAGCAATCTGGAAGAGGAAACGAACAGTGAGGAGGCTAATTCTGCACATGAAACAGCATCTTTAGTTTAGTTGTGTCTAGAGAGAGATTTGTGAGGAAGTTCAGAATAGCCTAGAAGTCAGTTTTGCAAACACGGCACAAAATTTAATGTAGGCAAATGTTATAGAAATAACCAGTTAAATAAAAAATGCTAGGTAATGAACACTGAAAGTAACAAGTACTCAAATGCATTGATGGGTTCTAAATTAATTGCAACAAAAGGAAAAAGATGGAGAAGTCATTATAGACATTTCAGTGCAAACATCTGGTCATTTTACAGCTGTGATCATAAAAATAACAGTAATTCTGTTGTCATGCTTATTCAGGTACTTGGCTTCACTATCTCAGTTTTCCAACAAGGTGCCAGTTGTGTTGGTGATTTCTCTAAAATGGTCCCTTGTCCCCTGGGAATTAGATGGAGACCATCAATTTAATTTCATGTTGGCCACTGAACTACTATCAGATGGCAACAAATTTTGATCTGGTGCTAAGTAGGAGCATGTGATCTAATGGTAACATCTCTTAACTATTACAGGCCTCCTGAGCCAGTGTTCCCATAAACGTGTTGAATAGTTCTATAGATTTATCATGCAATAACTGTTCTTACGAATATTCCCAAAAACTCAGATTAGAGTTGAAAATGGTAACTATATCTTGAAGAACAAAAACATTGTAGTTTTTAAAAAATGCAGCATTTGAAATGTAGAGTTAAGATTGCACAAGTAAGCTCTGCCCCTTAAGTTCCACCACACTGAGCCATCCAGATAACAGATATGGGACTATAAGTATTTTAACCCTTCAAATGTTTAAAATGAAAAAATAATATGTATGTACATCTCAACTCATCTCTCTGTTGATGAGACAACATCATAGTCTCTTTCAAAAGAACAAAGTATTTCAGTTCTATACTCCTGAGCCAGTCTAAACACACTCCTCTCAGGGAAGTAGAAAGCTTTGTGTCTGGTGATCTCTTGGTTTTATGCTACATGTACAACCGGATCAATTTCTTCACCACAGAAAATCATGAACAGGTAGCTCAGAAGTGCCTACTTCTGATGGAATTGGAATATGAAAATATAGATGTAATTTCTTCAAGGTTCTATATCACCGGCCAGGATACAGAAATAGGCTTTATTAGTATGTCTCGTCTCAGTTTAACTGTGCAGAACATTCTCAGGATAGAGCTTATCCTAAATCCCAGCACAGAATTTAGTGCCATACAGATTTATTCTGAATATTTTAAAATAAAAAGGGATTATTTTAAACATGTGGCTGTCCTGTAAACACACAGCAAATGTTGCTGTATTTCCTACTGCCCATAACAGTATGCCTAAGTCCTGTACAGCAAAAGCATAGAGAGCTCAGATCTGAGAAGCAATCTCAACTTCCAGAAAATAAATGCTAGTTTAGGAAAGCTAATTAGTCAAACATTATTTGGTGAGTATCACATTCATTCAAAACCTGAAAGGAACAAAAAGCCTTGACAGGGATCGGAGTCTTGCCAAACCCTTGCTTACAGGAACAGTTATGAAGAGCAAGTTCTAATGTCTTCGAATAAGCATGCCCTTCCATGGACCTCAGAAAGCTGAATTCTGGGCACTAGCAACCAAGATTCCCCCATGGTACCTCAATTGTGACAGCAGCAAAGAGGCAATTCCTTAAATATCTGGTTCCCAGACCACATAGGGTTTTAAAGATTGTCTAGTGACCTGTAGAATAATATCCAGAATGCAGTTGGTAAGTGAGCACAGTGCATGGAACACACGTTAGGGCTGGAAAAGGGCTATTGTGCTCTGCCCCAGATAAAGCTTCCAGCGGCTCCTAAAAGTCTGGATAACCATGATGAGCAGGGCCGGCTCTAACTTTTTTGCCGCCCCAGGCAAAAAAGAGCGCCGCCCCGACGTAACATCACCCCCTCCAGCACCGCGCCACCGACCCGCCCCCAGCGCCGTGCTAGGCCGCTGAACCCCCCCCCTCCTCCCGAGCGCCTCGCCGGCCAAACCTCCGCACCCCGAGCGCCTCGCCGGGCTCGCCAAACCCCTGGAGCTCCTCGCCGAGCTAGCCATACCCCCGGAGTGCCGCGCCAGCCAAACCCCTGCTCCCCCCGGAGCGCCTTGCTGGGCCGGCCAAACCCCTGGCGCGCCACGCCGGTCAAACCCAAGCCTCCCCCCGAGCGCCTCGCCATGCCACCCAAACATCCGCCCCTCCCAGTGCTGCGCCGCGCCGCCCTGCCCAAACCCCCAAGCCCTGCGCCGCGCCGCCCCAACCCCTGCCTGCCCCCATCCCACCCGAGCGCTGCGCAAACCCCCGGAGCGCCGGGCCGCTCAAACCCCCGGCCCCTCCAGCGCTGTGCCGCGCTGTACCACCCCGCCCAACCCCCCGAGTGCTGCGCCGTGCCGCCCCAACCCGTGCCTGCCCCCCCGCCCCGCCCGAGCGCCGCGCTGCGCCGCCCAAACCCCCAGAGCGCCGGGCCGCTCAAACCCCCGAACACTGTGACGCCCAAACCCCCACCCCCTCAGCGCGGCTCTGCGCCGCGCTGTCCCGCCCCGCCCAAACCCCCAAGCGCTGCACCGCGCCGCCCCAACCCCTGCCTGCCCCCCCACCCCGCCCGAGCGCCGCACCACCCAACCCCCGGAGCGCTGGGCCGCACCGCCGAATCCCCCGCGCCGCCAAAACAGCCCCCACGCTGCCTAGCCGAAACAAAAGAACAAAACCAAAATACCCTCGCGAGCGCCCCCTGCCACCCCAACATTGGCCATCCCTTCTAAGGTGCCGCCTCAAGCACGTGCTTGGTCGGCTGGGGCCTGGAGCCGGCCCTGATGATGAGATTTACATCTGAGAGGAATAATTGCCATCTCCAAGCTTGCTGCAGATGGAAAAATCACTACGAGCCACCACTGCCTTCTCCATGTCTGAAAACAGTGAAGAATCTAACAAGATTCCTAGCCCCTGAACCACAGCGGAACCACACCCCAAGACTATTCCATTGAAGGTACTGGCAAATTCTCCTAATCTCTTGATATGTCAGGGAATGCATCAAGAACAGTTCCATCTTATCTAGATTCAGTCTCAGTTCATTCACTTCCAGCTCCAGATCTCATTTGAGCAGTGAGAAAACAGAGTCTGCGTTCAAGGAGACACAGAGCCAAGCCTCATCTTCCTATTGTCTATACTGCAGCCCAAAACGCTTCACATGCTCCCCAGCTCACTGTATACAAATGAACAGGAGGGTTACAAGATCTAACTCTCTAACAGTCTCCATTTCATAGCCCTCTGGCTGTAGCGGCAGTGGTTATTACAGCCTCTGGAATCTCAGCCAATAAAGAGCAGAACCCTTGAAGGACTGTCTCATCCGCTCCAGCAATGCACTTCAAGCAACATTGCGAAAGTGACATAGGCTTTGTATGCAGTATGTGCTCTGGGATTCAGTGTGAATACACACCCTGGGTAACACAAACACAAAAGAGGGAGCTCTCGTTTTGTGGTGTGATATAAAGGAACCTGCTACGTGCAGTTAGTTCAGGTATTATGTTCTCTTGTTCCTTTCTGTGTCAAAGCTACTGATAAGGAGACCACTGGGTTGTATTTGTCTTGAGGGGAGTAGAGAGATGCCGTTATTGCACCTTTAAGACTGCTTGTTGTTTGTAAATTTCCAGATAAACTATGTTTTACACTCTCTGGAACTCAATCTTGATCATCTATCATACAGTCAGAGTTTGAGGCCAGAAGGGACTACTAAATCATCTAATCTGACCTTCTGTGTAGCACAACCAGCCCCCGCTCACTAATCCAACAACTGAAATGACACCAAAAATATTGCAACCCACAGGAGACAAGACTACTATGTACCACAGACAGAACAATTGCAGCTGGGGCAATGGAGTGGTGCAGATGTGCCTACAGTCCTGCAGAGAGTGGGTCCACGAGATGAGCAGTGGGCCACACTTGCTACTCCTTCTTGTGGTCTGAGGTCTGTGTTTTCAGGAGTGGATCCTTTGCAGAACCCACTGTCAATTCTTTACCCAAGAAAGAGGCACTGAGTAACTGGGCATGTGAAAATACCTTGGCCCTGCATCAGAGGCTCTTTTTAGGTGATGCTTTATGTTTAAGTTCTTAAATGTTATCTTTGTCATGGCACCCCAGTAATGCCTCCCACAAAACAATAAAAGCCAGTGTGGCTGGAAAGACAATGCCAAATTACCATGTATGTCCAATTTTGGTTAAAGAGGCCGTCTTTCTTCTAAGCATACTCTCATTATTTACCACTGAGAAGGGTCATCTGATACATTTATTCCAACTCCAATATTTTTAAATTCATTTCATGTTTAAAGAACAGGAACTAACTAGTTTCTTTTACAGTACTTATAGAATGTTACATTGTATGATGGACTGTGTTCTGGTTTGTATCAATTTTATACCTCTGTAAGCTCCAGTAAAGGCCATATGCCAGATAGCTGGGAATTCATTCTTTAAAGTAAAAGAGACCCGTTAAAATGAAAGAAAAAATAATTATGCCAGTAGTAGTTTCTCAGAAAAAAATAGGGTGTGCAATCCAAGGAGTTCTTAATCTATAATACTGGTTTACTGTGTTTGAGTGACTTTCTTTTGGGAAGAGCAGAAGATTGTTTCTACTTGCCCAAATATGACTACAGTTCTTCACTGCTGTCCTTTGTTAAATTTCATACCCAGTGTACAGAATTCTCTTTGATTTTTAGAGTATGCTTGCATTTGTTCTTGCTAGGAAAATTCCCTCTCGCAAGACAACCATATTACAGGTAAAGAAGGGAAACAATTTTCTTTTGTGTTTAACCATTAGATAAGCCATTATTGGTACTAGTCTTATTCATGTCAGTAATGCCTTATCTAATGGTAAAAGGCAAGAATTTTCAGAGCTCCAACTTACGAAGTTAAAAAACAGACAAATCATATTACCATTAAGTGTCCTGTTCTTTTACTTATGCTATGTTACTGTAAGCCACTAACTCAAGCAGTTTCAGCTTTACAAGACAAAGTTATTATTTATAATGAAGTAGCAACCAAAAGCCCACTCAGGATCAGGGCACCAGTGTACTTGGAGCTATACTAACATATAGGAAGGCATGGTCCCTGCTCCAAAGAGGTTACAATGTCATTTAAAATAAGAGACAACATGTGAATATAACCAAAAATAGGAGGGGAGAGTGGGAGGGGTAACAGGAATAAGAATATGTTTTTACATAGGTTAGCCTGTTTGCAATCACTTTGATGGTACCAAGTCATTTAAAAGTTAAAAAATCCCAACCATTACCCACAATCCCCACTGGCTCTCCACTTAAAAGTTATGAATTGGGCACTTTCATGTAGTCATCACATGAGCTGTATCCTGGAGAGGGACTCGGAAAAGGCAACCATAGCTGTAAGGATTAATTCAGGGATAGCGTTCCAGGTGCAAGGGACAGCGTGGAAGACAGTAGAGATGTTCTGAGGAGAAGTGGACAAGTGAATGGTCAAGACTGGCAGTGGTGGCATGAAGGAAATGAGAAGAGTGACTCAGTAAAATACAAATGTGTTTAAGTTGGGAAGAGCAGAGTTGTGAGGCCTTAATGGTGACATCAAGAATCTTGACTTTGATGCAGTGGAGAGGTGCGGGGGTAGGAATGACACAGGCAGAACAACAGGCATGGAAGGTGTTAGCAGCTGAGTTTTGAATGGACTGGAGGCTGCAGACTTTCTCCACCAGTGCTCTAGTCTGGAGTAGGTTTCCTCCAGCCTTCTCTCAGAGGCCCTAGCAATCCTCCTCCTTGGGGACACTTGGTGTTCAGACTAGAACTTAGGAGCTTCATTTAAACCATTCAGAAAGAGTTCTCTTCACTTCTGTTGGCATAGGGGGCCCTTTATTTTGTGATCCCTTGGGATCTCATGAAGACTCAGGCAGTTAAAAATCTTCTTGCAGCCATCTGTACCCCTGCAGTCCTGTCAATTCTCCTGAAGTCGGCTGGCTCCTGGTATACCTGCTACACATATGGCAAATGATCCCCTTTCATTACTGCCAGCACATCAGGAAACACTTACATATAAAAGCTGGGCCTTATGAATAAGTCCCTTCTTTTTCATGCCCCCCACAGAGGAGGATTACAGTTTGTTTACACTGGCATTTTACAGAAAGAGAACCGTATTTCAGCTTCCAGAAGCCTATATTTTAAAATCCTCAGCCTGTTCTTTGTGAATACACAGTATTTTCCTTAACAATTTCTTTATAAGCAAAGCAATAGACAGTAGGTGTTATTATAGCATTTATTTCTATGGTGTTTACCAGTCTAATGAAGTGACATATCTTAGAAAAAGCTGCTTAGGAACAATTTATTTAATGTAAGGCCTGATTCTGCAAGCCATTACTCACACATAGTCCTTTCTCACGCAGATATCATTGATACCTATCGGGCTGCTAACACGAGTGAGGGATAGCAGGACTGGATCCTTAATCTTCAGATGATTGCTTAATGTAACAAAGGCCAACTGGCTGAGTAAACTAATGGAGAGCGCCACATACTTATTAGGAGAAGGGAGACAGAGAGAAAAACGTTTCCAGCATACAATGTGATTCTGTATAATTCAGCAGCAGAGCTTCAGTTTAGAGAGAACAAAACACATCTTATTTTCCAAGTCTAGGATCTGTTGTAAAGGGAAATGTTTGTAATCCGCATCTGTACTGTATCAAGAACTACTCTTCTTAAATACAAGGGAACAGACAGGGGATGTATGAAACCGGATCTTCAAAGTGAATGTTTGGAACTGTACAGAAATGCTTGCTGCTGCAAGACATTTCATCAGGAGACCTGAAGTAAGAATTTCTGATGCACACCTTTTGGGCCCTGAATGAGATATATATGGTATATATATATGGTAATAAAATGAGCTTTGAGAAGCTAAGGTACAAGAGAAAAGTTGGAGGCGGATGCTTAATTCATGTTAGTTTTTGATGTATTATTTATCTTTCCACATTACATGGTTAGACATGAGCAGGTTTTTCCTGAATGATGCTGATAATATACAAATAAAAGAATAGAAGATATTTTGAAAAAAAGTGTCCTGTATTTGCATATTTGCGAAGGAGAATGCATCACTTGCACAAAGGACTGAGACATCGCTAGGTAGAATGTCAGGGAATTTGTAAGTTTTTTTTATGAACATCATCTAGTATTTTAACATTGTGTTTATTTATATACCACTAAAGATTAAGGGCCTGATTCTCATGTACACCAAAGTCACGTTGACTTAGTCTACACTCAGTTTGCACTCGTTTATGGCATGTTTTTAAAAGTCAGTTTAATGCAAAATCCTGTGTGGATATGCTTAATTCAGTTTAAACCTGTCTTACATTGATTTCGTTGATCTATTACCAGTCCGAGCAAAACGAATTTTAAACAAATATAAGTATATCTACACAGGACTTTGCAGTGATTTAATTACATCAGTTTGTTAAATGATTTAGTTAAACTGGTGCAACTTCTGTGTTTAGACAGGCAGGAAACCCCGGTGCCACTGAAGTCAATGGGTGTTGTGCCATCGATTTATATGGGGGCCAGATTACACACAGGGACTTCATGCTGCTCTAGCAGTGGAAAGAATCCTTCGAGTGAGAATAAGTTATATTTACATGTGGTGTAAGGCAGCCTTTGTGTACATGAGAAGCAGGTTCTCAATGTATGTTATCAGTGAGTCACAAATCTTTATAAAGTAGTATTATAATAAAACTAAATATATTTGAGACTTCATACAATAATACTGTATAAATCAAACCACTCCATCTACTGCCTGTGTAAGAGTATCTTTACCATCCCCCCCACCCAAAAAAAAGCCCCAAAGGCAAAAAAACAAACAAAAATCCTCATGTAAATAAACACACTAATGTAAGCAAACTTTCTGAAGAAACAAAAATAAGACATCTGCCAATAAATCATTGCTCTGGACATGGATAAACCACAGGGCAGGAATAAAATAATTCCTAGTAATTGGTGTCGGTGCCAAAACAGAAACTGCATCTTTGCACTTGCTGTTGTTATGGTGATGCTTCCTCCAAACATTCTCTCCTCCCTCCCAAAGACATTCTATGGTTTCCCATCTGGCTCTTGCTTTCTTGTTTAACCCAGTGAAATTAGCTCGACTGCTCATTTGTCACTTTGGAAGTGCAGTAGCTGAGAACATGTGCTGTGCGGAGAGGGCAGGGCAAGCAGATGGTACTTGAGAATAGACAGACAGATGCATTGAAGAAACAACAAAACTGTTGGTATGAAATAGTGTCTGGAAGATGATGAATTAGATTTGTGTTTGATGATGCATGGCCAACTTCATTATGCAAAGGAGGGTTGTTTCTCCACGCCCAGGCTAATTTTCTTTTGGACTGTCTGCCAGCACAGGCTGGCATTCTTTCTACATTGTTCAAGCACATGTTTGTTCTTAAAAAAATAAATGAATGATCAGTGACCTCAAGTTTCAGATGGTGAACTGAAAATTACAAGGATTTGTATGTCTCTGAAACCTGGAATAAATAAAGTTTTGTTAAAGTTTCCCCTTAAAAATATAAATAAATAAAAACCAGACAAACAGCAAAGCTACCGCAGTCCCGTTTGGTTACAAGATCTGCCAATTGTTTGAAAATAGCTCAACTAGTTTGCTCTTTGCAATTTTTGTACCTTCAAAAGTTGGGAAATTTACTGCATGTGCAACAGAAACGCTGAAAATCCAGCTTCGTTTCCAAAACCCACACTATATTTTAAAAAGGTAAATATATTAACGCATTCTGTTTAAAGGATTTTAAATATTTTATTTATGCTTGTGCATTTTATATCTACAGGGTAGATTTCAATCAGTTATGCCAGATATACCAATCTTTAACTTCACTGAAGTAAACAGATTTATTTATACCAGTGTAACTGGGATCAAAATCTGGCCCACAGTCTCCAGAGATGAACAAAGAGAGACACCTCTTACAGACACCTCTAAGCTATGCAGAGTCAGCTCTGTAGACAGCAAATTGAGGCAAAAAACAAGCATTGTGAAAAATTCCAGAGGAATCAAAGGCACAAGTGAAGTAGTTATATAGGTCCGTGCAAGAGCAGGCATGGTTGGAAGAAACACCAGATGTGTAAAAATGTGCTTTGTTCTCCACAAGCAATCTTTTGAGTCTAGTCAGATTATGGCTGGTTATGAAAAGGAGAGTGGTAATGGCTAGTCAAGGGTATAGTGGAACACATGCATGAAATATTTTATTTTAAATGTTTAGCAACTACATTAATTGCAATTATTTATGTCAGATTATATTATCTGGAGAACAATTAATGTTGATCTAAAACACTGAACTCCTAGCAGCTAATCCTAGAGAAAATTACTCAATGGAGAACTCTATAGAACCACTCTACGCCCTCCTTGTAGTAAATATTACCCCAACATGGTTAAGAGGAAGATATGCAATAGTTTGAGTGCTTGTCTACATCTCAGTGATGACCTGTATGACTATTTCCTCTGCTCATCTGAGACCATGGCTTCCTTTGATTAATAAGTGATGATAAAGAGAAAGCACCTCATTGGTGGAGAGTAATTCCTTGTGGAGAATAATTCCTTGCTTGTGAGAAATAGCGTGGCTAAGCTTCAGATGCTGGTAAAACTTGTGGAAATCAGTATCGTCTCCTGTGAACATGGCTACAGATCAAGTGCATGCATTTCTGCAGCTTTCCAGCCTATAGCCAGTGTTGTGAGATGACCTCAGGAATATTTCAAAGGAGTTTTTTGGCAACAGAAATTTTATCCCTCTTTCAACAGGTGGTATTCTCAATGCCGATTTGTTCAGTATTGCAGGGTAGCATTCTCCAATGCAAGTGGCACATCCTCCTTGATAGATCTATCAATCTTTGTCCTCAGACTAAGCATCTCAGTGCCATTTCCCCCCTCATCCACAATACTGCCTCAGGGTTCTGAGACCTGTGGAAGATTCTAGTGCCCTCACAGCATCTTCTGAAAAAACAGAGCACACACTGCACATAGGGAAGAAGTTATCTCTAGCTTGCACTGTCTGTTCAAAGGTCAAGAAAGTGGGATGAATTAGTTCATATTTGAGCCATACTGGTTCCCCTATCCCTAGTTTTCTTTTTCTGCTGCATACTGCAGAAATCCTCAGACGTGGCCAAGGTATTTTCCTCATCGAGACATTAATCCTTGCTGGTTTTGTCCTGCAAAGACAAAGGCCTCGTGGGTGTACGAACTGCAGTCCTAACAAGAATGAGTTATCACTCCCTTCTTTCTACATTATACAACAAAATCATTTGAAGTTTACAGGGAGTTAGAGTGTCTAACCTATAGGTTTAAAGGCAAAGTCTTGGTAGTCTATTATACACTGAGTCATGATAGCTTCTTTCTGACCGTGCACCAGTTTCACTCTGCTGCGGCTCCACTGGGCCTCATTCTCTACTGCATTTTTTGTTTTACATCTGTGCAATTCCATTCAATTGAGTTATAAGGGTATAACATTGGAGTACCTCGGAGGTGAGCTAATCCCACTGCCTTTGGTGGGATAACTCCTGATTTACACCATTGCAAGTGAAATCCGAATCAGACCTCCATCACAATTTGCAGGAAAAATTGTGAATGTGAAGTCCCACATGCTGACCTTGGCTCTATTCTTGGAACACTTGGTAGCACAGCTTCCCCCCACCCTTACCTCAGCACTCGTTTTTAGACCCAGGTTTTACCCCTCTTCCTCACAAATCTGGCGTTTTCATGGTTAATTATTACTGTGAACAACTGACACAAAAATGCTGAAACAAGAAACTGAAATTAAAGAAAATTCATGCGCTGTTTGTTAAAGGAAAGAATCCCACCTCTTTGCAAGGCTTCCTCTTCTGTTAGTTTTTATGGTCACGGAATTGGTTCTGGGAGCACTGAGTACTAAATTGTAATAGAGGAGCTATCCACTCCCAGTTTCTGTTTTGGTTTTCTGGCATGCATTAGCAGAACCTGCTTCTTCATAATGGAGAAGATAGGTTTAAAATGCTTGGACTACCTGGAGACATATAATTGTAATTGAATGACAGGCTGCCAGCATGATTCAAACATCGGGTGCACAGAAGAACTGAGAATGTAAGTGATTAATTCAGAAGTTTGTTTTAAAATGCAAATGTAGTCAAGTTCTCTTGAAGTTCCAGTTTGCCCTTTTGTATAAGGAGAGCTGTATATATGAGGGCTTCCATACATGACATATACACATTTTCTTTGTAAACCTGGGGATTTGGAGGGAGCTGGGAATATTGCATACCAGAGGGATTTGCATATATCCTAGACGCGTAAGTGGGCTTAACAGGATCAGGCACGGCAAACAAGATCTAGGAGCACGCACACAACGGGAAGCACTGTAAGATGAAACTGCGGTAATTTAATTATGCTAATGCACTCGATCTTTAGCAGTGAAATGATGGGCTTTTGGGTTCGGGGTCATTTTCTGTAAGCCCAGCAAGGCCTTTATACTACAGGGACAGGTTGGAAGGGATGGTACAGAAGGGATCAAGTTTTGGGGGAACACGCAGAAGAGTTCTGTGCCCACTAAAGCACTCACATCTCCAGAGCATGGAATAGAACCCAAGATTCCTGAGTCACCATTTCTCTGCTGTCAGCAAATACCTGTGAAACCCACTAGCAAAGTGTCCCATCCCTCTCTAGTGACAGGATGTCTCAGGATGACAACCTAATACCGCAGTGAGTTATTCGATTAGGTCAAGTGGCAGAGGTCTATGTGGAGGCTCTAAAAGTTCCTATTCCTGCTGATGAACCACGTGAGTGTCAACATAATGCCACATGATGGAATTTCTGATTGTTTTCCAGTAATACCATCTTTAATTCCATGATCACATGCTATTTTCCCACAGGGCTCTTGCCTTATTCAGAACACAAGATGGACATGCTCTAAGGATGAATCAAGGTTATGTAATGAAGGAGACTTGTCTGGAGGAACCCTGCCTTATTTGTTTCTGAAGCCGGAAGGTGTGTAGGGAATAAGGCGGGGATGGCAGGAACAGAAATGATTGTTTCACAGTTAAGGCAATTGAGTGCCACCTGAGAGAACGGCACCCTGTCCCTGCTGTGACACTGAGTTCCTGTGTGATGCTAGGCAAGTCACACCAAACTGTTCACAAGTGATCATTCGTTGTGTGTTTCTCATTTGCTGAGTGCCTGACTCGAGACCCTGAGGCCTAATTAGCAGAAGGGCTGAGCACTCACAGCTGCAACTGAAGTCAATTAGAGCTGTACATTGAAAGTGCTAAGTATGCTGGAAAATAAATCCATTCTTCAGTCTCTTGAATTGGACACCCAAAAGCGGTGGATACATTTGATGTTCTCTCTCTGTGCCTCAGTTGCCCAATAGAGAAAATACACCCTAATTTCACTGAGATGTTATGAAAATAAATTAATGCCTCTAAAGCACTGGGATACTATAGTGATGAGCACCATAGAAAGCCAGGAGGAAATGAATAATTCTGTCATGAGAGAAGAGTTTGAGTAGTCTGGAGTAAGTAAGGCTTGGTGCCATCCATTGAACAGTGAGGAGAAAAAAATATTGAATAACTGCTCATTAAGTAAGCAACTTCCACCTGTGCACTGAAGGAGGCAGGGGTCCTGTGCAAAAACTAGTGTGTGATATTGTAATTAACGACTATCATAATGCAGGTGTGCAAGGGGGCAAAATAAGATTGCATGGGTAACCTTAATGCTGCCATTTCTTAACTTCTGAGTACTTGGCTTTGCAACCTTACTAATGCGCTAACAATTGTGTATGTGAAATATAGTAAGAGTGACATCAAATATGTTTATAGAAATTAGATATGTTAATATCGTTTCAATCCTTTTTTTGTAGAACAGCGCATGGAGCCTATTTCTCTTTTATAGTTGTATATTCCATACAGAAATCAGGAACCCTGGCCACCATCAACTGAAGCACATATAGGAAATGCAGCATGAATTCAGGACCTTTCGCTCCAGAAAAGAACAGCTCTGACCCCTTAGCCAGAAGGAGAATCTCGGTTAGCTGTCAGTGGTTACAGGTGTAAGATTTTAAAGAAGGAAGGGACATGGTAGAGGTATGCAAAATAATAGAGTAGTACAGAGAATATAAGCCAGGTGCTTCTATTCACCTTGGCTAGGATTTTCAACTGCATCTAATACCCTTAGGCACCTTTGAAAAATCTCAGCCCTTTTTGTCATAAGGCAAGACAAGAAGAACACTCAATGAAATGAAAAGCATCAAATTTAACACGGATAACGTTATTAAACACACAATGCATAATTAGCTCCTGGAATTCACTGCCACAAGATATCGTTGAGGTCAAGTGCTTAGTAGAAGCCAAAACAAGATAAGACATTTATATGGATAGTGGGAATATCCACAGACACACTACACAGGACAAAGTAGAAGACAAACTTCCATACTTCCCACCATAAGCCAGTCTCTATCTGAAAAGGATTGGGAGGGAGGAAATCTACTATTCCACAATTGTCCACTGTGGGGAAAGTCAACTATCAGTTCAACTGAAAGAACTCCAAGAAGCTCAGGACCGTTTTCTCAATTGTTTTGCATCATGTACATCTATGTAAAGTGGACATAGAGAGGGTATCGGGATCCTAGCAAGGGCAGTCAGGGCCAAGGGTCAAAGCAGGGGTATACCTGAAGCTGGGAATAGCTGAGGAGTACATAGCTGGGTTCCAGGCCAGGGTCAATACTGAGGGTCAGAGTCTGAGTCAGGTTTCAGGGTCTGAGTCAGGAGGCAAAGTCCAGACCAAGTCAAGGTGGAGCCAGGAATTCAGGAGTAGGAACAGTCATAGCAGCTACAGAAGATGAACATTTTCTGGTATGCCCCTTGGGTTTATATAGGGCTGGGAACCAATCAGAAGCATGACGCTGCTGTCTGTCAGACCCTTGAGGCGGAATTTCCCCTGGTCTGTGTCTATGGTTGGTCATGGGAAGTGGGGTGCAAGCTAGTTACAGCTGCTGCTGCATGGTAGCCTGGAGAGATGAGCTGCCTGGTAGCTGTACAGTCCTCAGTTCTAGCCCTGTGGGGCCTTACAGGGGGTTGAGACGTAAATGATTGCCCAGGTTACAAGACAGTGAAGCTTCAGGCACTCAGAGCTTAAGAAGAGTTTCCTGTCTCCTACAAGGTTATTTCTCCCAGTGAGGAGGATGTGGTTCAAAAGGGAGCTAGATAGATTCATGGAGGATAGGTCCATCAATGGCTGATGGGCAGGAATGGTGTCCCTAGCCTCTTTGCCAGAAGCTGGGATTGGGTGACAGGGCATGGATCACTTGATGATAACCTGTCTGTTCATTCCCTTTGGAGCCACTCTCAGAGGACATGATACTGGGCTTGATGGACTTTTGGTCTGACCCAGTATGGCCATTCTTGTGTTCCCCCTGCTACCAACCCACCTGTACCAACAATAAGGGCTACATCTGACCCTTGCTCAGCTCCCACTGATGTCAAGGGGAATCTTGCCATAAATTGAGGGCATCTTCAGGGCTCTAAACCTGAAAAAAATCCATCTGGTTAAAATCACATGCCCTCCAGTTACAGCCTTACCCTTCTATTATATCTTTACGTTACACATCACATTGAATTTGCGTTGCAAGCATGAAGGCTAGGATCACACAACACCTGCCAAGAACATCCAAGCTGGGAAGGCAAAGGCACTGGTATCAGCCTAATAACAACTGTCAGGTCCAAGGAGAACAGTCACATCTTCTTACCATTTACCAGCTTAAATGGCTCAAATGGCTTAAATGGTTTCTTTTTAAAACAATAAAATAATAGTGTTTGATAACTGGTGGATATCACTTGGGAACATAGGCTTTGTCAGACCACATTGGCCATTCATCCATTCAGGACCAATGATCCTATCTGAAGCTGGGCATGCTGCCTCTCTTAGTTGCCTAGGAATCATGCTTCAGAGGTTGAAAATCTCCCACAACACAGTGGTCTCCACCATGTTTGGGCTAGTTTGTGAAGTCCTCACTCACTGACATTGCCAATAAATGACTCACATGAGTTGCCCCAGTGATTTCAACTAGACTGTTTGCATGAGTAACTGCTCATCATTAGGAGTAAGGGCTTCAATCTAATCCTTATAAGTAGCTGCACATTTCAGTGTAGCACATTAAACATTGAATGGGAATAAGTTAAAAATTGGTACACTGGCTCTCTCCTGAATTAACTAGGAAAAGCAAAAGGAGTAGGAGGAGCAGGTTTTCTAGGGTATTTGGGCCAGGTTTATAAAAGGCTGTTTCCATACAGACCTGCTGACTCATTAAAAACAAGGAAATAAGCAGTACATTAAAAGATGTTTCTTAGTCATGGTCCTTAAAGCTGCAGAAAATAATTTAAAGGCGAGCATAGAAACATAGAATACCAGGGTTGGAAGGGGCCTCAGGAGGTCATCTAGTCCAACCCCCTGCTCAAAGCAGGACCAATCCCCGACTCCTTTAATGGGTAGATCGGAGCCTCAAGGTTCAGCAAGACTTTAAAACCATATTAATGGGCCCAAGAGGAGAGAAATAACTCAATGGGAATAACACAAGGTGAGGGATTTTTACTTGTACCCCAAGGGAGTCTTTCCTCTCTGTGTAGACCCATAAAACAGAACTGGACAATTGTCCATCTGCTCCAAGATCTTTTCCATGTGGCGTGCCCCAGCCTTCTGCCTTCTCACTGCTTCTCTTCAACTTGTATATGAAACTTGTGGGGGAGATAATGAGGTGATGGGAGCAATATGGAAATAGTATTAAGTTTTGCATTACCATTTCATCAGCCCAGAATTGTGTGGTTGGGTGACTTCCCTAGTGTCCAATTGAGACTGGGGCTGGAATGAGAGTGAAGTTCATCTAACAGTGAATGTTGGTGAGTTGGGGGAAGAAAGTAGAGGGAATAGTGGCAATTATATCAGCTCCCATGATTGAGCCAAGTTGTCCACCTTTGTCATGAATATTTGCGGCTTAAGGGTCTTGTTGGATCTTCTGCCCTTACTGGATGTTCAGGAAGCAGTAGTGGTCAAGAATATTTTCTCCTTCCCCCTCCCCACCAATCTGTGCTTGACCAGTAGGCTGCAACCTTTCCTCTTTGGACACAGGTCTCTTTACAGTTATCCATGCCTTTGTCCATCTCCAAAGTGGATTACTATAACGCATTTTTACTTGAACATATCCCTGAAGACCACTCAAAAACCTCAGCTGATGCAGAACATGGCTGCCCGCTAACTTAGCAGAACATTTTCCAAGGAGAGAATACCTATAAATACATAGATTTGATGGGAAGGCAGACATTATAATAATTTATTCTGACCTTCTACATCACTTGGGCCTCAGAATTTCACCCAGTCAGTAGGTCATTCCCAAAAAGTTTGTTGTGAATTCTCAGAAACTCAGGATATGCACCGTTTGTGAGTTGTATAGTCATGGGCTAGCATTGCTGTTCCTCCACTGGTGTATAGATATGTTTTGAATGCATGAATTTAATTGGTGTGATAGACTGGGAATCAGTAACTAATCAGCACTCTGGTCACCATTAGGTCCCCCAGGGAGGGCCTGATTAAGGAGAGGAGTTCCTGATTATCAGATCAGATTGGGGCAGAGAAGCTAATGAGCTAATTAGCCCATTAAAAAGGAGTCTGGATTCAAGAGTACAGGAAGGAAGTGTGGGGGAGAAGCTGGAGAGCTAGCAAGCAGGGCCTGACAAAAGGGAGTTCTTGGGAAAGAGACACCTTTTCTCAACTCACACACACATCTACCTTTGGTGAATGGGTAATAAAGTTAGATAACATTGTCAATACCGTGACTGCACTAGGATGTAAAAAGTGGTAGAGTGAAACAGTCTAAATCAGCGGTTTTCAAACTGTGGGTCAGGACCTCAAAGTGGGTCACGACCCCATTTTAATGGGTTGCCGGGGCTGGCATTAGACTTGCTGGAGCTCGGGGCTGAAGCCCGAGCCCCACCGCCTGGGGCCGAAGCTGAAGCCCCAAACCTACCACCTGAGCCGAAGCCCAAGGGCTTCAGCCCAGGGTGGCGGGGTTCAGGTTACAGGCCCTCCTGCCCAGGGTTGAATCCGTGGGGCTTTGGCCCTGGCCCTCCACCGTGGGAGGCGGGGCTCAGGTGGTCTCAGGCTTCAGTCCCCCATCCTGGGGTCTTGTAGAAATTTTTGTTGTTGCAATGAAGTTTGAGAACCCCTGCTGTAAATAAACAGCATGGTGTCTATAAAAGGAAAGGTCTCTGAGCAGTCTGTGGGAAGCAAAGGAAGGACAGGAGAAGGGGACCCTGTCACAATTGGACGCACTTTGTAACTCACTGTTCTAAATCTGTTCTGCTTTTGGTTTTTTATAAAATTTTAAATACACTTTCATCAAATATTCAAGCTTGTGAGTATTTGTGCTAAGACCCTTAATTGATCAGGATAGAAGTGGAAAATGTACACAAATTACACAGAGCAAATTCCTTTCAGAGTTTTTTGACAGTATTTATTCAGCACAACTAGTGAGGAGAAAAGACAAGTGATGCCACCAAGAAAAGCAGGAGAAATCCAACATTTTGGGGAGGAGAGCAACTGAGAGCTGCGGCCTAACAGAATTGAGAATTTGTGATAGGAGCAATCTGAGAATTTGCTAAAGATTCTCCCCTGGAAATCAAGCAGAGTTTTCCAGAATAGTAATGGAAAAATTAGCAAAGAAGGTTTGCTTGTCCCTTTAAAAGAGGAAAGAGGAACTTAATTACCATATCTCCTCCATCAGCTGAATGTGCCTTTGCCAGAAGCAAGTAATTAAGAGCTCAAGACAGAGTGATAGAACTCCTGGGAGCTTTAAGGAAAAGTAGCCATTAGTTTAGTATAGCTTGTTTCTAAATATTAAATAAGCAAAGCAAGATTGTATTGCAGTCTGGCCCAGTATGTGGTAAGCCCAAGGCCTGAGATGTAGAGAGGAAACAGGACAACTTGGCGTGAGTCATCTGTGCCAGAAACCCAGGTAGTGAAGGGGAAGGAGGAAAAAAATCTCTTCCCCTGCTTCTCTCAAGGGACAAAATATTGAGAGCTAGGAGCGAGGTTCGATAATCATTTAAAGTACGTACTGTAGAAATGAGGTAGGAAAACACAAACAGGGTTCTAAGTTCAAACATGATGTGAGTCCTGTGACTACAACAGCCAGGCAGAGAGTGAGCCGAGACCTCTGATTAGCAAAGGACGACTTGCTTGCTTTTCTGTTACCTCATCTGTCTGTTGCATCTGGTCAGAACCTAGTGTTCTTGAGGTACTGAGGGCAGAGAGCCTCTTTTTCCAGGAAGGCAGCACAGAACTTAGCACAAGTCCTTGACTGGCAAAAACCACAGCAATCAATAATACAAACCAGGGATGAGTTTGTCTCAATGATTCTGTATGTTTGGAATGGGGATGATTTTAGCATAATGTTATCCTCAGGTAAAATAATTGTGAAGTATGGCATGAGTTTATCCTGCAGACTAGGGATCATTCATATAATGTTTGCAGGACCAAGCTGTGCATAAGGGTGTGTGAGGCCACACACACCCTTTATCCATAGGACCTGCATTATTACCTTAATAAAAAACCCCAAACAGAAATAAAAGGCTTTCTGTAGTAATCGGAGTGTGTGCATTAGAGTTGGGATCTAATAGGCACATTTCCCTGCCAGCTAGATACACTCTGCATTATTTATTACTAATGAACAAATTGCAAGAACAAACTCTATTCACCCTTTGCTGCATATGCAGTACCACCTCTGGAACACAGCAGCATCTTTGAACTTACTGCTCACCTCAAAGACTATTTCAGGGAGTGAGATTTCACATGTGATCAGTCCAGAATGTAAAATAATTGTTTTGATTTATGAAAGGAGAAAAAATTTGAAACCAAAATGCAATTTCATTAAAAACAGAAAGCAGCGTGCACAAATAGCACTTTTCCATCACTGTGACATAATCACCTTCGTATCTGGGGCTCCTGCCTCAGCTTCCCTTCTTCCAGCTCCAGATGCTTTACTCTTCCACTCTTGGCTGAGCTGATTCCAGTGCTTCTAAATGATTTAGCCCTCTGGCCAAATCAGAGCAGCTGTCTCACCCCCTTCCAGGGCAAAAGAAGTAGTTCAATAAAATAAAGAGTATTTTCAACTCATCACCCTCAGTTCAGGGTCCTTCACACCCTTTTCTCAGTCAGGGCCTCACAAATCCAATTGACCCTTTTCTCAGGCTTTAGGGCCCAGGTATCTCTCAGTTCTCCAGATCCCTCTGAGCAGGAGAGCTCTGCCACTTCACCGCCAGACCCTGGGTCTCCCTAGAGAAACCTCCCCAATCTTTCTTAACTCCAGGTTTCCCTCTTAAGTGATATGTCTCACCTTTTATTCCCTTCCTCGGGTCATAGCATCAGACACTGGACCATTCCTCGCTGTCTTTTACCCAGATTACAAACAGCGGCAGCGATTCCCAAGGCTGGAGGGTTAACCCCTTCACTCTCAGTCCAGGGACAGGGCCTGCCCACCCTTTCATAGTCAGCAACAATTTTACAACGATTTTTAGCAATCTTATAAAAAACATGAAGCAACAATTACATTTTCAGCAATGATAGATGGACCTTAAAAAGACTGACAGTTCAGTTCTGTTAAGCAACCATTGGTTGGATGCTTAGCTGAAACCCCTGAACCTACTGAGGTAGCCCTGGAGAGATCCCTTTCCTACATGTAACCTTCATGAGATTCCCTCTGCTTCTACAAGTCTTCTTCATCAACCCAATGGCACTATTTAATCTGACTTACACAACATCATGTTGGTGTTAGTCAATCATCAATTACTTTTGCCTGTGAAAATCAGCCACCTCCCACAGCATCTCTTGACAAAAGATTGCCACTCAGCTTACACATTAATGCGTGGGAAAAGTATGTCTTAAACGCCATGCTGTAGCTTTATACATTTCTTCTATTGTTGCATCTTGGCATTCGGCTCAAGGCTTTGATACTGCTCTTGTTAAATGAGCCCCACCACCCCATTATGAGATTTTATTATTTCCCTATGTAACTCCACATACAGTTAGATATTCGTGTGGCTATCTGGATTTTTGTGTGTGTGCTTTATGCTGAATTTTGGGGCCATACACCACACAAAGGCTTGGGATATTTCTTGGGTCCATAAAAAAACAAAAAGGCTGTCAGATGTTCTGCCACGACTTATCCTATGAAGATATTTTATAATTCCACTCCAAGCTGTGTTTCATCTCCAGTCTTTGTGCTGAGGTCTGGAAGAGAGCTGGAGGAGACACGCTTCAGGGGGGAATCAGCTGCTGACCCATTTCCTCATCCCAAAGCAGGATGGCCAGAGAGAATGGTCAAGGGTCTCCTACCCCTCTCTGAAGCAGGATGTCTGTGCTAGAGGGCTGCAGGAGCAGGAAAAGTTTTCATATGGAGCCCACTGAAAGCCTACTCCGTCTTGTGCCCACCCACTTTTGGCAGCAGTGATCTGTAGTATTTCTGATCCAGCCTCTGGAGCAGCAGGGTTCTTAAAACACTAACAGCCCAATCCCAGCTCCCATTCATAGCTGCACACTCTTTAGAGGGAAGATCACAATGGGATGATCAAAGGCAGGATGGAGGGATTGAAATGTCAGAGAAACGCCAGGCTTGCTGGTGAAGGGACCCTTGCAGGGCAGGGTCAGTTATGTGAAAGGGAAGACCCGTCTTGTGCAAACTGATCTGAACCTTCCTTTCCCCCAAATCCAAGCTCATCTTTTCATGACCCAGGTCTCGCATTTCCAGAGGGGCAGAATGAGTTTAAACAGCCCCTTCAGCAATTGAATTGTTGAAGCTTTGCTAATATCTGGGGTGGGGTTGATCCTTTTGAAAGGCTAATCCTAGATGGTGGCGAGTGGAGGGTGGACTCTGATATGTATGTGTTTAAAGGAATAAATTGTAATTGTTAATTAGTGATTTTTTAGATGTGTGACAGAATACCCCATTTCACACCTTTGTTGTGTCTGGAGGATTATATATTCCTCTAGCACAGGATGTAGTTATTAGGACAGCATCCACTGTCCTAAGACTACTGTGTACCCAGGCATTAATGCATTCTGATGCCATGTGAACTATAAGAGTGGGACACAAGTAGTGTGTGATGTCATCAAATCCCAGAGAGGTATAAGAAGCTGAGGTTGATACTTAAACATAAAGTATTTCATTACATACCATAGCCTCACGCCTATTCCAGAACTCTACATATGCATGATGTTGGGGAATCAGTATTGCTAAGTGTACCTTAATTTTTACATTTCTTTTTGTGTTACTCTAAATTCACAAACTTAACATTGCATTAATGCAGAGGTTTTTCACACATTCCTTTAGTACAATAAAAAAAATGACACAAACGAGGAAAACAGCTGCAGCACTAAAAAGTCTCTTGCATAACTCCTTGAACAGCAGCACTTGGATACACACAAACCCTACTTCCCCTCTGGAACTACAACACCTATTTATTTTGGTTTTACATTCAAAGCACTATAGGGAAGGACTACCAATCCTCAGGAATATGTGAGAGGGAAAACATAATAGAAGGGAAAAATACTTACCCACTGGAAGGAAGGAAGGAAGGAAGGAACAGACTGCAGTGGTCTGATGCAAAATGATGCACCTTAAGATTGCAATCACTTACCTCTCCTAGGTTTGGAGGCCCAGCTACCAGAAAAGCATTCTGGGAAAGATTCCTATATGGGGCTAACCCATCCTGGAGAGTTCAGTGGTAACCAGGCAATTACCAACCAATGGTGCTTTAGAGAAGTGGCAGAATTTCCATCTTTCTGACAGCAGGGAACTGGCTGTATGATACCCCAAGGTTTTCAGAACTGAAGCCTGCCTAGCACATTTGAGCTGGTTGCTTTTGTTTTCCTTTGATAGTATCTTTTTATAATAAAAATCTAGGTGCTTTTTGAACATCAAAAACCCCAAATTGGTACTGGCCATTTAATTTTACTGTGGTCCCTTAGGTCCCTGTCCTGCAATAAGCTCCTTGGGGGCAAGGCCTCTGCACCTGTATGGAGCTCCCCTTAGTGCTGTGCTATCAAATTGTCTTTGACTCAGAAAATGGCAGAAATGATTTTTGACTTCAGTTATTTTTTACATAAATCAGCGCATTCGCTGCTTGCAATGTTTTCCAAAAATCAAGTTCTTTGAAAGCCCCAAGCTCTCGCCTTAAGAAGTTAGCATCTTAAAAGATGCAACAACAGTGTGTGCGCGCACACACACACACACACACACCCACACACACACACACACACACCCACCCACCCATCCCCACCCAGGAACCAGAAGATCAAAGACATATGTGCCCACCATGAACAAAAACCACATTTTAGGTGAGGCGCTATTGGAGATGTTGTTAGAGTCTTCAGGTTAAAGCCTAAACAGGATGTGGCCTCTTTACAGGGCCAGGAATAAAGAACTCCATCCCCTTTGCTAGTTGGCTGAAAGGACTCAGAGCATCCATCAGGCATCTGACAAGTGTGGTAAGAGGGAGACAGAGCTCTGTTCAGGATGTGTACAAGCAGCCCTTAGCATGTGTAGATGGGAATCTAATAATACAAAGCAGCAGGGAACAAATGTGAGCATGTAATGCACTGAGACCTAGTGCTGTGCTGAAGCAAGTGGTAGAACTGCAGTTCAGTCTGCGTCTCCTTGAGCTAACATTCCCCCTAAGCCCATTCATACAGCGTGCCCAACAAGCTGACACTCTAGGAGCTTTCTCTACATCACAGTGAGCAAGAGAACTGGCCAACAAGCATGTCTCAGCATGGGCAAGCAAAGAACAAGAAAAAATGTCCCTCTAATGGGTGTGACGTCAGGGCAGCTGTAGCTGTCAATCTGGCTATTTTATCAGTCAGCTCTAAATCATTCATTAATTATTTAAAATCAGCCCTTTGCCTTTGCTTGTGGTCTCTTTAATTGGTCTCTGCTGCCTTGATGGAGAGAGAGGCAACCAGAGTAGAGTGCTTGGAGTCAGGTCAGTACAACAGGTGCAGAATCACATGAGCAGAGATTTTCTTTCTGTAAACGCAATCTGTTACTTTTCAACCACCTGAAAGCAAAGTTGTCCAAGAGGCTCACTGCAATCCTATCATAGGGCTAGATCCTCACTTACATAGGGGAGGTAACTAACCCTCTGCCAGCTTATCAGTGGTTCCTAACCATGGAGTGGAGGCACAGAAAGGCAGTAGGGCCCAAGGCTGTATTATCTCTTCTGAGGAATTTGCCTAGGTTAGGTGGTGTTTGAAGGAGGGTTGATGATAATGTGCAGGACCTCCACCCACTGGCCTACCCCTGCCCGTTTTATCCTTAGCAAATCCGAAAACTTGCAGCCAAGCCCCTTTTGCATGCAGAGGGCCCCCTCTATGCACTGATTTGTATGGTCATGTTCATAGTTTTGAGTCAAAGGGCCAAATTAGACAGTAAGTTACACTCGTGTAAATCAAAAGCCACGCCAGCAGATCAGTTGAGAGTGACGAGAACAGATTTTGGATGCATATAGCTTCGAGTGTAAGCTCTTCAGAGTAGAGACTGTATGTGTTTGTACAGCGCTTCGCACAGTGGGACGCCGATTTTGACCACAGCCTCTCTGTATGGCTAAAGAAGAAAGAGTGTTAATCATTTCACTGACAACTGAAATACAACCTCCTCTGGGGTGGAACCTGGCATCTTCACAGTACACAGCAGCATTATTCAGCAGTTGAGGATGGGAAGTGATGAACTGAAATTGAAACTGCTGAGAAAATTTAGGAAGAATGTAATTACACAAGTCTGAATAATCAACATACAAATAAACATTCGAGCCATCAAAGCTCCCCAGCTAAAAGTTTAGATTAACTTAATTTACAATGCATATTATATTATATATTATAGTATATTATTCAAAGCGTTTGCAGAGCACGCACTGTATCCTAAGGATGGCAAGTGAAATCTAAAGAAGCCACTTAACCAACAAATGCACTCACTATAAAACTGGGGCTGGCACTTAATTTTATGAGAGCACAAGGAGAACATTTTGGAGGCAAATCAAAGTGATATGAAAGAATGGCTTTATCTCCAATTTAAATATTTTCCAGCATGTGGTTTAGGAGCTAACCAGAATAATTTATCTTTGTGAAATCTGCCACAGCTCCCGGCTATTGATTCAAGACACCAAGTTTAACATGAAATGCCAGTTGTGGATTTCGCAAGCTGAAGACTTTCCCAAAGGTTAACTTCCACGGTGCTAAGCCCTTTCCTCTCTTTGGTCCTGTACACATAGGGAAAAGCTTCTGTGATAGCTGCATGTATTATTTTAAATGTTGCATTAATTTATGTTGTAGATATTCTTAGCGCCCAGTGCCTCTGTGACATCTCCACATTTAAGAAATCCCTTCTGTACACAGCAGGAAACTGATAGCAAACTGGCTCATTAAAGAAAGCAAACTGTATTTGTTTTGAACTGCCACTGCTTTTTATCCCGCTAACTTCTGCCCATTGCCTCTCACTTTTAGGCTCTATTGCTGCAATTGGATCAGGGCAGGATGATCCTTGCCCCTGGGCACAGCCCCATTAACATCACCACTGAGCAGCTCTAACTGCACAATTGGGGCCTTGGTTGCCTTCATGCTACTGGTTAGGAGAGCTGGATGCCACAGTGAGCTGAAAAGTTATATCTGGACTTTCTTATAATGCAAGGAGCACTTGGAACTGCCTTTTGCAATGAAAGTTGAATTTAGCTCCTCCATTGCTTTGAGATAAAGAATTGGGAAGTTTGTCATCCATATGATAAACAGGTGCAGAATCACAAACCATGAGTTTGCACTGCAGTTTCCAAGGTATCCCACAGCATTACACAGTAAGCAAACATATCTATTGTGCTAATAGACCATCCCCTGGTAAAGAGATTGCTGTAATAATACATTATTATTTATTCTGTTTTTATTATGGTAGTACTTGGGGACCAGCCAAGAACAGTGCCAGGATACTAGGCAATGTAAAAAATAGTAGACAGTCCCTTCTGCAATGAGCTTACAATCTAAATAAAGTTTGTTTTCAGTATTAAAACAGTTCTCATCAAAACCCTGAAGTTTAAGCATGATGTAAGGGTGTGGGAAGGGGAGGGGCCTTTACCAAGGGAGCAGTCACTTGAACAATTCCCTGATAAAAGGGAGCAGTCACTTGAACAATTCCTACTCCCTGCTTTTGGTGGACTTGCTGCAGATCTGGCTGTCTATAGAAACTCTGGGCCTGATTCTCCACTGCCTGGTAGATTCATTTACTCCCAGTGCAAAGAGGGCAGAAAATGCTAGCACACCAGAATGACTGGACCAATTTTTCAGCCAGTGTCACTTTAATGGAGTTCTGACAGCAGGGAATTTTTTTTTTTTTTGCACAGCTGTAAATGACTGCACATGTTGTAAATTTGTGGCGACTCAGCCCCTCTAACTGTAGTACGACCAAAGCCCTAAAACTAGTTTAAAACATAGCTATAGACTGAGCCAGAGTCCAAACCTGAATCTGAAACAGAATTTTAAGCCCAACCGTAAAAACCATCCCCAGTGCTAACTTAATATTACTCCAGCTCAGGAGCCAAGGCAGAGCCCCAATCCTAATGCAGCAGTAGGGCTCTGGCTGGAAGTATGACTGGTCTGGGGGATTAATTTTCTGACCTGGTGTAAGGTTATTCTGTAGTTTAGGGTCTGGCTTGTCCTGCATGTAGGAATAGGATTTTGGCTTGGGCTAGGGCTAAAACTAAGTTGATAGCTTTGGTTCACTATAGGGTTAGGTTTCAGATTAAGGCTCAAGTTAAATTTAGTGTTCAAATTAAATCTGTGGTTGGGGGTGGAGGGGTGTTTTTCAGGGCTTAGACTCAGCTCAGAGCTTGATAGTGCTTGTGTAATGAGGTTACAGTTAGAGCCTGGGATGTATTTGCTATGAGGGATCTGGCTTGCTCTGGTTTTACTGTTAGGGTTAGGACACTGGATTAGTCTGGTGGCTAAATGTCCAGTTGGATTTAGGGCTTTGGTGCAATTTAGCCCAGACTTAATGCTATGGTTAAAGATTTGGCTAGAGTTAGGAATGTGGTTTGCCCTAGGACGAAAGTTCTGCCTGGGTGTCAGCTGTCCTGAGACAGCAGGAGAGAAGATGGACAGACCGGAGAATCATCATGTAGGGAGAGAAATCAGAGGAACTGGTGATGGTGAAGGCACCTATTAGACTCTTAGTTTAGTGAGTTGTCTACACGAGCTTCAGGGTCAGCCAGCCATCTCCATCAGCCAATGCTGATTAAGTGGGAGGCCTCAGGTGTATGCACAGCAGAGGACACGGAAGCTAGTTTTCAGCTCAGCACTTAGCCTGGTTTTTGTTTCCTTTACTCACTTAAAATGTAATTTGGGGATTTATATGTGAGCCTTGCTATTGACCCTGAATTTTAAAATGGAACATGACACCTGTAATGAGTAGGTTAGATGAAGAACACAGGATGCAAGTCGTTAAGGCACTCTGGCTATGGAATTGTTGCTCTTTGGCAGCTTAGTAGCATGTTGCTATTTTTGGAGCATTTAATGCATTCTGGTTCTTGGACCAATTCAAGTGATTGATTTGCTAAGAGCTCTAGAGACCCAGCATACATATTGGCAGTCTGTGGTCTGGTCAGAGTAGATTGATGTATCAACTACAAACTCCAAAGGCCTAATCTTGTATTCCTTTAAGCCCCGCCCCTGTTCACTAAATCCGTTGAGAGCATTAGGTGCACATGGATTGCAGAGTCAGGGCCCAGGTGTATGTCAGAGGATAACCTGATTCTTCAGGTTAAATGACCCTTTTATGACTGATGTGATCTTCTGTCCCTTTAAATATTTGAGCACTCCCTCCTCTCCAGTGCAAAGCTTCACTTTTGTGTTAGTTTCTATTTTGCTGACGGAACAATAAAACAAGCACAGCAGACAGCTGTATTTCCATCAGCTCTCTTTGTGTCTGTCTGTATCTCCTTTTCTGCTGGGTCCAAATATAACATTTGTTGATGCAGGATTTCTATCCTATGAGTGGCCACTGCTGCCTCTGCCTGAAAAAAGAAACAGTAAACAAATAATACTATATAAAAAGGAGAAAAGTTCACCTAGAGACACAAGATGATAGACTGCCGCTCTTGCTGCTGGGACAGTGTGAGCCAGATAGCTAGAGAGGGGGAAGTAGGCAAATGAAGATACAATAAAAGAATAGGCTGCTTCCCGGAGGTTCTGCACACAAACCAATGTGAAGATGCAAGCAGCCATATTAACTGACCACATGCAAGAAGGCCGAGAGAGAAACAGCTTAGCCTGCACTGAAGATCTACAGCCAGCATAGGGAGCCCAAGTACAGCCAAAGGAAGAATTCTGCAGTCTGCAGTGTTGGCACCTGAACAGAAGAGACAGAACAAGTGCTGACTGTGCAGTAAACAAAAAAGTTTCCCAGTGGAACAAAAGGCATTCAGGAGGGTGAAGTCCAATAGGAGAGCAAAGAAATGGTAACTTCTGTGGGCAATGTTGGTGAATTCCACAACAATTGTGAATCCTGGTTGGTGTACCTTGAACGTTCTGAGCAATTTGTAACCTGCAACACCATTCTAGACAAAGAGTTTCAATCTTGCTGACAGTGATGGCTCCGAAGGCATATGGATTGTTGCATGATCTATTGTCTCCAACTGTGCCTGGAACTGCCACGTACACCACAATCACTGCAACAATGCAGGAACATTTTCCTCCTACCCCATCAATAATAGCAAAATGATAATCATTTTCATCAGCAACATCAGGGAAGTGGAGAGTCAGTAGCACAGTTTGTTGCCACTCTGAGGAAGTTCTCAGAGCATTGTTAGTTCCGACAAACATGAAGTGATGCCCTGCGTGACTGATTAGTCTCTGGATTACGCAATAACCATGTCCAGAAGAAGTTACTGACTGTATCAGTGCTTACATTCAAAAAGGCTGTTGAAATGGAAACCACAGATTCTCTGGAACTTAGTGTGAACCAAGAAGTTCATCTCCTGAATTAGTGAGACAGAAGACCATTGGAATGTAAAAAATTTCTGTGTAGCCATTGTGCACAAAACTACGCACTCTGAGAAGGATTGCTGGGCACACCAGTTTATTTTCAGGAAGTGCCAAAAGAAGGGACACATTGCTGTGACCTGTGACCCAGCTCAACGACCAGCAACACAAAGTAACCATCTGATCCAGCCAAGAAGACACCTATGAAGTCTGAGTCAAAGAAAGGACAGAAGTTGGGAATTCATAATGTAGAAAAAGACAAGCTCTAGTGACAACGACCATGACCTAGCACTATAAGCTGGAGTCAGAGACAGCATCTGGATCACCCCCTTGGCTGACGGAGTCCCTACAAGAATGGATCTTGGTTCTTGAGCTGCCGCCTCTGCAGCTACCTATCCCCAGACTTTTTCACAAGTTCCTCTGGAAGAAACCTGCAGGGTTTTAAGATTGGTTTTAAGAAAAGTTGTTCCCAAAAGGGATACTCCAGGTGAAAGTTCAACTAGATGGACAATCAGTTGTTTTATCCTTGTACGTGATTGAAGGGAAATATGCACCATTGTTTGGCAGATCTTGATTTGAGAAGCTCAAGATGAATTGGACTGAGATCAAGGTGATCTTGAAAGCATCTCAAAATCTTCAAGAAATACTGGACAGACACTCCAAAGTTTTTGAAAAAAAAACTTGGACAGATGAGCAACCTGTCAGTGAAGCTCACTATTAAGTCTGACAGCCAGCTAAAATATTGCAAAGCCAGAGTTGTGCCTTATGCTCTGAAGCCTTTGGTGGAAGCTGATTTGGAGCATTTAGTGAACACTGGAGTCTTGTCATTAGTTTCACACAGTGAGGGGTCTATACCTGTCAGACCAGCGATCAAGAAGGATGGCTCCGTTGGAATTTGGGGAGATTTCAAAGTGATTCTGAATTCAGTTTTATGTGCAGACCAGTGTCCACTATCTTGTATTGAAGATTTGTTTGCTACTCTTAGTGGTGGACACTGTTTCAGTAAATTGAATTTCCTCAATCATAGCATCACAGGGTCAGAAGGGACTGCATGGGTCAGCTAGTCTAACCCCATGCCTACAAATGGAGATTGATCCAACATCTCGCTAATATCTCACAATCAACACACTAAAAGGCTTATTTTGTTACAACAGGTTGACTTTCAATAGCACATTGGCACCTGCCCTGTTCCAGAAAGCCATAGATGAGATCCTGAAGGGTCTGAATGGAGTTCAGGTGACATCCTTGTTACAGAAGAGGATTGTCTCCAAAATATGGACGCTGTTTTGCAACATTTGGAAGACCATGCACTGAGAGTATGTTGAAAAACTCACATTGTCTCAAACCTTCAGTTGAATACTTTGGACAGGCTTAAGGCAATCACCAGAGAACAAGAAGGTGGTTCTTCGCACGCCATCACCAGAGAACATGTCAGTTATATTCATTTTTAGGACTGCTTTACTACTACAGTAAATTTCTGCCTAATCTGGTGACAGTATTGTCACCATAGGTGCCAACTCCATGGGTGCTCTGGGGCTCAGGCACTCACGGGGGTGGGTGGGAGAGAGCCAGGAGCCAGAGCTTGAGTGTGGAATATGATGAGTTCTGTGTTGCTAACAACTTTTGCCCTTGGGGCAGGGAGTTTGTTTATAAACAGAGGCAGGGTGACTAAGATAACAAAAGGCTTGTCATTAATTTAAATTAAGGACCTTTAGATGATCCTGAAAGCATTCCCAGGCACTCCAGTTAAAAGGAAACAAAGGATAGGAATAAATGTTCCATTTTCAGAATGGAGCGATGTAAATAGTGGTATCCCCCAAGGGGCTTTTATGGGACCAGTGTTGTTCAGCATATTAATAAATGATCTGCAAAAAGGGGTAAACAGTGAGGTGGCAAAGTTTGCAGATGATACAAAATTACTCAAGATAGTTAAGTCCGAAACAGACTGAGAAGAGTTACAAAGGGACCTCACAAAACTGGGTGACTGGGCAACAAAGTGGCAGATGAAATTCAATGTTAAATGCAAAGAAATGCACACGGCAAAATGTAATCCATTCCCAACTACACATACAAAATGATGGTGCCTAAATTACCTGTTCCCCATCAAGAAAGACATCTTGGACTAATTTTCAGTATTCTGGAAGCACTATGTTTCCAGAGTATTGCAAACGTATAAGAATCCTTCTCACTGTGCCGGTATCATTCTGAACTCATTCTCCAGCTTCAGAAGACTTAAAAATTATCTCCAGTCACCAATGGGACTGATGCAACTGAATAATGTATCTGTCCTTAATGTGCATCAAGACAATACCAGGGAACTAGATGTGAATAGGATTGCTGACAGTTTCATCCAGAAAGCTACAGTGAGACAATTTTTTAAAACTGGGATGTTAGTGAAGACAGCTTGTAGGTGATTGCAATGATTTTAATACACTGTAATTCATGATAATGTAATTATGTAGTTCATAACCATTTAATCATTAAAATAGTAAAGATACCAATGATAGACACACTCAGTAACTTGAATATGAAAGAAGTGTATAAATATGCTGAAAATAGCCTCCCGCCAAAACTGGCAGAGTGCCCTCTCCTCCCCCTCCCAAACACACACCCCTTCAAAAGCACCCACTGGCAAAAACAAAAGTCAGCACCTATGACTGGCACCTTCACACGAACTCTTAGAAGCAAAGAAAAAATGGCAATGAACTAAAGTGTGTGAGTGTGCATTTAAGAAAGCAAAGAAACTGTTGACTTAAGCAGCTGTTCATATGCACTTTGGTGCTTCACTACCATTGCAATTGGCTTGTGATGCATCACCATATGGAATGGGTGCAGTTCTTTTCCACAAACACTCACTTGAAGAACTATGCTCAAATAGAGTGAGATGCTCTCAGCATTATCTTCAGACTTCTGAAGTTCCATACCTATCTGTGACAGGTTTCATAGGGGTAGCAAAAATAACGAGGAGTCCTTGTGGCACCTTAGAGACTAACAAATGTATTTGGGCATAAGCTTTTGTGGGCTAGATCCCACTTCATCAGATACATGGAGTGGAAAATACAGGAGCAGGTATATTTATACATAGTACATGAAAAGATGGGAGTTGCCTTTCCAGGTGGGGGGTCAGTCTAATGAGACAATTCAATTAACAGTAGAATATCAAGGGAGGAAAAAATCACTTTTGTAGTGGTAATGAGGGTGGCCCATTTCAAACAGTTGTATGAGACATTTTACCTTGCTGACAGCGTTGCCTGTTACTTTCAATTGTTGGACAGAAACATGGAATTCCGTCATTAGCTGCTGCTTGAATGCAATGATGGGCATTGCTACTTTCATTTCATTGCTATACTATTCACTTCTGTGAAGGTACTCAGCACAGCAATGCTGATGGGCTTTTGTGTCTGCCATACCCAAGCTCCTGTCAACCCAAAGAAACTTCAGACAAAGTGTTCTATCTCAATTTGAGGGCTTAGGTTATCCATTATTAGTGCAGACATCAACAAAGAAACTGCTAAGCATGATGGGTTTTCTTTTTTTAAGTAGGGTGGAGGAATGTGTTGCCATATCTCTTTAAATGTTTGAGCACTCCCCCCGCCCCAGTGCAAAGCCTCACTTTCATTTAGTTTCAGTTTTGCTGCCTGAACAATTGAGCAAGCCAAGCAGACAGCTGTGTTGCTACCAGCTCCCTCTGTGTTGTTCTGTATCGTCTTCTCTGCTGAGTCCAAACATAACAACTGATAACCCTAAAAACACACACGGGTGGTCATTTTCATTTATTGAACCACATGGGGGGGATGAGAAGAGGGCTGTAATACTTTGTATCTCGCAATTTGTGTGTTTCAAGCCTCACTGATGAATCATGAAGAAACAGGAGGCTGACATTTTGGGAACACGTGGGGAGGGAAATAAATTATTAATAAACCGAGAAAAACTTGCTGTAATACTTAACAGCATTTTCAAAAAAATGTGACCTTTCTAACCTGTTGTTTCTTTCATGCAGAATGTAGCAGCCTGCTGCTGATGCCGGTGTACACGGCGAATAACAACAGCAAAACACTGATAAACGAGTTTTTAATTAGAAAGATTTGCCTTTGTCTTCTAGAACTAAGGCAGCACCCTACTTTAGAAGCCTGGTTTCATTGGGAGTGTATGATGGAGTCATTTTCACCAAAGCTTAGTCTTGTATCTCTGATGTGGCAAATTTATTTCATATCCTATTTTAGCACTAGGCTTTCCAGCAATGATGTTGCTGTCATTTTTCCAGACTAATCCACCACACAGACAATTTACTATAGAACACGTTTGCAGTGACTCAGTTTATCTTGTAATAGACGCTGCGTGAAAACCCCTGTTAGAAGCAAGCCCAAGCAAACAGAGATGACACAGCATTGAGGAGATAATGTGCCCTGCAGGGGCAAAATCTTTGCCCTCAAAGCCACAGTGACACCACTCCCCAGCTATTACTGTAGTTGCAGGAGCCTTTGTGGCAGCTGCATCACCCCAGATGCCATATAGGGATGAGGCATGGATCCCAGGGCCACATTCTGCCTGACACCAGAACAGGTGGTAATTGCAGAGTGTGGTTCCCTTATGTGACCTTGACTATACTTTAATCAAAGCTTACAACAGGATCACGTGAAACAACACAAATACAACCAGTTCAACAAATGTTTATGGACTTATTTAGCAATGGGTATAAATAGCTTCTTGGGGGTTGTACTGACTATCTCATATCATCACATCTTACACCTCCATGGAGCTGATGTGACAGAGGTCTGCACAAGGCTGTGACCTCCATTTTGTATTGTAACCTCCATTTTGTGATCTATGCTGAACACATGTATAACCTCACCCTTGGAAAAGTGCACATCAGGCAGCCGCCCTGTCCACAAAAGGTGATTGTTGCCTCATTGAAGGCCTGTCACTGAGAAACCATCATGGAACAGTCTAGGGCCATCAACTTTGATTGTCTCTCAACTATTGCCCCAACTCCATGCAATGAAGGATTTTCTACACTTGGCTGGTTGATCTGCAGCTGCTCAGCCTGGGCACCTGGCAAAAGGAGAGAGACTTAAGGGTGGTGGCAGTAGAGCAGTTCCCTTAGCAGGAGTCCTTGCCTTGTACATACAGGAACTGGCTGGAGACAGATTAGGTAGGAGGGACTGTGCCTAGTCTGACATACTGACAAGCCCTTGGAACAGAAGGGGAGAGATTAGACTAGGGAGGGAGTCTCTCAGGATTTATGTTATTTTTCAAAGGTCTGTAACTCTAGACGAAGGCATGAGAGCTGCAAGTGGCTCTTAAATGTGTCTCTTGCATCTCTTTGCAGCACATGATATTAAAACACTATGTGATTTAATTACTAACCAATCAGGCTGTTTTTACTATGTTATTAACCAATTAAGTTATCAATTTGCACTAAGTTATTAACTTATTTGCTGTGAGAATAACACACACATACACACACACACGTACTATAGTAAATGCACCAATGAATTCACACTACTGTGGCTCTTTTGGATAATGTTGATTGCTAATTTAGCTCCTGAATCACTGAGGCCTGAGTAGCACAGGTATAGTGCTTTAGAGTAAAGAAGCCACCGTTAAGAAATTTCTTTGTTAAGCCTGTGTTCATCACTTTCCTCCCATGGTGTTCCCAAAGGGGATAAACTGGAAGCCAAAGTGACCGCAGCCTAGGTGGGACTCTGAGGGAGCATGTGTAAGAGACTAGGAGGTTGGGAGGTCTGAGGCATAGGTTCCAGGGTCTGGGGCGCTGGACAGTGGAGTGCCACATCCCAGGGAAGTATTCAGACCAGGGGTCTGGGCCTGGGAACGTGCTTCACAGACCCAGAGCTAGGAACAATGATCAAACTCAGGGACCCAGTTGGCTTAGAAGTAGACAGTTGAGTCCCCTCACAACCAACTGGTGACCATAAAAAGGGCAATGGGCCAAGTTATGAGACTCATCATCAAGTTTGAATTCCGCGATGGAGCTATTTGAGAGAGAGAGAGAGAGAGAGAGAGAGAGAGCACCTCAGTGATTTATGAAAGATAACATGCAATCTGAGGGTTGCTGTGCTGTTGTGGAACTCCCATCTCGGAAGATCTGATCCTGGAATAGATGCTTTACTGCTAGATAATGACAAACCGGTGAAGTACGAATCTTGGTACCATATACAGTAATATATGCAAAATATGGCACAACTTTGTTTCTTTTAAACTCAGAAGCAGTTGCAGTGTCTGTACAATATAAATGTAAGGGAAAGGCTCCAGGCAATGCTAGCGATCAGCCTGTAGATCTGCAGCACCATATTTGCTGGGTAAACAAACACCTACTATAGACTTGCTGCCTGCCGTGTCTGTTTTTGCTTGTGTTGTGAGATGGCAGGAAGCCACTGCTGGCTCAGAGGCAAATATCAATGCCAGTCTGACATGCCTACAGACAGCGTGTTTCTGTCAGGTATTTGGGCTCCTCATTCACCTTCCAGAACAATGGTATATATATTAAAATGTATCTACATGTTATAGTAACCTGGGCCTCTCAGTAGAGTTTTTAGCAAACTGATTTCAGTAACAATGTTTTTATAGGATCCGCTGCAGAGGAATTTCACATGTTTGGGTAGGAATTTTACTGAAACGTTGCATTTTATGCTATTGGTTTCTGATGTAACTCTTGAAAAATAACAGGAAACGTAAATGTGGGCAGATCTGTGAATGCCACCAGCTGACCTGTCTGCAGTGATATCACTCAGCTCAGCATTCCCTTTCACACTGACCCCACAGCAGAGAAAGCCAGTGGGAGTGAAGTTGAGTCTGGATACTGCTGAACCACTGATTACTGGGCAACCGCTGAAAGCATGGGGAGTGGTGCTTCCCAGCCTGAGCTGTTCCGTTTAGTGTGGGTGATAAGCAATCGCTCCCCATTCCACAAAAAGCCAGAGCAATTGGCCTTTGTGCAGAGTACTCCACAACTGTTGGGACGATGGAATCCAAGTAAACACCACAGACAGGCCACATGGCTCCAGGGTAGCCCCTTTGTGGCTGCTGTTCTAGCCTATGGGCTGGAATAGTGGCATAGCTCCTCCGCCTCTCCTGCGCTGAGATTTTGAAAAACAGGGTACAAGCTCCAACAGCCCCTCTGCAGGAATAGAGATGGCACAGGGCTGAGGAGAAAACTTACCAACCCCCTGTTCTGTAACTCTTGTTCTTCAAGATGTATTGCACACGTCCACTCCACTGCACTGCACTAGCAATGGAGAATTTTCCCTGAGTGGGAAGTGCATGCAACCCATAGTATAAGGGACAGAGCTGTGCCTCTCCCCGCCCCCAGTTCCTTCTTACCTGACAGACTCCAATAAAGAGGGGAAGGTGGGCAGGTCGTGGAACGGACATGTGTAACACATCTTGAAGAACGAAAGTTACAGAACAGGTTAGTAACCGTTTTTTCTTTGAGTGATAGCACATGCCCATTCCACTTCAGGTGACTCACATGCAGTTCAATCCGGAGGTGTGATCAGTGTCTACCCAAATAATGATTGAAGGACTACATGTCCAAATCTGGCATCATCTCTAGACTATTGAGAGATGGCATAATGAGAAGCAAAAGTATGAATAGAGCCGAAGTTGTAGCTCTACAAATGTTCAGAATAGACACTTTAGCTAAAAAGGTTGCCGAGGGAGTGTGTGATCTGGTTGAATGTGTTGGCACCCTGATTGGCGGAGTTATATTGGTCAAATTGTTGCACAAACCTATACAGGAGTAACTCCATGATGAGATTCTCTGAGATGAGACTGAAAGACCCTTCATCCTGTCCAGGACTGCTATGACTGCTATGGAAATAATTTAAATGATTTAGTCCTGTCCAAGTAGAACATTAATACTCTCCTAACATCTAATGTGTGAAGTCTCTCCTCATCCTTATGAACATTAGACTTAGGGAAGAAAGTTGGTAAATGTATTGCCTGATTGATGTGGGAGTGTGAAGCCACGGTGGAGAGAAACTTTGGAGGAAGGCATAGGCATACTTTATCCCTCTAGAAGATTGTATATGGTGGGTCAGATACCTGAGCTCTTACTTCACCTATTCTCCTCACTGAGGTAAATGCCACCAATAAGGCTACCTTCACTAAGAGATGGAGCAATGAACAGATAGCCCGTGGTTCAAAGGGAAGACCCATTAGTTTTTATAACACTAATTTTATGACCCAAATTGAAATAGGATCCTGTACTTGGGAGTATAACCAGTTCAGACCCTTCAAAAAGCAAACAAACCAAAAATCCTGGAATGACATGGGATTAGAGAAATGAGCCATTATCGGTCAAAGCGTGGTAAGCGAAGATAGCTGCTAGGTGAACCCTGATGGAACTAATGGCAAGACTTTGTTGTTTCAGGTTAGGTATAACAAATAGTCCAGCACATGTCGTATTGGAGCCTGGACCAGGGAAGCTCCTTTTTGCTGAGGCCAGACAAAGAGTCTCTTCCATTTTGACTTAGAGATCCTAGTAGGCGGCTTTCTACAATTCAAGAGGACATTTCATAGCTCCTTTGAACAGACCTCCTCCTGAGGTGTTAACCCTGGCACACCCAGGCTGTAAGGTGAAGGGCCTCTAGATTGGGTTGGAGGAGGTGACTGTAGTCCTGTGACATCATGTCTGGGTCTGGGGGTAGTGTCAATGGAACCCTGGCTGAGAGACTCTGCAGAATGGAAAACAAATGCTGGTGAGGCCACGCTGATGCTATGCATATCACTTGAGCATAGTCCTGCTTGATTTTTAACAACACTCTGAGTAGGAGTGGAACTGGAGGAGATGCATACATGAGCTTGTCTGTCCAGGGCAACAGGAGTCTGTCAGACTCTGGACTGTATCCTGCTTGTGAACAAAACTGACAACACTTCCTGTTGATGTGGATTGCTAACAGGTCTATGTGAGAATGCCCCAGACTTGGAAAATGTATCTGACTATATTTATGCAGAAAGACCACTCTGCAGTGACTGGTGAAATACCTACTAAGTCAATCTGCCAGACTGTTCTGGATACCTGAAAGATAAGAGGTTTAAGGTGGAGATAAGAAGTCCCAAAGCAGCCTCTTGGCACAGAAATGTTGTTCAGGCCCCTCCCTGTCTGTTCACATAGAACATAGCCAATGTGGGGAAGGAATGTGTGGCAAGCTAGACGAATGACACTGAACTCTCTTACCTTTAAATGAAGAGCAAAATTCTGGCCAAACCATAGCCCCTGAGTTTGCAGAGTTCCCAGGTGAGCTCCACAACCGAGGGCGGAAGCCTCCATAATCAGAGTCAGTTGAGGGGAAGCAAAGAGAACTCCCCCATGTTTTTGGGGATTTTCTGCCCTGATTCTTGCCGTCTGCCCTGAGTGTGGCATTCTCAGTACGGTCCATCCCAGGCACCCAGTCACACTCCCTATTAGTTCTGACATGAAATACATCTGTTTAGACTAGTAATTTTCCAAATGATATTCTCCCATTCCAAGTAAATAAAAAATTCTTCAAACAGAAGAAATGTTCAGTAAAAATCCCCTCAATTATAGGATCTAGCTAGTTAAAAAGCATCAACGTGGAGTTATTAAAATGACGGTAAGTGGTTCTATCTTGTGTAGTTCTGCCGCTATGTTAATATACTCCCTGAGGCTCTGTAAGCACTGCACCCTGAACTCAGAGAATCCATGTTCCCAGAATTGCTTTGAAGATCTGTTCCTGACCTGCCCAAATGTAATAGACACCATAAAAATCTTTTAATACAAAATATCTCTCTTTGTATAAAGCTTATTTGAGATCAGCCATGATTCTATCAGAAATACAAACCCAAGCGCCTAGATACAGTGCTATTACATATACCAAAATAAGGGGAAACCATTACAAATGTTCTGATAATATTCAAAACAAGATATACATTATTATTGATAAAGCAAAAAATCCATTTTCTTCTCAGCTTCACTTTACCAATTGACTTGTTTAATATCTAGATGTAAGCCATACTGAATAGAACCTGACATTTCCATAACCACTTTGCCACACTATAAAGGCTAGGAATGTCAGGCCTTTTTTACTGCTAAGGACATGTCATGCAGGCACCCAGAGCAAGATTATTGTATTATCAGGATAATGAAAAGACAGGTGTGGCCTGAACACAAGAGTGGGCACCACAAATTTCTGATATGTAGTTGCTGGGCACATCAATGTAGTGCCTGAGCACCTTGAGTTCTGTCCCCGACTCCCGGAAAGGCCTTAAACAGATCACTTTTACCCCAGTTGGCTAGGAGACACTGTTCCATCCCCCGCAACAATGATCTGGCCTCAGTTATTCATACCTTTGTCACCTGGACTACAGCAGTGTAATATACCTGGATATGAAGTCATCCGTGCTTAGGAAGCTCCAGCTAGTACAGAACACAGCAGTGAGTCTCCTCAGCAACATGAGCTACTGCAATCACACCAAACCGTCCTCTGCTCCATACACTGGCTTCCCCTAGACCAGGGATTGGCAACCTTTGGCACACGGCCCGTCAGGGAAATCTGCTGGCGGGCCGGGACGATTTGTTTACCTGCAGCATCCACAGGTTTGGCCAATCGCAGCTCCCACTGGCCATGGTTCGCCGTTCCAGGCCAACAGGGACTGTGGGAAGCGGCAGCCAGCACATCCCTTGGCCCGCGCCGCTTCCCGCAGCCCCCATTGGCCTGGAACAGCGAACCGTGTCCAGTGGAAGCTGAGATCGGCCGAACCCGCGGACGCTGCAGGTAAACAAAGCGTCCCGGCCCACCAGCAGATTTCCCTGACAGGCCACGTGCCAAAGGTTGCCAATCCCTGTCCTAGACTATCCAATCAAGTTTAAGGTCTTGATCCTTATCTTGATCCTTGGAGCCAGGGCAGTTATATATCATTAAAAAAATTCCACTGCACACATTTTTCACCCCCGTGAGAGGATGAGAGAACAAACATGCGACAGATGTTAGTCATGTTGTTCAAGGTACTACTGGAAGGCACTCAAATACTACAGGGAGGAGTGTGGTATAAGAACTGGAGTAGACTAGGGTAGAATATAACCAAATTTTGGGTGCCCAACTATAGACACCTGAAGATGAGGTCCTACAGATGCTGAGTACCCACAACTCCTTTTGATTTCATTTGGGACTTAACACCTATGCTCATTTTTCCCATTTGTAAAATATTGGGTGTCCATCACTGAGTGCAAGCAGTGGTTACCCTAATAACAAGTGCTCCCAACCTGATTGCCTTCCAGATACCTGCACAGCCCCACTAAGTGAACATTAGTGCCCTCTATCTGAGGCTGCCCTGGCCCCTATTGCCAAAACCCAGGCTTCCCAGAAAATCCAATCAACCAAGCACAGTCCAAGTAATTTGGCTGGTTTTACATTTAGATTCGTGCAATCTTCCCCATTGTTCATAACCTGAGGTAAAGAGTTCAAGGGGCTAATTTTTCAGTTATTCACAATAATCTTTCAAAATAACGATGAGGGACCATGTAACTTTTAGCAGCATTAGCAAAACATATGCACTTATAATGGAATGTGTGGATATTTTTAACATTCATTATAAAGCACTCCAAAGCCATGCCACATCGGACAGATGTTCTATATTTACACACCCTAGCAGCACCTTCTAAAACAATTCTGGAATGGAGAAGGCTTTGTATGCAATTTGATGTGTGTGCCAGTGTGCTGTATGTTGCTGCCTAAAGCTAGAGCTTGTTTTACATTCATGATAGTACTCTGAGCTGCTTGCTGGGAAGCCAAACGCTCTGTGAGAAAGCTAGGAAGAGAATGTACACATCATTCGGTAATGCCTATGTGTTTCCTCTATTCAGGGAGGGAGCCAAATGCAAGAAACCTAATGAAAAAGAACGGAAATTTACCAGCAAAAATGAGTAAGGAAGGAAAGAAAATGACCTATGACATATTCTCTAGAGATTTTTTTTTGCCACTGTAAATCCTAGTCTTTCAGGAGCATAGAAAATGCCAGCCTTTAATCACAAAGAAATATAAAGCTAATTAAAGCATGGTTTTGACTGACCATTTAGCCCACATTTAAAGGCATATATTATAGTTCAGTGGCTCTCAAACTTTTGTACTGCTGACCCCTTTCACACAGCAACTCTGCGTGCGACCCCCCTTATACATTAAAAATACTTTTAAATATATTTAACACCATTATAAATGCTGGAGGCAAAGAGGGGTTTGGGGTGGAGGCTGACAGCTCGCGACCCCCATGTAATAACCTCGTGACCCCCTGAGGGGTCCCAACCCCCAGTTTGAGAACCCCTGTTATAGTTGTACTTTATCTTCTTATTTTAGGTTGAGCTTCCCTGAACAAATACGTTTAAAACCACAAGCGAACGGATTTAAACTGAAGAAGAACAATAAGCATTGTTGATCTTCATTTTTCAAGAGCTGACTGTTGGCTCTGCCATTTCCCAGGGAGGAATGGGAGCAGGGCTAGAAGCAAGAATGACAAGTAGTGCTAAAAAGTAAAAAAAAAAAAAAAAAAAATCCAGCTGGCCCATTCCAGGAGGTAAAAACAAAACAAAAAAACCCACAAACCCCTCCCTTTTCCCCAATTTTATTTTCCGCATGAAATAAATGTTGAAAACTGAACATTTTATCTACAATGTAAAGCAAAAATTGGGAGAGGTTTGTTTGTGGCCCCAGCCACGGTGCAGTATACTCTGGTACTCCATACTCCTGCATGCATTTGATTCAGTTGCCTTCTGTTTCAGGGTTAATTGTTTAAAAGTGGTCACTTTTCAGCTATATATTTCTTTAAAAAGTTTGTTAACATGGAATATGTTGCTGCATGTATTTTGCCTCTGAACAGTAACCTTTGGGTTACTGTCTCCAAACAGCTAGCAATGAACTTCCTGTACATGATACACTACTTGGTGTTTAAACCATTGCTTCGAGGCTGTAATTACTGTGTCTGCATTGCCATAATACACAAGGTTAATAAGCTTCTCTGTCAGCATTGTGTGTCACCCTGACAGAGACTAGAATCACTGGAAGCCTGGCCTAATGGACTTCAAGGTTAAAGATGTCACATTGCGTCTTCAATTTGGCTAGTCCCTGCCCGACAAGCTCTAAGGGCTTCAGTTATGTGTGTGTGAATTTATCCCAGCTGGTACTGAGTCCTTGACTACTGTGACAAGAAAATAGAGGCAGAAACCTGGATGTTTCCGGTATGTGGGCCATTGTAAATTTAGGGAACACACTAATTATCTCAAATGGCAATTTAATTTTGGGTGGTTTTTTTTTTTTCAGATCAAGAGTGGCCTCAGATACAATAGGCTCGCTCCTTTTTTTCATGCTGGTGCCTGTTTCCCATTTCTGCTTCGGAATTCCCTCCATCTAATCTGAGGACCTTTTATCTCATCAGCTTGGTAGAATGCACCACAAAGATCCTCCGAGTTGGCTTTCAGGTGATCAGAACTGGAGGTTAGTGCCTCTGGGCTTGGAAAGACCAGCATCCCTAGTTCTGGGCTAATCATAGGACTTACTAACTCAATGGGACTTCTAATCAAAGTGCACACTGTCCTTAGCACTAAGGGTTTGTAGGATTGGATCCACAATAGAGTTTTTCACAGTTCTTTAAGAAGAATTAATGTAAGTCAGGAAGACTGCTAATCACTGTCCCTGTAGTCCTTCTAACCAAGAGTATAGTCAAAGTCTTCTGACTCTACTGTACTAAATTATTTAGGTCAGTCCTAGAAAAATACGCTAATTATTTGCTGAGTAAAAGGTAATCCACATAAAGGGGGAGATGATTAATGCTGACATGTCAAACTGTAATGCTGCAGTTTCTGAATAAATAACATAATTTTGCTTCTTCTCTTGCTGGAAAGAGGTTTTATAATTCAGGGAATAATGCTACGTTATCTTTCTACTGTTGGGTAATCACTGCCCTTTAACATGGCATCAGCTAGCATGTCAGTCCCTTCAGGAGTTTGAATTCTCTTCTGCAACAGGAGCTCATCCATCAAACACAGTTATAGAACTGATGCTTGTTGTCTATTACATATCGCACTACTTTGAGAAATAAAATAAGAGAGAGGCAGTGGGTCCAACTCTGTCAAGTACCCTGGTACAAATCAGGAGTAACTCCATCAGAGTCACACTGGCATAAAACAGATTTAAGTGAGATTCGAACCAGCCCCATTATTTTAAGGTACATTCCTTAGGGTTAAGGGTCTTACTTCTGCCTTTCCTGACTCTTGGGTGCTTGTTTTCTCAACGTTACCATTGTGTTGATGCTGGCTTTTTGTATGACTGTACATAAATATGTTTATAAAGCACATAAGAGGGACATACAAAACCACACTTCCTTTTGTTGCATTGGAAATATAAATATGTGGTGGAAACATGTTGTTGTTGTTGTTGGCCACCTCGTGTGGGAAGGGGAACAGAGCTAATTCGTAGAACCAGGGCAGTGATTTTGTCAGAGATATGATTTCCATGACAAAACATGTAAACTTGCACTAAGAAAATACCCCTCTCAAAAGTCATGAGTTTTGTCATGGAATTAGCTGATAAAATGATTGCCTTAACATATGTACATGTGTGGACAGTAATTAAGTGTTCTTCTATTCTACTATCAGAGACTAGCCGTGTTAGTCTGCATCTGTAAAAAGCAACAGAGAGTCCTGTGGCACCTTTAAGACTAACAGCTGTACTGGAGCATACGCTTTCGTGGGTGAATACCCACTTCGTCAGATGCCTGACGAAGTGGGTATTCACCCACGAAAGCTTATGCTCCAGTACATCTGTTAGTCTTAAAGGTGCCACAGGACTCTCTGTTTCTATTTTACTAATGTAACATGAAGGAAGTCAGACAAAGGAATGCATACAGCTTCTGTGCCTACAATAACCTCATTGGGTGCTAAATGAAGATTAGAGGTGAATTTCAATTCCAGTCTGTGAACCTCAAAGAAACAAGACAGATTTGAGCTCATGCTACCGGGCTAAAAATAGCTGCGTGACATTGTGGCTGGGGCTGGAGATTGGGTACAAAAGCCTAGGGAGGAGAGGGAGGTGGAGAAATACAGCTTGAGAGGATTATTATTATAATAATTATGTATTCTTTTAAATTGCTCAAAAGTGTGCTAGTCAACTCATACTGCAGATCAAAAGACAAGGTGGAAAGACCAAGGTTGCAACTTATAGGAAGACTTTAGAAGCTAAAATGGTTCATTTTTGCAGGTTTTGGTGTTTCAGAAGCAGTCAGTCCAATAAGAAAAGTACCAGTCTGAAACATGTCTTTGATATGGTTCGTTTTCTCTTGACTTTTACTTCCAGATCCTAATGCATGGGGATTCGAAGTGCTGAAGAGCAAAGGAGAAGCATGTAGAGTGAGATTTGAAGAAAATGTCTGTGTCCAGGATATCCTACTGGAGGGATTAAAATCTCATTAAAGTGTAAAAATCCAGGCATTTAATAACACAAAACAAAATTCACCTTTGTTAGCATTTAATAGGATTCACATTGTATGTTGCAACAGCAGTCTCTTACCTGGTAATACTCAGCACATGTAAAGAGTACATTGTAAGGCTGATCTCAGTTTAAATTTCAATGTGCAAAATAATTTTCTCTCTTTCCATTCAGGTATAACTATTTTTGGTGCAGCTGAACCACACTACCTTGCTAGAAAGAAAAGGGGAAGTTGCCTCTCTTTTTACCACAGTCCTCTCTTCTCTCATCTTATCTTATAGACATAGGGCTAAAGTCACACAGCCTTGTGCAAACTGGGTCCCTGTGCCCATTAGGGAGAGCCGGAGGTATTCCCGCCACCTACCCTTTCAGGATGGCTCCTGCGAGGGGAGGATAATTTTAAGTTACAACTGGGGGTCCCAATGGCAGAAGCTGCCTAGGAGATGCACGGAATCAGTGCAGCCCCAGCTGCCCTAGCCACAGCCTCTCTTTGACTAGGGTTGCTCACTTTTTGGGTAACACTGGACTTCTCAAACCAACTGGTGGAAGAAAGGCTGCACTGTTACCACCTCGTGCCTGACTGATGTTCCACGGCTGGAGACCTCCACTAGTGAAAGCCAGCATGGACTCTAGGCTGAACTTGGGTCAGTAAAGACAGTCATATGGAAATTGGTTTGCGAAGCCTGCTGATGAAGTACAAGTTCAGGACCAGGCGAGAGCCTCTAGTCTCCAGTATCTTTACAGGCAATGAAATATAGAGAAGCCTTAACACCTTGCCACCAGAAGAAATGGGAAAATGGCCATTTTGAGCAGCAGGTCTTGGATCTCTGCTCTTAGGGAATAGGGCCATGAGTTGGAGGGCTATCCAGAAGCCCGATGAGAAGTAGCCGAGAAGTATGGCCTCTCTTCTGAAAGTGGCCCTTGACCTTGTAAAGCTTTAGAGGTATCACCAGCTGGAAAATGGATGCAGAGCCTGCCTGAAGTCGGTAAGCCTGTCTAGAAAGCAGATTTGACTGTGTGGAGAACGAGGGAGATACCGGTATTATTTTATATGAAAATTATATGTACCTCAATTTACCTCCTTGATTTGTTCTGGCTGGCTGAATGGAGTTAAATCAAAAGAGGAACAAGCAGGAAACAAAACAATGACAGAGATAAAGTATCTCCAATGAGAATAATACCAGGGTTCTTAGGAAAACAATGGGTGATCTAGTCATTGGGAATTACTACCTGCTTGTTGCTAGCCAGGTTAACAGGCCTATTTTTTCCAAGGCCAGAGCTTAAGATCAAAAGAACAATAAACTACTAAAAAACGATGCCTAGAGAGAAAAAGGTAGGTGAGCAGGCAGCAGCTGCTCAGAGATAGACTCGGCAGGACAGACACGTAGAGGGGTGGGGGTGGGGAGAGAGAGAGTGACAGACAGACACTACAGGAGGAGAGACTGTCTCCTGCCCAGATAAAGACAAAGCCTGCAGCAGGACCATGGAACTAAGGCAGGGGCTCTGTGGGATGTCTGGGACAGCTAGGCTCACCTAAGCTTTGGGAGAGGTGATGAGCTGTAGGTAAGACCCAGGGTGCGGGCCCATTGTGGGTTTAATCCTTTCTCCCTGCTTCCAGGTTACCTTTGGGCAAATGGGCAACATGGTTGTTTGGAAGGCCCTGTTCTAAGTCACTTTAACCAACCACTGGCACCTGCAGAGGAGTGTCTTGTAGGTGCCAATTGCAGTGGGGCTTGTAGTGCTAACACAGTTGGAAAATGGTGGACTACCACCCTGGCATCCAGTCTGAGAGTAGCAGAATCACAGGGTTCCAAGGGCAGAACAGTAAAGGTAGCAGTTGAGGGGTGCAGTTGTGAGGGACTGCAAGGAAGTATAAAGCACCTCTCACCCTGTAACTGGCAGGTCAGTGGGAATAGGGGGTGTTGTAGTCTGGTGAGCTAGTGTAATGTAGGCTGGACCATGGGGTTCCACTCTGGGAAGTGTGCAGATAGAGGCCTGTCACGTGGAGAGAATGCCTATGGTAGAGACTGGGGGAGATTATAGGTGCCGCTTGTCCCTGAGCCCTCACATGCTAGTTGGAGGAAGAGCGGAATTGCGATGGAGTCCTGCTGGTGAGACACAATGCAAGAACACATCCCTATTGAATAGATCACCGAGAGTTGCATTTAAGTCAGAACACTAGGCGTATCTCAAGGCCAAGGGGTCAGGTGCCAACAAGGCTCAATGAAACCCAGCTATATATTTCAGTCTCATCAGGAGAAGCCAGGACAGTCACATTCACACCCTTTGAAGTGTGAATTTGTGTGGCAGTCTACTAGGATTCTCTTGCCTGCATTTTTTGGTGAGGTAATAATTCAATAACCTAACAGATACTGAATTACCCACAAGCTTTCTGACATCTGGGCTTTTACTTTATCTCAGACTTCCCTTAAAATAACCTTAGCTGGATTACAGGCCTATAATTCATGTAAAGATTTATTTAAGTATTTATAGAATGTGCCAGGATAAAAAGAAACCCCTTCCTCCCCCCATCACCTGCAGCAGTATTGGAAGATAAAAGCCTTGATGATTCCAAAGAGCCTGTGGAAATGTGTAACATTTTGGATGCTGCTGTTGTATTCGCTAATTAGACTAGAAAGGATTTTATGGTTTTTTAATGGTATTTTAAGATCATTTGAAGAATTTCTATGTGCTGACCTTCTCTTTCTGTGCTCCATCCTTCTCTCTGGTTTTAGAGAGTCCTGCTGTTATGTAAGCAGTTGACTTGACAAAGTGCAGCAAGCTGTTTATCCTCAGACATCTTACTATTTCAGGTCCTAATCCCTTGGGCTGGCTGTAGTCGCTGATTTCAGAAGCAAATATCACTTTATGGTAGCAAGCCATTAACCAGTTATGTGCACTTTTGCGCTGCATTATTTAAAATAAAAAAAATTACCATGAATATCGTAAGAAACAAATTTGCATTTTAATCTCTGTGATCTTCAGTATTGTTCATTCACCTGTACAATAACATGTTTGATCTCGGAGAGAACACTTTGCCAACCTAAGAAACAATGTCCTCCAACTCCGTCTTCTCTAACATGGCTGTTTTAGCATTTGTAAGATTTGAAGGCAGTCAGGGACCTTTTCTGCCTTTGAGATATAATACCACTTTTGTAATAACTGCAACCATTCTTCGACCTTTTAAACAGAGAGTGAGAGAGAGAGAGAGAGAGAGGTTGAGGAATGCAAGGGCTGAACTGAAACTTCAGGATTGAGATGGCCAGCACAGTGTTCTGAGTCATCAGTTAATACTTGTGCAGAAAACCAAGTAATTATTACATAAAGTTTTCTAGCTATAAAAGCTTTAAGCAATGGAGCAACAAAATGTTCACTTTCAGAAAATCCTTTCCTTGCTCCAGTGATGTCTCTCAAACATTTTGAATCAAATAACACAGTAATTCAGTGAAAATTAATAGTTGCTCACATAAAAAAATGTAAGAAAATATTTGCTGCCCCAACAGAATAGCAGTGATGCATCATACATTGGTTGACATCAAAAACTCAACACTTACCCACAATTAGGGCATCTCTTTTTCTCCGTGACCCTCCTTTGTCAGCTGTGATCTCTGGGAAAATGCTGATAACAAGGTCTAGGATGAAGCTTGTGAAAGCCAGGGAGAAAGCCTTCAAAGGCAAAGGTACTCACTTTTGGAACAAATTCTAGGAGGAAGTATAGGCTTGCCCTCTTTAGAACACTAAGATTCACTCATTTGCCAAAGCCCTCTTGCCTTAACAGACAACAAGGAAATACGAACATGGCAAGAAAAAACAACCCTATAAGAGAAGAACTGAATTCACTCTAATTCCACCATGAACATTGCTTTAAAGATATCAATTCAGTTTAGCACTTAGATATTACAGGAACGGGCACTGCAGCAAAACCATAAATGGACAGTTGCCACCAGAGTGGTAGTGGACGCTGTGAAGTCATTTCCTATAAACAGTCTAAGCAGATAGCAATGTCTCAAAATTCCTCTGCGTTCTACCTGGATAAATGTTGGCATACTGGTGGTGACCAAAGTAAGTTAAAAAATAAAGATAATGTAGTTATATTTAACATTCACAAAAAGTGCTGAACAGAAATTACACGTGTGCTTATTTTCACACAAACAAATGATTGGAAACCACACCCCAAAAATAATTTATCAAAGGAGTTGGGGAAAAAAGGTCCCGACCTCTGTTTTTCTGCAGAATACAGTAAAGAAAACGAGAAATCCTCTAAATTGGTTAGATCATATTTGCATGCAGGGCCTGATCCAATGCCCACTGAAATCTGTGGGGGAGGTCTTTCCATTGGGCATTGAAGCAGGCCCAGAGTGTGTATGTATGTCAATATCTCAATTCTTTAAACAAACTTTTGCTGCTTTCCTTTTGTAGAAGAAGGAAGTGTTCTCAGTTGAATGAACATAGAGAATCGCAGATCAGAAACAAACATTCTGAAGCACTCCAGCAGTTTGTAAATATTGAGGGTTTTATTTCCACTTCACATGGTCTCAAACAGACTCAAACAAGACCAATCACAATTGAGTATGCCCAGAGTTCTCAATGTTTTCCCAAAACAAAGAAAGTTCTCAGTAAACACTGTACATAGCCAGCTGAACTGTTAACAATAATTTAAAAACTTTTTTTTTTGTATAGTCAATTCAAGAATACCAACAATAAAAGTACAGTACAGATAATTTCACAACAATATTACAGTGAAACGGGTTGACTCACATTTATGTGATGGTACGAGTAGAGCAACAGTATGTACATGCACTAAAGTGCTAGGAACCCAAAGGCATGCAAGTCAAGTATTGTATGTGTATTATACAGCTAACTACACAAGACTTTCTGAGGCATTCTTTTCTCTTTTAAATGTGGTGTGTTTACCTGTATTCCCCTCCAGCTTATTTAATTCAATTCTAGTCAACTACCTTAATGGCTTTCACTACTTAAAATGTACTGCTTCTGACAATATGAAGCATCCCTAAGAACCTTCCTCTTTTAAAATTGGTGACACTGACATTAAAATAGAATAAAATTAACTTTAAAAAGACCCTAGTTTTACATGGGGACAACAAAACAAAAAACCCTCAGACCCTCCCTCCCCCAAATAACCAAAATAAAAAACACAACAGTGCAAATATAACAAAAAGGCAGTCAGTACTGGGGGAGAGAGAGTGCATTCAGTTTCCCTTAAAACTTACATTTTATTTTAAATCTTATTCTTTATATTTATATCATTTTACCTTTTTTGTTAATAGACTGTATGTAGAAAAGATGGAGACAAAAATAGTTTTCTGAGCTATGAAAAAATTAAGTTATTACAGGCACGTTAACTGTTTCATTCTAGAAACATCGCTGTTTCACAGGTTGGACATTCAGCAGCTGAGCTTGAAAACATTCGTTGACCTCAACAACTAGATCTCTCTTTGTTGAGAAAGACGGGCCATGGTGATCGTGCTAAAATGCAAATTACAGTGAATTCTTCCCGTGATAATTCATGCAGGCTTGCATCACTGGTTTGGGTTCTCCATCGGCAGTTCCTTGCTTCCATATTCCTCAAAGGAAGTCAAATCTCCAGTTGACTGAGATTGTGAGGCAGTAGGGGAATGTGAAGCCCATCTTGAAGGTGGGCGCCGATTTGCTGGTCTCTCTGGCCGTGAGAAGCAGGATTCTAGGGACGGAGCTAGTGCGGAACAAGGCAGTTCCTTTGCAGCAAACACATGGAAAAAAATATTAGTAACGTGTACACTGCCCATTTACATGTGCAAAAAAACAAACGATAACTAAGCATCTTGTGAGAGGGAACAAAACCAAGCAGCACACTTTTCTGCACACAAAAATATCTACATTTACGTCTGTGACTGATGGAACAGAAAAGGAAAGAAGAAAAGAGAGAAGGTTTTGGTGAACTGAAGCAGCTGACAAACTTCCGTTTGCTAATATTCCTTGGACTACAAAGAAAAAGAATTGAAAGATATATTTGCATGATAATTCAATAAACCCCACTATCCATCACATTGCTTCAAAATGCTAAACTGGGAGCACAGTGGCAGGTATTTCATTTGCAAGTGAGGTGAAAGGCAGGCACTCGCTCATTCCTCTGCTTCGGAGGTCAGACTGAAATGCAGGCAAGACTTGCTTAGCTGGAGAGTACTAAGCATGGGACTAGTTACTGCTTCCAACTACGTTAAAGAGGAGGCTTGCTTAACAACTTGAACTGAATATCTACAACGTATCAATCCTTGTTGCCAACTGACTGCGCCTGAGTTACAGGAATTCAGTGGTACTGTAGGTTAAAGATGGATATCCACAATTAAAAAAAGGATGAAAATCTGCAGGGCTGAAAATTTAATTTGCTACAACATCTTCTCACTGCAGCAGGATCTGTAGGCCTTCTATGCAAGTAGAGACAAACAGCACTTGTGATTTTTCACACCGGCACCCTATTTATATTTAAAAGTTGATAATTACTTGTAATATTGATAGACTTCTCCCACAGAACAGATAGATTTCATGCATGTTTTGCATGCCCATTATATCGAGTTGACTGATTACTTGAAGCGTGGCTGCCTTGTGCTACCAAAGCAAAAATCTTCAATTTCTGAGGCTTACTGAATAGCTTAGAAACTATAAAAGCAAATCAGCTGAGTTTGTCAACATATAGAAATGTATACACTGAAGAGAGATCGCTGTAAAGGGTGAAAGAGTTATGTGCAAGTTACTATAATAAAATCTGAATACAAACTGGCAAAATATGAAGGCAGAGCTTATAAATCAAATGATGCAAAGGAAGAGCTAACGAATGATAAGCCAAAAAACCCCAAAACAAAACTAAAATACCAGTAGAGCAATAAATAGGAAGTAAAAAATTTAATATCATGCCATGCTATGTATGGAGAGAGAGAGGAAAGTGACTAAGAAATATTGAATTAGGTAACATGATATGATACGCAAGATGATGTAATACAGAAGTATCTCAGACAATAAAATGGGAAGGAAGATGAATGTTGTAGAACAAGAGAGCCAGAGGACATCAGACTGCCTGTGTGTGCGGCACATACATATGTAGGTTGTGGAGGAGAGTATCACTAGAGCTCAGCAAGCCTCTGAGAAGGGCCAACCCCTAACCTTTACACAGTAGGCAGGTAAAAGTGTGATCAGTAACACCACATTACTGTTTAAGATCATGTTCTATTGAGATGCCTTCAGCATTTCTGGAGAGCAGTACTATATTGTGAATGACATAAGTGCTGGTTAGCAAAGAGCCCTACGATCACCTGCAGACATACACATTTGTACTACAAACTTAAAAACAACTCTCTGTTAAAACAACATTAAGATTGAAGTATAACTCAATACTAGTAAGGATACTGCCTGTGTCCTTACTTCACCTTATCCTGTTGTGCCTAAGGAATACACAGTATGTCGTACTGTGCTGAGACTTTCTAACAGAAGTCCCTATGTGCAATACCTACAGGAGGCACAACAGGATGAGCTGAGGCTGTATTTTTCTGGGCTTGTGTCTCTATTGAAATAGCAGCTTTTAATTACATTTTTCTAGCGTTGTTTGCTTTTAGCAAACCGAGAGGGAGTCAATATTATGGCAATGGTAAACAATTTTGGCTATCTATGTAATATAGCCACAGATGTTGGTCAGAAAGGCAGGGTTAAGTCCTCCTCATTCTTATTGGTGATATACACATGTACAGCCCAACACACATTGCACAAGCAAGTCCTGGTGCTTCAGGGCACACAGGTAACTGGCAGCACAGTCTTTTAATGTGTTGGCTGAAAAATGAATCTTTTCTAGGAGTCATGATAACATGCACATTAATCCTAATTATCGGTCTATGCTCTTAGAATGCGTGAAGGAAATGAAAGAATTAAAAGAACACTGCCAAAATATTATTTTTAAAAATCAAAATTTCATGCAACTACCATCGATCATTAAAACTGTAATTTATAAAAATGACTTTTCCTTTTGGTTATTTGTTCATGTTTCTAAGCTTAGATCATAAAAATGGGCTAGATAATTTCAAATTTTTGTTTCTAGTCAGTTTCACTTTTAGATTGTTGAAAACACTACAGGGTTGTAAGTATTTGTTGGAAAATTGTTGCCATTGAAAATTGGGGGGAGGGAGGGAGGAAAATTGGAGGGAATCATGGATACATTTATATTGGTCCCAGGTTTTGTAAAAGCTTATATTCACAGAATTTAAATTTTGGCCTACATTTGACCTGGCAGTGTCCATTTAAATCTCAAGGAAGCTAGTGGGAGCTATCAATGTTCATGTCCAACATAATGATGGCAGAAGGCAGAATAGGCCAATCTTTAAAGTATACTATTCCAAGTCAGAAAGAAACACTTCAAGGGCAGAACTGTATAGGAATCAGCTGCTATTGGATGTTCTTGGCTACCTCAAGTATTGTAGTTGTTATTGCTACTTACATATCTCCACTAGCTCAAAGTTTCAAAACTAAAGCTTTCAGTCAGTTGTGGAAACAAGGTAGAAAGAACTTACAGCAGTGAGGCAGGCAGGGTTAGAGTCCCCAGGGGGCAGTTAGTAAGACAGTTTGGTTCTGGACAGGATAGAAAAAAGAGAAAGAAAAAAAGAAAGCAAATAGGTTGGACAGTTTTTTTTTTTTTTAAGTGAAGATGTATACTCGGCAAGGAAGAGCTCATCAGACGTCACTACTGCTCATATCATGTTACCAGATGTCATGGGAGGGCTAAGAGAAAAGACTCTAACAATCAGATTTAGAGAACAAACCAACAAACCTTGCACTGTCTTAGAAATGGACATAGCATTAAGGAATCCAAGCATTCCTTCTAAGTGGAGAAAGATATATGCTATCCTTTGACAATTCATATTTAGGTGAGGGAAAACAATGTTACCATGAAGGAGGAATACTGCAGGGTTGTTTTTTCCTTCGTTTGATTTTAAGTGAGAGAATATCTGTAAATTCGTAACAAAGAAAAACCCACTGATGTTTTCTGTTACTCTGAAGCCATATAAGGCTTTGATAGATATTTGCTTCACCCTTCCTTCTTAGTCCATTTAATGACAGTAAAAGGGAGGCTCAGCTGAAGTAAAAGCACTTTACTCTGATGCCATCTTCCCTCCGCCCAATTCCTGAGTGGTTCAGCTGGGTATGTTCAGCAATTACTCAGCCATTAAGAACAGAGGTGGAAAGATTAGGTTTCTTGCTGGATATGCCTTCCAGGAGTGTTTTCTCTTCTTCAGCCCCAGTATGATAATGTGACCTATATAATGCTCTAAGTACCTGCCAGGCTCAGAAAAGGAATCTTCATGTCACTTTTTTGTGTCTAGCCTGCTAAAGTTATCAATGGCAATATTTATAAACCCCACGACTGCCTGCTACAATAGTGGTTTAGTGAATTAGCAGGATAAGGCACTGGTAGGCCAAATCTGGTGGTGGATATGAATTTGCTTGTAAGCAGCTCTGAGCAAGTTAGAATGCAAACAGAGCTATTACCATTGTGTGTAGCTAGATATTGAAAATAAATTCCAGCGTTTCAGCAGAAATGTAAAAGGAAATAACTGCAACTCCAGAAGTTCAAAGAAAAAAAGCTGCCAACTGGTGCTCCATGCAGGTTTTAAAGTCATTAATTACGCCTCAGGAAATTCTGCACCACTGCGCAATGCTGAATTTTGCAGAAATTAACGTTGTGTGTGCAGAATTTCCTTTCTCCCACAGAAATGGGCTGCAGTGCTGCTGGCTGCCACTAGGGACTGCTGGACCTGGCAGAGCCCAGCTCGCACATAGAAGACACGGGCGGGCAGGAAGGGGAGGGAGAAGAGTTGAGGGAGACAGAGGGTTCCTGGCAGCTGCAATTCCCAGCACACCCTGAGGGAAGGAGACAGTGGTGCACAGGAATCTCCTGGAACCTGGGACCAAGCATCAGGCAGAGAAACAGGGACTGGGTTGTCATAGGGGTTTCTTTAACTCTCTAATCTTGGGGGAATTTTTGTGTGTGTCTGTATTGTTACAGACATACTTGCTGACTGGTATTTTGAAATAAATTACCAAAATAATTGAAACTGGTGTGATTATGTAGTGTTATTTTGACAAATAAAATGTGCATAATTTTAAAATATTATGCACAGAATTTTTAATTTTTTGGCGCAGAATGTCCCCAGGGGTAATTAATGTATCATGCCGTGACTACAAAGAAGGGAATGGTCTCTTTGGTGTGATGGTCACTTCTATTGGCTGGAGATAGGTAAGTAAAGAAGAGACACCGCAAAAATCCTACACAGAGAGGTGGTGGCAGCAGCAGCACTGACATGGCATTTCACTCAGCATAGCATGCCTTCTAGGTGAGGCTCAGACATATGTGGACAGTGTAATCCATAAGTAACCCAAGGCATATTCAGATCCTAAACTTATTTACAGCTTCGTTTCCAACAACAAATCAACATTCCACAAACATGTCTCTTTAAAACCCCACCACATTTTGGAAAATTAACATATCTGAGTGAAGCTCACAAAGTTACCCCTTCAGGGGAACAGCGCACGTTCCTGGGAGGGGATGGGACGCTATGGCTGTAACCTGTGCAGCTAGCAACTAATCCCCTGTCAAAACCAAATGTTTACTCAGTGCCAGACTATGAGTGGGCCTTGCAAAGGGGAAGCAAGAAGCTTCCCCTTCACTGTGTGTGGCTGTGTGAGAGCCTCCCATGCCCTCCCCCAATCCCTGCATTCTGGGACGCACAGGGGGCTGCTTCCGTCTACCACTTCCCTGGAGAAAAAGATGCTCAACAGAAGGCATAAAAGGGTGGGAAAGAGGCAATCTCACGGCCTTACCTCCTCTGCTCCTCATGAGGCTGGTGCACTGAGGGAGCAGATGGAATACATTGTGCAACCCCTGCATTTGGGGAAGCCCAAGAAAAAATTGTGCCTGCCTGAGGCAGTGTCTCTCTGGTGCTTCCCTTCCCCTGGGGTGCTGTAATTCTGCATCACTCCCTGCACAGCGCTGTGCTGTAAATGACACAATCTAACTCTTAAAAGGGACATGGCCCCTGGAATGGCTCTGAGGCCTGATATCCTAAAAGTTGGTCAATGGGCATCATTTTGGTTTTGAGAATTTTCAAAGAGCTGCAGTCGTCTGCCATGAGCATTGTGATTATCTGATAAATTGCATCAGGTACGGCTATCACCAGACACCATACCCATGTTTTGAAGTTAGTTACTTTTGCCAACAGCAATTTGTGGTGATGTGGCACAACTTCAGCTTTTATATACTGGAAATTTGTTGTGACATTTCAAAGGTACACATGGAATTCCAGAGTTTTGAACGATAACTTGAAGGCAAAGCTGAGGTGAAGCTGTGAGAGTACAACACATATTTTTACAAATGTAATTATATGGGAACAGTAATCCATCAGCTATACTTCTGGTTTTCAAATAAACCAAAAAAATATATACATGGCCAAGATAGTCCAAGACAGCAAAGCGGCTTTCTCCACTTTTGTTTATTCTGAGGTACATGCACAAACTACACTTCCATTCATTTTTACAGATAATGCAAACATTGTCTGTGTCTCTCTCTCTCTCTCCACACACACACACTCTCTTTCTCTCTCTCTCTCTCTCACTTATTTCAATTTAAACATAAAGGGCACCGACATGAAAGATCTAGATGCTCTGTTATCAATTGAAAATATGTCCAATAACTATTAAAAACAAAACAAGAGCAAACTTCACCCATTTAAAACAACCAGTCACAGAAAGAAAAATTGCAGGACAAAATCTCCCACCACTCAGATCCCCAACATCTCCCTCATCCCGCTCTAAATGCCTGTTTAGAAGAACAGAGATTATGGCATGCCCTGAAAGTCAACAAATTGGTGCTATTTGGGGCCATGCAAAGGAGTGAATTCCAAAATAGAGGGGCCCTGATGATAAGTACCCTGCTAGCTGCTCCCTCTCTTATATACCCAGGGGACCTCTAGCTTGAGCACCTTCACTGATCTGAGAGTCAACAGTGTGCTCTTGTTGCCAAGAAGGCTAACGGCATTTTGGGCTGTATAAGTAGGGGCATTGCCAGCAGATCGAGGAACGTGATCGTTCCCCTTTAATCGACATTGGTGAGGCCTCATCTGGAATACTGTGTCCAGTTTTGGGCCCCACACTACAAGAAGGATGTGGAAAAATTGGAAAGAATCCAGCGGAGGGCAACAAAAATGATTAGGGGTCTGGAGCACATTACTTATGAGGAGAGGCTGAGGGAACTGGGATTGTTTAGTCTCCAGAAGAGAAGAATGAGGGGGGATTTGATAGCAGCCTTCAACTACCTGAAGGGGGGTTCCAAAGAGGATGGAGCTCGGCTGTTCTCAGTGGTGGCAGATGACAGAACAAGGAGCAATGGTCTCAAGTTGCAGTGGGGGAGGTCCAGGTTGGATATCAGGAAAAACTATTTCACTAGGAGGGTGGTGAAACACTGGAATGCGTTACCTAGGGAGGTGGTGGAATCTCCTTTCTTGGAGGTTTTTAAGGCCCGGCTTGACAAAGCCCTGGCTGGGATGATTTAGCTGGGAATTGGTCCTGCTTTGAGCAGGGGGTTGGACTAGATGACCTCTTGAGGTCCCTTCCAACTCTGATATTCTATGATTCTATGAGAGAGGCCACAGGAGACAGACACACTAGGTAAGACCCAGACCATTAGGATTTTAACAGGTCAACATCAGCACTTTAAACTCCACCCAGAAACCAAGAAGCAGTCAGTGCAGATAAAATGAGAACACTGGTGTCACATGCTCAGGGTGAGATACTCCACCTAACAATGGGGCCACTGCACCAGTTGCCACTACCAAATGGATGTAGCTCTTATAGAGCACATTCCAGCAGTCCTAGCTAAAGGGATAATCATGGAAGCAAAGTCCAAGTCCGGGAGGAAAGGTCACAACCCCCTGACTACAGCAAGGTGGAGAAAAGCTGTCCGTGACTGCTGCTATTTGATGGTAGCCAGGAATCTAACCAGACCCCAACTTGAGAATTTTGTCGACAAATGTAGACAAACAGCCATAATAAGGCAGGGGTAGCAGGGCAACAAAATTTCAGTTGAATTCTCTGGTTGATTCCCCTAACCCACCATAATAATCTCATTTTATCTGGACTGAGTCTTGGCCAGCTAGTTCTCATACATACCTCAGACTCACACAGACACTGAGGAAGGCACTCAACCAAACACACCTCAGGCTGGACAAGATAAAGGTATAGAGCTGGACGTCATCTGCAAACTGAAAACACTTCCGCCAGTATCTCCTCACTAATTCTGCTAATGGTCTCGCATACACATTGAACTAGAGGGATAACAGCACGGACACCTGAGGTAACCCAAGAGAGAAACCTTTGGGGCAGAAGAGCAAATATGCAATATTGCCTTCTTGGTACTCCCTAACAGAAAGGAATGAGGCCACCTAAAGGCAGGTCCCACCAGGCATCGCAGAAATGTCAACACCACCTCATGATCCATTGTGTAGAAGGCAGCTGAGAAATCTAGTAGTAGCAGCATGGAGACCTGGGAACAGATCCTCCAGTCCACCGGAACATCATGCCACGTTTGCAACTCCCTATTCCTGGGGCTGGCCAGAGGCCAGTTCAGCCACTGATTCAGCCGTCTGCACCACTTAGACCAGACAGTGTCTCTAAATTGCACCCAGCTGCCTATGATCCCAAGAAGGCATTCCAGCAGCTGGGAATGCAGAGGAGCACTGGCTATTGGAGTGACATAAAGGGGCCAGAGAATCTTGACCACTTGTTTTTATCCATCACCAGGAGACGATCACTGACCAACATGACAGTGCTGTACCCAGGTTAGAACCCAAGCTGGCAAGGGATGTTAGATAATAGTTAATAATTGAGCTTTAGTCTGTCTTTGCACACCACTTTGATCTATGTTGTACACTCTCTTTGGCTGTAGCTGGAGATCTGACCCATGATGTTTATGCATATCTGCTGGGATACATTATGAATGGTACATTTTTTAGACAGCTGAGTAAAATAGCAATAGGTATTTCTTCACTGTAATGGTAGGTTTATGCTTTGACCAATCAATTTTCACAATATTTTGCAAGGCTACAGTAGTAAATTTCCAAGCTTTGTGTTATTTATTGACTTACATAAACACAGAATCTACACAGCAGAGCCAAGTTTATTCAGAGATATCCACAAAAGTTACAGTAAAGTCACTCCTGTGGGAAGGAGAGGGAGGGAAATCAAATTTATGTACTGTTCTCTTCATCTGACTTGTTAAAACCAATTACTCATTCTTGAACAGAAATGTTATTACCCTTTCTTCCAAGATAATATTAACATTCCCTCAAAACCTGCCGGGCCTAGCACATCTGTATTTTCCAATGTGATAGGTAACTCTTACTCCTGGTATTCTGGGGAGAGCCACTAGCATATGTCAGCTTTATTCTTTAAAGCATACGTTTACTTAAGTAATATTTTAAAACATAATCTACTTAGACTGTAAACTTTTTGGGGTAGGGACCACATTTTTATTGCGTGTTTGTACAGTGCCTAGCACAACAGGTCCGCAACTGAGGCTTGCAGGAGATACCACAATACAAATAAAATAATAATAAACTAATTATAATAACAATTACTAATAAAAGAACTAATAAGATATTTCCTGAAAGAAAAGAATAATTAATTATAGAAGGGATAAAAAAACTCATTACCTCAATGGACCCTGGTTCTACTTTGACTATTTCTCCTGTGCTGTTGTCATTGCTAAGACTTGGTGGGCTACGTGAAGCTAGCCTTTTCTCTTCCTTTAAGGCATGCTCCAAAAGTTTCTTATTCAAGATCCTGGCAGCATTTTCTGTAAGTGTATACCCCGGAGGAGCAGATAAATCCTGCCTGATGCTTGTTGCCTCAGACTCTTCTTCCTTTTCCATCTCTGCACCCAAACGGAGAGGACTGGGTGACCGGCCACGGGCACTTGTACACATTTCCTGCATGGGCCCCAGTTCTGATCTCGGTTCTGCTGACCTAGATCGGCTGCTAGACCTGGTGCATTTTTGGAGGGTCTCTTGAACAACAGGGGTGTGGTCAATAATATTGAACAAACTGGAGAGGCCATCATTGATGGTGGTATGAACTGGGCTCTCCCTTGTAGTAGTTGACCTAGCCCAAGCAGACTCACTGAATCCTTTCTGAGGTGTGCCTGGTAAAGTCCGATTATTTGGCTGATCTGTTTTTGGGAGGATTTTTCTTTGTAATTTTGGAGAACCATATTTGGGAGAACAGCACGTGCGTTCAAACTTGGCCTGGACCTTTTCGATGGCAGGGGCTACCTGCCTGCTCCTTAAACTTCTTGATGGTGATGAGATTGGTGTGGAGCCCCCCTTTGGTGTCAGACACTTGTGTGGACTGCTGGTGATGCTGCGCAAGGTTTCTGTCTGTAAGCCAACACTGATTGTCTGGGTGGTCTGTGTCCCTGTAGTTCTTATACCATTGGTTTGACAAGCTATGTCCTTAAACTGAGGCTCTGTCGAATTAGAGTTAGAACGTATTGCATTTCTGACAGAGTAAGCTACTTCCTTCATATCGTCACTCATGTTCTTGGACAGTTCCAGGCTCTGCAAGGATGAGGCAAAACCCACAGCAGTGCAAATAGGATGCTCAATAGGATGAAGACCACTTTCCAAAAAATCTTTATGGTGTTTGGTGAGATCACAAGACCATCTCCCAAACACATCTGAGGAAGCACCTTTTGTCTCACCCACACTCCCTTTAGCTTTGGTCACAGAAAACAAAAAGTCTGGCTCAACCTGTTTTTTCCCTCCATTACCAGCTATCGCTGAGTTATCAAGCCTACGGATAACTGGCGGACTGTGAAAGACCTTAACCCCCATTTTTTCTGTTACAATGTGACTCCTCAGTGGCTGCTTCTGGCAGGGCTCTGGGCTCGTCATGGTATTGGTTGTCATAGTAACACTGGTGGTAAGGTACCATGATGATGCTTGGAATGGATCTGAAGTTGAATCACTTCTTACTTTCCCATTTTCTGTCCTTTCTGCCCAGGCTTCTGCAGGCTTTTCTGTAACTCCACTATGGATCCTGGTGTTACTATAATCCCAGTTTTTGTTGAACTCTTCAATGTATTTCAGATCATCAGGGGACAGAGGAGGTGTTATATCCTCCTTACTACTAGATGAAGGCAAGGTCTTTTCAGGAAGGAATGGAGAAATATCCATCAAACGGTGGAATTCTGACATGGAGGAAACAGACACTGCCCTGAGGGAAAAAAACAAAACATAAATTAAATAATTGAAAACCCTTATAGAAATATTTCTGCTTTAAAACAGAGGGAAAATTAATCCATATAACCAGCTCACATTCAAAATCTATTTATTAAAAGTTCCCTTTATTGCTTTTTGAATTGCTGCATAATGCAAACATTTTCTCAAGAACTACTGCTTGGTAAAGGTTTAAAATATGCAGCTTTAGAACAGTTTTCAATATATATTATCCATGAAAAATGTATCTTTACAACACTATGACACACATTTGTAAGGCTGCAAATAGCAGAAAAGTACAAAGAGAGGTGCTGAGTATCCTTAACTTTCAGTGAAGCCACTGAGCCCTCACAGGCACCTGAGGTTGCAAACACTTCATAGCTGGTGCTTGGCACCTTATAGGATCAGGTCTAGAGACTGTCATATTTACCTAGTTCGGTGAGTTCAGCTTATGCTGCAACTTAATGAAAGTGAATATGAGTGGTTAGAGAAACTATGAGAAATTTCAAAGAATTCTTGGGTTTCCATAAAGTTTGTTAGTTTATACAATTTAAAGCATCTAATTGAATCTTCCTATTTACTTGACTGTAAGGAATATTGTAAAACACTGGAATCTTTCTAGATCAGAGGTTTTCAACCTGTGGTCCATGGACCCCTGGGGGTCCGCAGACTATGTATAGGATTTCCAAAGGGGTCTGCACCTCCATTTGAAATTTTTTAGGAGTCCACAAATGAAAAAAGGTTGGAAACCACTGTTCTAGATAAAAGGGACTATATAAAAATGTAAATCACCATAATTATCTATGCAAACCCAATGAGCAAACTCAAACTAGATGAGCCACCCAGGATTTTAAAAAGTGATGAGATTTATAGAGCAATGTTATAGTGGTTTAAACAAATCTGTTGTGAATTTTTTAATCAAGACTAGGGCCAGATTCAATGTTGGTGTATGTTGCAGCTCTGCTAACTTCAGAGGTAAATCTACTTACACCAGGGTTTAATTTGGCCCAATTTATTTAGTCAAGAAAGAGTAGAACCATACTGAGACAAATTAATCTCTGAGTAAATCCACTAATCTGGTTCCGAGGCAGCAAAGCTATATACTACCCTTGTTAAGGGCTTGCGGCAAAGCCCAAAATCTCATCAGCTGGATGTTTGGTGCTTTTCCTGTCAGTTTTACTCACCTTTGAAGATTTCCCTTGTGCGTTTCTTCTTCCTGGAAAAACAAAACAAAACCAGTTACTTCTGAACCTTTACAGAGGACATAATAGCAATATTTTGCACCTGTAGGGCATTTTGTCATTTGTCTCTGGGTAGTTCCACAAGTTCTTGAAAATCCTTTTTCAAAATGACAGACTTCTTCCTGGATAGGGTATTTGTGAGGGGTATGTGTGGATATTCTTTCTTTAATACACATGTATGAATGCTATCATTCCCAGTAGAATCAATGGAATCACTCATATCAGAGATTATACCCCAAACTAAAGCATGCTTAAATGTTTATAGTCCAACTTATCACAGAGAACAATGAGCTTTAAATGACCTTTCTCCACAATTAAAAATTCAAGTTCTGGATCACATCTGCATGAGTGAAAAACAGAGACCTAGCTGTGCTGAGATAAGAGACAAAAATGTAGTCCTTTGACATAAGATTTCATTACAAATTCTCCAGGCACTAACAAATGGTATCAGTTGAAACTCATTAAACTAGTTATATTAAATATGTGGGAAGACTATTACTTGTTTCATAAGGAAATACCTACAGATAGCTCACAGGATTAAGATGCTGTTACAGCAATTATTCCCTAGTGACAATTTTCATAATCAGCTTTTTTAAGCTCATACTTTCCTGATGCAGTTGGTCTAGAGCTATTGTTTTAACTATTTAGATTTCCAATAAATTATACAAAATACAAGCCAGGTAACAAAAATGTACAAATTCAGGAACAAAAAACTTTTAGTATTAATGGCTTTAATCTGACCCCAGGAAAACCAGCACTTTTCCAAGAACAATACTACTCCTAAAAGTGACTAGTCAAAACCAGCACCCTTTGATTCAAGAAATCTCATTCCTGTATGTATATCCTCAGTTGTATCTGAGGACTAGGTGCCTGGTTCTCCATTCTCTTATACTGGGGTCAAGGAATGGAGAATCAGGCCCTCCGTTTTTACTGACTTTTATTGCTGTTAGTACTGCAAAGCCAATGCAGCTAAGAGAGAGAGTCTTTGTGTGTGTGTGTGTGTGTGTGTGTGTGTGTGTGTGTGTGTGTGTGTGTGTGTGTGTGTGTGTGTGTGTGATCAACAGAACTGCTTATTAAGCTCCAATCAGTTACACCTAAGGAAACCTGCTGAAGAAAATGAGTTTGTACAAGTTTCATTAAAACATAATTTGAAAACAAGGAGGCTGAACAAAAGTCACTGAGGGTCTAATTTTACATGCAGAACTTTTATTAATGGCAGCGAAGGGAGAAAATGGGGAGTGGGATCCAAAACCACTTGACTCACAGAACTGACTGCTGAGGTTACAGCACTGGAAATAGGAAAAAATGTTTTTTTGCTTGTAATCTGAGCACATATGAAATGAGCCACCCAGAGAAAATAAACAGGGAACCCCACCACAACAGCTATATAGTTACATTTTTTCCCACCGAGGAAAATTAAATACTGTATGTGTGTACATGTGCACCTTCCCACAGACACACAAGCATTTATAATTTCAGAAAAATATTCTTATATTTCCTAAATCATTTATCCTTCTTCCTGTTCCTTCCAACCAGCCTGATGCTTTGTTGGTCTGTTAAGCAACAATTTAATTGCTGGCATGAGATCACATTTTGAATACCTTTAAATTTTTTAACAAAGGCTTGGAACAATTTTCCACAAGCTTCAAAAACCCAACTGAAGTTACATGGTGAAGCCAAATAGCGTTGTGAGGTAAAATAGGGGGCTCATGGTTTGACTTACCTAACAAACATGTTTCCAGAATGGCCGAATTGCAAAAGCAGTCTCTATATATGTGCCTGCATTTTTGGATGTGAAAGTTTCTGTTCACCTGTTAGCTACGATTTGTACACACAAACAGCATTTACATGCTGAAAACAGTATTCAGATATCTAACTGCCTGACATATGTACACAGATCTGAGTTTTCAGGAATGCAGAAAGTTGTCTGTTACAAAACCTGCAATTTGAAAACTGCAAACAATATAGAAGCTGTTGTTGATGATTCACCCGTCTTTTCAAGATCTGTTGCATATTTGTTTTGTAATATCAATTAACATGCAAAGAGAGACTAAAAAGGAAGATTTTAATTCTTTGGTGCTTCAGTGTTTTTGTAATTTCAAATGAGATAGTAAACTGTACAGTTGTGGCACCTAACAGTTTCCTAGCGATCACCAATATAATATGTAGTTTTGCATGCAGGTTTGGCTCAGCCTAAAGTAACTAGAACGTATTGTTTCTGATGGAAACCATGGAGGCCAAAGGGATGTTACCCTCGCCTACTATAAGGTAATCTCATTGGGTCAAATCCTGGGTCTATTGAAGTCAACTGGAGTTTTGCTACCATCTTCAGTGGAGCCTGGATTTCACCCATTGTATCCTAATAATTTCCTTCATCATTGCTCTTTGTTATGAGACTCTGGAACTCCCTGGATGTTATGCTGAGGTAGCAGAGCAAGGGACTTTTAAAGATCAACAGTTATTTAGGACTCCTTCATATCCTTTCTAAACAATCAACATTACCTCTTGATAGCACTTACTGTTTTACTGATGTTTAATGGCACTTTAAGATGTTTTTTGACAATGAAATTGTTTGACCTGAGCGCCTGTCAAAATAGAGCTCCTGCCCCTTTTAAAACAGGAAGAGCTTTAAGTCCTTGTAACTCCTTGCATAATCAAAAATAAACAATGATCTATTTCTAACTCTTCAACTCATTCCCCTGGCCCAAGAATCAGGAAATTCTTACGGGCCTTCTGGTTTCTTTAGACTGGCCTGACTAACCTCCAATTATATCCAGTGACCAACACCAACCCAATCAGCTCATAACAAGAGGCAACGTTAAAATTCAATCAAACTCACCACCAAATTACTGCAAGGAGTGTCTAATAAAGCCTCCCCCTTCACATAGCATGACAGCTATAATGATTACAGTATAATTGAAAACATGATAGGAATAAACAAACATACTTCAGTTAAGCAAGTCAAGAACTTCTCCCGCTCCAATCTCTGAGGCCGAGGCTCATCAGATTCATCAGGAGAATCAAGAGACAATGAATCGAGAAAGAGGTTTTCTGTGGCAGTGCACCTATCACTTTCCTTCAGCTTCGACAGTGACTGATCATCAAACTGTATGGCATCTGAATCAGAATAGGACCTTGCCCCCATTGGATGAGGCACATAAAGGTTTCCCTGGGTTGAAAATGGACGAAGGCTACTCTCCTTCTGGTCACAAAGAATGCTGTCTCCTTTTCGTGTGCTCACTTCTTTTTGAAGCTGAAAAAAAAGCAAATTAAAATTGAAGTTAGCATGGATTATTTGCAGTAGCTCAACACCTCTGTCTTTTCTGTAGAACTTGGCCTTCTAAGACTTTGGCCCTTCACTGTGGGCTTTGCAGCTCAGGGAAGTTTCATTTGACTTGACAACTTCCAAAATATTCAAGAGAAGTGAACAGGTTTATACCATTCACTGAGTGTACAGTGCAGAGAATGAAGGATTCTACAATAGGGAAAATGCAGCATCTTACCACGAGAGGACACTTGAATGCAAGGGACCAGAGAAAAAGTGGAGGAAAATCCACATCAAGAGCCAAACCCATGTATATTTTCAACAATATTTGATTCTGCATTGCAGCTTGCAGTTAGCTCTCCACAAACCACACATTTAGAACTTAATAATTTTAACTGGTTAATTGCGAAAATTATATTATTTGCCAAAATTCAGAAATTATTAAAGGGATCAAACCAAAAGAATTTTTTTTTACATTACCATGATAGTATCTGGAACAGAACAAATAGAACAGGATACAAAATAAAGGTTTGCAGCAATCAAAGACTGACATGGAGCTGAGAAACTCAGGAATTTCCTTGGAAGCAATCCAGACATGGCACTCAGAGGAAAGTAGTCTTAGGGTACATTGACACTTCAAGCTGGACATGTAATTCCCAGCTCAAGTAGACATACCTGCACTAGCTCTGAGTGGGCTAGTGTGCTAAAAATAGCAGGGTAGCCACGGAGGCGCATGTGGTTAGCTGTCCTGACTGTGATCCCACCTGAGTCAGTAGGAACATATTTGAGGTAGTTAGCCTCTTCTGCTACCCACATCACCATGGCTACCCTGTCATTTTTAGGGTACATCTTCTCAAGCTGGAAATTATACCTCCAGTTTGAAGTGTGGATGTACCTTCAGTTCGGACCTCGGCGTATCACTGCTTGGCTCTGACGAAACTAACACTACAGTATGTGTTCATCTCCAAATAGGGAGCTGTTCCCAAGATTCTGAAATCTTGTCCTTTGTGTTTTTAAATGCTCTTTTTAAAACAAACAAAACAAACAAACCACTATTTGAAATCTGAATTTAAAAAAAAGCAAGGCAAAGGGCTTATCTACAGTGACAGCGCTGCAGTTGTAGCTGTGTCACTGTAACGCTTAGTGAAGACGCTGCATACGCCGAGGGAAGAGCTTCTCCCATCATCATATGTATTCCACCTCCCCGAGAGGCAGTAGCTATGTTGATAGGAGAAGTCCTCCCATCGACTTAGCGCTGACTACACCGGCATTTTCCACACCCCTGAGCGATGCAGTTATACTGACCTAAATTCGTAGTGTAGACCAGGGCAAAGTCTGGAGTTAATATCATAAGTTCATAAAGTGTAAGGCCAAAAGGGATCAGTAGAACATCTAATCTGACCTCCTGCAGAACACAGGTCCTTAAATGTCACACAGTTACCCCTGTATTTAAATTTCTCTCACTACCATATCCCAAAGAAATGTAATTATAAGCTCCAGGAGTGTTCTGAAGTTTCATCAAAATAATCATGATTGTCTTCTGACTCAATAATATAAGGGCTGCCCCTTTTTAGCAATCTTCAGTCTACACTCTAGATCTAAACCGTGAAAATTCCTTTTAACAAAGGATTAGAACTAGATTTTCAAAACTATGTGGAACTACTGCATGGCTAAAAAACACAAGGTGAGCACACTACAGGATTGTCAGAATACTAGTTAAGAACTAAGGCATGCAAGGCATGTTCAGAGAAGGTGCATATGTGCATGAGAACCATTAAAGTGACTAGTTCTGTACTTCTCAAAAATGGACGGGGAACGGGTGGCGCCACAAATATGGATGAACTAATGACATTTTCAAAAATTAATAGCGTAGGCAACTTTCATTGCAGTTGTAACTGTAACACGACTAAAAATGATATTTCCAAAAACAAGGAATTCCAGCAGGAATATCACTTGTAACTCATATTTACTGCTAAAACTGCCTGAAAAGGTTGGATAAGAAGGCTTTTTAGGAAGTCCATGAGGCAAATAAGCTACAGGTGGAATTCATTAGGTAGGAACAGAGTACTGGGTATGTAATATTCAATGGAGGACTTCAAGCTTAAAAAGTTTTCAATGCACATGTGAATAAAAAAGAAATTTTGGAGCTCAGTGAGTGAATTTGAGATGATGAATACCGAAATTCCATACAGCACCCGTCGTGTCAAAAAATCTTTCTGTACCAGATCCTAAGGTTCTTAATTTTTACTTAGGCAAAACCTCTCATTGAAATAATGGGAGTTCTGCTTATTCATAATTTTCAAGACCAGAAGGAACCACTCTGATCATCCAGTCTGACCTCCTGAATAGCACAGACTATTGGCCTTTCCCAATATAATTCCTAGAGCATAACTTTTAGAAACACATTCAATCTAGATTTAAAAATTGTCAGTGATGGAGAATCTACCATTACACTTGATAAACTGTTCCAATGATTAAATACTCTCACTTATTAACGTATGCCTTATTTCCAGTCTGAATATTGCATTATACCTGCTAGACTGAAGAGCCCTATGATGGAATACACAAACCTGTCACTGGGCAATAAAGGATTAAGGAGCTAGTCTTGGCTCAGTCAGCCCCACCACAACTGCAAGAGATGCACAGACTGGAGGAGGAGGTAAAGGGAAGCAGAACAGCTCACTTGGGGGCAGAGCAGGGAAGAGAGCAGATCTGCACCTTGCAGCTCCTGAGAGCAAAGCTGAGGGAAAGCAGGATCTCTCCCTACAACTTCTCAAAGGTCTCCCATGAGGGAAGGGAGGACCCGCTTTAGATGCACCCTGAGAGGGAGGCATTCCCCTCCTCCCCAATATGGACACACTAATTCCCCTTCTTTTGTTTATGGACTACCACAGTAGGGGAGAGATTTGGAACGAACCTGGCTGAGGGTCAAGCCACAAGAAGAGGCAGCTGCCACTCTGAAAGAGAGGGAGCCACCACACCACACATGGCCACAAGGAGGTGCCAAGCAGTGAGCTGACCTCCTGCACACCTACTGCACAGATGGCGAACTTTGGACAATCTTGGGAGGACTGGGGTAGGAGTGGCTCAGGGAGGGCACCCTTAAGTCACCCCTGGCAGTCAGATCACTGATGGCCCTCACAGGGCCTGGGCCAGAGCTTAGTGGAGTGGGAGGGCCCAGGCTCTCCTACCAACTCCCCCACCCTGCAGTTTGAAGGGCCTAAGCCCTGACCACTAGGCAGTGCTCCCCATGAATGAAGACCATCACAAGCTCATTATTAACTATTTGTCCCCCATTGTAGTGAGGCAGAGTGGCCTCCCCCTGGACTGGAGAGCGAGGGATCTCTACACTCTCCTGGCTGACAGGGTCAAACCCACCCCGCCCCCCTCACCGTAAGTACAAGGACAGGACAGGAAATATAAAGGGAGGGCCCTGCAGCTCAGCTGAGTGGGAGCCAGCAAAGGAGATGGACGCCTCAGCTCTGCTGTGGCACCTTGGAGCTGAATCTGCGCTCTGAAGCACCCTGACCCCAGAGGAGACGGACCCAGATGGGGAGTTGCCAGGACTACCATCCACTGTGTACCCAGAGGAGCCCGAGGACCTGTGGATTTCAGAGGTATCAAACCCTGGGGAGGAAGGAAGCAGCCCAGGGGCAGCTGACAACTGTTTGGCTCTGTGGCTGATTGCCTCTATGTCGGTGTTTTGTGACTGCATCCCCGCTGACCCAGTGGTGGACCACTCCACCACTGATAGGACCCTGGGTTGGGACATGGCGAGTTGGGCGGGCCCACGTCCCCCTGCTACCCCACCCCTGGGGTGGCCAACTCCCTGCCATAGGCCAGGAGGCCTGTGTGGACCTACTGTCTATTGAGCTAGGACTCTAGACTCCCGGGTGCTCATCCTTCCGGAACCCCTAGACCGTGTGGGTGCTCCCCACCCCCTTCCAGAGCCCCCAGACTGTATGGGTGCTCAGCCCTACCGGAACTTTAAGATATGTGTATTGCTGACTGTCTTAGCCCACATGCTGAGGCTAAAGCCTGCCCTCCACTCTGCCCCGCCAGGGGCTAGGGCTCTAGACTGTGTGTATTTGCTGGCTGCCTTGGCCAGGAGGCTTAGGCTACAGCCTGCTCCCCGCTGGGCCCCACCCAAAGGGCTAGGGCTCCAGACTGCTATTTACTGTCAGCCCCAGCTGAGGGGCTGCTCAGTGTGCTGCCCTGCCCAAAGGTGGAGAAAAGGGCACCAGACTGTTGTTGATTGTTAGACGGGCCCAGAACTATAGACTACTTACAGCTCGGCCCTGCCAGTGCGACCTCAGCCTGAGGGCTACCGCCCAATACAATGAGGCAGAGTGGCCTCCCTCCCCACTGAAGACCGAGGGATCTCTACACCCATGAAGATACTTATTGACTACAATCAAATCACCACCTTCTCTTTGTTAAACTAAACATATTGAGCTCTTTGACTCTATCACTGGGAGGCATGTTTTCTAATCCTTTAATCATTCTTGTGCCTCTTCTCTTAACCCTCTCTAACTTATCAACATCCGTCTTGAATTATGAGCACCAGAACTGGACATAGTATTCTAGCAGCAGTCATGCCAGTGCCAAATATAGGGGTAAAATATCTTTTCTACTTCTACTCAAGATTTCCTTGTTTATGCATCCAAGGATCACAAAAGCCCTTTTGGCCATAGTGCCACACTGGAATCTTGTGTTCGGCTGATTATCCATCATGACCCCCAAATCTTTTTCAGAGTCACTGTTTACCAGGATAGAGTCCCCTATCCTCTAAGTATGGCCTACAGTCTTTCTTCCTGGATGTATACATTTATAGTTAGCCATATTAAAACACATACTGTTTGCTTGCACCCAGCTTACCAAGCGATCCCAATTGCTCTGAACCAATGACCTGTCCCCTTTGTTATTTGCCACTCCTCCAAGTTTTGTGTCATCTGCAATCTTTATCAGTGCTGATTTTATGTTTTCTTCCAGGTCATTGATAAAAATGTTAAATATCATAGGGACCCCACTAGAAACACATCCACTCAATGATGATTCCCTGTTTGCAATTACATTTTGAGAGCTAACAGTTAAGACAGCTTTAAATCTATTCAATTGTGCCATGTTAATTTTTTAAATCTAGTTTTAAAATTTAAACTAAATCAAGTTTTTTAAATCAAAATTTTGGGTGGTATCAAATCAAATGCCTTACAGAAGTCTAAGTATATTACATCAAGACAATTCCCTTTATCAACCAAACTTGTAATCTCATCAAAAATATATATATCAGCTTAGTTTGACAGGATCTATTTTCCATTAATCCATGCTGATTGGCATGAATTATATTATTCTCCTTTAATTCTTTATTATTTGAGTCCACTCTATTATCTTGCCAAGGATTGATGTCAGACTGGCTGTCCTATAATTACCCCGGTCATCTCATTTATCCTTTTTAAATACTGGCAAAAAATTAGCTTTCTTCCAGTCTTCTGAAACTTCCCTGGTGTTCCACAACTTATTGAAAATCAACATTCAATGATCCAGTGACCTCCTCAGCCATCTCTTTTAAAACTCTTGGATGCAAGTTCTCTGGACCTGCTGATTTAAAAATGTCTGACTTTAGAACCTGCCATTTAACATCCTCCTTAGATACTAGTGGAATGGAAAGTGTTATCATCAGCATATATATGACATCATCTGTTTTTTCCCCAATATTTATTGAACACTTCTACCTTTTTTGCATTTTTATTGATAATTCTATCATTTCCATCTAGTAATGGACCAATACCATTGAGTAAGAACTGAATAAAAATTGAATAAAACTTCAGGATTTGGGTAATTTTATAGGACATCTCAAACAACTTAATTTACAGTAACTAACTTAGGGATTCAATTGTAAAGAGAAATAGTTAGTACATATTTTTTCCTTTTCCTTGTACACGTGTCCAGTTGCAAACCCTACATGATTTTCATATGCCTTTCTAATACTACCCATCTTTGGAGCTGTACGGCAAATCAATATGGTTTACTGGATTAGCTTATAAATGTTAAACAACTGAAATGAAGATAAATGATAAGATGACGTTCAGTAAAGATGAGTGCAAAGTATTACACTTAGGAAGGAAAAATCAAATGCACAACTGTAAAATGGGGAGCGACTGGCTATGGAAAAGGAACTGGGGGGTATAGTGGAGTACAAATTGAATATCAGTCAACAATGTAGTGCAGCTGAAAAAAAACCCAAATGCCATTCTGGGGTGTATTAACAGGAGTGTCAGATGTAAGATACAGAGTAGTTGTTAGGCTCTATTCAGCACTGGTGAGGCTGAAGTACTGTGTCCAATTCTGGGCACCATAGTTTAAGCAAGATATGAACAAACTGGAGTGAGTCCAGAAGAGAGCAACAAAAATGATAAGAGATTTTGGAAAACATGGCCTATGAAGAGAGGCTAAAAGCACTAGGCATGTTTAGTCTTGAGAAGAGAAGGCTGAAGGAGGACATAAGAGTCTTCAAATATATACAAGATTTTCATAAAGAGGATCGTGATCAACTGTTCTCCATGTCGCTGAGGATAGGGAAAAGTAAGCAGCTTAGTTTGCAGCAAGGGAGATTCGAGTTAGATATTAGAAAAAGCTTTTAGACTGTAGGGTATAGTTAAGCACTGGAGTAGGCTTCCAGTGGAGGCTGTAGAATCCTCATCATTGGAGGCTTTTAAGAACAGGTTAGACAAGCACCAGTCAGGGATGGTCTAGGTATACTTAATCCTGACTCAGCATGGGGGGATGGACTAGACCAACGTTTCTCAACCTTTTTGATACCAGGCACTGGCTTGCTACTTTCCTAAACTGTGGCAGGGAGATTTCAGGGACTGGCGCTGGTCCACGGACTGGTTGTTGAGAAACACTGGACTAGATGACCTCTTGAACTTCCTTCCAGTCCTATATTTCTATGGTTCTGTGGAAATTAGAAATATTAGTCTAAATTTTCAAAAGTGACTAGTGATTTTGGGTGTCCAACTTGAGATACTTTAAAGGGGCCTGATTTTCAGAAAGTGCTAAAACCTCAACATCTAAAAATCATTCCACTTTAAGGTGGCTCAGGGAACCCAAAACTTTTGGCACCAAACCAATTAGGCACTTTTTTGAAATGTTGGCAACAGTTGAAATGTTGATATGTATACACATATGCACACTGGGTGAAGAGGGATGAAATGCTCATGTTCATACCTACAAAGAAAAACAACTTTGAACGTAATTAGTTTAAGAATTTTAGGTGCTAGTTGGTGTGATCAGGGCAAAATGAAGCTTGATATTATAATACAGGATGAGGTCCCAAAGGGTAATACAGTGACAATGAAGTTGAAGAGCGAATATTTAAAAGCTGTGAAAAGAATTAGGTCACCAAGCTTTTTATGTCTGAGTAATATTCCCATAAACTATCCAAAACAAAATATTTCATAATTTGTATGTCTCTCTCTCTCTCATGTATTATGTAGGAACTATGAAGACCGATAAGCAGAAAGCATGAGTATGAAACTTGGGAAATATGATTTTGTTATCTTCTAGATTCTATTTTCAAGCATACATTCTGTGTATTTTCCCCATACACTGAGTGTACAGAGCAAAACACTGTAAAGATAAGGTTTAGAGATATGCTAATTGCTTCCATATAAAGCAGAACATGACTAAGAGCTGAAAGGATATTGAACTAAAAGCCTGCAAATCTCTGGTAGTTTCCTGCCATACGGGGAAATGCTTGCTCATAAACATAGATGGCTTTGTGAATTTATATGGTCAGATAGCCATATTTTCAAAATGCTATTTTTGACTGCTTGGTCCTTTGGAAATAGGTTGATTTTATTTTTGGATGTTCAGAGCCATATGTCACAGAAACCTGACAACATCTTTCGTGAAGATCTGCCCTATGCCATTACAGTTGAGAAAAAGGAGGGGAATTTCTAATCTCCTTTTTTGGGTGAAAGACAAATTTCATGTCCAAGCAGATCTGAGAGCAATGTATACATTGTTTCCTTAGCAAATCACACAGATCTAAAACATATCCTTCATGTGACTGCTCAAGTAATTTCACAAATACTGGTGTTAGAGTAAATTAAAATGCTATAAGGACTTTTCATTTACTACAGTGGACTTTAGATTAGGCCCTACATTTCTTACACAGATGCATTTAAAACATTGCTGTGGTAATGCATAATATAGGAAAATCTGTCGAGAAACTGAATCCACGTTACCATTCCAGGACATTTTTAAAAATGGCAGTCTAGAAATTATGCATACAAACTCAGTTAATTCTTTGGAGGCTGGCTATGTGTTGTATATAGATCCACTTAAATATTCACTTATGCATTTATGGCTGTCTGGAAAATGCCGGAGTTCTAAGAATTAATAATTGAAAGGATTTGAGAACACAAATCCAGAGCACTGGTTGGAAAACTGACACTCTTTCTATACAGTAATGAAAAATATATTACTTTCCTCTCTAGTGATTTGAGACTGAAACTGGAATCTATCAGTGATACTGCAAACAAACACTTTATTGCACAACATATACAACTAATTCTCACTCTGTTTCTGAACAATAACAAAAAGAACCAGTTTCAGAGTGAATTGAGAGCTAGTAAGTAGTCTACTCAAGATGATACAGATAGGTTCCATCTGGTTTAAAGAAAATTAAAGGCTAGGAAACATTAAAAATTATTTTCCCCCTAATTTTCAGCTTCTAATAATGTTAATTTCCCCCAGAGTATTGAACAGACACAAGGGTGATATTGCGTACAAAACAAAACGAACTTCACAGGGACAGCAAACTAAACACCCAAACAGGTACTGAAGCATCTGTAAACAAATGTTTGCACCCGTGTCCCTTTAACACACAGGGAAACTTTCTTACAGCTATGAATTTCCTGTTTTATTTGGGAACCAAGTACACCCTTGGGAGGAGATCAGAGGTTTTCGCATTAGAACGCCATTCTAGACACCATGGGAGAGCATCAGTCCAGTCAAACCAGAGAAAGATTAAGCTGTTAAAACACCCCACAAAACTGAGAGTTAAGGGGTTTCTATTAGCAATTCTGCCACAGGAAGTAGGTCCCGTGCCTTAGTTGCCACATCTGAAAAACAGACATTATAATATTTACCTAAATTAGAGGGTGTTGTGCAGCCTAATTCATTAATGTTTGCAAAGCACCTTCAAAGATCCTAGGCTACAAGATGATAAAGAAATGCAGAATGTTATTTATTATTATTATAAATGAAGAGAGAGAGGTTGAATCAGTTTCAGATTTTTTCCTCTGTCTGCACAGCTCTCTATGTCTGCCCTCCTTTCTTCTTGCCCAGATAGCCCCTTTTGCAAGCCCGGTCTTCTCCCACATGTAGTGATGGATGGAATGGGTTACCTAGGGAGGTGGTGGAATCTCCTTCCTTAGAGGTTTTTCAGGTCAGGCTTGACAAAGCCTTGGCTGGGATGATTTAGTTGGGGATTGGTCCTGCTTTGAGTAGGGGGTTGGACTAGATGACCTCCTGAGGTCCCTTCCAACCCTGATATTCTGTGATTCTGTGATGGTTTCAAGAATTATCAATAGTGTCGGATTTTTCCTGAATTCTCCGTGTTCAAACACCCTGGAATAAATTAGGAGTACTCTTTAACCCACAATATGTATTGCCTAGTGGGTCTTCTTTAGCTCCTCACTGAAGCACCTAAGGTGGGAGAGTGCAATACAGAAAATGTACCCTTTTCATAAACTGGTTATGAAGAACACCAGACTTTCACCAATTTAACACGAAAAGCTAATTTGTATAACACCCAAGAGTAACTGCTACTTAAAGAGCACATACTAATCTGGTGCAATTCAGCTTTTGATGTCCCATAGACAGAAAGTAACTGGTAAAATGCAAACTCAGAATTTCAATTGTTTTCTGTTCTTCTGATGCATAATTTTGATCGTAACAATGGTCAGCCAAAAACTGTATTTTACCTTTTCCTATTCAACTTGCATGTGTGAGTCTGTCTGTGCGTCTTTTCCAGACAAATAATAATGCCATTATGTCTACTTGATGTCAAACGTTCAAATCAGTGTCTCCTGAGCATTTGGGCATGAAAACTGAGTAGTTAGATGTACAATTGCCAAATGTGTAACAGAAATGGGATGGGCAAAAACTGCGTATAAGCAGTATCAGAAGCAGCATTTGAATATTTGGCCTTACTGTAGCTACTTAGCTGTTATCAGACTGGCTTCTTCAGCATCATCATGTGCATTACTTTACTAGAGGGAATAATTCAAATTGAGACTGAACTGTCATAGCTGCTGCATCTTTGGTGGTGAATTTATGGATGGTCAGATTTTCTGGGCAGTGAAAGATCTGCCAAATCTTGACTAAGATAGGGTTGCCACCTTTCTAAGGGCTGGTAACTGTACCCCCAGACCACGCACCTGCTCTGCTTCTTTCCCAGGCCCTGCCCCCTTCTCTGCCTCTTCCTCCCCAGATCACAAAAGCCAAACATCAGGGCTCGTCAAGTGGCGCCTGGACACACAAGCCGAAAACCGGACGGGTGGCAACCCCCTAGACTAACCCTAACTGTCGGATTTAGATTTTCAGCAAGAAAAAAAGATGCATAAAAGGTTTCGGATGGAGACAATCAATGTGATTGTGCATGCGTTTGGTAAATGGAACGAGGAAGGAAATGACCATTAACTTGGAACTGCTTTCTCGGATGCTAATAATCCATGCAAGATACTGTGTTTCCCTTCCCGTCCCCTCACCCTCTCCCCACTGTATTTTTATCATTGCATATTATGAGAAACATCGATGTGGCAAAGAACCCAACTTATTCCTGTGCAGTTTCTTAATAAAGTTTCTTGACCGTGATCTGAATTTGGATAATATGTATCAATTAGCATATTCAGCTAGTCACCTGATCAGCCAATGCCCTCTTACCTGTTCTATCCTCCTTAGCAATTCCTTCTTTTGTCGCTCCCACTCTCGCCGGTCTCTGTCCAATCTATCCTGAAGTTCCGTCTTTTCCCTGTTCCAATTCTTCTCACTGTGCTGGAGTTGCCATCGTAGGTCCATCACCAAGCTGTGACTGTCAGCCAGCAATTTCTTGTGCTCCTCTCTCTCCCTCTTAAAAGCTCCCTTTGAATCAGTGGTCAGGACAGTTTCCCCCTGGGCTTTTTCATTCTTCCCTTCCAGCTGCCAATAAAATGAGAAGCTGTTAGTTATTCTTATTTCCCAGGTAAAGCTTGTGCTAGACAAAGAATGTAATTATAAAGTGATACTGTTAATGTTTTCACACCCAAAGTATCACTAACCTTAAAATGCAGTTTTGCTTAGGAAAAGTAATGAAAATAATGGTACTGTGAGGACTCCTTGTTTTTAATGTTAACAGTTTCCAGATCCAGTCTGTTCAGTTTACCAATAAAAAGATAATTTTCCTAAATGCCAGTTCTGCAAACCCATCCTGGGATCTGACAGTCACACTGGCTCTTTCTGGCTTGTGCATATCACTGGCAATAAAGGTAACACAGGGCCTAATTCTGACTTCATCACAATACCTGTGTAAGCACAATGGGCCGGTCCTCAGCTATGCTTGGGCGGCTTTGCAAGGCTGCATCAGTGCAAAGCAGCCCCTAAAGCCACTGGATTTGTCCCCTGGGAGTCCCTCTGTACAAAGTCATCTTGAGGTAGCACACAGAGGCTCTTATCCCACCCTTACTCATGGCTCCTGGTGAAGGGGAAAGCATCAGGACAAAAGGGTGTAGCTGGGGCATCCCCAGGCCTCAGTAATCTCTGGCATTTGGAGTGATCCTTTGAGCAGCCTTTAAACTAGGACTGGGGTCTTACTTTCAGTCTGCCCCACTAAAAGTTACCTAACACTGCCTCCCTCCGCTCTCCTTCAGTTTGTGCTGAAGACAGCTTAGCTGGACCAGAGGATCTGGCCCATTGTGTTCTATTGGGTTTCTATGCATGTAATGAAGGGAAGAATTTGGCCCTGAAACTGGAACTTCATTAACAACTCTGTCAATGATGTGTGAACCAGAATCGATTCAGGCGCTTCTCCCTTGGATCTGCAGGCAAACAGGAGTAAAAATAAGTGAAAACTCATTTTTGTCTCTAAAGCAAGAAACAATTACTCTGAATACACACAGGAGACCTATCTGTTGGGAAAAGCACACCTTCTGTGAAAGAAGACAACAACACTTTAAAACAGTTATTCCTGGGAAATATGTGCAGTTCGAAATACCTGTCTGAGCAACAGGAAATGCATGCTGAATCTCAGGGTAAGTTGCCCAACAGTGATGCCTAAAGACTATGAAACAGTCTCCCAAAGGGAATGGTGGAAATCCCATCCCTTGAGTAATTTAAAACTGTACTACTGTGAGCTCTAGGGAACAATCCTGCATTGGACACTGGGAGTGACAAATAGACCTAATCGATCTCTTCTACCTTTCACTTCTCTGATCCTCTTATTTAAAAAGCAAACACACAAATAGCTAATCTTAGCAATGTCCACGATAAACAATGTGTCCCACTGCCTAGGCTGTCTCTGCAGCAGTTAGCTAACAAGTACTGTATTATTTCTAGCCCTGTGCTGACAACATCTGATGATACTGTGCCCAGACACACATGTATCGGGATCTTACAGACACTGGGTCTTTTTTTACACCCATTTATACCTGTGAAAGCCTACTGAATTGAGGTCTGACTACAAAGGGATCACACTGGCAGAATTTACCTCAATAAGCTGAAGTTGTTGATGAACAACCAGAAACACAGGTGCCAGGTTTAGCTCTCTTCAACATAGGAGAAAAAGTAATGTTTGCCAAATGAAAAAATTAAAACAGAAAGGGTAGAAATGTCAAACTTCTAAGAGGGGGTTCCTAAAAACAGAGAGTAAAACAATAAAGCTGAAATTTCAAAAGCCCTCAGCATTTGTCTAACTTGGCTCTTACTGGTCAATGATCAAACTTCCCTTGACTTGAATGGGACCAGAGTTAGGGTACGTTTACACCGGAGCTGAAAGGTGTAATTCTCAGCTCAAAGAGACATACCTGTGCTTTCTCTGATTGAGCTATTATGCTAAATATAGACTCATAGCTATGGCAATGCAAGTGGTGGAATGGGCTAGCCGCCCTGAGTATGATCCCATCCGAGACCACTGGTACATGTCTATTTTTAGCATGCTAGCTCAACTGGAGATAGTGCAGCTATGTTTCCTCAAGCTCGAAATTTCACCTTCTAGCTCCAGCGTAGACATACTCTGAAAGTTAGGATGATCTAGCTGGCAGATAGGGTAATGAAATTGAACTCAGGCGATCTGGGATGAATATGCAACTCTGCCACAGAATTCCTAGGTGACCTTAGGCAACTCACATCATATATCTGGTGCCTCAATTTCCTCTCTATAAAATGAGGATAATATCTACCGAACACAGGAGTGTTGGGACGATAAAATCCATTAATGATTCTGAAGGGCTCAGATTCCACTGCAACAAGAACTGTATAAGTTACTAGATAGGAAATATGGGGAGCAGCACTTTTTAAAATCCCATCCTAAATAAATAACTACAGAAAAAGTCTGAAGTAAAAACGTGCTATGCATTAATTTCATTTTAGCACAAATGTGTCAGCCTCAAAAGCTTCTCATTCTTTCACATCATCAAGATAACAGAGCAACAGGCCCATTAGAAATACAGTATCTACATAGAGTAGATTAAATCCAGCTACCTCTCTCCCTATACTCATTCTGATGGCAATGATGTTCCATTCACCTTTATACCCGAAATGAACATTTACAAGCATGGTCTTGTGCCCCTTAGTTGACTGTTTTTATTTCTATCTCTCTCCAAGTTTTTGTCTTCCTTGAATAAGCTCCTCGCTCACCCCGATATCTAGTGATGGCTAAAGGTGAGCTGCAAACATAATACTCAATCATGCATATTAGGCACTGTCTAGTCTTGGGTGGTGCAGAGCTACACTGCTCCTGGGGGAGCGCTGGATGGCATTATAACTTAGACAGGCATCACTGGCCAAATTCTCCAGTGCAGTTTAGCCACTCAGGTGGACATAAGGCTTCAAGAGAAGCCAATTTGTTCTCTTCCTCCCCCCCCCCCCCCACATCCTGGTGCACGCCCAGAAAGGATTTCCAAAATTTAGCTCAAAAATGTACTCACTTCATTAACTGAGAAAGATGTAGCAAATGTTGCCAATTTCCAAGCTCATAATGTAAATAACAAAGAAAAAGCTTCTTATTTTTGGTTACAACTGTCAAATGTGTGTCCAAATGGCTCCAGTTCCACTTGATGCCACAGCAGACAGCAGATTGAGGAGTCACAACTACCACTGCAGCCAGCCCACTGAGGGTCGGCCAAGTCATTTTAGTGCAGGATATGGCATTGCGTGTAATGGGATTTTTCCGGGTGCAGGGGTGGAGTGGGGCGGGGGTGGAGGATTGTTTTTACTATTGTTTGATCTCCCTTGGAAGACTATGGGTTACCTGTTAGCTCCTGCTGGGTTTACTTGGTAGCTGTCACACCACAGAATTATGCATGTTAGGGTTTTATGCAAAGCCTGGGTCAGCCAATACAGTCAGGGAACCTAAAGAGTCAGGTGAAGTAACTTTTATGTGGTTTCTTTATCTCTTAGCCTAATAATGGGTCATTTAGGACAGAGTTTTGAAATATTTAGAGGTCCCCTTCAAGGGACATTAACACATCTTCAAATTTTCCATCCTACAACAGAAGCCCCAGGTGCTGGCTGCTAGAGTGCAATCTCAACCCTACAACTTTGTTAAAACCTAGGGGAATAATGTCACAACATGCAATAGCTGTGGCTAGCGTGTTATGCTGTTGAGACTTGCCAGAGACCAGTACTAATTCTCAAGATGTCCTGCAGCACTGAAACATCAAATGCAGGCCAAAAAGCAAGCCCCTTGCTTTTGCAATCTTCTTCTAATGTGTGGAGTTTGCATCATCATCATCCTTTGTAAGTAAATTTATTCTTCTGTTTAGGAAATTACAGGACAAAAAGCAAACCTTAGCAAGACACATTCTCTCTCTATCTCATTCTCCTCGTAACACTTGTTGCCTATATATCTTAGAGCAAAATCTTCGCCTTGGATGAACAAAAGAAGGCATGGCGGACTGGCCTGGTGCCAAACAAATGGGAGGTCCCTATGCCATCTTGCCTGTGAAAGGTAGGATAGCTCAGTGGGAGAGAGGGATGTGCTCTAAAAAGGGAGTGTCATGCAACTCCTGTAGAGTCTACAATACACTTCAGATTATGAGCAGGGAAGCTGGTGACCAGACAACACCTCCAAAGCTATCAGACCACAATTCCTTGGTTTTGGAGAACCAAAAGAGCACAGCTTGTCTTCCCCACACTGCAGAAATGAACCTGAAGGAGGAAGAGTTGTCCTGCAGCTTCTCTGCCCCAAGTGCACCTGTGCAACACAAAGCAGGGTTTGGCTGTTATACTGATATCTCCCAAACTCCAAGCTCTTCTAAATGCCCAGAAAAGCAAGATCTTTGGTTGGCCCATCTTAAGGCCCATCATTCTCTTTCATTATCTTAAAACCAAAGCCCAAGGGCCTTCCTGAAAAGTAAGACACACTCACAATCCTGTAGGTCAAGGCTTTCATTTTTAATGTGCATTCTATTAAATCTTCCTGTTGTACTCAAAAGCAGCAGGTATATTACCATGGCTGGCATGTAGTGCTTTTCTACCAGGAGAGTTTTCTTCCCCCACCTCTACACAGGGATCCCCAGCCATCAAAATTTCAAACTTGCTTCAGTAACCATAAATTAACAGGTGAACATCTCAAGGAAAATACTCTTTCTAATCTTACTTACTGCTTCACAGGTAAACTATAGTAGTCAGAAGAGCAAGAGAAACCAGGAAGGCACCGATTCTTTTATTCATTGTTGCGTGTCTTCATAGTTCTCTCACTCACTGGTTAAAGAAGATTGTCCCAGGAGGAACAGATCTCACTACATCTGCCCAGGAAGAGAGGGAGCACTTCCTAGGGTATGTCTATGCTGGAGCAATAATTCTCAGCTTGGGTAAACATACCTGCACTAGCTCTGATGACGCTAGGGAGCTAAAAGTAACAGTGGCTGCACAGGCAGTGGGATCAGCTAGCTGTCCTGAGTCTGTACCTAGGGTTTCAGACAGGATTGTACATGGGGTGGGTGGACTAGCCTGTCCTGCAACTCATGGTACTGCAGCTCTACTGTTATTTTTAGTGCGCTAGCTTGATCAGAGCTAGCACAGGTTTGTCTGCCTGAACTGGGAATTACACCTCTAGCTCCAGTGTAGAAGTATCCTTAGTGTGGAACCCTAGCCAGGAAGAGAAGGGGAAGCTCTTCCTCTGCTTTTACCAGAGGTGGGGGAGCTGCACTCCTCATTCCCCCTTATGGTAACCCCTATTCTTTATAACAGGTAAGATGGTGCTTCCCATCACCATGACATAGTAGGTTGCACCATGATTGACGTGACTGACCTGGTTGATTGATTAAAGTTTTTATTATTCCACGTTTTCACAGAATATGAAATGATGTTACTGCAACTACTCAAAGCTGTCATTGCATAAGTCATTCACCAGTTCCTCTCCCACTGATTTTGAGAATGAACCTACCTAGAATGTTTTGGTTTTTGAACAGCTAGTGTTATGTTTTGTTATTTCTGTCTTCCTTGTGGTTGTGAGTACACATGTAATATCGCAGTGGGATGATTGTTGGGACTATCATAATTGACATTCTGATGATTTATGTGGTATCTTTATTGACATTTCATTAGTGGACTTGTCTTTGTCATGATGTGCAGATATCACTCGGATATTGGTAAGAGATGATCTCCATGTGTTACATGCTGATCAATTTTATTCTTTGCATTGATTTGGGGGGGGGGGGGGGGGAGAAGAACCAACCACCACCCAACAACTGCCATGTGACAGGAAATATTACCGGTAGGATCACACAATCATAGAATCATAGACTTTAAGGTCAGAAGGGACCATTATGATCGTCTAGTCAGACTTCCTGCACAATGCAGGCCACAGAATCTAACCCACCCACTCCTGTATCAAACCCCTAACCTATGTCTGAGCTACTGAAGTCCTCAAATCGTGATTTAAAGACTTCAAGGTGCAGAGAATCCTCCAGCAAGTGACCCGGGCCCCATGCTGCAGAGGAAGGCGAAAACCCCCCAGAGCCTCTGCCAATCTGCCCTGGAGGAAAATTTCTTCCCGACCCCAAATATGGCGATCAGCTAAACCCTGAGCATGTGGGCAAGACTCACAATGATAAAGATAGCTAGAGGGATATTACTGAGCCTGATATAACCACTAGTTTGGAGGGTGCTAAAGACTGAAATCTATTTTTTCCTGCCAGTATGTAGTGAGCAACACTCCTCCACCCACTAATGCCAATCATGGTGCTGACTATTTTTCTATCTGAATGGCAAACGTACACATCCACAAAAACATGAACGCACACAAACTCCATGCTAACAACTGCAATTTTCCTCTTTTCTTATGTTTTGTTCTTTACTCCCATTTAAAGGTTAATTTAAGAAAAATTGCCATCAAGGGTGTTTTTTTAAAAACAATCAATTATCAGAATATTTGTGTACACTTATAAGCATTTGATCAGAAAACTGATTTCAATTCCACTACATATAAATAAAATCTACTCTCGTACTCTGAGAGAAAAGCCTCTAGCACACAAACTGGGAAAGAAGTGTTCAGGTCTGAATGCTGTGAGTCAGATTCAGTCTCTTGACAGTGCTCTGATGTACAGTAAATCCTCCAAAATGTGTCATCTGTTTAGTGAATATTTTGTATTGTATCTGCTTTCTACAGATGATTTAAAGCTAAACATCCTTCTACAGATGATACAAAGCTACAAATCTTTCTGACAGGACCTGAACACTCAATTTTGCCCCTTCAATGCCATACACTAATACTTTAGTCCATCAGATTCAGAAATGAATCCTAGTGGTTTTCTGCTAGCTTGTTTTTATACCACCACAGAAAGCAGAGCATCTCCTGTGATCAGCAGTACAGAGCACTGCAGCACCAGGCCCATGAATTGATATATATAATTCTAATAATAGCCTACAACAACAGGCAGACAAAGCATCCCCTTCAACTGGACACAATACAGCATCATCCAGTGGCTCTGACTTGCTGGTTTAAACATTAACCTACTGATCTGATGGTTTATTATTAATGGACTGTTTTCTTGTCAAAAAGCATCTAGTAGAGCAGTTATTGATGTACCATTCTGAGGCACTGACCTAGCATCATGGCCTATTTACTTGAGCAAATGAGGAATTATTAGGGAAACACCAGAATATCAAGAAACGTTTTCTTATCCATACACCAATCAGATACAGACACCCACACACCCCTTTGCTGAGCAATTACCAACCCATTCTTATAATAAAATAAAGGGCCAGATTCCTCTACCCTTGATCACACTGAATAGTAGCTTACTCCATTAATAGTCACCCTGATGTAAGTGAAGTCGATGGGGCTACCCATGGAGTAAGGCACTACTCAGGTGAGGTAGGCTGCAGGAAACTGGCCTAAAATAAATAAATATGATCTCTTATGTGACTCTCATGGACTTCTTATTCCAGCAAGTGATTAAAACCAATTCTCATCAATTACTTTCACTTAGCTCCAAACCAGCTTGGGACTCAGGCCTTTAAATAAAAAGTTTCAGAGTAGCAGCCGTGTTAGTCTGTATCCGCAAAAAGAACAGGAGTACTTGTGGCACCTTAGAGACTAACAAATTTATTAGAGCATAAGCTTTCGTGGACTACAGCCCACTTCTTCGGATGCATCCACGAAAGCTTATGCTCTAATAAATTTGTTAGTCTCTAAGGTGCCACAAGTACTCCTGTTCTTTTTAAATAAAAAGTCACCTGTCTTTTGGCACTGATCTTGGGTACAGTACCTGCTCCAGACGACACTTCAGCTCCGTCCATTCCACCTCCCAAGCTGCCTTGTCTGTGGCATACTGTTGCTGGAGCCCACGTCGCTCTCGTTCATCATCCCGGAGCTCAGAACGGAAGTCGTCCAACAAGGTTTTCAGAGCATTTAAGAGCCGCCGGTTTTCACTTGCCTGCAGGAACAAAAACCAAAATAATTATTAATCCTCCCTCTTCTTCAGAAGGAAAATGCTCACATTCTTGTCAACTGCATGACGGAGAAAAGGATCAAACACATAGGGTAAGAGGTGACATAAGCATCTTACGAAAAAAACAAAAGAGAAATAGTCTCTATGCAGTGTCAGTGTTCAAAGGATCTGATCCTGCAAGGTGCTCAGCATCTTCCGTGGAAGTTGAGGGCACGCACAGTATCTTGAAGGAGGTACTCAACATCTCTCAGGATTGAGGCCATAAATTATAACTTCTGTGGCTCTTAAATTTCTAATTTCAAGCCAAGAAATCATTTCTGATCTTACATGTGCAACTGTGTATCTCATGCAGTCATCTCCTGAGCACCAAAACTCAAGTATGTGTAAATTACAGAAGATGATAAAGGATCCATTTCTGATGCTTTGGCATTACAGACAATGTTTGAAAGTCTCCATTTTGAGCAGAGCAGCGTTGTTTAGATGCAGAGTGATTCCTTATTCTGCTCTTCAGAGGCACCTCAATCCTGTGCACTTCTGTATAGGATGGCGTTGAGTATGGGTGCAGTCTGTTTTGGAAGCAAGTATGCTATGGGGTCTACTTTTTCTCTTTCTGCATATGACCAGACAGCAAATCCCTGTCCAAACTGTGGGAATATTTTTGCTGCATTTAAAATGTTCTATGACAGATACAGTGTTAGGCAGAAACCAGGCAAAGTAAAAGTTTAGTTCAGGGTTAACCTGAGAGCTGGGCACATACATTTTGTCAACATTGATGAGCCTTTTGCTGTTTGCTTTCTGCAAATATTCTAGTGAACAGCACCATGCAGTGAACTTTAAGCAAAATATTGTAGAATATTTGTGAAAAATTCATATTCAGTCAGTCAATAAATCAAAAGTAATCCCTCGAAACCTGTTTCTAATAGTTGCACTCATCCAATTAAGGAACAGAAATGTATAATGTGATTTATGTGATGAATCAAAGCTCCAATCAAAATTTCAAAATAAAGTCTCACAAATGAGTTATAGATCAAGAATTATGCACAGAATCTACTCAACAAATTATTTTGAATAACAATCTGTTAGCAGACAATTTATGAGCAGAAAAAGTGGGAAAACTCATTGAATAAATTCATTACAAATTATTCTGCTGGCTTTCATTAATGTGTAAGTTAACACTGCTACCTTGAGAAGACTTAAATTAGCTGATTTGATGCACAGATACTTGACTAATTCCTTCTGTTTTCTCAATAACTTTGTCACTTTCTGGTTTCTAACTATCCTTCTGATCTGGTCCCCGATGAAGTCCAAATATGGGGGTTATATTCAGATGGGGCAATTAATGCTCGCAGCAATTTAAACAAGAGGCAAAAAGAATTCACATTGCAAAATTCAGATCTACATTTGCAACACCCCAAAGTCTAGGTGTGATTGTATCTGAGGAACTGGTCTGTTCCATTATAAAGATAGTGGCCATCTGAAGATTCCAGATCTGGGCTTGGATTTTAAACAACCCCCGGAGTTCAAGGTTGTTCAGCCCCAGTTGTTTGGTTGGGACCCATGAGACCAATATAAATATTTTTTTCAATAATCATTTGCAATTATTGACCTAAAATTAAATGCTAATTGCAAAAAGTAGCTCGTAAAACCAAAAGTGCCATGCCATGTAAATCTCATTTAGTTCTCTTTAGGGACTGGCTAAAATCTTGCTAGTGATCCCTTGGTCTATAGACAGTATATTGCAATAGAGATTCACACCAGATTTTGCAGACTTCAGTTCTATGGTTCTGTAGCATGGGCTTACAAAGAATCAGAAATTAGAGAGCTAAAAGTCCCATTAGATCAGCTGTTCTGACCCCCACCAATGCAGGTTTACTTTCAATATAATATTTTCTAGTACAATATAGTATTTTCTAGTAGTATTTTCCAGTGTAGTTTTAAATACAGAATTTTGCATGGAAAACCAAACTGTAATAACTAAGCAAACATGCCAAGTAGCCTTAGAAAAATTATAGTTTACATTATTCCAAACCATATTACTCCTGGGGGCATTCTGCACCAAAACAATAAAAAGTATGTGCCAAAAAAATAAAAATTCTGAGCACAATATTTTAAAATTATGCAAAATTATGCACATTTTATTTGTCAAAATAACACTACATAATCACACCCGTTTCAATTATTTTGGTAATTTATTTCAAAATACCTGTCAGCAAGTATGTCTGTAACAATACAAAATTTCCCCCAAAATTAGAGAGTTAAAGAAACCCCTATGACAACCCAGTTCCTGTTTCACTGCTCCCTTCCCCGTGCCCAGAGCCCAGCCGGGGGGGCCAGACACCCACAACACTCCCCCCCCCCCCAAGCCCAGCCACGGTGCCCCCCCAAGCCCAGTTATGGACCCCTCTGGCCCAGATACCCACACCTCCTACCCCCCAGAATCCAGACACCCACCCCCTCTCTCCCAGAGCCCAGCCATGGTCTCCCCAGCCCAGACACTCCCCCCTCTCACCCCCAAAGCCCAGGGATCCTGAGGGAGAAACAGCCTGATGCTTGGTCCCAGGCTTGTATGGAGTTTCCTGCATGCTGCCATCTTCTTTCCTCAGGGCATGCTGGGAATTACAGCTGCCAGGAATCCTCTAGGTCCCTCCCCCGGCAGTGTCTTTTATGCAGTCTCTAGTGGAGGCCAACAGCACTGCAGCCCATTTCTGTGGGAGAAAGGAAATTCTGCACGCATGTTAATTTCAGCAAAATTGGTGCAGAATTCCCCCAGGAGTTCCATATGGTTCATTAGAAAATAAAATGCTATACACATGGGGAAATAACTGCAGGTGACTCATTGACTTAACAGTAATCTGTTTGGACTAAAGGAAGTGTTGCTACATGCAATACTGTATAGCACAGGGTTTAAAAACAGGCACACCCAAGAAGCAGAATTAAGACCATTGTTACTTAATGCACGTTAAAACATTACATACTGCCACATGCTGAATATGTACATACCATCCCCTATTTATCAACATGTCAATGTGATGTTACAGTTACCCCCATGAGTTTTATTCTACTGTCCAATGAGGACCAGATTTTCAGAAGCACTCAGCTCTTGTTTAGATGCCAAAAATAAGTGAGTCTTTTGAAAATCTGAAATATCACAATGGAAAGTATTACGTTCTGAGCACTTCAAAATCTGGCCCCACAAGAGTCCATGAGGCACGCTTACTCAAGGATTTTATTCTGTGTTCTCTGCTGTGGCCTGACAAGGTGTTTCTCTATCAATATAACTGAAAGATTGTGCAGGTGGGAAAAGGGGCAGAATTAAGAACTGTAGGAAAATAAGAGCAATTTGCACTATAAGAACTTAGTACATTCTCCTGGAGCTTCCCCTCTGCTTGCATCAAATATTCCACAAAAGTATTCAGCACAAGTTCAAAGTTATCCTCTGTGTGGCCACAGGCCAAACTTTATTAGTCTCTCTACTCCCTTGTATTACAGGACACACCAATCCTTTTGCTGTAGGGCAAACACACACACTGTGAAAGCAACTAAAAGAATCTCAAAAATACACATTTCATGACAAAACAATTTAACCTCTAGAGGACTTCTGCTCCCCAGCAGAAGCTCTCTCCCTTCCCTCTTCTTTCTCAGAAGGAAATAGGACACCTCCCAGCTCAATTGTCCTCCTTCATCCTGGTTAAGAACTGGAAGAGCCTCCATGCCTACCTCCTCATGGCTATCTGAGTCGCCTCCCCACACTGATGGGTCTAGGATTTGGCCCCTCTACAATGGAGCCAAGTTATAGAGACACCATCAACTGGAATAGAGGGGGAGATTTTCAAAGGCACAAATGGCAGTTAGGCACCTAACTCCAACTGAAAGTCAATGGGATATAGACGCCTAACTGCCATTTGGACTAGGGACCTAGCTGCCATTTGTGCCTTGAACGCCTCCCCTCTAGTCAATTAACACAAAGTTAAAAGTAGTTTTGGGCATTACACCTGCCTCTCTGCAAATCCTCCTGGTTTTACTATCGTATTTTCCTACATTTAAAAAACATTCCTCCCCCTGTTGCAGTGTAAAGACTCACATGAACTGAGTGACTGCACAGGGAAAACAGTGAAAATAATCATTCACAAAGTGCTGTTAAACGCTCTGCATAAACCAACTGGAGGAAAATATTACTTTTCTAATCTCTTTTAGTTTTAGTGATCTCAGGTGTAAACTATAACTGCGATAGGTAACAAATTTCAGACAGAAGTGTTATTTTTAAATTGATTATGTTTGCCACAGGAATCATAGCTTTGAATTGCTTGATGTCTGTGCATGTAAAACTTCAACCATAAAATCATGTAAAAACTAGGTTTATTTAATAAACAAAAAGTAATTAGCTGTTCTAGAGAAGAGGCTATGGAGCCACAAAATATAGGTTAGCAGAGGGCTAATGCCTATCTCTACAGGAGTGCTATGAAAGTCACTATTATGGACTCGATATAGACATTCCCTATGGTAGCTGGAGTTCTAACTAGCTTGCTAATATAAACCCAATTTTGATCACATCCCTGTAATTTCCTCACTGTCCTTTCTGCTTGAAATTCCTCATCTATGGTCTGTAGTCAGAGAAGGATTATTTTGGGGTTGAGCAAATTTGAAGGGGTTTAGATAAGATGTTTCTGAGACCAGGGTCTTTAAAAAAATTAGGAGAAATTTTAGAAAATTCTTTGACTGTTGCTGGTAACGCCACAATGATTAAAATGGCTTTGTCTAGAAACTTCATATTTATTTTATTTAAGAGTCTTTGAGGAGATCTAGGGCTCAGTCCTGCATATTTGTATCTGCTCTGGACTTGACCAGCAAAGCACATAAACACATACTTAATTTTAAATGAGTAATCCCACTGATATCAAATAATAGCTCTTATGTCCTTCCTGCTCCTCCCATGGGCCGGTATATTGGATGAAGTCAGAGGAAATGGGGCATGGCTGGGCTTCCCTGCACGCTGGTGATCCCTGGTTACCATAATAGGCTGTCCTCTGGGGACATTGGCAGTCACTGTACAGTAGAGCAAAGGAGTACCAACTGGTGCATAGCTGACGTAAGATCAAAGAAGCACAAAGGTAGCTTAAAGTTACTGTGTGCCTGTCTGCTACAGCCAAGGATTGGTCTGTGTGAGAAGGAAATAAGAGTTTACAGCAAGTTTTCACTATCAATGATTTTATCTGCGTTCTGAAACCCCCAAGGAAGTTCCCAGGAAAAAAATAGTAAATATTAATTAAATATAAAGACTATTTGGATGTGTAGTTATAAACCCATGATCTGACCACTCCTTCCCCTCCAACCTGGAGAAGTTTGGGTTCAAGTGGCAGAGCAAACATTAGCTTGGGATCATATCAATCCATTTCCCCTCTCCCTCCCTTGAGAATGTCATTTAACATTTTGACAGGTTTCAGAGTAGCAGCCGTGTTAGTCTATATCCGCAAAAAGAAGAACAGGAGTACTTGTGGCACCTTAGAGACTAACAAATTTATTAGAGCATAAGCTTTCGTGGACTACAGCCCACTTCTTCGGATGCATCCGAAGAAGTGGGCTGTAGTCCACGAAAGCTTATGCTCTAATAAATTTGTTAGTCTCTAAGGTGCCACAAGTACTCCTGTTCTTCATTTAACATTTTAGCAGCAGTCAGGGACCTGCCAGCAGCTTGGTCTGGTAGGGAGTCACAAACGAAAGGTCCGGAGCAGTCACAACAGAGGAGATCTCAAGAAGCATGCTTCCTCTCTGTGGTCGCCGAGCCAGACAAGAGTGGAGCTGGATCTTGGTGCAAATCATTCTAGTACATTTAAATACTAATTACTATTCCTTAAGGCTTTTTTTTTAAAACCAAGCTTTGAAAGAAAGACAAATATTGTCTAAGCCAAAAATATAACTGGGGATTTTGCTTGAACCTCCAGAGCACAAAATATGAATATATTTGTTTTTACTGCACTTTACTGAGGGAGCAGAGATAAGTAAACTCTCTTATTTCCTCTCCCCTGTTCTCACACCACACAGCAGGCATTTCACCCCTTCCACTCAACCAACATGATCCCTTCCCTAGGCAACAACTACCAAACCACCAACCCTCACACTTCCCTTCAAGCAATATTAAAAGCCCCCCTCCACTGGGATGCCAGCCTCACTCTGTCTGCTTGCCTCCTTGCTGCCTTTCTTCTCTGCTCTTGTACATTGCTAGTTCCATGTCAGTTCTTCCTTGCCTGAACTTTTGATATAACCCAGGCTGGTTCCTGGCCTGAGGGAGTAAGTTAGCATCATGGAGAGTTGGATTATGTCAGGAAGGACAGGCTGAAGTAAGAGTCATATGGGGTGTGCAGAGAGTAGTGACAGAGGGGATTGTTCCTCTCAAGAGTCTCTATCTACCCAGTTTCCCAGCACCAAGAACCAACCCCTCCCTCCTCTCCAGCACTCCTCTCCCCCACAAACATTAGGAAAATGGCCAATCCCTAAGGGGATGTTCACTTGGAGATTAACCAGCATTTTAATGGTTAAGGCCATCATTCTTAAAAGAAGCTATTGATTTGGGGTGCCTCAGTTTTTGAGTGTCCAACATCCCACGTGTCTCAAGGTAGGTATCAAAAACAGAGCATCTACAACAAAAGGCCACTCTTCAAAATTATGGCCTCGGTGTTACGAATTTTCTTCCATGCAATTCCTCTTTCAAGAGAGGGGTGCGAGAGTCTGCAGCAGCAGGAGATAAACCCAGCCAGCCCATAACCCATTAAACATGAACACAAGTTACTCAGAGTTATAGTAAACCCCTTTCCAGACCTCCTTCTCTCAGGCTAGGTCTACACTACCCGCCTGAATCGGCGGGTAGAAATCGACCTCTCGGGGATCGATTTATCGCGTCCCGTCGGGACGCGACAATCGATCCCCTAATCGACGCTCTTACTCCACCAGCGGAGGTGGGAGTAAGCGCCGTCGACAGGAAGCCGCGGAGGTCGATTTTGCCGCGGTCCTCACAGCGGGGTAAGTCAGCTGCGATATGTCGAATTTAGCTACGCTATTCACGTAGCTGAATTTGCGTATCTTAAATCGACTCCCCCCTGTAGTGTAGATGTAGCCTCAGTCACAAACACATTATTACAGGAACTCCTTCTTAATAGGAAGTGTGAAACCTGCCTGGTCCAAATCCATACCCCCTTCATCTCTGCACTGTCCAGCCTGAAACTCCAACCACAGCAAGGAAATGCAATCTTGAGAGGAGACCCCCCTCCTACCCACAGCACTTGCTACTGAGCTCTGTTCCCTCCACAGGTGCTGGAGCTGTGGCTCTAATCCCACCAGCCACACATATATACACTGCCATATATCCAGAGCTGGAAGTTTCTCAAGAAGACAATATTAAAGGACAACTGCAAACTATATCAATGCAAAGGAAAAATAGGAAGAATAGTAAGAGGCCAATGACCTAAAATTCAAAAAGGAATCCTACAAAAAAGGAGAAGTATGGACAAATTGCTAAGGAGGAGTACAAAAGAACAACACAAGCATGTAGGTACAAAATCAGAAAAGCACAAAATGAGTTATATCTAGCAAGGGACATGCTACTAGAAGAGGTTCTATAAATGCATTAGAAGCAAGAAAAAGATGAAGGAAAGTGTAGGTCCTCTACTTAGAGGGGAAGGAGAGCTAATAACTGATGACATCAAAAAGGTTGTTATGTTTAATGTCAGTTTTGCTTCAGTCTTCACTAAAAGGTTAATGGTGACCAGATACTCAACACAATTAATATTAATAAGGAGGAAGAAACACAAGCCAAAGCAAGGAAAAGCAGGTTAAAGAATAGTTAAACGTATTCAAGTCAGCAGGGCCTGATTAAATTCATCCTAGGTTACTTAAGGAAATCTCAGAACCATTATAAATTATCTTTGAGAACTCCTGGAAGATAGGTGAGGTCCCAGAAAACTGGAGAAAGGGGAATAAAGAGGACCTAGGGAATTATAGATCAGTCAGCCTAACTTTAATATCTGGAAAGATACGTGGAACAAATTATTAAACAATCTACATCAATTCATCAGCATCTAGAGGATAACAGATTATAAGGAATAGTCAGCATGAATTTGTCAAGAACAAATTATGCCAAACCAACCTCATTTCCACTTTGACAGGGTTACTGGTAAAGTGGATGGGGGCAAGCAGCAGATGTGATATATCTTAATGTCAGTAGGGCTTTTGACACAGTCCCACATGATATTCTCATAAGCAAACCAGGGAAATGTGGTCTAAATGAAATCACTATAAGGTTGGTGCACAACTGGTTGAAAGACAGTACTCAAAGAGTAGTTATCAACGGTTCTCTGTCAAAAGGGGACGGCATATCTAATCCCACAGAGGTCATTCCTGAGTCCGGTATTATTAAATATTTTCATTAATGATTTGGATAAAAGAGAGGAGAGTACACTTATAAAATCTGAAGATGACACTAAGTTAGAAGGGTTGCAAGGACTGGGAGAATTGGTCAGTATTGAAGAAGAAATTCAATAAAGGTAAGTGCAAAGTTCACTTTGGAAGTAAAAATCAAATACAAAACTACAAAATGGGGAATAACTGGGTAGGCGGTAGTACTGCTGAAAGTGATCTGGGAATTATAGTGACCACAAATTGAATATGAGTCAACAATGTGATACAGCTGTGAAAAAGGCGAATATAATTCTGACGCGCATTAATAGGAGTGTCATGTGAAAGGCACGAAAGGTGATTATCCTGCTCTGCTCGGCACTGGTGAGGCCTCAGCTGGAGTCCTGTGTCCAATTCTGGCCACCACGCTTTAGGAAAGATGTGAACAAATTGGAGAGAGTCCAGAGGGGAGCAACAAAAATGATAAAAAGGTTTAGAAAACCTGACCGATGAGGAAAGGTTAAAAAAACTGGGCATGTATAATCTTGAAAAAAGAAGACTGAGGGGGAACCAGATAACAGTCTTCAAATATATTAAGGGCTGGTATAAAGAGGATGGTGGTCAACTGTTCTCCATGTCCACTGAAGGTAGGGCAAGTAGTAATGGGCTTTTTATGTAGCAAGAGAGATATAGGCTAGATATTAGGAAAAAACTTTCTAGCTATAAGGATAGTTAAGATCTGGAATATGTTTCCTAGGAAGGCTGTGGAATCCCCATCACTAGAGGTTTTTAAAAACAGGCTGAACAAAACACCACTCAGGGATGGTTTAGGTTACCTGGTCCTGCCACAGAACAGGAGGCTAGACATGATAACTTCTTAAGATCCCTTCCAGCCCAAAATTTCTGCGATTCTATGGTATAGAATAGTGAGAGTGTCTCTGGAGAGGAAGTACTTCCCTCTAGGGTCCCAGAATGGGGGGTGTCTGTTCCCAGGGCAGACTCTGTGGAACAGGTATCCTACAGCTGAGTGGCTGACAGCTCTAAAACAGGATCTTTAGGGTCAAGTGTTGGTTTCTTGAGGCCTGACTGGATAAAAGATAGTTACCTTTTCCGTAACTGGTGTTTGAGATGTGTTGCTCGTGTCTATTCCACAATAGGTGTGCGTGCTCGCCACGTGCACCGGTGCTGGAAGTTTTTCCCCTAGCAGTATCCGTAGGGGAGCGCCCCAGCGACCCCTGGAGTGGCGCCTCCATGGCGCGGTATAAGGGGCGCTGCACGCTCCCCCCATCCTCAGTTCCTTCTTGCCACACAACTTCGACAGAGGGGAAGGAGGGCGGGATGTGGAATAGACATGAGCAACACATCTCGAAGAACACCAGTTACGGAAAAGGTAACTGTATTTTCTTCTTCGAGTGATTGCTCACGTGTATTCCACAATAGGTGATTCCAAGCTATATCTATTGGAGGTGGGTAGGAGTTCACAAACTCTCGGGACAGAGTATGGCCCTGCCGAACCCGGTGTCCTCCCTGGTCTGGGAGATGATTGCATAATGCGAGGTGAACGTGGGGACATGGGCTAAAAAGGCAGCCGATGAGGCCTGCGCCCTAGTCAAGGGTGCCCTCACAATTGGTGGTGGAGGGATTCCCGCCAGGTCATAACAGGTACGGATGGACTAGGTGATCCAGTTGGAGAGCCGCTGAGTGGAGATCGGCCTACCCTTCATGCGCTTGGCCAAGTCGACGAACAGCTGCGAGGACGTTCTGAACAGCTTAGTCCGCTCCAGGTAAAAAGCTAGAGCCCATCTCACATCCAGCGTGTTGAGGCGGCGTTCCTCACTGGATGTATGGGGCTTGGGGCAGAGAACCAGCAGAAAAATGTCCTGACCCATGTGATAGGCGGAGACCACCTCCCGGAGGAACAAAGGATGTGGTCGGAGCTGGACCTTATCCTTATGGAACACCGTGAACGGGGGCTTGGAGGTCAGGGCCCTGAGTTCTGAGACCCTCCTAGCCAATGTGATCGCCACCAGGAAGGCTACCTTCCACAAGAGGTACGACCAGGAGCACGTAGCTAGTGGCTCAAACCGGGGGCCCATGAGGCGGGTCAACACAGGTTTAGGTCCCACTGCGGAACTGGGGGCCTAAACATATGGGAAGAGACAATCCAACCCCTTAAGGAATCAGCCAGTCATAGCATGGGAGAATACCGTGTGGCACTGCACCACTGGGTAGAAGGCTGATATGGCTGCCAGGTGCACCTTGACTGATGAGGGTGCCAGCCCCTGGGCTTTATGGTGAAGGAGGTAGTTCAGAATCAGCTGGATCAGGGCAGCCACTGGGGAAACGCTCCGCTCATCCACACATCTGTAAAACCGAGACCACTTTGCCAAGTAGGCTCGGCGCGTGGAGGGTCGCCTGCTTTCTAAGAGGACGCATTCAACCCCTTCCGACCATGTCCTTTCCTCCCGGCCTAACCGTTGAGCAGCCACGTCGTGAGGTGGAGTGCCGCTAGGTTGGGGTGGAGGAGGTGGCCCTGGTTCTGGAAGAGTAGGTCCGGGCAGGACGGCAACGGCCATGGTGGGGCGACCGCCAGGCCCGTGAGGGTCCCGTACCAATGCTGCCTGGGCCATGCTGGGTCGATCAGAAGGACCCGGGACTTGTCTGTCTTTATCTTTTCCAGGACCCTGCTAATCAGCGGGAATGGGGGAAAGGCATAGAGAAGCTGACCTGACCAGCACAGGAGGAAGGCATCGGAGATAGCGCCCCATCCCAGCCGCCCCCGGAGCAGAACCGGGGCCGAGTCATGAACAGGTCCACATGGGGAGTTCCCTACACTTGGAAAAGTCTGTGCACCACATCTGGGTGGAGAGAACACTCGTGCTGAGAGGAGAAGTCCCTGCTCAAGCAATCCGGCCCAGAGTTCCGGGAGCCCGATAGGTGGAAGGCCTGTAGGCAGATGTCGTGGGCTATACAAAAGTCCCATAGCCTGAGGGCTTCGTGGCAGAGGGTAGAGGATTGGGCCCCGCCTTGCCTGTTGATGTAAAACATTGAGGCCGTGTTATCCGTGAGAACCCTGACCACCCGGCCCTCCAGGTGCACGCGGAAGGCCATGCACGCCAGCCGCACCGCCCTGAGCTCCTTGACGTTTATGTGGAGGGTCAGGTCCTGAGCCGACCACAGACCATGGGTCTAAACGTTCCCCACATGGGCCCCCATCCGAGGTCCGACACATCTGACACCAGTTCCAGCAATGGGGCCCTGCCCCTGAACGGGACCCCTTGGAGCATGTTTCTCGGGGAGGATCACCACCGCAGGGAGATCATTGGCTCAGGCATCGTGAAGACTTTGTCCATCCTGTCCCTGGCCTGGGAGAACACCGAGGCCAATCAGAGCTGGAGGTGCCTCATCCTGAGTCTGGCGTGACGGACCACATACGTGCACGCCGACATGTGACCCAAGAGCTGGAGGCATGCTCTGGCTGTTGTCACCGGAAACCTTGTGACCATGTCGATGAGCCCCTTCAGGGTCTCGAACCTGTCCAGTGGGAGGGAGGCTCTGGCTGACAAGCTGTCCAGGACTGCCCCGATAAACTCTATGTGATGTACCGGGACTAACATGGACTTGGTGTTGTTTACTCACAGGCCCAAAGTGGTGCATGTGGACAGAAGGATCGCCACATGTTCCCACACCTGCGACCGGGAGCTGCCCTTGACCATCCAGTTGTCCAGATAGGGGAAGATCTGGACCCCCCGGTGCCTGAGGTAGGCCGCTACCATCAACATACATTTCGTGAATACCCTGGGGGCAGTGGACAGGCCAAACAGGAGGACTGTAAATTGGTAGTGTTCCTGCCCCACCATGAAACAGAGGAAGCGTCTGTGCCCCTCGAATATATGAATGTGGAAGTACGCCTCCTGCAAATTGAGGGCGGCATACCAGTCCCCGGGATCCAGGAAGGGGATGATGGAGGCCAGGGAGACCATGCAGAACTTAAGTTTCAGCATGTACTGGTTCAGACCTCGCAGGTCCAAGATGGGCCTGAGCCCCCCATTGGCCTTTGGGATAAGGAAATAACAGGAGTAGTACCCCTTGCTTTTGAACTTCCCCGGTACCGCTTCCACTGCTCAGAGGTCCAGGAGCCACCCCACTTCCTGCTCAAGCAGAGCTTCATGAGAGGGGTCCCGCAGGAGGGATGGGGGTGGAGGATGGTTGGGTGGAGTGGAAGTAAACTGGAGGGTGTAGCCCTGGGAGATGGTGTTGAGGACCCATCGGTCCGAGGTCAGCTGCGACCACTCCGGGAGGAAAGCACAAAACGATTGGAGAAGGGAAGCTTTATTGAGGCTGGATCCCTGATGAGAACTGGCAGGGCGCCCCCGGGCATCCCGTCAAAACTGCCTTTTCCCCACCTGCTTGCCCTTGGAGCACCCAGGCTGAGGGGCAGGTCGAGACTGCCTTTGAGGGCGCTTCTTATAGTCCCGCGACTTCTTATAAGCGGTCTCGTATTTTGAGTGGGTGGCCAGGGTGGGAGTCTGCTGCAGCTTGAACTTAGGTTTAGCCGGAGCCAGAACATACAGACCCAGAGTCTGGTGCGTCATGCGGGAGTCTTTCAGGCCATGCAGCTTTGTATCCATTTGTTCCGCAAACAGAGCTTTGCCATCAAATAGAAGGTCCAGCAGGAGGTCTGCGCCTCGCTGGACAGCCCAGAGAGCAGGAGCCATGATGCCCTTCTCATGGACACCACGGAGGCCATGGACCGCACGGCCGTGTCCCCTGCATCTGAAGCTGCCTGCCATATTGCCCTGGCAGCTGCTGTACCCCCTTCCACCAGCGCCTTGAACTCCTTCCTGTAGCACTCCTGGAGGAAGTCCTCGAACTTGGGCAGAGAGCCCCACAGATTTAACTCATACCGGTCCAGGAGAGCCTGGTGGTTCGCCACCCGTAACTGGAAGCTTGAGGATGAATAAATTTTCCTTCCACATGAATCCAGCCTCCTTGAATCTTTATTTTTTGGGGTAGGGGTTGGTTGGCCCTGCCGTTCCCTGTGGTTGACCGACTCGACCACCAGGGAGTTGGGAGCAGGGTGGATGTACAAGTATTCATGCCCCTTGGCGGGCACAAAATACTTGCATTCCGCTCTCTTAGAGATGGGGGCCAATGAGGCTGGGGTTTGCCACAGGGCGTTTGAAATTTTTGCCACCCCTTCGTGGAGAGGCAAGGCCACTCTGCCCAGTGCCGACCACGGAACCGCAATCCCGACGTGGAGGACCGGTACCGTCGGTAACAGCTGCTCCGCGATCGGCTCCGGCGGGTGGACCCATGAGCGGGACGAGGAACGAGAACGGCGTCGGCATTTGTGTCGTAACCAGCTGAGATAGCCCCTCCGAGACGAGGATCTTTGGCGTTGTTGGCCTCAGTTCCCTCGGTGTTCGCTCCTTGAGGCGGAGCGGTGCCGGGAGTCTCGGTCCGATGGAATCCAACCAGACAACTTGGTGGGAGTTGATGGCGACCCACGTGGACTTTGCACGGAACGGTCGCTGGGCAGAGAACGGTGTCAGGAACGTTCCCTCAACCGAGACCAGTACCGAGTTGGGGGTGACTGCGGAGATCCCAGTGATGGCTTGCCTCTGGAGCCTGGGGCTGACATCGGCAGTGCTCCTGGTACTGGCATGGACATGACATCCCGGGCCACCTGCAGGGCCTCCGTTGTGGAGGGCATCCAGACATCCGGGGAGGCCTGCTCCAAATGGGCCAGGCTACTCTGCTCGACTTGAGTCGGAGGCCTAGAGGCCGGTGGGGGATCGAGGACTGCAACATGGGTCTAGTCTCTGCCCCGGGTTTACTCCAGTGCTGCTGTGAAGAAGGCCCGAGCCGGGGTCAGCGCCGACTCCATCAGAATAGCCTGGAGCCTAATGTCCCTTTCTTTCTTGGTCCAAGGCATAAACGACTTGCAGATCTTGCAGCGATCGCTGAGATGGGTTTCCCCCAAACAGCGTAAACAGTCCGCGTGCTGATCATTCACTGGCATAGGTCACCTACAAGTGTCGCACGACTTAAAACCCAGGGCCTGGGGCATGCCCCGGCCCAGGCGTTCTAGTTAAACTAAACTAGACTAATCAACTAACTAACTACAGGTACCACACACTGAACAAACAAGCAGTTCTGGGGACGAGCTACAGCAAAGCTGGAGCAGAGCAGTTCCGAAGCACCTTCACTGGCAGCAAGAAGGAACTGAGAGTGGGGGGAGTGTGCAGCGCCCCTTATACTGCGCCATGGAGGCGTCACTCCAGGGGTCGCTAGGGGTGCTCCACTAGGGGTACTGCTAAGGGAAAAACTTCTGGCACCAGTGCATGTGGCAAGCACGCACACCTATTGTGGAATACACATGAGCAATCACTCGAAGAAGAAATGCATGTTCAGGGAGGTTTGCAGGCTAACTTCTTTGAGGGAGATGTTGAAGAAATCAACCACTAATGAGCTATGTGCTCCTCGGTGGCTTTTAGCAGCTATGAGTGGCCAAGGTCTATTTCAAATATTGCGCCCAGACATCTCTCAGAGCTTCCACGGAACTCACTTTTGGTACTGGGATTCCATTAGGGAAAGTGGGGTGACACCTTCTTTGCTCCAATTTTGTTATCACTAATAAATATGTATTAATGAAGTATTTTTAAAATCTGGAATAATTTATAAACGGAGGTTTACACTGGAAATTCTGTAATGTGTATAGAGTCAGGGCCAGATCCTGCAATCTCATGGAATTCAGTGGGGGTTCGACGTATAGAGGGCATGCAGTGTCATGCCCTACTTTTGCAGCAAAATTGACATTTTGAGCCAAACATATAATAGTGTATCTGAGAGCAGAATATGGCTCTTACAGAGCCCTAAATTGGCTACAGGATCAGAATTAACCTGCAACAAGGTTTCTCTTTTTCGTATTAGAGAGTGATATGACCCTTTCTTGCCACTAATAATTAGCTGGAAGCCCAATAGCAGTAAACCATTTTAACTCTCAATGTATCTGTCAAATACAGGGTGCTTGGAAATTGAGGAGTGTGGTATATGCCATACAGTATAATATACAATGAAATGCAGTATAGCTCTTGAAATAACTAATATTTAGCAAACTTACTATTCTTGCATTAGTCACACAATATGTATTTCCTGGTTAGAAGGTAGAAAACTTGTTTTGCCCTCACAAATCCACCGGAGCCCCATGCAGTATTCATTAGAAATATCTGCTTCTATCAGCAGGGGTACTGAGACATGATTTGTTACTATGAGTCATTTCCTTAAGTGAGATTGCTGGAAATGCTGAATTAGAAGAGCACGTAACACTTACAAAAATGAATTATATGCATGGTACTTACCACTGTTGCCAATTTAATTGACATTAATCTCAGAGCAATGATTCTTTCAGAGAGGACATATTTTATTCATATATTCTTGATTGGTGAGATTGCTGTCTAAGGCTGTACTTGAAAAGCTAATATATGGCTGAGGCTTATTGAGATGGTACTAGTTTATATTTATTTTACTCATTCATAGACTAATTTAGTCTACAAGATGAATGCAATTATATGATATGTTTATAAGCATCTCTTCAGTGCCCTGCGCCTCAGCCTCATTCTCGGGAGGAGACCATGGTGATATATAAGGGACTGGTGAGCTACATTTAGGGTGACCAGACAGCAAGTGTGAAAAATCGGGACGGGGTGGGGGGTAATAGGGGCCTATATAAGAAAAAGACCCAAAAATCAGGACTGTCCCTATAAAATCGGGACATCTGGTCACCCTTGCTACATTCCCAGAAAGGGCAGCTTCTGACCTCCAACAAGATTATTAATACTAAACCCTTCCTAAGTCAGACATGTGAGTGCCAGACTAACCAAATGAATAAAATCTTGGTAGAGCATTTTACATGATAACATGTACTGGACAAAGGCTTTGGGTACCTTTCACTACATTGCAGCTAGAGAATGGAGTTCTCAGTTACTGAAGGTCAAAAAGCAAAGGCAAAATGCACCCCAGTTGTTCATAGGCTGTAAGAACAGTATGCAGCTCTCTATAGACCATACTTTTGTGGTTTCGTCTGTGTCACGTGTGCACAGACACACACACACACACAAAACAGTCTAAGCCTTGAACCTAAGAAGTAGGTGCAAGAGTCCTGTAAACTCCCTAGAAACAATCCTAGTCTTACTACAGGATGGAGACAAACTGTTTCCTAGAATGGATCTATTAGATCACACAGCAATCACAAATACTGTATTAATAGTGTAGGACCAGATCATATCCTGTGGATCCTCACATAGGGGGCCCCTCTGAGAGTCGATACCCTTCAATGTGAATGGAAAGCATGTCCCCACAGCACCATGGCCCCTCCTCTCCAGACTCCATGGAGAACTTGGACTGTCTGCAGATCTGGGAGGGCAGAGGAAGTTAGAGGGAGAAGACTAGGGAATGCAGATACACATACTATTCCCTAAACCCCGTGGAGATTCCAGTGGGAAGTTAATACAGCCTGAGACAGTATTCATTTTCTTGCAGGCTCCCTCTACGCTGTGGTTTCCCCCAGTCCGAAGTGTGTCGTGTAGTGGGGCAGCTGCCCCAGTCTGGCATGGAAGGGGTTAAAGCAAGCCAGAGAGGCTGCGCAGGGCCCCAGCCAATCCTGGAAGGGCTTACTGGGAGCCATTCAAGTGGAGGCTGCAGGGCAGAGAGGAGTGGAGTCTCTCCCTTCAGGGCAAAGGGAGAAGAACTGGCTCCTAGAGAGAGAAGCACCTAAGACAGAGCAGGGCTGGGCAGGGTCAGCAGAGGCGGGGGAAGCTCTAGGCTGACGACTGCCAGCCTGGGGCCCTGACACAAAGGGGCAGAGAAGGTGCTGGGGCTACCGGGAAGTGGCCCAGGGAAGCAGGCAGTAGAGGAGAGTTGGAGGAGGGCAGTAAGTGGCTGCCGCTAGACCAGGGATGGGCAAACTATGGCTTGGAGGCCGCATCCGGCCCATCAGACATTTAAATCTGGCCCTTGAGCTCCCGCCAGGGAGCGGGGTCGGGCCCGTGGCTCTGTGTGGCTCCTGGAAGCAGCAGCATGACCCCGTACGGCTCCTACACATAGGGGCAGGCAGGGGGCTCCGTACACTCAGGGCCGGCTCCAGCGTTTTTGCCACCCCAAGCAGCGATCAGCAGCACTTCGGCGGCAGCTCTACCACCGCCACTTCATTCTTCGGCAGCAATTCGGCGGCAAGTCCTTCCCTCCGAAAGGGACTGAGGGACCCGCTGCCGAATTGCCGCCAAAGAGCCGAAAGTGCCACCCCTTTCCGTTGGCCGCCCCAAGTACCTGCTTGCTGCGCTGGTGCCTGGAGCCGGCCCTGCGTAAACTGCTCCTGCCCCAAGCACCACCCCTGCAGCTCCCATTGGCTGGGAACTGCAGCCAATGGGAGTTGCAGGGGCAGCACCTGGGGATGGGGCAGCGCAGAGCCTCCTGAGAATTTCAAAGAATTCTCCATGTAGGAACCGGAGGGGGGACATGCCACTGCTTCCGGGAGCTGCTTGACGTAAGCGCTGCCTGGAGCATGCACTCCTGACCCCCTCCTGTGCCCCAACCTCCTGCCCCAGCCCTGATCCCCCTCCTGCTCTCCGAACCCCTCAGTCCCAACCCAGAGCACCCTCCTACACACCCAGCCCCACCCCAGAGCCTGCACCCCCAGCCAGAGCCCTAACCCCCAGCCCCTTGTCCCAGCCCAGAGCCCCCCTCCTGCACCCTGAACTCCTCATTTCTGGCCCCACCCCAGAGTCTGCACCCCCAGCCGGAGCCCTCACCCTCCTCTCATACCCCAACCTCCAATTTTGTGAGCATTCGTGGCCTGCCATACAATTTCCATACCCAGATGTGGTCCTCGGGCCAAAAAGTTTGCCCAACCCTGTGTTAGAGGGTCCCTGGGTCGGGGGCCAGAGTAGCAGGTGGAGAGGCCGGGACACCCTCCTCTTCCCCCCCACTTCCCAGTGATGAGAGTGGCTAAGCCAGACTGCAGTTTGCCCTTGGAGGAAGGGGCCCAAAACTCCCCACCTTCCACTCCAAGGGCAAGGCTCATTTCTTTGACCTTGACTTCTCTAACAAATACATTGCGCAACAGATCATATAAACAAAACAAGCCACACCCTACTAAAGCAAGACACTCCATTGCACATCACTTCTTTTTTTGGGGAGAGGATGAGAGAACAAACAACGTGTGACAGTTGTGTAGTCACAAGGCTTAGTACACTACTGGAAGGGGCTCAGATATTTTGCTGATTACCACAGTATAAAAGCCTATATAGGATAGAATAGAACCTAGGACCAACTTCTATTTGCAATTACTTAATATAAATCTGAAGAAATCAGAATTTACACTGGTGTCATACAGGACAGTTGGGTTCTCAATGGACAGGATGACTGGTATGCAGCAAATAAAGGCAGGAATATGAAGTGAATTATGCAGGGGTATGGTCACTGCTCAGTGATCAAAAAAATAAATGTTGAATAGCTGTCTAATTTACCACACACTTTCCAAACTGAACACTGAATGAAGCATGAGTCCTGTGGAAAAATAGTATGTGATCACGTAACTATAGACAAAATTCATCATAATTAAGGCTAAGAGTTTGTCACGGATATTTTTAGTAAAAGTCACGGACAGGTCATGGGCATAACAGAAAAATTCACGGAAACTGTGACCTGTCCCTAACTTTTACTAAAAATATCCCTGACAAAATGGGGATCAAGTGGGGCTGCTGCAGAGACTAGGAGCTGCCTGGAGCAGCTGGAGGCTGTGGGGTACCCCAGTCGCCTGCAGCTCCGGGCGTCCCCCCTGCCTGTGGGGGCTGGGAGCTCAGGGGGTTCCCCACCAACTCCGGGGGCTAGGAGCTTGGGTTCCTCTGCAGCAGCCTGGAGCTGCCCGCCACCCCTGGCAGCCCAGAGCGGCCAGGACCTTGGGGGTTCCCTGCCATCTCTGGCAGCTCGGAGCTCGGGGTTCCTGAGCTGCCCCGGTGGCAGGGAACTGGGGGTTCCCCACTGCTGCCCACTAGGAGCTGGGGGGGGGTCCCCCGTTGTCCTGGGCAGCTGGGAGCTGGGAGGTTCCCCCGCCGCCAGCAGCAGCAGAAAGCTGGGGGTACCCCCACCGCCCACGGCGTCTGGGAGCTCCGGGGGCCACCAGAGGTGGCGGGGGTACCCCACAGCTTTCTGCCCCAGCGGGCGGTGGGGTACCCTGCAGCTCCTGACCACCACAGGCTGAAGTCACGGAGGCTGCTGAAAGTCACTGATTCTGTGACTTCTGAGACCTCCGTGACTAAATCGCAGTCCTAATCATAATGCACATACACAAGGGTCAGAGTTAAATTAGAGCAACATTTGTGTACAAAAGATGGAAGTTAAAAGGAATAATAACTTACTGCATTTTGTTTTACTCTCCTACTGGAACACCTGTTAACTGTTAATAGTATATTCTTTTGTATTAAGTTTTACTCTGTTTAGTAATATTCAATACTTAGCCTGAGCCATTTAAAAATATATTCCCAACTTGAACCCTAACTGCTGAGTTGATTCCATTTATTGTAGATAAATTCTTCACATTTGCCTAGTCCAACCCCAAGGCAGACATGGCACAGGAGATCGCTGGGAGGACCGGATAGGATTTGCCTTTAGCCATTTAAAAATGATGTCACAGAACTTTGACATTACTTTTCCTTCATTTTTATGGAAGACATTAAATACATGTGACAGATTCTTAAAATATTTAAATGAAATAAAAAGCACCCCTCCTTTCTAATGGCTAGATGGTAAAATGCTCAGGAAAGATGAGTATGTAAATTCTGCAAGCCATCAGATATTGATATATTTTTCTGGGCAAGCAGCCACAAGAGGAAATGGGATTTTTTCACTCCTAGCATCTGTCAAGAGGACAGTAGTAATCACATGACTCCCTATTAAATATAGATATAATGGATGAAACCCATTAAAGTTGCTGTGTAGCTAGGATTGAAGTTATGTACAATTCTAGGTACTAAGATAAAATAGAACAGCAGCAAAACAAAATGGATGCGACTAAAAAAATCTAGAGCATTAATTCCCAAGGTATGATGTGTAACTCCCTTCTGGTGTGGTACCTGCTTTTGATGCTGCAATAGTTCTGCAGTCTGCAGCTGTGGTCCATGGTCAGTGCTCTCCGCTGTGGAATGTTGGGAGTAATCCGTCAGTGCAAACACAAGGTCATCCTCCTCCTCATCTTGTTCTGGGTCATCTCCCTTTCTTTCAGACTGAATGCCAAATTCTGGTAGGGCATCGAGGTGTTCAATCTAAAATGGCAAGACAATTAACTCTACAGACACTATTCCTGTATTAACTGTACAGTGACAAACAAAAATCTACTGAAGACTGGAGAAAAGGGATCTCCTTGTGTGTTGCAATTTATTAAATCATATTCTGTATGCTAGTGAGAATGTTATTAAACAACAGAAAACAGAAAAGATGTTTTGCTATTAGGTGTGGGTTTAGTTTACGCAAAAGAGTATTGCAGCATTTATAAATGGACACTCGTCTTGAAGATTATTCATTCTGCCTAATTTGGTAGCACAAACACTTGCAGCAACTGTAGACCAGGAAATGCTGAAAGAAAAGACACCATGGACAGGAGGTACATAAATATTAGCAATACATGAAACAATTACTTAGAAGATGGTTTGGGAATTACATTAATTTGAAGGATAATTCGTCCCTCCCCAGGAATTTTGGTTAGAGCAGCAGATTGAGAAAATGCCTCTCTCCCAGTCATTTTATTTAATAAGGCCAAGATTTCCCAATGTGTGTAGGTGATTCTGGCTGCCTTCTTTCAGAGTGGTGCTTACTGTCTGAAAATCAAACGCCTTTTAAGGGGTCTCAAATTGGCCACCCAAAATCACTAGTTTTGAAAACCTTGGCCTAAATTATTAGGTGCTCCATGGAGGAACACCATAATGGTGATGTGAGTGCTGATGGTGATATGTTTCTGTGGGGAAAAGGAATCAATATGGATGAATCACTGCTGAATTCCCACAAGAAGTGTGTGACTTTACTGCCAGTATGAAAACATAGCACTTCTTCATCTGTATTCCTGAGGGCTTTTTGAGGAGCACACAGTACATAAACGTGAAAAAAGCAACATCACTCTGTGACGTTGTGCAGTCTATATGGTTTTATAAAAACATGATAATAAGTGAATATAATGCAACTGGGATATGCTTTGTGCAAAAGGTCTCTTGTAAGGTATCGTTATAAAGCTTATAATCTACTGAGTGTGATCATCCTATTCGTAGAAATGTACCACTCTTGTATCTAAAACTAGAAATATAAAATATAACTCTGGGGGCCTATTGTAATTATGTAAAGTGTGGGCCAGTAATGATGGTTTGGAATCTTGATGACTCCCATTAACAAGGACCATTGTCTGCAGATGGCTATGTTTACCTGTTAGTCTTCCTGTATATGTGTGTGCTGAAGTGGGCAATGAAATCTTGCAGTGACATGTGATCATGTCACCTGAACTGGAATCCATCTTTAACCTGGTGCTTTTCCAGTGGGGGGTGTGTGTGTGTGGAAACCCAGAGGGACAAAGGGTTCCCGCCTTATGCAAAAGATATATAAAGGGGTGGAACAGAACAAAGGGGAGAGGAGCCATCATGAAGAATCCCCAAGCTATCAACTGAGCTGCAACAAGAGCTGACCAGGGGAAAGAATTGTGCCCAGGCCTGGAAGGTGTCCAGTCTGAGAAAAAGCTTACTGAAGCATCTCTGAGGGTGAGATTATCTGTATTCAGTTTGATTAGACATAGATTTGCACATTTTATTTTATTTTGCTTGGTGACTTACTTTGTTCTGTCTGTTACTACTTGGAACCACTTAAATCCTACTGTCTGTATTTAATAAAATCATTTTTTATTTAGTAATTTACTCAGAGTATGTATTAATACCTGGGGGAGCAAACAACTGTGCATCTCTCTCTATCAGCGTTATAGAGGGCAAACAATTTATGAGTTTGCCCTGCATAAGCTTTATGCAGGGTAAAACGGATTTATTTGGGTTTAGACCCCATTGGGAGTTGGGCATCTGAGTGCTAAAGACAAGCACACTTCTGGGAGCTGTTTTCAGGTAAACTTGCAGCTCTGGGACAAGTGATTCAGACCCTGGGTCTGTGTTGGAGCAGACGGGCGTGTCTGGCTCAGCAAGACAGGGTGCTGGAGTTCTGAGCTGGCAAGGAAAACAGGAGCAGGGGTAGTCTTTGCACATTGGATGGCACCTCCGAAGGGGGTTTCTGTGATCCAACCCATCACAGTGGCGAACCCATCACACACTCAAACCATCCAAACAGATTTTAATCCATTAGCCCACTTATTGCTCCATATATTTGTGCTAGCTGGGGGTTTTGTTTTAAAGATGAGAGAGCAGTAATTCAGAGATGTCATATGGGTCATCCCTCTTTACAAAACTATTTTAAAAAGGCCAGTAACTTTAACTTTAAATTCCATTTCAGTCCCTTTTAAACTCACGATTATGGAGGGCTGGTGTGGCTCCATAGTTGGTTGAGTTGAGGTTTGCATGAAAACAGGGATATCTAAATATTCATTTTGCTCATGACAGAACTAGCAACTCCACACATTCTTGCAGTTTCACTCCACTGAATAAGACAGGCCTGTTACCTCCAGTATGTCCTCTCCCTCCTCTTCTATTTGCTTGCCTTGCTGCCAGTGTTTCAGCAGCCACTTCAGTTTCACATACAGAAGGAAGGTATTCTGCTTGAAATGCCTGAGTTCTTGCTGCATCAAACTTTTCTCCTGACCCCAGGTCTTCTCCTCCAATTTATTCTGCAAAGTCAAGCTCTGCACCTCCAAATCTTTCCTCCGCAAGGTCTGCAGATGCTCCTCCTCCAGCTTTAATGGAACAACACACACAGTATCAATAGGGTGCTGCTGATGGGTGAGACAAACTGAAACCTCTAATTTTAATCAATATTAGCTACTTAATTTGACAAGAGTCCTGACTTTTGAGGAATCAGAAGACCGCCGCTTGCAGCCCTCAATTAATTAACCATATGCAAATAACCTGCTGAGGGAATGTACAGTTAATTCACTTTAAAGATGCATAACAACAATGCTGAAACATAAAACACATTTATGTCCTACATACTTTCCTTCCTCTCTTCATTGCATCTTTTCAATATGTTCCCTGCATGGCCCTGACCTTACAACTGCTTCATACAAAATTCATTTAATGACTGAATTTCCACCTACTCCTACAAAATGAGAGTATAATAATTCCTACAACACCCAAGAATTTTAATTTTTCTCCCATCCCTGCACAGTCACTCCTTTTGTTAAGAATATATCTTCATCCCACTCTCAAGAAACAGAGTTCCTTTGTCTTTTATATTTGGTATCAAACACAAGTCTTGGCCTTTTTACATTAGCACTGAGGATTCATACTTAAAAGGGCTGTTTGAGCTGGCTCATGGTGAACTCCTACAGTTCTGCACAAGGCTGAAGCACAGATGCACACTGTGGCTGAAGACATAAGCATACTGAGACTCAGAATAGTCTGAGTTCCAGCCCCATAAGCACCAAGAATAGCTCACAGTCTCACAGTTTGCAATTTAAACCCTATTATAATTTATTTGACACCAAACTTTGGCCAGAAAGGTCATTTTTCAATGCAACTTCTTACTGTATAAGTGAAAAGCAGGCAATGGACTGACCTGGCACCAATAAGAGTTACATAAATTACCTTTCAGCAGTCACATACTCCTACATGAATGCCAATATATTTCTGTTTTAACTGAATGTGGATGCTTACTAATGAGGAAAAGGCATTTAGAAAAGGAATGCAGAGCCATTGTTTATAGATGCCATTTCATATTGTTTTGTTTCCTGTCATATCATAAGACTATTAAATAACTGCCTCTCTTGTTAGTTACCAATCCAGTACAAATGAAAGCCATAGTAAACTAGCCACCACAATGCCTTAAACCATACAGAATATATCCTGCAACAAACACCTCATAGCTATAGAGAACACTTGAAATTCATCTTCAGGAAAGTGGACAGAAAACCAGACCAATAATTCCTATTACCAATGAAATGAAATGAAATAAAATAAAATATGTATCTAATTACCCCTAAAACATTCAGAATCCTATTTGCGACCTGCCATTCCATGACAAGCACTTTACTAAATAATGAACCCTTTAAAAAGTTTTTAGCACAGAACTAAGCTAACAAAATCAGTTATCCAAAATGCACATACAACATGTTACCTCTTCTGTTAGAGGGATTTTGGAGTAAAACTGGCATATTAATAAATACTCTCAGCAACAGTAAATCCTTGTAAATCAATTCCTGATTGAATCAGGAATATTTACCCACCAAACAATTTACAGGTTCATAATTGACCTTAAAAGTAGTTTAAAACAAAAATAGATATTATGGGCCAAAAGTGTGTGTACAACTCCCAATCATGCCCATGGAGTTGCATACAGAGGGCAGACTTTAGTCCATTGCCACTTAATGTTGCCAGAAACAATACACTAAAAAGGAAACTATTGTAAGCTTCATTTTTGAATGTGTAAATGAATATAACTTGTGTTAACAGAGCCTTGTTCCCTTGAACTGAAATGGACATTTGGTTAAAAACAGCCAGGATCTATGAATCCAAGTCTTCAAAAAGGTGGGGGCAAATATAGCCAATTTCATGTTATGTACACTGAACATGAGCAATAAAAGACAGGGAAGCAAAGCACTGAGAAATAAAGAGGTCCTGATTTTCATCTCCTGTATAACTGGTGTAACTCCACTGACTTCAGGGAGCTAAGTGAGATCAGAATCAGGCCTACAACATCCAACTTTGCTCCTGGAGTTCAAGCAAGTGCTGTTCCACCGTCTCATAGAGAGCTGAAGGGGAAAGAAGCAGCAGCCACTTCTTCTTATATGATCACGAATATAGCAGCTCATGTGGGTTTTTTTTGGCTGATTCTCTATCAAGAAGATAGACAGGGACACAAAGATACAGAAATTAGGTCAATTTACATTCAACCAGCTTCTAGATTCTTGGATGAGTGAAAATAAATAAATAAAGTTGATGCTTTTGGGAGTGAATAGTAGTAACATGTAGACACAATTCCCTTGTTTTTGACAAACAATGTTTCATTGTGCAGGCTCTGGCCAAATGTCTGTACCAGTGGATGGGTTTTGCATTTACCTGAATGATCCTCTCTGTAAACTTTTCTTGCTCCTCTTGGTGAAGTCTCGTCTCCTGCTCAAGTTGAGCCTGAAGCTCCTGTATCGATACATTCTGTACAGGTAAAACATGGGAATCCCTGAGCTGATCAGTAGGACAAAGGGACATGTTTAGTGGACAGTGTGTGTTAATGGTGTAAAAAATCTGTAGGACAGACATCTTCGTGACTTACACTTATACATACAGTTATAAGCAAAGCAGGATGTGCACATATGTAGCAATGCCTTAAATATGTGTGAGGATTTCTTATGTGGCTTCCTAATAAAATATAAAAATAGGATCTTAATGTTACATGTTGTATATTCCCTTCAGGCTTGATCCTGCAGCCCTTTTATAAGCAGTGTCATTGAAGTAACTGGAACTACTACAAGGTTACAGAATCAGACCCTGTTTATAAGCTACTTATAGTATCTGGTAGTGTATCCAATCCACTGTGATGAAAGGTATTCACTTTTAGCATCCTTGCAGAGAGATTAGCCATACTGTACCTTTAAAAAAAAATCAGATAATGTGATCTCATTTATTACATGTAATACATAATGTTCCAGGTTGAAAAGGTCCCTTTCTTCAGATATGGGACAGGCTTCTACACAAGTTACAGCTGTACCTTACTAACATTTCTACTTTGAAAAGTGACTTTAAACAAATCAAGTAGTGGAATCCCTGATTATTGTATTTCATCTTTATTCTAAATGTTAGTCTTGCAAACTCACCCTGGGATCTGACCAGACCTCTCAAATATCTCTCATTTTTAGTGACATTACTCACTCAGGGTTTGTCTACACTACCGTGCGGGGTCGATCTAAGATATGCAAGTTCAGCTACATGAATAGCGTAGCTGAAGTCAACGTACTTAGATCTACTTACCACAGTGTTTTCACTGCAGTAAGTAAGTCGACAGCTGACGCTCTCCCGTCGACTCAGCTTATGCTTCTCGTTCTGGTGGAGTACCAGAGTCGATGGGAGAGTGCTCAGCAGTCGATTTATCACGTCTATACTAGAGTCTCAATAAATCTACCCCCTCTGGATCAATCACTGCCTGCCGATCCAGCAGGTAGTGTAGACAAGCCTTCAGGTTCAAAATTACTTATGTTCCATACCAATTTGGTGTCCCCTTCAAATTTTATTAACAACAATTATTTCAGTCATGAAGCTAAGGTCACAGACATAGTTATTTACACCAAAAAAATTAATCTCACAGCATTTACTTTCCTGCACTAATCACTTTTTGTCTCTCTCATTTTGGGTCTTTGCCACACATTTAGGTCTTGGCTAATTCCCAGTTATGGATCTGACCGTCAAACTCAGTTTTCTTCCCACATGTAAAAGTAACTTGATATGGAAAACTTTGCAACACAAAAAGAAACATTTTTAGTTACCTGTCAGAGCAGAAACAGGACTATTTGAGGCCTGAAAGGGTGCATTCTAACTTTTTATCAGCCAATTAAAGCTACCATACACACTCTCTCTGGGCCAACTGGTTCCTTCTTTAATTGGTACTATGCTGTATAATTGACTTGTGCACGTCTGTTCTATGCCTGAAAAGAGAGATTTTTAATAGAGCTGGAGGAATGAACTGATTTTTTCAGTTCTCTGGCAGTTGTGAAAAAAAAAATAGAAATAAAAATTTCAGTTTGGCTAATAATAAAAAAATTGTGAACAATTTCGGTGAATTGAAAAAATCTATGTAGGGTAAAATGGAACATGTTTTGTTTGACCCCAAACAGACTTTTTCAATCATTTTTAAAGGTCTAGATTTACAAAATGGGAGGGAGGAGGAGCAGGTAGTGATACACTCCTTGTAACTTTAGCCCAGTGGTCAAAGCACTCATCTGGGCTGAAGGAAACCCAGGTTCAAATCTCTTCTTCAGGACGATTGAGAGGTAGTGCCCTGACCACTCAGCTAAAAGTTATAAAAAGGGCACTATCACCATCACCACCACCACCTCCTTCTCCTCCAGCCATTTGGTGAATGATATGTAAGTCTTGAAACTATTAGGTGAATTCATGTCAAATTTGCAAAGAATTTGGGTTTGACCAAACCTGCATTTTTCAGCGCATAAAGTGCTGGTCTGAAAAGTTTAGCCCTGCTCTAATTTTTAAACCCTTATCCCATATACAGAAACTGACCAATGTAAAGTTATCACATTATCTACCATGTCTAATTTTTCTTGTGCATTAATACTTCTACAAACATTTTCACTACATAAGCACAAATTCTGGTGTTGGAAGTAGGTGGGAAACCACTGATTTCAATCGGGCTGCATATATATCCAAGGGCAGATTTTCTTTTCGTTTTAAACTCAGGAGCTGGTTATATAATCTTTAAAATTCTTTGACGACTAATCTCTTCTTGGTGTGCAGGAGTTATATCAAATCAGTTTCCCCATGCAGCAAGAGAAAGATGTTTTCCTTTAGTGATCTTTGTGTTCTTGCTATTCTAATTAGCATTCTTTTAGAATACAATTTATGAAAATCAATGCATCAGGCCAGTTCATGTGCAATTTCAGAAAAGCATGTTGCCTGCTTCATTAATTTGAGATTATCCAAAGCCATGTGATGTCTTAGCAGCAATTTTATCTGGTGAAAACAACTATTCTACAGGTAATTCTTTATTGCCAATAATAATCATTAAAAAACCCCTCCCATATGGTTAGGAAATGGCAATAACAGGATTTATCTACAAAAGTAATTATTTCAAAATACATTTGATTTTTATATCACTCTCTCTACAGTAATGTCATATTTAGGGAGTTAGAAAGATACTGTTTGTCTTGCAGTTAATGAAATTGGAAGCTGAAAATCCTTACACTGGTATTTTGTTTGTCTTTTTCCCAACATGTCTTTACTTATTTGATATATCAATAAAAATGGTAACTTGCTAGAAGGAGTCGATGCTTTGTTCTTCACTAGCGTTAATGGGAGTTACATAGCTACATACACATCAAGAGTAGACCATGCCCGCAAAATGGGACAAGAAAAAAAACCCCAATCTCTTATGCCATTTATCGATAACATGGCAGCATGAGTGGGAACCTTGAGAGTATGAAATATGTAATAATAGTTGGAACTACTGGTGAAAGACTGAATGCACTGTCAGAGGTGATGTAGTTTTATAAGCACTTTTAAAAGTTTAAATCTTTTCTCCTGCAATTGGCCTGCTTCTGCCTTATTATGGAGGATGAATTTTAAAAGCAATAAATTGCATGTGCTCTAATGTAATTTAGTAGACACATGAAGAATTGCACAGCTTTTCATCACTTTGAAACTCAAAGTTTCTTCATATTTTTTATTTATGTTATAAACATTGGGCTTAGTTCTGATAAGTGGCAAGAACTCAGATTAACTTCAGTGGGGAATGGGGCTGCTCAGCCCGGTGATTGTACTTTGAATAATGAATATGAAAATATTTATCTTTTCTGTCTATGTATGCAATTTTAGACGCATGGTACAGTGTCTGCAATTCATCATGCTCATCTTTGCAAATCAGGCCCCTGATAGAACTACAGTATTGTGGTACACCTCTACCCCGATATAATGCGACCCGATATAACACGAATTCAGATATAACGCGGTAAAGCAGCGCTCCGGAGGGAGGGGGGCGGGACTGCGCACTCCAGCGGATCAAAGCAAGTTCAATATAATGCGGTTTCACCTATAAGGCGGTAAGATTTTTTGGCTCCCGAGGACAGCATTATATCAGATGTCATCTGCATAACTGTTGTGGATTTGTTTTTGCAAGCAGCATTGCTACAGCACTGGGAGACAATTATAGACATAAGATTTTCTGTTAACTTCCATTATCTCTCCCTCTTATTAATGCATTTGCTACAACTGGGACAGAAACCACTAGGCACAAATTCCATTTACCATGGTGTCCCAGATAAGACATCCACTGAATAACACTAACTTTATATATGTCAGGACACAAACTCACTAAAATAAAAACACACAAACACAACACAACATGAACTACAATATAGCGTTACTCCACCACAGCACCACTGAACAGCACACTACATTTGCACCTTGACAATAATTTAAAATTTTCAGTGAACCCAAATTACATTTTCCAAAGTGCTTCAGTTCTTGTCGCCTTTGCAGGCCAGTTCCAAAGCTCTGCTGCTGAGACACTGAACACCCCTCTCACCTGTTTTCACTCCAGAAGACGCTAATCCATACTGATTCCCTTACCTCAAGCGCACATTTAAACAAATATCATCCACACAGCCAGGGTTTTGTCTAAATATTATTCGTTGCACTAAAATCTCTTTGCTCCCCCCTCAAAGGCCTGCCTCTTGTCAGCTCCAGTCTATTATTCTTGTGATAGAGCCCTATGGTTCTGTGATGACTTGCTTTACACATTTATCACACTTCGCAAAAGCAAGAAGTTTGCAGAAATTGGTATCTGATGATAAGCCATCCCAAGACCATCCACATAATCCCTTTTTGCTGGACCACAATCAAAACCAACCTGACTAAAATTAAAACATCTGATTGTTCCCCCCCCCCTTTGTTGAATCTGTTTTTGAAGGCTTTTTAAACATATCCAATTTGATTCTTTTGAATTAGAAACCAGCCTACATTCAAGAATTATGAGTATCACATTTCATAGACTACTTGTTTTAGTCATTTTTCAATTCAGAGGCAGCAAAATGAGGATTGTAGATGTGGATGGCTTTCCCCCTCTTCCTCTGAGGAAGCTAAACAATAAACATTTCATATGTGTATTATGTCCCTTTAGTATTTGCACCCCACAATAAATACATTCCAAAATGGCCAAATTTACATTTGAAATCTGAATGTTGCAAGTAAACAATAAGCTAAATTTCACAGCAATTTCTCATGCATTACACATTGCTTTTGCATATGATACACAAATTCTCAAAGGTTACAGCCTAAATTGCACCCCAAAAATTAGTGTGTATACCACATTAATGGTGCAAAATAGATAATTGTGCAGTTATCCACTTGTGTATTTGTTTGCACAAAGAATGCCAGATTTTATTAAAACATGTAAGCCAAAGCCTTTGAAAATCTGGACCATTATTTGGAAAGTACACAAAGTCCTAACGAGTTCACTTAGACTTTGGATATTAAGATTTACATCATAATGGGTCTTTCAGGCCATTATACTGTCAATCAGTAGTGATATTTTACATAGAACAAGAGAATACTATGTATCAAGGTGCACCATTCTTACTACCCCTAATCCTAGTGAGAAGGAATATTGTCAGTAATCTAGTACCAATTTGTCATTCTGCTTCCCACAACTTTGAAAAGTGATGGGTACGTTTTCTATTTTATGGCTTTTTGTTCAGTACACATAATATGCAATGCATGAAGACGGAATACTATATCAGTGAAAAAAGGGAATGATGTGTAAAATTTCAGCACATGGTTGGGATACATTGTAAACGTCATATTACTGAAAAGCCCTCAAATGGATTTACAAAAATTGCCTTAAAGGAATGCAAAGAGACTATCTGAAACAAACAAAAACAGGACAGTCGGCATAAAAGCTACAATTCTGTCCTGATGTGGCCAGATATCATAGCTCTCTCTGATCATACAGAAGATCCCATGTAGATACAACGTAGGAATTAAGGATGAAGTGACACATTTTACTTGAAAATATCTATAATTGGTTGATTTAATTTCAACCCATAAATTAGTTTAATATAGCTGCTTACATTTAATATGCGGACAATAAATAGCAAAACTAGATAAAGCAATTTTCACTAGGCCATTCTAAAATCTAAGTGTAAAACATCTTTCATTGTTACCCTTTAGTACTAGAACTTGGTGAAAACATTTTTCATGAAAAGTTACCCAAAAAGATTTTTTTAAAGGATTCTGCCTTGGTTATGGCTTTAGTGTTCACTTCTTGCAAACATGTGAGAGGCAAAAATTTCCTGTCATGTTTGGTCACAGAAAGTACGTGCAAAGAATATGAAAGTTGTCTATGTGAGTAATCACAAAATCCAAATTTAAAATTTATGCATGACTATTTGTGCCAGAAGTGCTTATGCACTCATTCAGCTGAGAAACAGAAGCAATACCATGTGGTTTATTTGCCTAACCTTAGTTAAGCAATACAACTTGACTTTTAGAACATCAAGTATCAAATGCTCACAGCAAACTGTTTGTGACCAATCCAAAGATTAAAAAAAATTGAGGAAAAATTGTCTACTACATTTGAAAAAAATATGAGGAAATTGCATTCTGCTTATAGATATTCCACTAACAGAAAAAGAGATGAAATTTATCAGATGAAATATCTCAATTTTCACTGATCTGTATAGGTTGCCATAGCAATCTTTGATCTATGCTATGCATTTGCTTCTTAAAGTATTGTGCTACTTTCTCTAATCCCTCTGCCTCTTTTACTGATAACAATTCTTGTTTACTCACTTGATTTCCCTCTGGATTTTACAGAACCAGTTCTCCCACCCACCATAACAGAGCTCAAACCATGAGTAATGTATTGAATATTCACCTCAGTGGGCGCTGGCCTCCTCCTGACTACCAAAGCAATTCAATTACTTGTTTTCAGCAAGAAAACAAAGTCCCATTCTTAAGACAATTTCAAGAAATAATTTCCATTGGACTGTGAATCTAACCCAAGTCTTCAATATGCAAAGACATTTTAATAATACTGTTACACTAACAACAGCAGTGCAAAGACCAAACAAAGGCAGATGTTTACAGTTAGGCTACAGGGCGGTTCAGGCATAAGGCAGTCTTCATCTATTGTATTTAATCAAACAATTAGGCTCCCACAATGCTTATTTTTCAAATAGTTTATACAGGAGAAATGAGTAAATGGAAGCTGCTCATGGGAAACGTTCCCTTTAAAATTTGGCTTGGAAAAAAATGGACTTGCTTGCTTACAAAAGAATTGTTTGCATAACTGAAACAAGTCTATCTCTTTGAAAGGCCATACACAGTAAGAAGAAAGCTAATCATTATCACCTACTGGAGCTGTGTGAAAATTTTCATTCCTGAAACAAAACTAGGTAGAAGTTTACTTTTTGACATTTCTGCTTTTGGACATGAATTTTCATCTCTATTCTTTACAATGACAAAAATAACTTTTTGCATTTGAAAACTATGTTTTCTGCTCATTCACCTGGCAAAAAAATAGGTGACTTAGTATTTCTGGATTTTGCAAACTCAGTCTCAAAGAAAATAAATTTAAGAAAGGAAAAGCAAAAGCAATTTAAAAAAATCACTTGGGGAACTTTATGCTTCATTTGGTTCTCATTTTATGTTTTCATAGACCTCAAGGCCAGAAGGGAACATTAGATTATCTAGGCTGACTTCCTGTATAACTGGCTTCATCCAGTTATCCTGTATTGAACCAATAACTATGAAGGTGACCAGCTCCCAGGTGGAATACTGGATGATTTTCATGGCATTTCAAACCACGGGTATTCCCAATCATTTCAACACATGACAGTGTAATGTAATGTTCCCCGTAGCTTCAATAAATTGTATTTAAACAAGTTTGCTTGTCACTAATGCCTTCTTACCTCGGTCCCTTTTATGAGTGTCCCATCCACACTCGCCTCTCCAGCACAGTTGGATCTCGAGTGGATATTCTTGTACCTTCAGTTATAGCTACCTGCTTTTGTGTGCCAGGCTAAGGTCTCCTTGATGTGAAAACTACTCCCACCATCTGCTCAGCTTTTGACAGTTTACTTTAGGTAACATCTCATTTTGGTAGATGGCAAACCGTTTGTGCCAAAATTACCCAAGTCATGTAGCTTGATAAATATAGGGTTTATAATACAAAGAGAAGGTTAAAATCAGGCAGCAGGGAACTACTAATGGTAAGAGTGTTTAAACAGAAAGATTTTAAACATTAACTCAAATCATTTTCTGATCCATACTTGCTGAAATTCTCACTAGGGACAATTGTTCCAGATATGTATTGAATGAAAGGACTCAACTCCCTCATCTTCCAGTTTTCCACATCTAAGGAGAAAGTTTGACTCCCAACCACTGACTTACTGTTATTTATGTTTTAGCAGATATCTGTTTTGAAGTTTACCTTTGATGGGTAAAGAGAGAGAGGCAGTAAATTAAATACTACTTATGCTACTCCCATCAACTGCTGGCAAGAAGGTAAAAAAAAGGTTACCTGTGCTCAGTGAAGGAGAGCCACTCTGCCTTTGAAATTCAGGATGGAATTGATCTGTTTGGCCACCAGCCAGTGAGGAGCATGCCTCCCCGCCCCGCTCTGCCTCTGATCTCTAGTGCCTATTGTCTGTCCATTACAATTACCAGCTCTCACAGCCAGCATCTTCCTTCTTCCAGATTGAATTATCTGCTTCTTGTATATTTTAAGGTCTTTATCTACATGGAGCTTCAGAATTAAAGAACCATGTTTAAACTCAGCTCCCTTTAACAACTTCTTATTTCCATTTAAACCAGTTTCTAGGTTTGGCAGGCCAGTGTGAATGGGGCTAATCTGTAGAACAATGTTTAAATGCCACTTGCTAGTCTAGGTAAGGAGATTGACCAGACAGTACAAAAAAAGCAGAAACCATGTTGTAGCCCAGTGGTTCTCAATCAGGAGTCCGGGACCCCCTGAGGGGCCACAAGCAGGTTTCAGGGGGTCTGTCAAGCAGGGTCAGCATCAGACCCATGGGGGCCCAGAGCAGAAAGCCAAAGCCCCACCGCATGGGGCTGAAGCCTGAGGCCCTGAGCCCCACCACCTGGGGCTGAAGCCAAAGCCTGAGCAGCTTAGCTTCATGGGGCTCCCACTGGCATGGGCCCCAGGCAATTTCCCTGTTTGCTACCCCCTAAAGCCGGCCCTGGCTTTTATATGCAGAAAATCAGTTACTGTGGAACAGGTGGGCCGTGGAATTTTTATAGCATGTTGGGGGGTCCTCAGAAAGAAAAAGGTTGAGAACCCCTGCTGTAGCCAATCTGTGTTTATACCAAATCAGTTTAAGCTACATTTTAACCTGGTACAGCAAAGCATGCCTTGAGCCTCTGAGTGGGGGAGATTTTAAAATAAAAATGTGTTAGCTTTTATATTTGACAAATATAGAAGTATGTCAGACCGACAGCATCTGATAATTCTGTTTAAATAATTTTTTTGAGACTGTATGCTGTCCTGCTGCCTGTTGGGAATTACAGTGCTGTGCACTATACAGCCCCATCCTGGGCATCTTTAGCCTTCAAAAAATTTAAAATCCAAGATGAAACCTGGGGGCACGGAAGCACAAGACACACCATCTCCCTCAAGGGCACAAAGTCCCTTCCAGAGAGCATACTGTATTTTATTTTATTTGGGCCTTGAGCCAAATGTTATTCTTCCATCAGGCAAGGCTACTGGGAGCAGTGTGATAAGCCCCAAAACAAGAGTGCATTTGCTTTTGTGAAATTTATGAATATTTAAATATGTTTGCTGAAAACGTCACAGCAAAGTTGCAGTGTTTCACCTAGCTTGTTCACCCTCCCTTCCCTGCCCCCTCCACTTCTGTGGCTGAAACTTATATCCCCTCCAAGGCAGCAGGAAGCAGTTAGTAGAATGGGCTGCTGTGCTGACCTCTAGACTGAAACAGCCCTTGTCGCCTGGCCTGTAGAGTTTAATGTCTCCATCAGCTCTGCGGTGTGGCTCGGTGGTGGCTCGGTGGTGGTGAATCTCTTGCTCCTCTCCACGATCTTGGCTGAGCTGCCACTCCATCTGATCCCTCAGTTTGGACTGTTAGGTGCATGGGCGGTTTATAACAAAAACAAAGGACAGGAGGGAATAAAGAAAACAAAAATGGGTAAGGTAGACAACTGGAAAAAAAAACTACAAGACAAAGAAAAGCGTGAACAGAAAAAACAACTTAAATACAGTGGCATAAGAAAGTGAAGAGAACAAAACTAAAATGAGGATGAGCAAAATGATGGGCTGAAACATCTGAAAAGCAAAAAAGAGAAAGAGAGGAAAAAATAATGCAAACACTGGTTATGAGGCGCATGCAATGAGGATGCATGAGTCAAACCAACAGCAAGCATACAAGTCATGAAGGATACGGGATACAAGGCTCTTCCTTCCTTACTTGTGCTGTGCAGAAAAGCTATATCCAGTGTGGCAGTTGAGACATGCGCCCATTGGCAACGCTTTACGAAAGGCAGTCCTTCGCTGGCTAGTGCTTCTCACTCGCCCCTCGGTTATGTGAGTGAGCTGTAAGCAGGCTTTTCAAAAAACATCACTTAGAAATTTTATTTTATTTTGTTTTTTTGGCAAGGCTTTTGAGAACACGCCTCATTCTTTTAAAAGAGAGCACAATAAAGAACTCTATACATTCATTAGCAAGGCTTCTGATTGCTTTTGACAGGAAAATTTACTTTGGATTTTTTAACTAATCACATCTTCATCAGGAAATGTTGCTGCTAGAGACAACAAAAACCCCAGATACCTATTGCTTTCATCGGATTAGCCTTTTTACCATGAGGAACCGCCTCTGAACCAAAGTAGTTGAGCATAAAAACATTAAAAAGGGTTTGTTTTACATTTTAGACTGTAATACACTGCCAATTTGAAATCATAAAGCAGCTGTGTGCGAAATTAGCTCTAGAGTAGCAATGCCAGCAAGAAAGAGAAACAATAAGCAGAGGGAAAGCAAAGAAGAAGCCCACTTACCTGGAAGTCTGTAATTAACTCCTTTCCTAGGTTACCAATGGGCGAGTCTCGAGACATGGATGTCATTGTGGACAGAAAACTGGAAGACTCTGTCAGGTGGGGCAAAGGAGAGAGGTCTTCCATTTGTTCTTTGAGGCCTTCCCCGATGTGATCAACCTTCTCCAGGAAGGTCTGTAGTTCTTTACGGAAAGCTTTCATCCTTGAATTGATAGTGTCCAGAAGTTCTGGTTCATTTTTATCCTCACCTCTCTCTCCATCACTTTTGAAACCCTGCTCAGAGGAGGGACTGCTGGTGATGTGCACCTTGGCATCATAAATTAAACTATCAGTGTCAGTGATGAGATGGAGCACTGTCCTTTCAAGCCGTTCAGCCTCTCGTTTGATGTTAATTAAAGACTCAGTGTCCTCTTTCACTCTCATTAACTCAGTAGAACAGAGGTCGCTAACTTCTGATGGCTTACCACTCTCAAAACCTGACGTCTTCTCATAAACTTCTTCTGAGTCACTCTCGCCCCCAATGGGTCCTTCTCTCTTTGGCTCAGTTGGGCGGCCCTCTTCACTGTCACTCTCTTTCTTTCCTGCATCACTCTCAGCATCACTGTCCCTGGGACTTGAAGTGCGCAGCCCTAGGTGAGAGACAAGATCATAGCGCTGCACATTGGACATCAACACACGATTCTCATACTGGAGTTTCATCACTTTTCCACTCAGTTCATTGATTTGCATCCTCGCTGATTTCAACTCCTCTTGTAGGGATCCACTGCATTTAGAGGCACCATCATCCAGCCAGCTGGACTCCTGACTGGGCTCAAACTTGAATTTGTTCAGTTCATTGGTTAGTTGTTTGTTGTGATCCTCAATCTCAGAGATCGATCTCCTCAACAGCTCCGCCTCTTCTTCAACAAACTGCAAGTGACGGCGCAGCTCTGTTGCCGACTCCATGGAGTCACCGTATGGCGAGGTAGGAATGCTTGAAATGTGGTCCCGGCTAAGACACTCTCTCTCATACTGGCATCTCATGTCCTCCATCTCAGCTTTAATACCTCTGTTCTCCACCTCCAGTTCAACTATCTTCCTGCCCAGTATGTTAGCTTCCTCTTCCACCAGTTTCAGACGAAGTTTTAGCTCAGCCTCTCTGGTGCTGGGTGGCCCTCCTGCCTCCCCGATAGGGAGTGGACTATCCACATCTCCATAGATGGACTTGTACTTCTGGAGCTCCTGTTCCAGTTCATCTTTCTCCCTCCCCAGCTTGGCCATTTTCTTACGCATTAGCACTGCTTCTTCTTTGGCAAACTGAAGCTGGCACTTCAAGTCAGCACTGTCCTCCTGCCAATAGGAAGAGCCCCCCCGCAAAAAAGAATTATTATATAATAAAGGCATAATCAATTGTTTAAGTACCAAAATCTTCACATTTTTTCCTTTGAAATTTCAAACATACATACAATTGAAAGAGAGAGAGCAAGAGCGCACGCTGTGCAAATCACAAATAAAGTTGATACATTTCAAGGCTTGGGCCTGGTAAAATTAACATAGTTTCCAGATGAATAGAAAAATCATAGCATAACTGTGCTGATGTGTTTTGCAGACAACAAGGTCTTATCAAAGATTGCACAAACTTTACGAACAACAAAAAATGATTCAAATGAAACGGTGTAGTATTTTGTTAGAACTATTTCCTTTTAATTTTAATTATAAATTAGATAATTTTTAGCATGCATGAAGCAGAGGCTAACTGTACGAATGAGGTTGCTTCTCATTTCTCCATTCAGTCGTCTTCTCAGCAGTGTGTCAAACATTCGGAAGTGTGTCAAACTGTGTGGTTGTTTTGCCATAATGAAAAGCATGCACTAGACTTTGATTAAAGAATCCTCACAACATTTTGTGACATAGGACATGTTTGTAAATCCTCTTGAAAATGAGAAGCACGATTGTTGTTGCTATTGTTGGGAAATAGGATGTGACCATCATGTCACCAGTCATATAAACTATGTGTGAGCCCAGCTCTCCAGAGATGACAGTGAAAAGGAATACATTAACTCAGGTGACCATACATCCTGTTTTAGCTGGGACAGTCCCCTTTTTAAGCTCCATCCTGGACGTCATGACTTTTTTGGCAAAACTGGGCATTTGTCCCGTTTGCTCTTACCCTAGCAGGGTGCAGAGGAATGTTCGGGCAAGAGCAAATTGGACAAAATGCCCAGTTTGGCCAAAAGAGTTGTGACATCCATGCAGTGCTTAATTTGTAATGAAAGAGGTGCCGGGGTTCAGCTCCGGCATAAATTAAGCACTGGCTGGGGCAGCTGGAGAAAGGCGGCTGCTGGCCAGCTCCGAAGGCAGGGCTGCCTCCAGCTGCAGCGCAGAAGTAAGGGTGGCATAGTATGCTGTATTGACACCTTTACTTCTGTGCTGCTGCTGGCAGTGGTGGCGCCCTCAGAGCTGGACGGCAGGAGAGTGGCGGCTGTTAGCTGGGATCCCAGAGGCGCAAGGGCTATGAATTGCCAAGCCTAAAGGTGCCAGGGCTCAGCCCCAGCACAAATTAAGCACTGGTTCTGTGACATTGGCTTGGGCCAATCCTGCACAGCGATGCCAGGCAGCTCATATTCTCTCAATGCAGAGAAGTGAGGAGAGGGCAGGGGAGGAGGGAAATAGGAGCAGAGTGGGTCAGGGAGAGGGACAGAGAGAAGGGGATGGAGAAAAATAGGAGGGAGAAGGACTGGGGCAGAAGGGTCATATCCATTCCCAGTGTCCTATTTTCAGTTTAGGGAAATATGGTCATCCTAGCACCTCTGTAAAATCCAAACCCAGCCCATTAGAAAACTTTCACTTTAAAGCAAGCACAGTCTCTTAAATAAGAGATTTTGTTTTGGGGATATTTTAAAACCACATCTCTAGTGTGTATTACATAGAAATAAGAGGCAAGATTAAGTAAATTTTAAGATGAACTATTCTCTTGCATTATTCACTTTTATTATTTGTCATGGAGATGTAGGTATTTGGTCTCCGAAGAGACGCAGTTATCAGCATCAGTATAATTATGGAAGGCAGTCTTTGAAAGATAATTTCTTGGAGGTTGTAGGTTTTGTCAACGTTGCTGGAAGCAGTGTTTTCCCCAGGAATTGAAATGGGGGGGGGGGAAATCGAATTTACAGGGGGGGAGTCAGGGCCGATGAGGGGTGAGACCATGAGAGTGAAGGTGGTCTGTATGGCACCACAGTAAAAACTGAAAAATGTTTCATGACTATTTTATTAGATTTAACTCAGGTTTTAAAATCATCACACAAATTAAGGTTGGCTACTCGAGCCTTCTATGAAGCACTACATCTACATCTTCCTTGGTTTCTTGTTTTAATTTTGCACAACTCTTTTAATGAACTTCTTGAATGCAATGCATTCATCTTTGGTGGCTTCTCGTGTGTCCGGTACTTCCATTCCTTCAATTAATATGCTCATTAGTTCATTCACATGATCAGGCAGAAGGCGACTTCTTTCAGAACACAAAATTCTATTCAATGATGAAAAAGAACGCTCAACGGTAGCTGTTGTGACTGGGAGTAGCAAGAGATGAATTCCTACTTCTTTCAGCCCAGGAACACAGCATAAAGATCGGGTCGAGCCACTAGTGATGATAAAAAAGAAGTTGAAGTCAAATTTTCATTCATTTGTCATATGATATTCTACTCTGTGTTCAAATTCTCTATTCTGTCCGAGCACATGGCAGCCCCATTGCTGGTAGTGCCTCACTACACTCAACTGTCTGTGCTTTATAGGACAGGGATCTGTAAAAGCTACGTAGAGGTTGAGTAGAATCTAGAAGTCGCTGCTGTCGACTTAAGAATCAAGTCTGTGTACTTTTTCAGTTGTCTTAACAAACACTTTTTGTTCTCTTCACTTAAGGATTCAATATAAATTCCTTCATTAGTCAACTTCTTGACTGAAGTCTTTGTTTCTTCCAGTACTTTTTCAATGGATAGATCTCTGATTGATCCAAATGTAGCTTCTATTGCTGGACAAAGATCTACTATTGTTGTAGCAGATGCCTAGAGTGGTTTCAACAGTAGACTTACAAGAGAGAGAATGGCAATAGTCTTCTCTGAACATAGTAGCAAAATAATCCACCAGCCTCACTACTTAGATCCTCCCATCTTGGTAGATACTTTCCAAAGCCAGTAATAACGGCTGGAGTAATTTTAAGACAACAGCCAAGGATTGCTCATGAGAAAGCCAGAGGGTTTTCCCAGGTTGGACTAATTTGAACTTCAGTCCCAGTGTATCTTCTATATTTTCCAAGATATTCAGTCTTTTTGGACTCTTGCTGAAAAAAGAATATAATGAAGACATTAAATGTATAGCTTTTTTAATGTCTTTTGAAGAGTCTGCAGCTCATACTAGCGCTAGTTGGAGTAGATGGCCTCTACAGTGTGTATAGGAGAGATTAGGGTTACACTTTTCTCTGAGCAAAGCTTGTACTCCACCCTGTCTTCCAGAGAAGTTTGCAGCTCCATCAAATGCACAAGCAGCCATCTGTTTGGGGTCCAATTGACAAGCATTTAACTCTTCTAAGATGTGGGTTGTCACAGATGCAGCTGATTTGTCTTCTATAACTTGAACATCTAAAAATGCATCTACTGGCCTCCCATTGACATCAGGATAACGTACACAATGACTTAATACTTGATGCCCATTTGCATCGGTGCATTCATCAGCCATCCATGCAAATTTTTTGAATGTGGTGAGAGAGTTCTTCACTTTTTCAATTGTTGAGTCTTTCACTGTTGCACCACATGCTTCTAGCCAGTCAGTTGTGTTCCTAGCACAAAGATAGTGAGCATTTGCTGGTCTTGTTCAGAACAAGTGTTCAACTTCAGGATGAACAAGTGACAATGCACTTAACATTGGCCTCCAGTTTGTAGTGTGTGGTATCTCTTGCTTAAATAGAAAGTATGATGCCACAGACATGTTTGTTCGCATGAACTGTGTTGTGTCTCCAGCATTCTTAACAGCCTCATTAACACTCACGGTTGCTGTCCTTGGTCAGTGGAGACTCAAGAGTTCAGAGGTGCTTTCACATGAGTTCACCTCCCAGTTGGGGGGCAAGAAGACATCTTGCTTGTTTCTCCAGCTGCTCACTGTTCGCTCTGGCCACTGTTGGTCGTTGTGCCACTGTTCACTCCATCACTCTGTTGCCAATGGCCCTGCGCCGTCACCTTCTGCTGCCACCTGCCACTGTGACCTCTGCGAGTTGGTCTCTTGAGGTTCCACCCACCTCTCAGTGATTTCAGCTGAGCTCTCAGTGGGGGAACCTTGCTGCTATGCAGACTGGGCTGTCTCTTCCACAGAAACACTGTCCCACAGCAGGTCTAAGCACATAGACCTGATTATCGGTGACTTCAGCTGATGTGGTCACTTAACAAAAGGAGCCTAATCAGCTCTGTCTTTAAGCAGTGGAGAGGGACAGGTCAAATAGTACGTGTGACTCAGGCAGACCATCAAGCAAAACACCTGTCCCCACCCTCTCTCTTGATGCCCTCAATTGGCACAGGCTAAGTACAGTTCTACTGCCCTTTACTCATACAATAAGAACAACAACATTTCATTCCCCCTCCTCCCCCGGCGCCGCCTCCCTCCCCCCCACTCCCCCCGCCCCCCCCCCCGGCTCACATTCAAGTGATTTGTAACCCAACCCCAGCCACAATGTATCACTTGGTCAACACAGCTCTGTTTGCTGGATACCTAGGTAGATTAGGTGTGAATGTAAATACAATCTGGTCCTGAAGCCTTTCCCTCCAGCCACTAGCTGTCAGGGAGAGCTCAATTAGACTTTGCTTACAAATCATGATTTGAAATTATTAGGTTGGCCAACATCACCAAAATGAATGCACTGACGCTGTCAGAAAAAACAGCTGTATAAGCAGGGCCGGCACCAGGCACCCAAGCACATGCTTGGGGCAGCACCTGGTAAGGGGCGGCGGGGGGAGCGCAGTGCGGCATTCCACGGGAGGGCAGGCTCCGGTTGCGCGGGGCTCGCAGAGGGGGCGGCGCAGCGCTGGAGAGGGGTTCCGGCGGCGCTCGGCGGGGGGCGGGCTCCGGCAGCGTGGGGCTCGGCGCTCGGGGGGGTTCCGTCGCGCGGCGCTCGGTGGGGGTGCGGCGCTGGAGGGGGATTCCGGCGGCGCTCGGCAGAGGGTGGGGGCGGGCTCCGGCGGCGCGGCGCTGGGGGGGGCGGCGCGGGGCTCGAGGCGGTTCCGGCGGTGCTCGGTGCAGGGGGGGGCGGGCTCCGGCGCTCGGCGGGGGGGCTGCGCTTTTTTTTGCTGCTTGGGGCAGCAAAAAAGCTAGAGCCGGCCCTGTGTATAAGGAAGCTAGTCTATGTTCATACTTTTCAAATCTATTATACTTTTTCAGATACACGTATTAGATCATACACTTTCTATGCTTTTAAAGTGTGTATTAATGTTTCAATTTCAATTCAAATTTCCAAACAATCACTAAATTGGCAACACTGCATGTAACAAGTTCACAAAACTGCGGGGGGAGGGGGGATGTTGGGGAAATTCAGGGGAGGTGTAGGGAAATCCTTGGCAGGGAGGGCCATGAGGACACATGTACAAGAAGCTATGGACCCTCCATTTCAGTTTCAGCAACACTGTGTTACAATTCACAAGTACAGCTTTTGTTACAACGCACAGTAAGTGAAACAAAAGTCAGAAGAAGAAATGCCCATTTTAATTAGTCACCCAGTTTAGATAAAAATTTGGAACAAGACTATGCAATCTGCCTGGGGGAGTTTAATTCCTAAAGTACACCTCATTACATCATCATCAACATCTGTTACTTACAATAATCTATCACTACCTCTGTTCAAATATACACTAATTATTTAACTTCAGTTATAACAGATACAGAGTAAATTGGGCAACTATGGCCCAGTTCTGCTCCATTGAAGTCAGTGGGAGTTTTGGCACTGGCTTTCCTGGGAGCAAGATATGGTTTTTAAAAAACAGTAAGGAAGTTAACAGGCTAAGTGAGAACATGAAATATGTAAACAAAAGATTCATACACCTCCAAAAAAATCAAAGCTGCCAATCACCTCAGAGATGAGCAGGAGTACCAGAATCAAACAGATCAAAACAAATACAAATTGGGTTGATTGGTTAAGACAGTGGTCATAATTGCTCTGGCACCAATACTTTGATTTTTTATAAATACGTTCAAGAAGGTATAAACTACTAACAATTATAATGAGAGTCTTTACAATAGATTCCTTATCTGTGTTAATATATTTGCATTCTCATACACAAGCACATGCACACACAGCTTCGATTGTGAAGTCTCAGCTGTTTGCAAGTTGCTTGCATCTTCACTAGCAATTAGATGTTGGAAATTAAGTACCAAATTCAGCCATGACAAAAGTTTATGCAGCTCCCACTGAAATCCCTGGAAGGTTTTGCTTGCTTTGGCTAAGTCTGGCTTTAAGAGTAAAACATCTTTATTCGGTGCTGCAGAATGGGGTTTTGTACTCTAAAGAATGCATTGTTTTTCTTTTTTGTTCTGACAATAAGTTTATCATCACCATTATAGACTTTACTTTTAAGAACAGTTTTGTCTAGATCAGTGCTGGATTCATCTGTAAGGAAATTAAGAACAGTTATTTGTATACTTGAGAACATATAAAATCAAATTTAGACAAGTCCCACATTTTTTTTAAACTGCCATAAATGCTCTCATATGAAATTCCCTTTATGCTTTCTTTGAAACCCAATAGAATTCATCTTATTTGTCTGCTTTCGTTGGCTGCCAAGCCCAGCAATCTGTATGGAAATTCCTGTGTAATTACCCAGGTTCTTGTATCTCCCTTTTTGTTGATAACTTCATTCATACACACTGTAAAAGCAACAGTCATCACACATATCTTTTTCATTGGTGTTAGCTGTACAGGCTTGATCCTGGTCCCATTAAGGTAAAGGAGAATTTCAGACTTAATTTGCACTGGATTTCAAACCTATAAACAATAGTCTCCTAGCTATTCTTGAGGCAATACAAGATGAATGTGTCTGCTTAAAAAAAAAAAAAGAAAGAAAAATTCTCATTGACTTCAATGGATTTTGTGCCAGGCCCTTAATGCTTGTGTCCAACTTCGTTGCTCAACGCAAGTTGAATACTTCCGCAGTTAAGTGTTGTTTTACCAGAAGAAAAGCACCATTGGTTATTATTCTTATAATATTATTAGTCTTTTGACTAAAGTGTTAAAGTAGGATAGATAATAGTAAGTCTAACAATCTTTTTCACAACTGACAAAGCAGAACAAAAAAGAAAAAGTTGTTTCCATTCAAAATCATGGGGAAAAAAGACAGATACAAGACAACAGAATTGCTGGATGTTAATCCCAACTACCAAATATGGATTCCCTTTGGAAAGGTGACATAGCTATTTCCCTAGTTCACATGCATGCTAACAGAAAATCTCAATCCTTCAAGAGCTTTTCCAAGGGGATAAAATGCTCAGAACAGATTTGTCAGCAATGTCTATGCATGCCAGAAGTATAAAATTCCAACTCTCATGTACATGTCCCTTCAGAAGCTTTGTGTACAAGAAATATCAATGATTTCTTGACCAGCTGATGTCAATTTTAAAGAAGTAGTATGTAGGACACCCTACACCAGGAGTCAGCAACCTTTCAGATATGGTGTGCCAAGTTCACTGTAATTTAAGGTTTCGCGTGCCAGTAATACATTTTAACTTTTGTAGAAGGTCTCTCTCTATGTCTATATTATATAAATAAACCATTGTTGTATTTAAAGTAAATAAGATTTTTAAAATATTTAAGAAGCTTCATTGAAAATAAAATTAAAATGCAGATCTTATCAATTTAGTGTGATCCTTGCCTGGGATCCTTGTCTGGGGTTCCAGCCACCAGCCCCGCTCAGCCCGCTGCCAACCTGGGGTTCCATTCACTCAGCTGGCAGCAGGCTGAGTGGGTCGTGGCGGGCTGAGCAGGGCCGGCGGAGGGCTGAGTGGCTCAGTCCGCTGCCAGTGTGAGGTGCCGGCAGCACTCAGCCTGCTGCCGTTCAGGGGTTCTGGCTGCCGGCCCCACTCAGCCTCCTGCCGGCCTGGGTGAGCAGAACCCCAGGCTGGTAGCGGGCTGAGGGGGGCCGGCGGCCGGGATCCCATCTTGCAGGAGCTGGCGGATGGAACCCCAGACCGGCAGCGGACTGAGCGGCTCAGCCTGCTACCGGACTGGGGTCCCGGCCACCGGCCCGCTGACGATCTGGGTGAATGGAACCCCAGACCGGCAGCGGGCTGAGCAGGGCAAGCGGCTGGACCCCAGACCAGCAGCAGGCTGAGCAGGGCTGATGGCTGGAACCCCAGACAAGGATCCCAGGCCCTGCTCAGCCCACCGCCAGCCCTGCTCAGCCTGCCGCCGGCTGAATGAATGGAACCCCAGGCTGGCAGCGGGCTGAGTGGCTCAACCCGCCGCCACTCTGGGGTTCCGGACGCTGGCTCCTGCCAGCCAGGGTCTCAGCCGCCGGCCTGCTGAGCCTGCTGCCAGCCTGGGGTTCCCTGGGGGTCCCCAGGCCAGCAGCGGGCGCTGAGTGGGGCTGGTGGCCGGGACCCCGGCTGGCAACGGGGGCAACAGCCAGAACCCCAGAGCAGTGGTAGCCTGAGCCGCTCAGCCCGCCGCCGCGTGCCATCAAAAATCGGCTCGCAAGCAACTGGGAGCTGTGGGCGGCTGTGCTTGTGGACGGTCGATGTAAACAAACTGTCTTGTGGTCCAGCAGCGGATTACCCTGATGGGCCCCAGGTTGCCCACCACTGGTGTCAATTCTGTCATGAGATTGAGGATCTGATCAAAAATTCCAAAATATGGTATTTCTTTTGCTGGCAAGCAGACACAAAGAGAAATAGAGACAAACTACTATCTCCTCACAACCACCTGCTCAAGGGTATTGCCAGGCAGAAGATGGTTAAGCATTTATTGCATTGGAAGTCTGACGACAAGGTACCATTGCTAGTACCCAAGCAGCTGTCTGAGTGCCAACCCTCCTACCTTGTGCTGTTTCCTTTGTGTTTTGATTGCTGCCTGGCATTTCCCAAGTAGCTCCATTCTTTAGCTTTGCTGAATAGAAACTTTTTTCTTCAATACACTTAATGGTGGAGAAGCACTACTAAAAGACTTGTTTTGTTTTCCCTTTATTTCAAAATAATTTTACAGGGTATTTACTGGATCTGCACTGCGGAGGATGGAACAGTTCTGCATATTTTCCCACTGTGAACACACAGTAGGTGAGAAATTGGTCCTGATGTAGTCTATGAATATTTAAGTCCACAGATCGCATCAAGCTACTATTAGAATCTAAATTCATGGTCACCTTTGCTGGCAAAACCAGTCCAGAAAAGAGTGGACATGAGACATAAAGAGTCACTTTGTGATCTTGGACAAGTCACTTAGGTCCAGATTCTCAAAAGGTATTTAGGCAACTAACTCCCACTTATTTCAATGAGGATACCTTTGAGGACCTGGGCTTTAGCCTCTCTCTGACTACAATGTGGGGATTATAATATTTTCTTGCCTATCCCACACCAAGGTGATGTGAAAGTGAGTTAGTCAATGTTTGTAAAGATCTTTATAAAGGCATAGGATCAAATTCTGACTGTTCTTGGGGCATTGCGGGGGGGAGGGGCTGGGGATGGGAGCATAAGGAATCCTCTGTTTGTGAACCTGCTTGCTTTCCCTGAGTGCATGGAAAAAGAATGTTTGTCCTGCCAGCTGCACCAGACAACCTGAAGTGGGCATGACCAAGCCCTTGCTTATAATCATTTATATAAACCCAATAGTTTGCCAGGTGCTTTACAGACACGTAGAAAAAAACCCGGCCCCAAATAGCTGATCATTTAAATAATCATCCTCATCACAGGCGTTGCTGTGGCGGGGGGCACATGGGGTCATGTGCTCCCCCCTCCCAGATTTCTGCCAGGTTGGGAGTTGGGCTGAGCGCAGCTCAGGGGGATGTGCCTGAGAAAGGCACCAGTACCTAGAGCTCCCGCTGAGCTCCACTAAGAGACGCCCAGAGCAGGGAAGAGAGATGGGGCTGACAGCGCAGCTCTGCCAGAAAGGATGCGGCAAAGCCCTCTGAGTCCCATCCCTTCCTTGCTTGCAGCTGCAGTTAACCTGCTTGGCAGTAGGTGTCCGGTCTGCACCGAGCCTGCAGCGGGGAGGCAATGGGAGAAGTAAGTGGGGAAGGAGACGTGAAGGGAGAGGAGGCAAGGCGGTGCCGGCTTGAAGCAGGTGTGGGAGCTGCAGGGGGAGTGGGACAGGGGCTATAGGCAACGTATGGAGCGATCACGTGCCCCCTGATCTTTAAATTTTGTCCCCCCCCATCAAGAGTTACCAGTAGTCTGCTCATCAGCTGGCCATTTGGGAGGAGAGTACATTGCACCCTTTCAAAGGCTGCTTCCGATGAATTCCTACATTTGTTTCCTAGAGGCGGCATTGTGTCTGCCTGTGTTCTCTGCAGGTCGGGTGCTTCCAGATACCACTGGTGCAGTAAATCTCCCTTCCCCATCTTACCCATGCCGCAGGGGCTGGTGATGACATAAAGTGCTAAGTGTTGTATTATTATTATTACAAATCAATGGATGTTAAGATTCCATCAACTTAGAAAAAACCTATAAGGATGAAATCACATTAATATATTCAGTTTGCAGATGGGGGCTGAGGGGAACTAGAGAGAAAAACCGGAGGTACAATCTCTCTCTCTCTCTCTCCAACAGAGCTGTGATGCTGCTATTGACTCCTCTTCACAGTGATCTGAAACCCTACCCTCATCTCAGCGTTATTAACTAGCTAATGGAATGGAGACCAGAAAAGACTTCAACCACTACAGTCAGCACAAAAAGGAAAGGAATCCGGGACGACTGCTTTCCTGGGGAGAATCAGACTATGGAAATTCAATAAAATCAGCATTCAAGTGGGGGGGGGGGGGCAGATAGCACAGCCTCTTTATTTTAACTGAGCTAGAGGAAGCAAATATTTTTAAGTTCACATGCTGTTCACCTCACACGAGAAACCAAACCTTGGGCTCTGACACCAGAACACATTAGGTGTTGTTTCAGTGTGTGAACTCCATCTGGTGCCATGATGCTCATTAGCACAAAGACTTTGGCACCATGTATAAATTTAGTTAGTCCCTGAGCTATGATCCAATTACTTTATGAGGCAAGGTGATTTTCTTTTCCTGAAAAAAAAAAATGTTAGCCTGAGTCTAGATACCAGAGATGAGAATAAAACTGAAGAGCTGCAGAGTTTAAAAATCAAATTCACGTCCTAAATTGCTTCTAAATTATCTGAAATGTCTCAGTGGATTAAGTCTAATCAGGTCTGTTTGACATTTTTGGTGATTCTGTCAACACCCAGTAAAGAGATACTTTTAGTTTTCCCCATTTTATTGTCACGATTATGAAAATCATCACACATTCTTGAAAATGGTACCTGGGTGAATGTCTTCTTTTCTTTGTGCATTTCCCGGCTGCCTCTTCTCTTCAGTGAGCTCTGAAACAGATACAAGCAATTCCCGATTATTGACTAGTTGCACCCAAACCCCTGCAGTTGGCAGAGACCATCACCTTCATAAAACTGACACAGTAAGAAAATCAGATTCTTTTCTATTAGCTTTTGCTAATCACAGCCACTTACAGTAAAATGCAATTGCAGTAGTTAAAAGTTCACCAAAGAAGGAAGTCTGTTCCCCATCCCCCCAACTTGTGGCAAAACCTGCTTTCTGCAGAAGTGATTTATGTTTGATTGATCTGGGAGAAATCCAAGAATGTTACTCACAATGGATATGAAACATATTTTGGAAACAGTGCAGAAAAGTAGTGTAGGAAAAGGGAAGACTACGTATGTGTAAGCAACACAGCCTAATCCTTGCCTGTCGCATACACGGAAGTGCTTGATTAAAGGCAGCCTAGTAGCTGCCTCACTTGAGTACTGAATTTATTTTGCAAGTTAGATAAAAACTTTACAGCTTTATTCATTTTTGAATATCATTTCACAGGCAATTGCTTTTACACCTAGGACCCAGAAATGAAACAATTACCACTGTTTCAAGTTTCAACAGTCTTCAGTCATCCAAAGGAAAAGGAATAGTTTTTTTCTTATATGTTTACAGCAGGTGTCAAAGTCATTAGTTCTGTTTATCTGAATTTTCTATTTTAGGGCTAAAGTCAATGGGTGTAAGTGAATGGCATCCACTTCCATGAAGCTGGAATTTGGCTTCGGTAGGTTAAAGTTTGGAAGAGAAATGATAATATCCATTATTAGGCAAAGAAGCTGGCAGGCTACAAATCTACAGAGTAGCCTGGATTCAAAACTGACCATCTTGCTTTTTGTATTCCAACCACTTATAACGTTCCAAGAAGAAGCACCCTCCTCACCCACCCTCCTCATCAGTCCATGGCTGAGCTTTCAGACTCCTCCCATCTCCCAAATCTAGCTACTTTAGGCTACTTCCCTCTTCTACTACCTTTAATGGCTTGCTCCATGTTTGTGTAAAAAGAAAATCTATTGCAAGTTGACCACTTTAAGGAGGGAAGGGGCAGACTTTCATAGAGCTAGTACTCGACAGAAAAGATTTATTTTTGTTCAATAAAATAGCCTTCAAATGAGGCCTGAAAAGGAGGATGATACTCCCTAATCATAAATCTAAGAGCATGGCAGCTTCACTACACAGGAGGATTTTATCAGGACAACTTTCATTTATTTTTGTGCAATTGTGAACAATTTCCAGCTAACACAAGCTCAGCATTGTTCCTACTGGTTTGCTCAGAGGCAAGGCTTCCTTTTGGGGCACTTGGCAGGATTGCTGCCTATAGATTATGATTGCCTTGGAGCCCAATCCTGGTGCCATTAAAGTCAATGGCAAAACCTCCATTCGGTCAAATTCTGCTCTGAACTATAGGGGATAAATCAAGTGTTACGCTCTAAGCTTCAATAGTGTTACTCCAGATTTATAACAGTGTTCAGTTAGTTCAGTAAGAACAGGTCTCTGGCTTTGCTTCTCCAGTCATGGGATCAGAGAGGAGGGAGGAACTCTACTAAATAGGTAAATCCACTTTAGTGTCTAGCTATCAGCTGGTAGACAACACATTCTGAACTCTAACTAAGGACACATAAAATGTGGGAATCCAAATAAAAACTATCTATTGCCTCTTGGTTCCTGGCTATTGAACTGGGGTTATTTTAGCTATTAAACTACTATAGATTATAATTAATGCACTCCTAAACTAAATCCCTTGTGTGTTATAAACAGCAAAACTATTTAAAACTTACTCATCCACTACCATATGTACAAGATATTCTACAATTTGTATTTTTAGATGTTCAGAGAGTTAATCTGCTTTCCAGCTTAATGCAATGATTTCCTATAGCTAACATGAAGTCATGCTAGGATAAAAGGTCCTCTGCAAACAAATATATTTTACAAAAATATTTTAAAATATCGAAATTATTATTTGAAAACTTTTCACATGTCCATCAAGGATAACAATACCTTTCCCCCCACCCCAACACCATCTTATTCAGGAAACACATCTACATTTGGATGAAGTCAATAGCTGGAGAGGCAATGTGGTCCAGTGAGTGGGGCTCTCCCCTAGGACTCAGGAGATGTGACTCAGGAGATTGTGACCACCATCCTGTTGTATGCGTATGCGAGTCAGTTCACCTCTCCATGCCTCCATCTGTGTTCCCACTCGTAGGCTATTGTCACATTCTGGGATGCAATCCAGACCAGTCAGAGATTGTGTCACCGCCTGCCCCACAACCTGGGGTGTCTCACAATGCTTTGCTATTGTTGCTCCCAACCTGGGCTGCTCACAAACAGCCAACAGGTCACACCCTGAATGTGTGTGTACAGCTGCAGCTCTGACTCCAGCAGCCTGTCAGCAACACACCACCCACATTCTGACTTCCACCTGCCTTGCTTTTTACTTGCAGGGTAATCCCAACAGACTCTCAGTCCTGAATTTTCCCCCAAACATGTGTTCTGCACTGTCCAGCCCTCTCCTGGACAGATCAGATATTATAGGTCCGTTGCCCACATGGTAACAAGTTATAGTTTAGAGCAGAAAGATGGACCCTAAGTCATAGGACCAGCTTGTTGTTCCCCTCTACTTTGCATTAGTGCCACTTTCTGATCAGATTCCTCTACAAACAGAACACCATTAGGCTGGGATACTGATCTATATTGCCATGTGGGAAAGTCCCAGGTTCAATTCCCAGTTCCAGTCTCTCACTTTCTTGAGAGGTAGTGGATTCAGCTCTGGCTGCTTTTTTTGGGGGGGGGGGGAAGGGGGGAAGGGGAGGGTAAAGAAGAAGATCTCACTTACTCTTAGTGTCCCCTCCAACTAATGAAGGAGCTGTGCTGCTGGGCTTCAGTCAGAATCCTGTGCAGTCCTCTTTATACAAATGGACAGATCTATGGTGATAGGGTGTGTGCAAAATTGAGAATAATAGATACAGATCAGATCACTAGGAGAGGAACCTTGACCTGTAGCACAGGTATTGTATTTAGCTTGAAAAAGGAGTTTGCATATTGTTTTAGTGCAGAAGCACCTCCTCCCTGGCCCAGAAATGGTATGGCAGCAGCCTGCCATTCTATAGCACCTGTGCGCAAAATTCGAGTGAGCAAGAGAATGTGAGTATGTAGAGAGCAGGGTGGTGAGGTACAGAATGAGACTACATAAAGCTGTGTGTAGGGTAGGAGGGGTGGGCAAAATAGTTGTGCATAAGCCTGAGTGAGAGAAGAGTGCGAGACCAATGATCCCCACACCCTTGATGAGTGCATGTATGGGAGGAATGCAAGATCCCCACTCCACCCCTATGTGCACAGGATGCAAAGGAGTATGGGACAGAAACCACCAGACCCTCTAACTGGGACTAGGGTGGTGTGAACTATTTTAAACAGAAGAAGTTGGTAGCGTGGATTAGGATGGACCATTTGAGTGAGTGAAGTTAAAGGAGTGTAGGAAACGAGCACTTCTAAATGGTGAGCAGGAAATGGGATTGGGGAGGCAATTTTAATTTATGCAAGGAGGCCAATTCTCATATTGCTATGCTTCCATACCCAGGAAACCAGCCATGTACTTAAAGACCACCGATAGTAGACAAGGTCAACAAAAATTGTCTCTGAAGATAGGTTGCTACTTGATAGAAGTGGATGTTTCACTAGAACAGGAAGCCTCAGGAGTGCTCTCTGCTAAGAAGGAGATGTGAAGTTGCACCCCATAATGCTTTATAGAAATATGCTTGTGAATGTAAATATGACATAACTGGAATACATTTTATGCTACATATGCCATGTAATATATCTTTGCAAAGGTCATGTTCTACTGAATGTATTCATCCTATTCGTATGCATGTATTATTTTTATATCTGAAGTTATGAACATTGGCTCTTGCTTGTATTTAAAGTGTTTGTTGTAGAAAGCACCTAAGGCAGATTTGGTCAACATAGCGTGAAGGGGTTATTCAAGTAATTGGGAGTACTTGGCCAACAATGGACCTTGATAGACACCAATCCATATCTGAGCTTTCCTGGGAACATTCGGGCTAATATGGCATCGGCCTGTAAAGCACTGAGTCATGCATGGACATGTGACTTGCCCAGTTGATTCCAAAACTCCATCTTGTAGCTGTAAGTCTACACAGGGGGAGGCTATATAAGCCCATTGGAAACCCCTCCACTTTGTCTTCAGCTGGCTCAAGAGATAGCCTCTCCACCCCAAAGGATGCCTGAAAGAAACTGGAACAAAGGACAGTAACCACAGGGGTGTGAGGGATTGCTGAACCCAGACTAGAAGGAGGCTAGTCTGTCAAATAAGCTTATTGGAACATCTCTGAGAGTGAGATTTGCCTGCATTTAGTTTCCTACTGTATTAGGCTTAGATTTGCATGTTTTGTTTTATTTTGCTTGGTAATTCACTTTGTTCTGTCTGTTATTACTTGGAACCACTTAAATCCTACTTTTTATATTTAATAAAATCACTTTTTACTTATTAATTAACCCAGAGTAAGTATTAATACCTGGGGGGAGGAGGGGCAAACAGCTGTGCATATCTCTCTATCAGTGTTATAGAGGGCGAACAATTTATGGGTTTACCTTGTATAAGCTTTATAGAGGGTAAAACTGAATTATTTGGAGTTTGAATCCTATTGGGAGCTGGGTATCTGAGTGCTGGAGACAGAAGCACTTCTTAGCTGTTTACAGTCAAGCCTGCAGCTTGTGGGGGACGTGGTTCAGACCTGGATCTGTGTTTGCAGCAGGCAAGCGTGTCTGGCTCAAACAAGGCAAGGTTTTACTGAAGTCCCAAGCTGGCAGGGAAAACAGGCTGAGAGGTAGTCTAGGCACGTCAGGTGGCAGTCCCAAAGGAGGTTTCTGTGACCCAACCCGTCACAGGAGAACTGCTGTTAACATGTTCCATGATATTTTTAGAAGCTTATAATAAATGTGTATGGATGCAATGGCTGTAGCCTGTTACCATGAGCAGCCAATAGGAGGCGTTACCGCCCATCAGTCTTTATTTCCTCAATAGAGGATGGGCTGGCAGAACAGCAGTTAGGAGTGACAGATAGAATCCTTGCTTTCACTGCATCCCACACCAAGGAGCCAGAGCTGCAGTTGCTTCTGCAGAGTGGAACAGCACAAGCAGGGAGTACATGGAGAGCAAAGAGGATCTATGCCCTACTCAGCTCTACCACCGATAGTTAACCCCCATTTAACCCGCCAGTAGAAGGAGTGTGGGAGACATGAGGGCAGCCGCAGATAAGGGGAAGCAGAAGGAGCCTGTGAAGAAGAACTGACAGATACTCTCCCCTATACAGTGAATAGAGTGGAAGGGCGGAAGAGGCCAAGCAAGGGATGAAGCAAAGACAAGGACACGGAAGATGAGTCCTGTGAAGAAAGGGTGAGAGGGGCAATGGAAGGGAGGTGGAAAAAGGATGTACCCAAAAAGCAGAACCCTCAGGGAAAGGTGAGAAACCCCAAAGTGGGGTATGTGACCGGAAACCTAAAGGAGAGTTTGCAGGTGACATAAAAATTGGGGGAATGGTAAATAATGAAGAAGACAGGTCACTGATACAGAGCATCTGGATTGCTTGGTAAACTGGGCACAATACACATTTGAACATAGCTAAATGTAAATGTACACACCTAAGAGCAAAGAATGTAGGCTATATTTAAGGGATGGGAAACTCTTTCCTAAGAAGCAGTGACACTGAAAAAGATCTGAGGGTCAGGTTGGATAATCAACTGACCAAGAGCTCCCAGTGAGACGCTGTGGCCAAAAGAGTTAATAAGATCCTGGGATGCATAAACAGAGGAATCTCGAGTAGGAGTAGAAAGGTTATTTTATCTCTGTATTTGGCATTCGTATGACTGCTGTTGGAATATCGGTGCCCACTATTCAGGAAGGATGTTGATAAGTTGGAGAGGGTTCAGAGAAGAACCACAAGAATGATTGAAGGATTAGAAATCCTGCTGTACAGTGACGACTCAAGAAGCTCAATCTATTTAGTTTAAAAAAAAGAAGGTTATGGATTACCGTCTATAAATACTTACATGGGGAACTAATATTTGATAATGGGCTCTTTGATCTAGAAGGGAAAGGTATAACATGATCCAATCACTGAAGTTGAAGCTAGACAAATTGAGACTGGAAATAAAGTGTGCATTTTTGACAGGGAAGGTTATTTAAAATCAAAATTAGATGTTTTTCTAAGAGATATACTCCAGAAATTATTTTGAGGAAGTTCTATGTCCTGTGTTATGCAGGAGGTCAGACTAAATGACCAAAGTGGTCCCTTCTGGCCTTCGAATCTATAAAACACCTCAGTGAGAAAGGGAGGGAGAGAATGACTCAATGACAGACAGATCCAGAAGGGAGGAGGGGGAGGAAAGGACAAGTTGAAAGAGGTATAGAAAGATTTGGAACTCTCCTTCTGAGTTTTTTTCCTTCTCCAGTTTCCTACACCCTCTGTTTCTGCTTACATGGCTACCACTCTGAATTGTCTTCAAGAGTTTGGCACATCTGTATTTTGCATGCAACTGTGGTAGCTACTTGGTGTATACCAATGGTTGCATTTGCAAAAGGGAGGCCAGCTTTTGAAAATCTGGCCCTACGGGCAATTTTTCCCACTGTGATATGTGGGGAATTATGCACAAGTATCAGTGCTGGTTATGAATTGTGTAAATAATTTTCCACATGCCATGAGAAACTGCTACCAAGACACTAGGCTTTGGAATGGCTCATCATAATTTCTGTTTGCATTATTAGAAAGTAATGTATGCAGAGAGGGATATTTATGTAAAAAAAAGGCATATAAAAAGCATACATCAGGGGCCAAATAGTACTTGCTTCATACACACCAGTAGTTGAAATGGCCTCATTGGGACTACTGGTGTGTGCAAAAAAACCACACAAACCACCCAAAAAACCATGGCTATTTGCTAGCATCTCAAAGGGTAAATTTATGATCACTTGTTATTTGTTAAGCGCCAGCGTGTTCACCAAATGAAGACAAAACAAAATAAGACACTATCCTGGATCCATTATACATATTTTTGTTTTCAGAAAAATACAATATTGACATATTGGGCTGATTCTTCTTTCACGACCGTTTTACACTAGTGCAGATCCAAATATTTAAACTGAGACACTCCTGATTGATACCAGCATAAGACAGAAGAGATCAGGTCCACAGTATGACAGATAGTTACAAGACGCATTTAAGAATAATGTTTTACATCACTATGGGATAATTATAAAACATTTCTTTCTATAAGGATACTTCTTTTGTTGGTAGATTAATGTTGATAAGCAAATTAGAAGAAACATACTTTATAAAGGGATTTGAACAAAGAGAAGGTGAATATTTGAAGACAAGGGAGTTTAATGTGTAAACAGAAGCATGGACTTCACCAAATATAAGTATTTATTAGAACAACAACAAATGTTCTGCATGCAGAACAGAGACTCCAATGGCCAGCTACTAAATATAATTACCTTCAAAGAGAGGCTAAATGGGTGGATATATCTTTACATGATCAACATGATACAAAAATAAACAGGTTAAGTATTAACATTTTTATGAAGCTTTTCCTGCATTTGTGGAGGAAGAGGGGGTTATAAAAGCTTATATGCAGAGATGTGACAGAAGCCTTAGCACAGCAACTGTGAAATCTTTTTCACCATGAATGAAAACCTTAGTGTCCTCTGTTATCAATATTGATATGTACCGTAGCTTAAGCCACAACCCACTTAGTGGGATGTAGAGTGAGGATGCTATTGAAAGTTCCCAGAAGCATTTTTTCCTCACATTTCCCATTATCTCAGGAGAAAGGCAGGCCCCCAGTAGAAGTTTCACCAGAGCTTCACTGGGAGGGAGTAGCATGCAGGATCCCAAGCCATGCCAGCTCATCTCTTGCGGCAGGTGAAGAAGCATCTCTTTTGGAGAGACCAGCAGTGCTAGACTTGCAAAATCCCTGTGTCCAGGCAATGGAAGAAGTGAGGCAGGAGATGGCCCTTGCACTCAGGGCCGGCTCCAGGGTTTTGGCTGCTCCAAGCAGCCAAAACAAAACAAAAAACAAACAAAAAAGCCACGATCACGATCTGTGGCGGCAATTTGGCGGGAGGTCCTTCGCTCCCAGGCGGAGTGAGGGACCGTCCGCCGAATTGCCGCCGAATACCTGGACGTGCTGCCCCTCTCCGGAGTGGCCGCCCCAAGCACCTGCTCGACAAGCTGGTGCCTAGAGCCGGCCCTGCTTGCACTGGGTACAGGATAGGAAAATTCCTCCCACTCTTCTCCCTTTCACACCCTTTTAGGGCGAATCACAATCTGGTCAGTTACTGAGACAGAGAATGGTACAACTAAAATATTTTTGTGAAAAGGCTTGTCTCTCCCCAATCAACTGCAAATAAGACATTTCTACACATGCACTACTGGAAAAAAATTGGAATTGGAAATGTTTGTGAAGTGGAGGAATGGAGATGTAGCTTTCGGCTAATCAGTGAAAGCATCCTGATAGTCACTTCCCGTATCACCCATACACACACACAGCAAGGAGTACTAGCTCCATATTTCTAACACTACATATCTATTTCAGGGTACAATATCCTGGCTTTTCAAACCTTTCTTGTGGTTCCTCATCTGTACTTTAAATAGAGGAGCTAGAAGCCAATCTGAAATTATGGCTTAGAAATATCCTACACTTTATATTATGTGGCTCCTTGATGAACATTTGAATGTACAGGGCATTACTGAGATTTTTTCCATGCAGATCCTAATGTATATCTGGAGGATAGCTAATGGAACTGTGAAATACTAATTGCCTTTCATTTGCTGCAGGCCCCTGCAAAAAGATGCCACACTGAGCTTTGATAAAATGGAGCTTCATGTAACTGATATGTATCTACATTTATCCCCATATGATCTCTTTATGAGGAGCCTATAAATGCTATTCCATTAATCATCCACATGGTCAAGCAAAGTAAGCCATGTCTGAAATATCGTAAGCATCACAAGCCAGTGTTCAGGATGAAAGCCATAAATTTCCCTAGAGTAAACAAGCAGCATAGCACATCAGCAATCAACACCGACTTGAATTCCCCTAGCAATTCATTATGCTATTGTAATATGCTCACAAATGAGGACTTTGGATGGTTGTTTTTTTGGTCTCTTGTGATTAGTTCATGGCATCAGTCATTATTCATTGCTTCCCAAAGCCTTTTGCTGTTGCTGACTGATATTGTTGTGAGATTTCATGGGCTGGCCATTTACATATGATTCAGGCTGACATGTCTGGGAACATGAGCATGGAAGGAAGCAGCAGGGAGCCACCTGCTTTCTGAAGGACTTACTGACAAGAGTGCAGCTCTGAACAACAGTGAAATGGAGCTGGCTGATCTTGCAGAATGACCAGTTACAGAAGAACATTTAATTTAAGATTTGGTCAGCTGAGGCTGACAAGGGTGTCTGAATGAAATCCTTTTAAAATTTATTTTATTACAAATACTGGGAATGGATGAGTGCTCAATCCAATCCCGGCCAAGCTGCACCCCAGAGACATGACCAGTTGAACTGAGTTCCTGCAAGGGACACCCTACATCCTTTGATGTGGATACAGCGGCAAAAGGAAGACAGACACATGCATGGAATTAAGCAGCAGGCCACAATTTTTATTTAACACAAGGGAGGGGCGCTACTCACCCATCCTCTCTTATACCAGGCATTTAATTGGTTCCAGGGCTCCTTACTGTATAACCCTGTAATGCGGGGTAGGCTCTCCTCAGCCTACTCCCCAGGACTCAGCTCTCTCTGAGTCCTAACACCCTCCCCGCAAAAGAGGGACAGAGGGTGCAGTAGGATGGGGACCTTGGCCCGCAAAGGCCACAGGGTCTCACCCTATCATATGAGCCCCAGGTCTTTTACCTCTGGGAATCGTTCATTTTATTCCCTTTGTGATGGGTCGGATCACAGAAATCCCCTTGGGAGCTGCCACCTAATGTACCAAGACTACTTCTATTCCTGTTTTCCCTGCCAGCTCAGGACTCCAGCACCCTGTCTTGCTGAGCCAGACACTCCCGTCTGCTCCAACACAGACCCAGGGTCTGAATTACTTGCCCCAAAGCTGCAGGTTTACCTGAAAACAGCTCACAGAAGTGTGCTTGTCTTTAGCATTCAGATGCCCAACTCCTAATGGGGTTTAAACCCAAATAAATCCGTTTTACCCTGTATAAAGTTTATGCAGGGTAAACTCATAAACTGTTCACCCTCTATAACACGGATAGAGAGATATGCACAGTTGTTTGCTCCCCCACGTATTAACACATACTCTGAGTTAATTAATAGGTAAAAAGTGATTTCATTAAATACAGACAGTAGGATTTAAGTGGTTCCAAGTAGTAACTGACAGAACAAAGTAAATCACCAAGCAAAATAAAATAAAATGTGCAAACCTATGTCTAATCAAACTGAATACAGATAATCTCACCCTCAGAGATGCTTCAGTAAGTTTTTTCTCAGACTGGACACCTTCCAGGCCTGGGCACAATTCTTTCCCCTGGTACAGCTCTTGTTCCAGCTTAGGTGGTAGCTAGGGGATTCTTCATGATGGCTCTTCTCCCCTTTGTTCTCTTCCACCCCTTTATATATCTTTTGCATAAGGCGGGAACCCTTTGTCCCTCTGGGTTTCCACCCCCCCTCACTGGAAAAGCACCAGGTTAAAGATGGATTCCAGTTCAGGTGACATGATCACATGTCACTGCAAGACTTCATTACCCACTTGCCAGCACACACATATACAGGTAAACACAGCCATTTGCAGACAATGGTCCTGATTAATGGGAGTCATCAAGATTCCAAACCACCATTAATGGCCCACACTTTGCATAATTACAAAGTTATATTTTATATTTCTAGTTTTAGATACAAGAGTGGTACATTTATACAAATAGGATGATCATGCTCAGTAGATTATAAGCTTTGTAATGATACCTTACAAGAGACCTTTTGCATGAAGCATATTCCAGTTACATTATATTCACTTATTATCATGTTTCTATAAAACTATTCCAGTTACATTATATTCATTTATTAAAATGTTTTTATAAAACCATATAGACTGCACAACGTCACACCCTTAACTGCACCAGAAATCAGCTACCAGTGGCAACAAATAAACACCACCACCCCAGTTAGGTAGTAAAGCGTGTTCCCACTTAACCCACTGTGGCTTGCAGGTGCTGCAAGGAAGGCAAAAAACTCCCTGGTCCTCCACCAATTGGCCTATGGGAGGAAAAATTCCTTTCTGACCTTTAAACAGGCAATCGGCTAGATGCTCAGCATCTATCAGGCTGGTTTCCATTCCTAGTTCAGGTGGGCAGGGTGGGGCTGCTGGAACACAGCCAAAAGCGGCTCCACGTGGCCCCTGCGCTGGGCTAAATCCTGGGAGCTAGGGAATGTTGACCAATCAGCACCCTTCTCCCCCAGCTGGCCAATGGGTGCCAAGGACTCCCAGGGGGAGGAGCTACATATTGTCCACTGATGAGAGTCTTCCTCCCTTGCCACTGGGACTATCCCCCTTTCACCACTGGCCCCGTCAATTTTCCCCACCCATTGATGCGGGTGGGTGGCATTTACTTTGGAGTTTATACATCACTCTCTCATGTAATTCTTCTAAATTTTGTATTCATTCCCTTTTTGTGTGGAGTTCTTCACTGAAAAAAAGCCAAATTTTCATTAAGCCATAAAGTCTTTTTTATATAGTGTATATGTACACACTCCACACTACCTGAAGCAATGAATATGCGGAGACTGGACTCCTCTTTCCTCTAGTTATTCCTTTACACCTGAAGAAATCAGCAGGAATTCAGCTATAGATTCATTTATGCAGTATTTTTCTCTTCCCTCCTGCTAAACCAGTGATCTGATACTGATGTGCAGAAAAGAAATGGGTCATAATGAGCACTGTCATCTCTCA